>NW_027457640.1:2001144-2668192 GCF_050624435.1 Tenrec ecaudatus | reverse complement strand
GCCTAAGCCTAGTTGTGCCCTAGCCTAAGCCTAGGGGTGCTCTAGCCTTAGGCTAGGGGAACCCTAGCTTTGCCTAATCCTAGGGGTGCCCTAGCCTAAGCCTAGGGGTGCCCTAACCTGAGGCTAGGGGAGCCCTAGCTTTAGCCTAAGCCCTGGGGTGCCCTAGCCTAAGTCTAGGGGTGCCCAAGCCTAAGCCAAGGTGTGTCCTAGCCTAAGCCTAAGGGTGCCCTAGCCTAAGCCTAGGGGTGCACTAGCCTAAGCCTACGGGTGCCCTACCCTAAGCCTAGGGGTGCCCTAGCCTAAGCCTAGGCGTGCCCTAGCCTAAGCCTAGGGGTGCCCTAGCCTAAGCCTAGGGGAGGCCTAGTCTTAGGCTAGGGAGCACTAGCCTTAGCCTAAGCCTAGGGGTGTCCTAGCCTAAGACTAGGGGTGCCCTAGCCTAACCCTAGGGGTGCCCTAGCCTTAAGCTAATGGAGCCCTAGCTTTAGCCTAAGCCTTGGGGTGCCCTAGCCTAAGCCTAGGGGTGCCCTAGCCTAAGCCTAGGGGTGCTCTAACCTTAGGCTAGGGGAGCCCTAGCCTTAGCCTAAGCCTTGGGGTTCCCTAACCTAAGCCTACGGGTGCCCTAGCCTAAGCCTAGGGGTGCCCTAGCCTGAGGCTAGGGGAGCCCTAGCTTTAGCCTAAGCCTAGGGGTGCCCTAGCCTAAGCCTAGGGGTGCCCTAGCCTGAGCCTAGGGGTGCCCTAGCCTGAGCCTACAGGTGCCCTAGCCTGAGGCTAGGCGAGCCCTAACCTTAGTGTAGCCTAGGATTGCCCTAGCCTAAGCCTAGGGGTGCCATAGCATGAGCCTACAGGTGCCCTTTCCTTAGTCTAGCCTAGGATTGCCCTAGCCTAAGCCTAGGGGTGCCATATCCTGAGTCAAGGGGTGCCCTAGCCTGAGGCTATGGAGCCGTAGCCTTAGCCTAAGCCTAGCTGTGCCCTAGCCTAAGCCTAGGGGTGCCCTAGCCTAAGCTTAGGGGTGCCCTAGCCTTAGGTTAGGGGATCCCTAGCCTTAGCCTATGCCTAGGGGTGCCCAAGCCTAAGCCTAGGGGTGCCTTAGCCTAAGCCAAGGGGTGCCCTAGCCTAAGCCTAGGGGAGCCCTAGCCTTAGCCTAAGTCTAGGGGTGCCCTAGCCTAAGCCTAGGTGTGCCCTAGCCTACGCCACGGGGTGCACTAGCCTAAGCCTAGGGGAGCCCAAGCCTAAGCTTACGGGTGCCTTAGCCTAAGCCTAGGTGGGCCCTAGCCTAAGCCTAGGGGTGCCCTAGCCTAAGCCTAGGGGTGCCTTCGCCTAAATCTCGGGGTACCCTAGCCTAAGTTTAGGGGTGCCCTATCCTTAGCCTAGGGGAGCCCTAGCCATAGCCTAAGCCTAGGTGTGCCCTACCCTAAGCCTAGGGGTGCCCTAGCCTAAGCCAAGGGGTTCCCTAGCCTTAGTCTAGGGGAGCCCTAGCCTTAGCCTAAGCCTAGGGGTACCCTAGCCTAAGCCTAGGGGTGCCCTAGCCTGAGCCTAGGGGTGCCCTAGCCTGAGCATATGGGTGCCCTTTCCTTAGTCTAGCCTAGGATTACCCTAGCCTAAGCCTAGGGGTGTCATAGCCTGAATCTAGGTGTGCCCTAGCATGAGGCTAGGGGAGCCGTAGCCTTAGCCTAAGCCTAGCTGTGCCCTAGCCTAAGCCTAGGGGTGCCCTAGCCTAAACCTAGGGGTGCCCTAGCCTTAGCCTAAGCGTAGGGGTGCCCTAGCCTAAGCCTAGGGGTGCTCTAGCCTAAGCCTAGGGGTGCCATAGCCTAAGCCTAGGGGTGCCCTAGACTAAGTCTAGTGGTGCCATAACAATAGGCTAGGGGAGCACTAATCTTACCCTAACCCTAGGGGTGCCCTAGCCTAAGCTTAGGGGTGCCCTCTCCTTAGGCTAGGGGAGCCCTAGCCTTAGCCTAAGCCTAGGTGTGCCCTAGCCTAAGCCTAGGGGTGCCCTCGCCGAAGCCTCGGGGTACCCTAGCCCAAGCCAAGGGGTGCCCTAGCCTTAGGCTAGGGATGCCCTAGCCTTACCCTAAGCCTAGGGCTGCCCTAGCCAAAGCCTAGGGGTGCCCTAGCCTAAGCCTAGGGGTGCCCTAGCCTTAGGCTAGGGAAGACCTAGCCTTAGCCTAAGCCTAGCGGAGTCCTAGCCTAAGCCTAGGTGTGCCCTAGCCAAAGCCATGGGGTGCCGTAGCCTAAGCCTAGGGGAGCCCTAGCCTTAGCCTAAGCCTAGGTGTGCCCTAGCCAAAGCCTAGGGGTGCCCTAGCCTTAGGCTAGGGGAGCACTAGCCTTAGCCTAAGCCTAGGGGTACCCTAGCCTAAGACTAGGGGAGCCCTAGCCTAAGCCTAGGGGTGCTCTATCCTTAGGCTAGGGGAACCCTAGCCTTAGCCTAAGCCTAGGGGTGCCCTAGCCTAAGCCTAGGGCTGCCCTAACCTGAGCCTAGGGGAGCCCTAGCCTGAGCCTACAGGTGCCCTTTCCTTAGTCTAGCCTAGGATTGCCGTAGCTTAAGCCTAGGGGTGCCCTAGCCTTAGCCTAAGCCTAGGGGTGCCCTAGCCTAAGACTAGGGGTGGCCTAACCTAAGCCTAGGGGTGCCATAGCCTAAGTCTAGGGGTGCCCTAGACTAAGCCTAGGGGTGCCCTAACCTTAGGCTAGGGGAGCCCTGATCTTACCCTAAGCCTAGGGGTGCCCTAGCCTAAGCCAAGGGGAGCCCTAGCCTTAGCCTAAGCCTACGGGTGCCCTAGGCTTAGGCTAGGGGAGCCCTAGCCTTTGCCTAAGCCTAGGTGTGCCCTAGCCTAAGCCAAGGGGTGCCCTAGCCTGAGCCTAGGGGTGCCCTAGCCTGAGTCTAGGGGTGCCCTAGCCTTAGGGTAGGGGAGCCCTAGCCTTAGCCTAAGCCTAGGGGTACCCTAGCCTAAGCCTACGGGTGCCCTAGCCTAAGCCTAGGGGTGCTCTAGCCTTAGGTTAGGGGATCCCTAGCTTTGCCTAGGCCTAGGGGTGCCCTAGCCTAAGCCTAGGGGTGCCCTAACCTGAGGCTAGGGGAGCCCTAGCTTTAGCCTAAGCCCTGGGGTGCAATAGCCTAAGCCTAGGGGTGTCCTAGCCTGAACCTGGGGTGCCCTAGCCTGAGCCTACAGGTGCCCTTTCCTTAATCTAGCCTAGGATTGCCCTAGCCTAAGCCTAGGGTTGCCATATCCTGAGTCAAGGGGTGCCCTAGCCTGAGGCTAGGGAGCCGTAGCCTTAGCCTAAGCCTAGCTGTGCCCTAGCCTAAGCCTAGGGGTGCCCTAGACTAAGCCTAGGGGTGCCCTAGCCTTAGGTTAGGGGAGCCCTAGCCTTAGCCCAAGCCTAGGGGTGCCCTAGCCTAAGCTTAGGGGTGCCTTAGCTTAAGCCAAGTGGTGCCCTAGCCTAAGCCTAGGGGAGCCCTAGCCTTAGCCTAAGCCTAGGGGTGCCCTAGCCTAAGCCTAGGTGTGCCCTAGCCTAAGCCTAGGGGTGCCCTATCCTAAGCCTAGGGGTGACCTACCCTAAGCCTTGGGGTACCATAAACTAAGCATAGGGGAGCCCTAGCCTTAGCCTAATCCTAGGGGTGCCCTAGCCTAAGCCTAGGGGTGCCCTACCCTAAGCCTAGGCGTGCCCTAGCCTAAGCCTAGGGGTGCCCTAGCCTAAGCCTAGGGGAGGCCTAGCCTTAGGCTAGGGAGCACTAGCCTTAGCATAAGCCTAGGGGTGTCCTAGCCTAAGCCTAGGGGTGCCTTGGCCTAACCCTAGGGGTGCCCTAGCCTTAGGCTAATGGAACCCTAGCTTTAGCCTAAGCCTTGGGGTGCCCTAGCCTAAGCCTAGGGGTGCCCTAGACTAAGCCTAGGGGTGCCCTAGCCTTAGGTTAGGGGAGCCCTAGCCTTAGCCAAGCCTAGGGGTGCCCTAGCCTAAGCTTAGGGGTGCCTTAGTTTAAGCCAAGGGGTGCCCTAGCCTAAGCCTAGGGGAGCCCTAGCCTTAGCCTAAGCCTAGGGTTGCCCTAGCCTAAGCCTAGGTGTGCCCTATCCTAAGCCTAGCGGTGCCCTATCCTAAGCCTAGGGGTGACCTACCCTAAGCCTTGGGGTACCCTAAACTAAGCGTAGGGGAGCCCTAGCCTTAGCCTAATCCTAGGGGTGCCCTAGCCTAAGCCTAGGGGTGCCCTAGCCTGAGGCTAGGCGAGCCCTAGCTTTAGCCTAAGCCTTGGGGTGCCCTAGCCTAAGCCTAGGGGTGCCCTAGCCTAAGCCTAGGGGTGCTCTAACCTTAGGCTAGGGGACCCCTAGCCTTAGCCTAAGCCTTGGGGTTCCCTAACCTAAGCCTACGGGTGCCCTAGCCTAAGCCTAGGGGTGCCCTAGCCTGAGCATAGGGGTGCCCTAGCCTGAGCCTACAGGTGCCCTAGCCTGAGGCTAAGGGAGCCCTAACCTTAGTCTAGCCTAGGATTACCCTAGCCTAAGCCTAGGGGTGCCATAGCATGAGCCTACAGGTGCCCTTTCCTTAGTCTAGCCTAGGATTGCCCTAGCCTAAGCCTAGGGGTGCCATATCCTGAGTCAAGGGGTGCCCTAGCCTGAGGCTATGGAGCCGTAGCCTTAGCCTAAGCCTAGCTGTGCCCTAGCCTAAGCCTAGGGGTGCCCTAGCCTAAGCCTAGGGGTGCCATAGCCTAAGCCTAGGGGTGGCCTAGACTAAGCCTAGGGGTGCCCTAACCTTAGGCTAGGGGAGCCCTGATCTTACCCTAAGCCTAGGGGTGCCCTAGCCTAAGGCTAGGGGAGCTCTAGCCTTAGCCTAAGCATGCGGGTGCCCTAGCCTAAGCCTAGGGGTGCCCTAGCCTTAGGCTAGGGGAGCACTAGCCTTTGCCTAAGCCTAGGTGTGCCCTAGCCTAAGCCTATGGGTGCCCTAGCCTGAGCCTAGGGGTTCCCTAGCCTGAGCTAGGGGTGCCCTAGCCTTAGGGTAGGGGAGCCCTAGCCTTAGCCTAAATCTCGGGGTACCCTAGCCTAAGCCTAGGTGTGCCCTAGCCTAAGCCTAGGGGTGCTCTAGCCTTAGGCTAGGGGAACCCTATCTTTCCCTAAGCCTAGGGGTGCCCTAGCCTAAGCCTAGGGGTGCCCTAACCTGAGGCTAGGGGAGCCCTAGCTTTAGCCTAAGCCCTGGGGTGCCCTAGCCTTAGGCTAGGGGAACCCTAGCTTTGCCTAAGCCTAGGGGTGCCCTAGCCTGAACCTAGGGGTGCCCTAACCTGAGCCTACAGGTGCCCTTTCCTTAGTCTAGCCTAGGATTGCCCTAGCCTAAGCCTAGGGGTGCCATATCCTGAGACAAGGGGTGCCCTAGCCTGAGGCTATGGAGCCGTAGCCTTAGCCTAAGCCTAGCTGTGCCCTAGCCTAAGCCTACGGGTGCCCTAGCCTAAGCCTAGGGGTGCCCTAGCCTTAGGTTAGGGGAGCCCTAGCCTTAGCCCAAGCCTAGGGGTGCCCTAGCCTAAGCCTAGGGGCGCCTTAGCTTAAGGCAAGGGGTGCCCTAGCCTAAGCCTAGGGGAGCCCTAGCCTTAGCCTAAGCCTAGGGGTTCCCTAGCCTAAGCATAGGTGTGCCCTAGCCTAAGCCTAGGGGTGCCCTATCCTAAGCATAGGGGTGACCTACCCTAAGCTTTGGGGTACCCTAACCTAAGGGTAGGGGAGCCCTAGCCTTAGGCTAGGGAGCACTAGCCTTAGCCTAAGCCTAGGGGTGTCCTAGCCTAAGCCTAGGGGTGCCCTAGCCTAACCCTAGGGGTGCCCTAGCCTTAGGCTAATGGAGCCCTAGCTTTAGCCTAAGCCTTGGGGTGCACTAGCCTAAGCCTAGGGGTGCCCTAGCCTAAGCCTAGGGGTGCCCTAGCCTTAGGTTAGGGGAGCCCTAGCCTTAGCCTAAGCCTAGGGGTGCCCTATCCTAAGCATAGGGGTGCCTTAGCCTAAGCCAAGGGGTGCCCTAGCCTAAGCCTAGGGGAGCCCTAGCCTTAGCCTAAGTCTAGGGGTACCCTAGCCTAAGCCTAGGGGTGCCCTAACCTAAGCCTAGCGGTGCTCTAGCCTTAGGCTAAGGGAACGCTAGCCTTAGCCTAAGCCTAGGGGTGCCCTAGCCTGAGCCTAGGGGTGCCCTAGCCTGAGCCTATGGGTGCCCTTTCCTTAATCTAGCCTAGGATTACACTAGCCTAAGCCTAGGGGTGTCATAGCCTGAGTGTAGGTGTGCCCTAGCCTGAGGCTAGGGGAGCCATAGCCTTAGCCTAAGCCTAGCTGTGCCCTAGCCTAAGCCTAGGGGTGCCCTAGCCTAAACCTAGGGGTGCCCTAGCCTTAGCCTAAGCCTAGCTGTGCCCTAGCCTAAGCCTAGGGGTGCCCTAGCCTAAACCTAGGGGTGCCCTAGCCTTAGCCTAAGCGTAGGGGTGCCCTAGCCTAAGCCTAGGGGTGCTCTAGCCTAAGCCTAGGGGTGCCCTAGCCTAAGCCTAGGGGTGTCCTAGCCTAAGCCTAGGGGTGCCATAGCCTAAGCCTAGGGGTGCCCTAGACTAAGTCTAGTGGTGCCATAACAATAGGCTAGGTGAGCACTAATCTTACCCTAAGCCTAGGGGTGCCCTAGCCTAAGCTAAGGGGTGCCCTCTCCTTAGGCTAGGGGAGCACTAGCCTTGCCTAAGCCTAGGTGTGCCCTAGCCTAAGCCTACGGGTGCCCTCGCCGAAGCCTCGGGGTACCCTAGCCCAAGCCAAGGGGTGCCCTAGCCTTAGGCTAGGGATGCCCTAGCCTTACCCTAAGCCTAGGGCTGCCCTAGCCAAGGCCTAGGGGTGCCCTAGCCTAAGCCTAGGGGTGCCCTAGCCTTAGGCTAGGGAAGACCTAGCCTTAGCCTAAGCCTAGCGTAGTCCTAGCCTAAGCCTAGGTGTGCCCTAGCCAAAGCCATGGGGTGCCGTAGCCTAAGCCTAGGGGAGCCCTAGCCTTAGCCTAAGCCTAGGTGTGCCATAGCCTAAGCCTAGGGGTGCCCTAGCCTAAGCCTAGGGGTGCCCTAGCCTTAGGCTAGGGGAGCACTAGCCTTAGCCTAAACCTAGGTGTACCCTAGCCTAAGCCTAGGGGTGCTCTATCCTTAGGCTAGGGGAACTCTAGCCTTAGCCTAAGCCTAGGGGTGCCCTAGCCTAAACCTAGGGGTGCCCTAACCTGAGCCTAGGGGAGCCCTAGCTATAGCTTTAGCCTTGGGGTACCCTAGCCTAAGCCTAGGGGTGCCCTAGCCTGAGCCTAGGGGTGCCCTATCCTGAGCCTAGAGGTGCCCTTTCCTTAGTCAAGCCTAGGATTGCCGTAGCTTAAGCCTAGGGGTGCCCTAGCCTTAGCCTAAGCCTAGGGGTACCCTAGCCTAAGACTAGGGGTGGCCTAACCTAAGCCTAGGGGTGCCATAGCCTAAGCCTAGGGGTGCCCTAGACTAAGCCTAGGGGTGCCCTAACCTTAGGCTAGGGGAGCCCTAGCCTTTGCCTAAGCCTAGGTGTGCCCTAGCCTAAGCCTAGGGGTGCCCTAGCCTGAGCCTAGGGGTGCCCTAGCCTGAGCCTAGGGGTGCCCTACCTTGAGCCTAGGGGTGCCCTAGCCTTAGGGTAGGGGAGCCCTAGCCTTAGCCTAAGCCTAGGGGTACCCTAGCCTAAGCCTAGGGGTGCCCTAGCCTAAGCCTAGGGGTGCTCTAGCCTTAGGCTAGGGGATCCCTAGCTTTGCCTAAGCCTAGGGGTGCCCTAGCCTAAGCCTAGGGGTGCCCTAACCTGAGGCTAGGGGAGCCCTAGCTTTAGCCTAAGTCCTGGGGTGCCCTAGCCTAAGCCTAGGGGTGTCCTAGCCTGAACCTAGGGGTGTCCTAGCCTGAGCCTACAGGTGCCCTTTCCTTAATCTAGCCTAGGATTGCCCTAGCCTAAGCCTAGGGGTGCCATATCCTGAGTCAAGGGGTGCCCTAGCCTGAGGCTATGGAGCCATAGCCTTAGCCTAAGCCTAGCTGTGCCCTAGCCTAAGCCTAGGAGTGCCTTAGCCTAAGCCTAGGGGTGCCCTAGCCTTAGGTTAGGGGAGCCCAAGCCTTAGCCCAAGCCTAGGGGTGCCCTAACCTGAGGCTAGGGGAGCCCTAGCTTTAGCCTAAGCCCTGGGGTGCCCTAGCCTAAGTCTAGGGGTGCCCAAGCCTAAGCCAAGGTGTGTCCTAGCCTAAGCCTAAGGGTGCCCTAGCCTAAGCCTAGGGGTGCACTAGCCTAAGCCTACGGGTGCCCTACCCTAAGCATAGGGGTGCCCTAGCCTAAGCCTAGGCGTGCCCTAGCCTAAGCCTAGGGGTGCCCTAGCCTAAGCCTAGGGGAGGCCTAGTCTTAGGCTAGGGAGCACTAGCCTTAGCCTAAGCCTAGGTGTGCCCTAGCCAAAGCCTAGGGGTGCCCTAGCCTTAGGCTAGGGGAGCACTAGCCTTAGCCTAAGCCTAGGGGTACCCTAGCCTAAGACTAGGGGAGCCCTAGCCTAAGCCTAGGGGTGCTCTATCCTTAGGCTAGGGGAACCCTAGCCTTAGCCTAAGCCTAGGGTGCCCTAGCCTAAGCCTAGGGGTGACCTAACCTGAGCCTAGGGGAGCCCTAGCTATAGCTTTAGCCTTGGGGTACCCTAGCCTAAGCCTAGGGGTGCCCTAGCCTGAGCCTACAGGTGCCCTTTCCTTAGTCTAGCCTAGGATTGCCGTAGCTTAAGCCTAGGGGTGCCCTAGCCTTAGCCTAAGCCTAGGGGTGCACTAGCCTAAGACTAGGGGTGGCCTAACCTAAGCCTAGGTGTGCCATAGCCTAAGTCTAGGGGTGCCCTAGACTAAGCCTAGGGGTGCCCTAACCTTAGGCTAGGGGAGCCCTGATCTTACCCTAAGCCTAGGGGTGCCCTAGCCTAAGGCTAGGGGAGCCCTAGCCTTAGCCTAAGCCTACGGGTGCCCTAGCCTAAGCCTAGGGGTGCCCTAGCCTTAGGCTACGGGAGCCCTAGCCTTTGCCTAAGCCTAGGTGTGCCCTAGCCTAAGCCAAGGGGTGCCCTAGCCTAAGCCTAGGGGTGCCCTAGCCTGAGTCTAGGGGTGCCCTAGCCTTAGGGTAGGGGAGCCCTAGCCTTAGCCTAAGCCTAGGGGTACCCTAGCCTAAGCCTATGGGTGCCCTAGCCTAAGCCTAGGGGTGCTCTAGCCTTAGGTTAGGGGATCCCTAGCTTTGCCTAGGCCTAGGGGTGCCCTAGCCTAAGCCTAGGGGTGCCCTAACCTGAGGCTAGGGGAGCCCTAGCTTTAGCCTAAGCCCTGGGGTGCAATAGCCTAAGCCTAGGGGTGTCCTAGCCTGACCTAGGAGTGCGCTAGCCTGAGCCTACAGGTGCCCTTTCCTTAATCTAGCCTAGGATTACCCTAGCCTAAGCCTAGGGGTGCCATATCCTGAGTCAAGGGGTGCCCTAGCCTGAGGCTATGGAGCCGTGGCCTTAGCCTAAGCCTAGCTGTGCCCTAGCCTAAGCCTAGGGGTGCCCTAGACTAAGCCTAGGGGTGCCCTAGCCTTAGGTTAGGGGAGCCCTAGCCTTAGCCCAAGCCTAGGCGTGGCCTAGCCTAAGCTTAGGGGTGCCTTAGCTTAAGCCAAGGGGTGCCCTAGCCTAAGCCTAGGGGAGCCCTAGCCTTAGCCTAAGCCTAGGGGTGCCCTAGCCTAAGCCTAGGTGTGCCCTAGCCTAAGCCTAGGGGTGCCCTATCCTAAGCCTAGGGGTGACCTACCCTAAGCCTTGGGGTACCATAAACTAAGCGTAGGGGAGCCCTAGCCTTAGCCTAATCCTACGGGTGCCCTAGCCTAAGCCTAGGGGTGCCCTAGCCTAAGCCTAGGCGTGCCCTAGCCTAAGCCTAGGGGTGCCCTAGCCTAAGCCTAGGGGAGGCCTAGCCTAAGCCTAGGGGAGGCCTAGCCTTAGGCTAGGGAGCACTAGCCTTAGCCTAAGCCTAGGGGTGTCCTAGCCTAAGCCTAGGGGTGCCCTAGCCTAACCCTAGGGGTGCCCTAGCCTTAGGCTAATGGAGCCCTAGCCTTAGCCTAAGCCTAGGGGTGCCCTAGCCTAAGCCTAGGTGTGCCCTAGCCTAAGCCTTGCGGTGCCCTATCCTAAGCCTAGGGGTGACCTACCCTAAGCCTTGGGGTACCGTAAACTAAGCGTAGGGGAGTCCTAGCCTTAGCCTAATCCTAGGGGTGCCCTAGCCTAAGTCTAGGGGTGCCCTAACCTAAGTCAAGGTGTGTCGTAGCCTAAGCCTAAGGGTGCCCTAGCCTAAGCCTAGGGGTGCACTAGCCTAAGCCTAGGGGTGCCCTAGCCTAAGCCTAGGGGTGCCCTAGCCTAAGCCTAGGCGTGCCCTAGCCTAAGCCTAGGGGTGCCCTAGCCTAAGCCTAGGGGAGGCCTAGCCTTAGGCTAGGGAGCACTAGCCTTAGCCTAAGCCTAGGGGTGTCCTAGCCTAAGCCTAGGGGTGCCCTAACCTAACCCTAGGGGTGCCCTAGCCTTAGGCTAATGGAGCCCTAGGTTTAGCCTAAGCCTTGGGGTGCCCTAGCCTAAGCCTAGGGGTGCCCTAGCCTAAGCCTAGGGGTGCTCTAACCTTAGGCTAGGGGAGCCCTAGCCTTAGCCTAAGCCTTGGGGTTCCCTAACCTAAGCCTACGGGTGCCCTAGCCTAAGCCTAGGGGTGCCCTAGCCTGAGGCTAGGGGAGCCCTAGCTTTAACCTAAGCCTTGGGGTGCCCTAGCCTAAGCCTAGGGGTGCCCTAACCTAAGCCTAGGGGTGCTCTAACCTTAGGCTAGTGGACCCCTAGCCTTAGCCTAAGCCTTGGGGTTCCCTAACCTAAGCCTACGGGTGCCCTAGCCTAAGCCTAGGGGTGCCCTAGCCTGAGGCTAGGGGAGCCCTAGCTTTAGCCTAGGCCTAGGGGTGCCCTAGCCTAAGCCTAGGGGTGCCCTAGCCTGAGCCTAGGGGTGCCCTAGCCTGAGCCTACAGGTGCCCTAGCCTGAGGCTAAGGGAGCCCTAACCTTAGTCTAGCCTAGGATTACCCTAGCCTAAGCCTAGGGGTGCCATAGCATGAGCCTACAGGTGCCCTTTCCTTAGTCTAGCCTAGGATTGCCCTAGCCTAAGCCTAGGGGTGCCATATCCTGAGTCAAGGGGTGCCCTAGCCTGAGGCTATGGAGCCGTAGCCTTAGCCTAAGCCTAGCTGTGCCCTAGCCTAAGCCTAGGGGTGCCCTAGCCTAAGCCTAGGGGTGCCATAGCCTAAGCCTAGGGGTGGCCTAGACTAAGCCTAGGGGTGCCCTAACCTTAGGCTAGGGGAGCCCTGATCTTACCCTAAGCCTAGGGGTGCCCTAGCCTAAGGCTAGGGGAGCCCTAGCCTTAGCCTAAGCATGCGGGTGCCCTAGCCTAAGCCTAGGGGTGCCCTAGCCTTAGGCTAGGGGAGCACTAGCCTTTGCCTAAGCCTAGGTGTGCCCTAGCCTAGGCCTATGGGTGCCCTAGCCTGAGCCTAGGGGTTCCCTAGCCTGAGCTAGGGGTGCCCTAGCCTTAGGGTAGGGGAGCCCTAGCCTTAGCCTAAATCTCGGGGTACCCTAGCCTAAGCCTAGGTGTGCCCTAGCCTAAGCCTAGGGGTGCTCTAGCCTTAGGCTAGGGGAACCCTAGCTTTCCCTAAGCCTAGGGGTGCCCTAGCCTAAGCCTAGGGGTGCCCTAACCTGAGGCTAGGGGAGCCCTAGCTTTAGCCTAAGCCCTGGGGTGCCCTAGCCTTAGGCTAGGGGAACCCTAGCTTTGCCTAAGCCTAGGGGTGCCCTAGCCTAAGCCTAGGGGAGGCCTAGCCTTAGGCTAGGGAGCACTAGCCTTAGCCTAAGCCTAGGGGTGTCCTAGCCTAAGCCTAGGGGTGCCCTAGCCTAACCCTAGGGGTGCCCTAGCCTTAGGCTAATGGAGCCCTAGCTTTAGCCTAAGCCTTGGGGTGCACTAGCCTAAGCCTAGGGGTGCCCTAGCCTAAGCCTATGGGTGCCCTAGCCTTAGGTTAGGGGATCCCTAGCCTTAGCCTAAGCCTAGGGGTGCCCTATCCTAAGCCTAGGGGTGCCTTAGCCTAAGCCAAGGGGTGCCCTAGCCTAAGCCTAGGGGAGCCCTAGCCTTAGCCTAAGTCTAGGGGTACCCTAGCCTAAGCCTAGGGGTGCCCTAACCTAAGCCTAGCGGTGCTCTAGCCTTAGGCTAAGGGAACGCTAGCCTTAGCCTAAGCCTAGGGGTGCCCTAGCCTGAGCCTAGGGGTTCCCTAGCCTGAGCCTATGGGTGCCCTTTCCTTAATATAGCCTAGGATTACACTAGCCTAAGCCTAGGGGTGTCATAGCCTGAGTGTAGGTGTGCCCTAGCCTGAGGCTAGGGGAGCCATAGCCTTAGCCTAAGGCTAGCTGTGCCCTAGCCTAAGCCTAGGGGTGCCCTAGCCTAAACCTAGGGGTGCCCTAGCCTTAGCCTAAGCGTAGGGGTGCCCTAGCCTAAGCCTAGGGGTGCCCTAGCCTAAGCCTAGGGGTGTCCTAGCCTAAGCCTAGGGGTGCCATAGCCTAAGCCTAGGGGTGCCCTAGACTAAGTCTAGTGGTGCCATAACAATAGGCTAGGGGAGCACTAATCTTACCCTAAGCCTAGGGGTGCCCTAGCCTAAGCTTAGGGGTGCCCTCTCCTTAGGCTAGGGGAGCACTAGCCTTGCCTAAGCCTAGGTGTGCCCTAGCCTAAGCCTACGGGTGCCCTCGCCGAAGCCTCGGGGTACCCTAGCCCAAGCCAAGGGGTGCCCTAGCCTTAGGCTAGGGATGCCCTAGCCTTACCCTAAGCCTAGGGCTGCCCTAGCCAAGGCCTAGGGGTGCCCTAGCCTAAGCCTAGGGGTGCCCTAGCCTTAGGCTAGGGAAGACCTAGCCTTAGCCTAAGCCTAGCGGAGTCCTAGCCTAAGCCTAGGTGTGCCCTAGCCAAAGCCATGGGGTGCCGTAGCCTAAGCCTAGGGGAGCCCTAGCCTTAGCCTAAGCCTAGGTGTGCCATAGCCTAAGCCTAGGGGTGCCCTAGCCTAAGCCTAGGGGTGCCCTAGCCTTAGGCTAGGGGAGCACTAGCCTTAGCCTAAACCTAGGTGTACCCTAGCCTAAGCCTAGGGGTGCTCTATCCTTAGGCTAGGGGAACTCTAGCCTTAGCCTAAGCCTAGGGGTGCCCTAGCCTAAGCCTAGGGGTGCCCTAACCTGAGCCTAGGGGAGCCCTAGCTATAGCTTTAGCCTTGGGGTACCCTAGCCTAAGCCTAGGGGTGCCCTAGCCTGAGCCTAGGGGTGCCCTATCCTGAGCCTACAGGTGCCCTTTCCTTAGTCTAGCCTAGGATTGCCGTAGCTTAAGCCTAGGGGTGCCCTAGCCTTAGCCTAAGCCTAGGGGTACCCTAGCCTAAGACTAGGGGTGGCCTAACCTAAGCCTAGGGGTGCCATAGCCTAAGCCTAGGGGTGCCCTAGACTAAGCCTAGGGGTGCCCTAACCTTAGGCTAGGGGAGCCCTAGCCTTTGCCTAAGCCTAGGTGTGCCCTAGCCTAAGCCTAGGGGTGCCCTAGCCTGAGCCTAGGGGTGCCCTAGCCTGAGCCTAGGGGTGCCCTACCCTGAGCCTAGGGGTGCCCTAGCCTTAGGGTAGGGGAGCCCTAGCCTTAGCCTAAGCCTAGGGGTACCCTAGCCTAAGCCTAGGGGTGCCCTAGCCTAAGCCTAGGGGTGCTCTAGCCTTAGGCTAGGGGATCCCTAGCTTTGCCTAAGCCTAGGGGTGCCCTAGCCTAAGCCTAGGGGTGCCCTAACCTGAGGCTAGGGGAGCCCTAGCTTTAGCCTAAGCCCTGGGGTGCCCTAGCCTAAGCCTAGGGGTGTCCTAGCCTGAACCTAGGGGTGTCCTAGCCTGAGCCTACAGGTGCCCTTTCCTTAATCTAGCCTAGGATTGCCCTAGCCTAAGCCTAGGGGTGCCATATCCTGAGTCAAGGGGTGCCCTAGCCTGATGCTATGGAGCCGTAGCCTTAGCCTAAGCCTAGCTGTGCCCTAGCCTAAGCCTAGGGGTGCCCTAGCCTAAGCCTAGGGGTGCCCTAGCCTTAGGTTAGGGGAGCCCAAGCCTTAGCCCAAGCCTAGGGGTGCCCTAGCCTAAGCCTAGGGGTGCCTTAGCTTAAGCCAAGGGGTGCCCTAGCCTAAGCCTAGGGGAGCCCTAGCCTTAGCCTAAGCCTAGGGGTGCCCTAGCCTAAGCCTAGGTGTGCCCTAGCCTAAGCCTAGGGGTGCCCTATCCTAAGCCTAGGGGTGACCTACCCTAAGCCTTGGGGTACCCTAACCTAAGCGTAGGGGAGCCCTAGCCTTAACCTAAGCCTAGGGGTGCCCTAGCCTAAGTCTAGGGGTGCCCTATCCTAAGCCAAGGTGTGTCCTAGCCTAAGCCTAAGGGTGCCCTAGCCTAAGCCTAGGGGTGCACTAGCCTAAGCCTAGGGGTGCCCTAGCCTAAGCCTAGGGGTGCCCTAGCCTAAGCCTAGGCGTGCCCTAACCTAAGCCTAGGGGTGCCCTAGCCTAAGCCTAGGAGAGGCCAAGCCTTAGGCTAGGGAGCACTAGCCTTAGCCTAAGCCTAGGAGTGCCCTAGCCTAAATATAGGGGTGCCCTAGCCTAACCCTAGGGGTGCCCTAGCCTTAGGCTAATGGAGCCCTAGCCTTAGCCTAAGCCTAGGGGTACCCTATCCTAAGCCTAGGGGTGCCCTAGCCTAAGCCTAGAGTTGCCCTAGCCTAAGCCTACGGGTGCCCTAGCCTTAGGTTAGGGGAGCCCTAGCTTTAGCCTAAGCCTTGGGGTCCCCTAGCCTAAGCCTAGGGGTGCCCTAGCCTAAGCCTAGGGGTGCTCTAGCCTTAGGCTAGGGGAGCCCTAGCCTTAGCCTAAGCCTTGGGGTTCCCTAACTTAAGCCTACGGGTGCCCTGGCCTAAGCCTAGGGTTTCCCTAGCCTGAGGCTAGGGGAGCCCTAGCTTTAGCCTAAGCCTAGGCGTGCCCTAGCCTAAGCCTAGGGGTGCCCTAGCCTGAGCCTAGGGGTGCCCTAGCCTGAGCCTACAGGTGCCCTAGCCTGAGGCTAGGGGAGCCCTAGCCTTAGTCTAGCCTAGGATTGCCCTAGCCTAAGCCTAGGGGTGCCATAGTATGAGCCTACAGGTGCCCTTTCCATAGTCTAGCCTAGGATTGCCCTAGCCTAAGCCTAGGGGTGCCATATCCTGAGTCAAGGGGTGCGCTAGCCTGAGGCTATGGAGCCGTAGCCTTAGCCTAAGCCTAGCTGTGCCCTAGCCTAACCCTAGGGGTGCCCTAGCCTAAGCCTAGGGGTGCCCTAGCTTTAGGTTAGGGGAGCCCTAGCCTTAGACTAAGCCTAGGGGTGCCGTAGCCTAAGCCTAGGGGTGCCTTAGCCTAAGCCAAGGGGTGCCCTAGCCTAAGCCTAGGTGTGCCCTAGCCTACGCCAAGGGGTGCCCTAGCCTAAGCCTAGGGGAGCCCTAGCCTTAGCCTAAGCCTAGGGGTGCCCTAGCCTAAGCCTAGGGGTGCCCTAGCCTTAGGCTAATGGAGCCCTAGCCTTAGTCTAAGCCTAGGGGTACCCTATCCTAAGCCTAGGGGTGCCCTAGCCTAAGACTAGAGTTGCCCTAGCCTAAACCTACGGGTGCCCTAACCTTAGGCTAGGAGAGCCCTAGCTTTAGCCTAAGCCAAGGTGTGTCCTAGTCTAAGCCTAGGGGTGCCCTAGCCTAAGCCTAGGGGTGCACTAGCCTAAGCCTAGGGGTGCCCTAGCCTAAGCCTAGGGGTGCCCTAGCCTAAGCCTAGGCGTGCCCTAGCCTAAGCCTAGGGGTGCCCTAGCCTAAGCCTAGGGGAGGCCTAGCCTTAGGCTAGGGAGCAATAGCCTTAGCCTAAGCCTAGGGGTGTCCTAGCCTAAGCCTAGGGGTGCCC
Source organism: Tenrec ecaudatus (assembly GCF_050624435.1). Classification (NCBI taxonomy): domain Eukaryota; kingdom Metazoa; phylum Chordata; class Mammalia; order Afrosoricida; family Tenrecidae; genus Tenrec; species Tenrec ecaudatus. Next base: position 2,652,307 of record NW_027457640.1, on the reverse strand, counting down.
TAACCTAACCCTAGGGGTGCCCTAGCCTTAGGCTAATGGAGCCCTAGCCTTAGCCTTAGCCTAGGGGTGCCCTAGCCTATGCTAAGGGGTGCCCTAGCCTAAGCCTAGGGGTACCCTACCCAAAGCCTAGGGGTGCCCTAGCCTAAGCCTACAGTTGCCCTAGCCTAAGCCTACGGGTGCCCTAGCCTTAGGTTAGGGGAGCCCTCGCATTAGCCTAAGCCTAGGGGTGCCCTAGCCTAAGCCTAGGGGTGCCCTAGCCTAAGCCTAGGGGTGCTCTAGCCTTAGGCCAGGGGAGCCCTAGCCTTAGCCTAAGCCTTGGGCTGCCCTAGGCAAGGCCTAGGGGTGCCCTAGCCTAAGCCTAGGGGTGCCCTAGCCTTAGGCTAGGGAAGACCTAGCCTTAGCCTAAGCCTAGCGGAGTCCTAGCCTAAGCCTAGGTGTGCCCTAGCCAAAGCCATGGGGTGCCGTAGCCTTAGGCTAGGGATGCCCTAGCTTTACCCTAAGCCTAGGGCTGCCCTAGCCAAGGCCTAGGGGTGCCCTAGCCTAAGCCTAGGGGTGCCCTAGCCTTAGGCTAGGGAAGACCTAGCCTTAGCCTAAGCCTAGCGGAGTCCTAGCCTAAGCCTAGGTGTGCCCTAGCCAAAGCCATGGGGTGCCGTAGCCTAAGCCTAGGGGAGCCCTAGCCTTAGCCTAAGCCTAGGTGTGCCATAGCCTAAGCCTAGGGGTGCCCTAGCCTAAGCCTAGGGGTGCCCTAGCCTTAGGCTAGGGGAGCACTAGCCTTAGCCTAAACCTAGGTGTACCCTAGCCTAAGCCTAGGGGTGCTCTATCCTTAGGCTAGGGGAACTCTAGCCTTAGCCTAAGCCTAGGGGTGCCCTAGCCTAAGCCTAGGGGTGCCCTAGCCTAAGCCTAGGGGTGCCCTAGCCTTAGGTTAGGGGAGCCCAAGCCTTAGCGCAAGCCTAGGGGTGCCCTAGCCTAAGCCTAGGGGTGCCTTAGCTTAAGCCAAGGGGTGCCCTAGCCTAAGCCTAGGGGAGCCCTAGCCTTAGCCTAAGCCTAGGGGTGCCCTAACCTAAGCCTAGGGGTGCCATAGCCTAAGCCTAGGGGTGCCCTAGACTAAGCCTAGGGGTGCCCTAACCTTAGGCTAGGGGAGCCCTAGCCTTTGCCTAAGCCTAGGTGTGCCCTAGCCTAAGCCTAGGGGTGCCCTAGCCTGAGCCTAGGGGTGCCCTAGCCTGAGCCTAGGGGTGCCCTACCCTGAGCCTAGGGGTGCCCTAGCCTTAGGGTAGGGGAGCCCTAGCCTTAGCCTAAGCCTAGGGGTACCCTAGCCTAAGCCTAGGGGTGCCCTAGCCTAAGCCTAGGGGTGCTCTAGCCTTAGGCTAGGGGATCCCTAGCTTTGCCTAAGCCTAGGGGTGCCCTAGCCTAAGCCTAGGGGTGCCCTAACCTGAGGCTAGGGGAGCCCTAGCTTTAGCCTAAGCCCTGGGGTGCCCTAGCCTAAGCCTAGGGGTGTCCTAGCCTGAACCTAGGGGTGTCCTAGCCTGAGCCTACAGGTGCCCTTTCCTTAATCTAGCCTAGGATTGCCCTAGCCTAAGCCTAGGGGTGCCATATCCTGAGTCAAGGGGTGCCCTAGCCTGAGGCTATGGAGCCGTAGCCTTAGCCTAAGCCTAGCTGTGCCCTAGCCTAAGCCTAGGGGTGCCCTAGCCTAAGCCTAGGGGTGCCCTAGCCTTAGGTTAGGGGAGCCCAAGCCTTAGCCCAAGCCTAGGGGTGCCCTAGCCTAAGCCTAGGGGTGCCTTAGCTTAAGCCAAGGGGTGCCCTAGCCTAAGCCTAGGGGAGCCCTAGCCTTAGCCTAAGCCTAGGGGTGCCCTAGCCTAAGCCTAGGTGTGCCCTAGCCTAAGTCTAGGGGTGCCCTATCCTAAGCCTAGGGGTGACCTACCCTAAGCCTTGGGGTACCCTAACCTAAGCGTAGGGGAGCCCTAGCCTTAGCCTAAGCCTAGGGGTGCCCTAGCCTAAGTCTAGGGGTGCCCTATCCTAAGCCAAGGTGTGTCCTAGCCTAAGCCTAAGGGTGCCCTAGCCTAAGCCTAGGGGTGCCCTAGCCTAAGCCTAGGGGTGCCCTAGCCTAAGCCTAGGCGTGCCCTAACCTAAGCCTAGGGGTGCCCTAGCCTAAGCCTAGGAGAGGCCAAGCCTTAGGCTAGGGAGCACTAGCCTTAGCCTAAGCCTAGGAGTGCCCTAGCCTAAATATAGGGGTGCCCTAGCCTAACCCTAGGGGTGCCCTAGCCTTAGGCTAATGGAGCCCTAGCCTTAGCCTAAGCCTAGGGGTACCCTATCCTAAGCCTAGGGGTGCCCTAGCCTAAGCCTAGAGTTGCCCTAACCTAAGCCTACGGGTGCCCTAGCCTTAGGTTAGGGGAGCCCTAGCTTTAGCCTAAGCCTTGGGGTCCCCTAGCCTAAGCCTAGGGGTGCCCTAGCCTAAGCCTAGGGGTGCTCTAGCCTTAGGCTAGGGGAGCCCTAGCCTTAGCCTAAGCCTTGGGGTTCCCTAACTTAAGCCTACGGGTGCCCTGGCCTAAGCCTAGGGTTTCCCTAGCCTGAGGCTAGGGGAGCCCTAGCTTTAGCCTAAGCCTAGGCGTGCCCTAGCCTAAGCCTAGGGGTGCCCTAGCCTGAGCCTAGGGGTGCCCTAGCCTGAGCCTACAGGTGCCCTAGCCTGAGGCTAGGGGAGCCCTAGCCTTAGTCTAGCCTAGGATTGCCCTAGCCTAAGCCTAGGGGTGCCATAGTATGAGCCTACAGGTGCCCTTTCCATAGTCTAGCCTAGGATTGCCCTAGCCTAAGCCTAGGGGTGCCATATCCTGAGTCAAGGGGTGCGCTAGCCTGAGGCTATGGAGCCGTAGCCTTAGCCTAAGCCTAGCTGTGCCCTAGCCTAACCCTAGGGGTGCCCTAGCCTAAGCCTAGGGGTGCCCTAGCTTTAGGTTAGGGGAGCCCTAGCCTTAGACTAAGCCTAGGGGTGCCCTAGCCTAAGCCTAGGGGTGCCTTAGCCTAAGCCAAGGGGTGCCCTAGCCTAAGCCTAGGTGTGCCCTAGCCTACGCCAAGGGGTTCCCTAGCCTAAGCCTAGGGGAGCCCTAGCCTTAGCCTAAGCCTAGGGGTGCCCTAGCCTAAGCCTAGGGGTGCCCTAGCCTTAGGCTAATGGAGCCCTAGCCTTAGTCTAAGCCTAGGGGTACCCTATCCTAAGCCTAGGGGTGCCCTAGCCTAAGACTAGAGTTGCCCTAGCCTAAACCTACGGGTGCCCTAGCCTTAGGCTAGGGGAGCCCTAGCTTTAGCCTAAGCCAAGGTGTGTCCTAGTCTAAGCCTAGGGGTGCCCTAGCCTAAGCCTAGGGGTGCACTAGCCTAAGCCTAGGGGTGCCGTAGCCTAAGCCTAGGGGTGCCCTAGCCTAAGCCTAGGCGTGCCCTAGCCTAAGCCTAGGGGTGCCCTAGCCTAAGCCTAGGGGAGGCCTAGCCTTAGGCTAGGGAGCAATAGCCTTAGCCTAAGCCTAGGGGTGTCCTAGCCTAAGCCTAGGGGTGCCCTAACCTAACCCTAGGGGTGCCCTAGCCTTAGGCTAATGGAGCCCTAGCCTTAGCCTTAGCCTAGGGGTGCCCTAGCCTATGCTAAGGGGTGCCCTAGCCTAAGCCTAGGGGTACCCTACCCAAAGCCTAGGGGTGCCCTAGCCTAAGCCTACAGTTGCCCTAGCCTAAGCCTACGGGTGCCCTAGCCTTAGGTTAGGGGAGCCCTCGCATTAGCCTAAGCCTAGGGGTGCCCTAGCCTAAGCCTAGGGGTGCCCTAGCCTAAGCCTAGGGGTGCTCTAGCCTTAGGCCAGGGGAGCCCTAGCCTTAGCCTAAGCCTTGGGCTGCCCTAGCCAAGGCCTAGGGGTGCCCTAGCCTAAGCCTAGGGGTGCCCTAGCCTTAGGCTAGGGAAGACCTAGCCTTAGCCTAAGCCTAGCGGAGTCCTAGCCTAAGCCTAGGTGTGCCCTAGCCAAAGCCATGGAGTGCCGTCGCCTTAGGCTAGGGATGCCCTAGCCTTACCCTAAGCCTAGGGCTGCCCTAGCCAAGGCCTAGGGGTGCCCTAGCCTAAGCCTAGGGGTGCCCTAGCCTTAGGCTAGGGAAGACCTAGCCTTAGCCTAAGCCTAGCGGAGTCCTAGCCTAAGCCTAGGTGTGCCCTAGCCAAAGCCATGGGGTGCCGTAGCCTAAGCCTAGGGGAGCCCTAGCCTTAGCCTAAGCCTAGGTGTGCCATAGCCTAAGCCTAGGGGTGCCCTAGCCTAAGCCTAGGGGTGCCCTAGCCTTAGGCTAGGGGAGCACTAGCCTTAGCCTAAACCTAGGTGTACCCTAGCCTAAGCCTAGGGGTGCTCTATCCTTAGGCTAGGGGAACTCTAGCCTTAGCCTAAGCCTAGGGGTGCCCTAGCCTAAGCCTAGGGGTGCCCTAACCTGAGCCTAGGGGAGCCCTAGCTATAGCTTTAGCCTTGGGGTACCCTAGCCTAAGCCTAGGGGTGCCCTAGCCTGAGCCTAGGGGTGCCCTATCCTGAGCCTACAGGTGCCCTTTCCTTAGTCTAGCCTAGGATTGCCGTAGCTTAAGCCTAGGGGTGCCCTAGCCTTAGCCTAAGCCTAGGGGTACCCTAGCCTAAGACTAGGGGTGGCCTAACCTAAGCCTAGGGGTGCCATACCCTAAGCCTAGGGGTGCCCTAGACTAAGCCTAGGGGTGCCCTAACCTTAGGCTAGGGGAGCCCTAGCCTTTGCCTAAGCCTAGGTGTGCCCTAGCCTAAGCCTAGGGGTGCCCTAGCCTGAGCCTAGGGGTGCCCTAGCCTGAGCCTAGGGGTGCTCTACCCTGAGCCTAGTGGTGCCCTAGCCTTAGGGTAGGGGAGCCCTAGCCTTAGCCTAAGCCTAGGGGTACCCTAGCCTAAGCCTAGGGGTGTCCTAGCCTGAACCTAGGGGTGTCCTAGCCTGAGCCTACAGGTGCCCTTTCCTTAACCTAGCCTAGGATTGCCCTAGCCTAAGCCTAGGGGTGCCATATCCTGAGTCAAGGGGTGCCCTAGCCTGAGGCTATGGAGCCGTAGCCTTAGCCTAAGCCTAGCTGTGCCCTAGCCTAAGCCTAGGGGTGCCCTAGCCTAAGCCTAGGGGTGCCCTAGCCTTAGGTTAGGGGAGCCCAAGCCTTAGCCCAAGCCTAGGGGTGCCCTAGCCTAAGCCTAGGGGTGCCTTAGCTTAAGCCAAGGGGTGCCCTAGCCTAAGCCTAGGGGAGCCCTAGCCTTAGCCTAAGCCTAGGGGTGCCCTAGCCTAAGCCTAGGTGTGCCCTAGCCTAAGCCTAGGGGTGCCCTATCCTAAGCCTAGGGGTGACCTACCCTAAGCCTTGGGGTACCCTAACCTAAGCGTAGGGGAGCCCTAGCCTTAGCCTAAGCCTAGGGGTGCCCTAGCCTAAGTCTAGGGGTGCCCTATCCTAAGCCAAGGTGTGTCCTAGCCTAAGCCTAAGGGTGCCCTAGCCTAAGCCTAGGGGTGCACTAGCCTAAGCCTAGGGGTGCCCTAGCCTAAGCCTAGGGGTGCCCTAGCCTAAGCCTAGGCGTGCCCTAACCTAAGCCTAGGGGTGCCCTAGCCTAAGCCTAGGAGAGGCCAAGCCTTAGGCTAGGGAGCACTAGCCTTAGCCTAAGCCTAGGAGTGCCCTAGCCTAAATATAGGGGTGCCCTTGCCTAACCCTAGGGGTGCCCTAGCCTTAGGCTAATGGAGCCCTAGCCTTAGCCTAAGCCTAGGGGTACCCTATCCTAAGCCTAGGGGTGCCCTAGCCTAAGCCTAGAGTTGCCCTAGCCTAAGCCTATGGGTGCCCTAGCCTTAGGTTAGGGGAGCCCTAGCTTTAGCCTAAGCCTTGGGGTCCCCTAGCCTAAGCCTAGGGGTGCCCTAGCCTAAGCCTAGGGGTGCTCTAGCCTTAGGCTAGGGGAGCCCTAGCCTTAGCCTAAGCCTTGGGGTTCCCTAACTTAAGCCTACGGGTGCCCTGGCCTAAGCCTAGGGTTTCCCTAGCCTGAGGCTAGGGGAGCCCTAGCTTTAGCCTAAGCCTAGGGGTGCCCTAGCCTAAGCCTAGGGGTGCCCTAGCCTGAGCCTAGGGGTGCCCTAGCCTGAGCCTACAGGTGCCCTAGCCTGAGGCTAGGGGAGCCCTTGCCTTAGTCTAGCCTAGGATTGCCCTAGCCTAAGCCTAGGGGTGCCATAGTATGAGCCTACAGGTGCCCTTTCCTTAGTCTAGCCTAGGATTGCCCTAGCCTAAGCCTAGGGGTGCCATATCCTGAGTCAAGGGGTGCGCTAGCCTGAGGCTATGGAGCCGTAGCCTTAGCCTAAGCCTAGCTGTGCCCTAGCCTAACCCTAGGGGTGCCCTAGCCTAAGCCTAGGGGTGCCCTAGCTTTAGGTTAGGGGAGCCCTAGCCTTAGACTAAGCCTAGGGGTGCCCTAGCCTAAGCCTAGGGGTGCCTTAGCCTAAGCCAAGGGGTGCCCTAGCCTAAGCCTAGGTGTGCCCTAGCCTACGCCAAGGGGTGCCCTAGCCTAAGCCTAGGGGAGCCCTAGCCTTAGCCTAAGCCTAGGTGTGCCCTAGCCTAAGCCTAGGGGTGCCCTATCCTAAGCCTAGGGGTGACCTACCCTAAGCCTTGGGGTACCCTAACCTAAGCGTAGGGGAGCCCTAGCCTTAGCCTAAGCCTAGGGGTGCCCTAGCCTAAGCCTAGGGGTGCCCTAGCCTTAGGCTAATGGAGCCCTAGCCTTAGTCTAAGCCTAGGGGTACCCTATCCTAAGCCTAGGGGTGCCCTAGCCTAAGACTAGAGTTGCCCTAGCCTAAGCCTACGGGTGCCCTAGCCTTAGGCTAGGGGAGCCCTAGCTTTAGCCTAAGCCAAGGTGTGTCCTAGTCTAAGCCTAGGGGTGCCCTAGCCTAAGCCTAGGGGTGCACTAGCCTAAGCCTAGGGGTGCCCTAGCCTAAGCCTAGGGGTGCCCTAGCCTAAGCCTAGGCGTGCCCTAGCCTAAGCCTAGGGGTGCCCTAGCCTAAGCCTAGGGGAGGCCTAGCCTTAGGCTAGGGAGCAATAGCCTTAGCCTAAGCCTAGGGGTGCCCTAGCCTAAGCCAAGGGGTGCCCTAGCCTAAGCCTAGGTGTGCCCTAGCCTTCGGCTAGTGGAGCCCTAGCCTTAGCCTACTCCTAGGGGTGCCCTAGCCTAAGCCTACGGGTGCCCTAGCCTAAGCCTAGGGGTGCTCTAGCCTTAGGCTAGGGGAGCCTTAGCCTTACCCTAAGCCTAGGGGTGCCCTATCCTAAGCCTAGGAGTGCCCTAGCCTTAGGCTAAGCTTAGGGGTGCCCTAGCGTAAGACTAGGGGTGCCCTAGCCTGAGTCTAAGGGTGCCCTAGCCTGAGGCTAGGAGAGCCGTGGCCTTAGCCTAAGCCTAGGGGTGCCCTAGCATTAGGCGAGGAGAGCCCTAGCCTTAGCCTAAGCCTAGGGGTGCCCTAGCGTAAGCCAAGGGGTACCCTAGCCTAACCCTAGGGGTGCCCTAGCCTAAGCCTAGGGGTGCCCTAGCCTAAGCCATGGGGTGCCCTAGCCTTAGGCTAGAGGAGCCCTAACCTTAGCCTTAGACTAGGGGTGCCCTAGCATAAGCCTAGGGGTGCCCTAGCCTAACCCTTGGGGTGCCCTAGCCTGAGTCTAAGGGTGCCCTAGCCTAAGCCTTGGGGTGCCCTAGCCTAAGCCTTGGGGTGCCCTAGCCTAAGCCTAGGGGTGCCCTAGCCTTAGGCTGGGGGAGCCCTAGCCTTAGCCTAAGCCTAACGGTGCCCTAGACTATCCTAGGGGTGCTCTAGCCTTAGGCTATGGGAGCCTTAGCCTTAGCCTAAGATTAGGGGTGCCCTAGCCTTAGGCTAGGGGTGCCCTAGCCTTAGCCTAAACCTAGTGGTGCCCTAGCCTGAGCCTAGGGGTGCCCTAGCCAGAGGCTTGGGGAGCCCTAGCCTTAGCCTAAGCCTAGGTGTGCCCTAGCCTAAGCCTAGGGGTGCCCTAGCCTAAGCCTAGGGGTGTCCTAGACTAAGCCTTGGGGAGCCCTAGCCTAAGCCTAGAAGTACCATAGCCTGAGTCTAGGGGTGCCATAGTCTGAGGCTAGGGGAGCCGTAGCCTTAGCCTAAACCTAGGGGTGCCCTAGCCTAAGCCTACGCGTGCCCTAGCTTGAGCCAATGGGTGCCCTAGCCTTAGGCTAGGGGAGCCTTAGCTTTTCCTATGCCTAGGGGTACCCTAGCCTAAGCTTAGTGGTTCCCTAAACAAAACCTAGGGGTTCCCTAGCCTATGTCTAGGGGTGCCCTAGACTAAGCTTAGGGGTGCCCTAGCCTAAGCCTAGGGGTGACCTAGCCTAAGCCTAGGGGTGCCCTAACCTAACCCTAGGGGTGCCCTAGCCTTAGGCTAATGGAGCCCTAGCCTTAGCCTTAGCCTAGGGGTGCCCTAGCCTATGCTAAGGGGTGCCCTAGCCTAAGCCTAGGGGTACCCTACCCAAAGCCTAGGGGTGCCCTAGCCTAAGCCTACAGTTGCCCTAGCCTAAGCCTACGGGTGCCCTAGCCTTAGGTTAGGGGAGCCCTCGCATTAGCCTAAGCCTAGGGGTGCCCTAGCCTAAGCCTAGGGGTGCCCTAGCCTAAGCCTAGGGGTGCTCTAGCCTTAGGCCAGGGGAGCCCTAGCCTTAGCCTAAGCCTTGGGCTGCCCTAGCCAAGGCCTAGGGGTGCCCTAGCCTAAGCCTAGGGGTGCCCTAGCCTTAGGCTAGGGAAGACCTAGCCTTAGCCTAAGCCTAGCGGAGTCCTAGCCTAAGCCTAGGTGTGCCCTAGCCAAAGCCATGGAGTGCCGTCGCCTTAGGCTAGGGATGCCCTAGCCTTACCCTAAGCCTAGGGCTGCCCTAGCCAAGGCCTAGGGGTGCCCTAGCCTAAGCCTAGGGGTGCCCTAGCCTTAGGCTAGGGAAGACCTAGCCTTAGCCTAAGCCTAGCGGAGTCCTAGCCTAAGCCTAGGTGTGCCCTAGCCAAAGCCATGGGGTGCCGTAGCCTAAGCCTAGGGGAGCCCTAGCCTTAGCCTAAGCCTAGGTGTGCCATAGCCTAAGCCTAGGGGTGCCCTAGCCTAAGCCTAGGGGTGCCCTAGCCTTAGGCTAGGGGAGCACTAGCCTTAGCCTAAACCTAGGTGTACCCTAGCCTAAGCCTAGGGGTGCTCTATCCTTAGGCTAGGGGAACTCTAGCCTTAGCCTAAGCCTAGGGGTGCCCTAGCCTAAGCCTAGGGGTGCCCTAACCTGAGCCTAGGGGAGCCCTAGCTATAGCTTTAGCCTTGGGGTACCCTAGCCTAAGCCTAGGGGTGCCCTAGCCTGAGCCTAGGGGTGCCCTATCCTGAGCCTACAGGTGCCCTTTCCTTAGTCTAGCCTAGGATTGCCGTAGCTTAAGCCTAGGGGTGCCCTAGCCTTAGCCTAAGCCTAGGGGTACCCTAGCCTAAGACTAGGGGTGGCCTAACCTAAGCCTAGGGGTGCCATACCCTAAGCCTAGGGGTGCCCTAGACTAAGCCTAGGGGTGCCCTAACCTTAGGCTAGGGGAGCCCTAGCCTTTGCCTAAGCCTAGGTGTGCCCTAGCCTAAGCCTAGGGGTGCCCTAGCCTGAGCCTAGGGGTGCCCTAGCCTGAGCCTAGGGGTGCTCTACCCTGAGCCTAGTGGTGCCCTAGCCTTAGGGTAGGGGAGCCCTAGCCTTAGCCTAAGCCTAGGGGTACCCTAGCCTAAGCCTAGGGGTGTCCTAGCCTGAACCTAGGGGTGTCCTAGCCTGAGCCTACAGGTGCCCTTTCCTTAACCTAGCCTAGGATTGCCCTAGCCTAAGCCTAGGGGTGCCATATCCTGAGTCAAGGGGTGCCCTAGCCTGAGGCTATGGAGCCGTAGCCTTAGCCTAAGCCTAGCTGTGCCCTAGCCTAAGCCTAGGGGTGCCCTAGCCTAAGCCTAGGGGTGCCCTAGCCTTAGGTTAGGGGAGCCCAAGCCTTAGCCCAAGCCTAGGGGTGCCCTAGCCTAAGCCTAGGGGTGCCTTAGCTTAAGCCAAGGGGTGCCCTAGCCTAAGCCTAGGGGAGCCCTAGCCTTAGCCTAAGCCTAGGGGTGCCCTAGCCTAAGCCTAGGTGTGCCCTAGCCTAAGCCTAGGGGTGCCCTATCCTAAGCCTAGGGGTGACCTACCCTAAGCCTTGGGGTACCCTAACCTAAGCGTAGGGGAGCCCTAGCCTTAGCCTAAGCCTAGGGGTGCCCTAGCCTAAGTCTAGGGGTGCCCTATCCTAAGCCAAGGTGTGTCCTAGCCTAAGCCTAAGGGTGCCCTAGCCTAAGCCTAGGGGTGCACTAGCCTAAGCCTAGGGGTGCCCTAGCCTAAGCCTAGGGGTGCCCTAGCCTAAGCCTAGGCGTGCCCTAACCTAAGCCTAGGGGTGCCCTAGCCTAAGCCTAGGAGAGGCCAAGCCTTAGGCTAGGGAGCACTAGCCTTAGCCTAAGCCTAGGAGTGCCCTAGCCTAAATATAGGGGTGCCCTTGCCTAACCCTAGGGGTGCCCTAGCCTTAGGCTAATGGAGCCCTAGCCTTAGCCTAAGCCTAGGGGTACCCTATCCTAAGCCTAGGGGTGCCCTAGCCTAAGCCTAGAGTTGCCCTAGCCTAAGCCTATGGGTGCCCTAGCCTTAGGTTAGGGGAGCCCTAGCTTTAGCCTAAGCCTTGGGGTCCCCTAGCCTAAGCCTAGGGGTGCCCTAGCCTAAGCCTAGGGGTGCTCTAGCCTTAGGCTAGGGGAGCCCTAGCCTTAGCCTAAGCCTTGGGGTTCCCTAACTTAAGCCTACGGGTGCCCTGGCCTAAGCCTAGGGTTTCCCTAGCCTGAGGCTAGGGGAGCCCTAGCTTTAGCCTAAGCCTAGGGGTGCCCTAGCCTAAGCCTAGGGGTGCCCTAGCCTGAGCCTAGGGGTGCCCTAGCCTGAGCCTACAGGTGCCCTAGCCTGAGGCTAGGGGAGCCCTTGCCTTAGTCTAGCCTAGGATTGCCCTAGCCTAAGCCTAGGGGTGCCATAGTATGAGCCTACAGGTGCCCTTTCCTTAGTCTAGCCTAGGATTGCCCTAGCCTAAGCCTAGGGGTGCCATATCCTGAGTCAAGGGGTGCGCTAGCCTGAGGCTATGGAGCCGTAGCCTTAGCCTAAGCCTAGCTGTGCCCTAGCCTAACCCTAGGGGTGCCCTAGCCTAAGCCTAGGGGTGCCCTAGCTTTAGGTTAGGGGAGCCCTAGCCTTAGACTAAGCCTAGGGGTGCCCTAGCCTAAGCCTAGGGGTGCCTTAGCCTAAGCCAAGGGGTGCCCTAGCCTAAGCCTAGGTGTGCCCTAGCCTACGCCAAGGGGTGCCCTAGCCTAAGCCTAGGGGAGCCCTAGCCTTAGCCTAAGCCTAGGTGTGCCCTAGCCTAAGCCTAGGGGTGCCCTATCCTAAGCCTAGGGGTGACCTACCCTAAGCCTTGGGGTACCCTAACCTAAGCGTAGGGGAGCCCTAGCCTTAGCCTAAGCCTAGGGGTGCCCTAGCCTAAGCCTAGGGGTGCCCTAGCCTTAGGCTAATGGAGCCCTAGCCTTAGTCTAAGCCTAGGGGTACCCTATCCTAAGCCTAGGGGTGCCCTAGCCTAAGACTAGAGTTGCCCTAGCCTAAGCCTACGGGTGCCCTAGCCTTAGGCTAGGGGAGCCCTAGCTTTAGCCTAAGCCAAGGTGTGTCCTAGTCTAAGCCTAGGGGTGCCCTAGCCTAAGCCTAGGGGTGCACTAGCCTAAGCCTAGGGGTGCCCTAGCCTAAGCCTAGGGGTGCCCTAGCCTAAGCCTAGGCGTGCCCTAGCCTAAGCCTAGGGGTGCCCTAGCCTAAGCCTAGGGGAGGCCTAGCCTTAGGCTAGGGAGCAATAGCCTTAGCCTAAGCCTAGGGGTGTCCTAGCCTAAGCCTAGGGGTGCCCTAACCTAACCCTAGGGGTGCCCTAGCCTTAGGCTAATGGAGCCCTAGCCTTAGCCTTAGCCTAGGGGTGCCCTAGCCTATGCTAAGGGGTGCCCTAGCCTAAGCCTAGGGGTACCCTACCCAAAGCCTAGGGGTGCCCTAGCCTAAGCCTACAGTTGCCCTAGCCTAAGCCTACGGGTGCCCTAGCCTTAGGTTAGGGGAGCCCTCGCATTAGCCTAAGCCTAGGGGTGCCCTAGCCTAAGCCTAGGGGTGCCCTAGCCTAAGCCTAGGGGTGCTCTAGCCTTAGGCCAGGGGAGCCCTAGCCTTAGCCTAAGCCTTGGGGTGCCCTAGCCTAAGCCTAGGGGTGCCCTAGCCTAAGCCTAGGGGTGCTCTAGCCTTAGGCTAGGGGATCCCTAGCCTTAGCCTAAGCCTTGGGGTGCCCTAGCCTAAGCCTACGGGTGCCCTAGCCTAAGCCTAGGGGTGCCCTAGCCTGAGGCTAGGGGAGCCCTAGCTTTAGCCTAAGCCTAGGGTTGCCCTAGCCTAAGCCTAGGGGTGCCCTTGCCTGAGCCTAGGGGTGCCCTAGCCTGAGCCTACAGGTGCCCTAGCCTGAGGCTAGGGGAGCCCTAGCCTTAGTCTAGCCTAGGATTGCCCTAGCCTAAGCCTAGGGGTGCCATAGCATGAGTCTAGGGGTGCCCTTGCCTGTGGCTAGGGGAGTTGTAGCCTTAGCCTAAGCCTAGGGGTGCCCTAGCCTAAGCCTAGGGGTGCCGTAGCCTAAGCCTAGGGGTGCCCTGGCCTAAGCCTTGGGGTGCCCCAGCCTAAGCTTAGGGGTGCCCTAGCCTAAGTCTAGGGGTGCCCTAGCCTAGGCCTAGGGGTGCCCTAGCCTAAGCCTAGCGGCGCCCTAGCGTAAGCCTAGGGGAGCCCTAGCCTAAGTCTAAGCCTAGGGGTGCCCTAGCCTAAGCCTATGGGTTCCCTAGCCTAAGCCTAGGGGTGCTCTAGCCTTAGGCTAGGGAAGCCCTAGCCTTAGCCTAAGCTAGGGGTGCCCTAGCCTAAGCCTAGGGGTGCCCTAGCCTGAGCCTAGAGGTGCCCTAGCCTGAGCCTACGGGTGCCCTAACCTGAGGATAGGGGAGCCCTAGTGTTAGTCTAGCCTAGGATTGCCCTAGCCTAAGCCTAGGGGTGTCATACCCTGAGTCTAGGGGTGCAGTAGCCTGAGGCTAGGGGAGCCTTAGCCTTAGCCTAAGCCAAGGGGAACCCTAGCTAAAGCCTTGGGGTGCCCAAGTCTAAGCCTAGGGGTGCCCTAGCCTTAGGCTAGGGGAGCCCTAGATTTTTCCTAAGCATATGGGTGCCCTAGTCTAAGCCTAGGTGTGCCCTTTCCTGAGCCTAGGGGTGTCCTAGCCTTAATCTAGTGGAGCCCTAACCTTAGCCTAAGCCTAGGGGTGCCCTAGCCTAAGCCTAGGGGTGCCCTAGCCTTAGGCTAATGGAGCCCTAGCCTTAGTCTAAGCCTAGGGGTACCCTATCCTAAGCCTAGGGGTGCCCTAGCCTAAGACTAGAGTTGCCCTAGCCTAAGCCTACGGGTGCCCTAGCCTTAGGCTAGGGGAGCCCTAGCTTTAGCCTAAGCCAAGGTGTGTCCTAGTCTAAGCCTAGGGGTGCCCTAGCATAAGCTTAGGGGTGCACTAGCCTAAGCCTAGGGGTGCCCTAGCCTAAGCCTAGGGGTGCCCTAGCCTAAGCCTTGGCGTGCCCTAGCCTAAGCCTAGGGGTGCCCTAGCCTAAGCCTAGGGGAGGCCTAGCCTTAGGTTGGGAGCAATAGCCTTAGCCTAAGCTTAGGGGTGTCCTAGCCTAAGCCTAGGGGTGCCCTAACCTAACCCTAGGGGTGCCCTAGCCTTAGGCTAATGGAGCCCTAGCCTTAGCCTTAGCCTAGGGGTGCCCTAGCCTAAGCTAAGGGGTGCCCTAGCCTAAGCCTAGGGGTACCCTACCCAAAGCCTAGGGGTGCCCTAGCCTAAGCCTACAGTTGCCCTAGCCTAAGCCTACGGGTGCCCTAGCCTTAGGTTAGAGGAGCCCTAGCATTAGCCTAAGCCTAGGGGTGCCCTAGCCTAAGCCTAGGAGTGCCATAGGCTAAGCCTAGGGGTGCTCTAGCCTTAGGCCAGGGGAGCCCTAGCCTTAGCCTAAGCCTTGGGGTGCCCTAGCCTAAGCCTAGGGGTGCCCTAGCCTAAGCCTAGGGGTGCTCTAGCCTTAGGCTAGGGGATCCCTAGCCTTAGCCTAAGCCTTGGGGTGCCCTAGCCTAAGCCTACGGGTGCCCTAGCCTAAGCCTAGGGGTGCCCTAGCCTGAGGCTAGGGGAGCCCTAGCTTTAGCCTAAGCCTAGGGTTGCCCTAGCCTAAGCCTAGGGGTGCCCTTGCCTGAGCCTAGGGGTGCCCTAGCCTGAGTCTACAGGTGCCCTAGCCTGAGGCTAGGGGAGCCCTAGCCTTAGTCTAGCCTAGGATTGCCCTAGCCTAAGCCTAGGGGTGCCATAGCATGAGTCTAGGGGTGCCCTTGCCTGTGGCTAGGGGAGTTGTAGCCTTAGCCTAAGCCTAGGGGTGCCCTAGCCTAAGCCTAGGGGTGCCGTAGCCTAAGCCTAGGGGTGCCCTAGCCTAAGCCTTGGGGTGCCCCAGCCTAAGCTTAGGGGTGCCCTAGCCTAAGTCTAGGGGTGCCCTAGCCTAGGCCTAGGGGTGCCCTAGCCTAAGCCTAGCGGCGCCCTAGCATAAGCCTAGGGGAGCCCTAGCCTAAGTCTAAGCCTAAGGGTGCCCTAGCCTAAGCCTATGGGTTCCCTAGCCTAAGCCTAGGGGTGCTCTAGCCTTAGGCTAGGGAAGCCCTAGCCTTAGCCTAAGCCTAGGGGTGCCCTAGCCTAAGCCTAGGGGTGCCCTAGCCTGAGCCTAGAGGTGCCCTAGCCTGAGCCTACGGGTGCCCTAACCTGAGGATAGGGGAGCCCTAGTATTAGTCTAGCCTAGGATTGCCCTAGCCTAAGCCTAGGGGTGTCATACCCTGAGTCTAGGGGTGCAGTAGCCTGAGGCTAGGGGAGCCTTAGCCTTAGCCTAAGCCAAGGGGAACCCTAGCTAAAGCCTTGGGGTGCCCAAGTCTAAGCCTAGGGGTGCCCTAGCCTTAGGCTAGGGGAGCCCTAGATTTTTCCTAAGCATATGGGTGCCCTAGTCTAAGCCTAGGTGTGCCCTTTCCTGAGCCTAGGGGTGCCATAGCCTTAGGCTAGGGGAGCCCTAGCCTTAGCCTAAGCCTTGGGGCACCCTAGCCTAAACCTATGGGTGCCCTAGCCTAAGCCTAGGGGTGCCCTAGCCTAAACCTAGGGGTGCCCTAGCCTAAGCCTAGGGTTGTCCCAGCCTGAGGCTAGGGGTGTCCTAGCCTTAGTCTAGTGGAGCCCTAGCCTTAGCCTAAGCCTAGGCGTGCCCTATCCTAAGCCCAGGGGTGCCCTATCCTAAGCCTAGGGGTGAACTATCCTAAGCCTAGGGGTGCCCTACCCTAAGCCTAGGGGTGCTCTAGCCAAAGCCTAGGGGTGCCCTAGCCTTAGGCTAGGGGAGCCCTAGCCTTAGCCAAAGCCTTGGGGTGCCCTAGCCTAAGCCTAGGGGTGCCCTATCCTAAGCCTAGGGGTTCCCTAGCCCAAGCCTAGGGATGCCCTAGCGTTAGGCTAGAGGAGCCCTAGCCTTAGCCTAAGCCTAGGGGTGCCCTAGCCTAAGCCAAGGGGTGCCCTAGCCTAAGTCTAGGGGTGCCGTAGCCAAAGCCTAGGGGTACCCTAGCCTTAGGCTAGTGGAGCCCTAGCCTTAGCCTAAGCCTAGGGGTGCCCCACCCTAAGTGTAGGCATGCCCTAGCCTAACCCTAGGGGTGCCCTAGCCTAAGCCTAGGTGTGCCCTAGCCTAAACCTAGCGGTCCCCTAGCTTAGCCTAAGCCTAGGGGTCCCCTAGCCTAAGCCTAAGCCTAGGGGTGCCCCAGACTAAGCCTAGGGGTGCACTAGCCTAAGCCTAGGGGTGCCTTAGCCTAAGCCTAGGGGTCCCCTAGTCTTAGCCTAAGCCTAGGGGTGCCTTTGCCTAAGCCTAGGGGTCCCCTAGCCCTAGCCTAAGCCTAGGGGTGCCATAGCCAAAGCCTAGGGATGCCCTAGCCTAAGCCTAGGGGAGCCCTAGCTTTAGCCTAAGCCTAGGGGTGCCCTAGCCTAAACCTAGGGGTTCCCTAACCTAAGCCTAGGGGTGCTTTAGCCTAAGCCTAGGGGTCCCCTAGCCATAGCCTAAGCCTTGGAGTGCCCGAGCCTAAGCCTACGGTTGCCCTAGCCTAAGCCTAGCGATGCCCTAGCCTTAGGCTAGGGGACACCTAGCCTTAGCCTACGTCTAGGGGTGCCCTAGCCTAAGCTTAGTGGTGCCCTAGCCTAAACCTAGGGGTGCCTTTGCTTGAGCCTAGGGGTGCCCTAGCCTGAGCCTACGGGTGCCCTAGCCTGAGGCTAGGGGAGCCCTAGCCTTAGTCTAGCCTAGGATTGCCCAAGCCTAAGCCTAGGCTTGCCATAACCTGAGTCTAGGGGTGCCCGCGCCTTAGGCTAGGGGAGCCCTAGCCTTACCCTAAGCCTAGGGGTGCCCTAGCCTAAGCCTAGGGATGCCCTAGGCTTAGCCTAGAGGTGCCCTAGCCTTAGGCTAGGGGAGCCCTAGCCTTAGCCTAAGCCTAGGGGTGTCCTAGCCTAAGCCTAGGGGTGCCCTAGCCTAAGGCTAAAAGTGCCCTTGCCTAAGCCTAGAGGTGTCCTAGCCTATGCCTAGGGGTGCCCTAGCCTAACCCTAGGGGTGCCCTAGCCTTAGGCTAGTGGGGCCCTAGCCTTAGCCTTAGCCTAGGGGTGCCCTAGCCTAAGCCAAGGGGTGCCCTAGCCAAAGCCTACAGGTGCCCTATCCAAAGCCTAGGGGTACCCTAGCCTAAGCCTAGGGGTGCCCTAGCCTAAGCCTAGAGTTGCCCTAGCCTCAGCCTACGGGTGCCCTAGCCTTATGCTAGTGGAGCCCTAGCTTTAGCCTAAGCCTTGGGGTGCCCTAGCCTAAGCCTACGGGTGCGCTAGCCTAAGCCTAGGGGTGCTCTAGCCTTAGGCTACGGGAGCCCTAGCCTTAGCCTAAGCCTTGGGGTGCCCTAGCCTAAGCCTACGGGTGCGCTAGCCTAAGCCTAGGGGTGCCCTAGCCTGAGGCTAGGGGAGCCCTAGCTTTAGCCTAAGCCTAGGGGTGCCCTAGCCTAAGCCTAGGGGTGCCCTATCCTAAGCCTAGGGGTTCCCTAGCCCAAGCCTAGGGATGCCCTAGCGTTAGGCTAGAGGAGCCCTAGCCTTAGCCTAAGCCTAGGGGTGCCCTAGCCTAAGCCAAGGGGTGCCCTAGCCTAAGTCTAGGGGTGCCGTAGCCAAAGCCTAGGTGTACCCTAGCCTTAGGCTAGTGGAGTCCTAGCCTTAACCTAAGCCTAGGGGTGCCCCACCCTAAGTGTAGGCGTGCCGTAGCCTAACCCTAGGGGTGCCCTAGCCTAAGCCTAGGGGTGCCCTAGCCTAAACCTAGCGGTCCCCTAGCTTAGCCTAAGCCTAGGGGTCCCCTAGCCTAAGCCTAAGTCTAGGGGTGCCCCAGCCTAAGCCTAGGGGTGCACTAGCCTAAGCCTAGCGATGCCCTAGCCTTAGGCTAGGGGACACCTAGCCTTAGCCTACGTCTAGGGGTGCCCTAGCCTAAGCTTAGTGGTGCCCTAGCCTAAACCTAGGGGTGCCTTTGCCTGAGCATAGGGGTGCCCTAGCCTGAGCCTACGGGTGCCCTAGCCTGAGGTCATGGGAGCCCTAGCCTTAGTCTAGCCTAGGATTGCCCTAGCTTAAGCCTAGGGTTGCCATAACCTGAGTCTAGGGGTGCCCGCGCCTTAGGCTAGGGGAGCCCTAGCCTTAGCCTAAGCCTAGGGGTGCCCTAGCCTAAGCCTAGGGATGCCCTAGGCTTAGCCTAGAGGTGCCCTAGCCTTAGGCTAGGGGAGCCCTAGCCTTAGCCTAAGCCTAGGGGTGTCCTAGCCTAAGCCTAGGGGTGCCCTAGCCTAAGGCTAAAAGTGCCCTTGCCTAAGCCTAGAGGTGTCCTAGCCTAAGCCAAGGGGTGCGCTAGCCAAAGCCTAAAGGTGCCCTATCCAAAGCCTAGGGGTACCCTAGCCTAAGCCTAGGGGTGCCCTAGCCTAAGCCTAGAGTTGCCCTAGCCTCAGCCTACGGGTGCCCTAGCCTTATGCTAGGGGAGCCCTAGCTTAAGCCTAAGCCTTGGGGT
Organism: Tenrec ecaudatus; assembly: GCF_050624435.1. Taxonomy (NCBI): domain Eukaryota; kingdom Metazoa; phylum Chordata; class Mammalia; order Afrosoricida; family Tenrecidae; genus Tenrec; species Tenrec ecaudatus. The sequence continues at coordinate 2,634,164 of NW_027457640.1, read as the reverse complement.
GCCCTAGCCTAAGCCTACAGGTGCGCTAGCCTAAGCCTAGGGGTGCTCTAGCCTTAGGCTAGGAGAGCCCTCGCCTTAGCCTAAGCCTTGGGGTGCCCTAGCCTAAGCCTACGGGTGCGCTAGCCTAAGCCTAGGGGTGCCCTAGCCTGAGGCTAGGGGAGCCCTAGCTTTAGCCTAAGCCTAGGGGTGCCCTAGCCTAAGCCTAGGGGTGCCCTAGCCTGAGCCTAGGGGTGCCCTAGCGTGAGCCTACAGGTGCCCTATCCAGAGGCTAGGGGAGCCCTAGCCTTAGTCTAGCCTAGGATTGCCCTAGCTTAAGCCTAGGGGTGCCATAGCATGAGTCTAGGGGTGCCCTAGCCTGTGGCTAGGGGAGCCGTAGCCTTAGCCTAAGCCTATGGGTGCCGTAGCCTAAGCCTAGGGGTGCCGTAGCCTAAGCCTTGGGGTGCCCTAGCCTAAGCTTAGGGGTGCCCTAGTCTAAGTCTAGGGGTGCCCTAGCCTAAGCCTAGGGGTGCCCTAGCCTAAGACTAAGCCTAGTGGTGCCCTAGCCTAAGCCTAGGGGTGCCTTAGCCTTAGGCTAGGGGAGCCATAGCCTTAACCTAAGCCTAGGGGTGCCCTAGCTTAAGCCTAGGGGTGCTCAAGCCTTAGGCTAGGGGAGCCATAGCCTTAGCCTAAGCCTAGGGGTGCCCTAGCCTAAGCCTAGAGGTGCCCTAGCCTGAGCCTACGGGTGCCCTAGCCTGAGACTACGGGTGCCGTAGCCTGAGGATAGGGGAGCCCTAGCGTTAGTCTAGCCAAGGATTGCCCTAGCCTAAGCCTAGGGGTGTCATGGCCTGAGTCTAGGGGTGCACTAGCCTGAGGCTAGGGGAGCCTTAGCCTTAGCCTAAGCCTAGGGGAACCCTAGCTAAACCCTAGGGTTGCCTAAGCCTAAGCCTAGGGGTGCCCTAGCCTAAGCCTAGGGGTGCCCGAGCCTTAGGCTAGGGGAGCCCTAGCCTTTATCTAAGCCTATGGGTGCCCTAGTCTAAGCCTAGGGGTGCCGTTTCCTGAGCCTAGGGGTGCCGTAGCCTTATGCTAGGGGAGCCCTAGCCTTAGACTAAGCCTAGGGGTGCCCTAGTCTAAGCCTAGGGGTGCCATAGCCTGAGCCTAGGGGTGCCCTAGTCTGAGGCGAGTGGAGCCCTAGCCTTATCCTAAGCCTAGGATTGCCCTAGCCTAAGCTTAGGGGTGCGGTAACCTGAGTCTAGGGGTGCCCTAACCTGAGGCTAGTGGAGCCCTAGCCTTAGCCTAAGCCTAGGGGTGCCCTATCCTAAGCCTAGGGGTGCCCAACCCTAAGCCTAGGGGAGCCCTAGCCTAAGCCTAGTGTTGCCCTAGCCTAAGCCTAGGGTTGCCCTAGCCTAAGCCTAGGGTTGCCCTAGCCTAAGCCTAGGGGTGCCCTAGCCTTAGGCTAGGGGATCTCTAGCCGTAGGCTAGGGGAGCCCAAGCCTTAGCCTAATCCTAGGGGTGCCCTAGCCTAAGCCTAGGGGTGCCCTAGCCTAAGCCTAGGTGTGCCCTAGCCTTAGGTTAGGGGAGCCCTAGCCTTAGCCCAAGCCTAGGGGTGCCCTAGCCTAAGCCTGGGGGTGCCCTAGCCTAAGCCTAGGGGTGCCTTAACTTAAGCCAAGGGGTGCCCTAGCCTAAGCCTAGGGGTGCCCTAGCCTTAGCCTAAGCCTAGGGGTGCCCTAGCCTAAGCCTAGGTGTGCCCTAGCCTAAGCCTAGGGGTTCCCTCGCCTAAGCCTCGGGGTACCCTAGCCTAAGTGTAGGGGTGCTCTAGCCTTAGGATAGGGGAGCCCTAGCCTTAGCCTAATCCTAGGGGTGCCCTAGCCTATGCCTAGGGGTGTCCTAGCCTAAGCCTAGGGGTGCACTAACCTGAGGCTAGGGGAGTCCTAGCCTTAGCCTAAGCCTAGGAGTGCCCTAGCCTAAGTCTAGAAGTACCCTAGCCTGATCCTACGGGTGCCCTAGCCTGAAGCTAGGGGAGCCCTAGCCTTAGGCTAGGGGAGCCGTAGCCTTAGCCTAAGCCTAGGGGTGCCCTAGCTTAAGCCTAGGGTTGCCCTAGCCTAACCCTAGGGGTACCCTAGCGTAAGCCTAGGGGTGCCCGAGCCTTAGGCTAGGGGAGCCCTAGCCTTTTCCTATGCATAGGGGTGCCCTAGCCTAAGCCTATGGGTGAACTAGCCTAAGCCTAGGGGTGCCCTAGGCTTAGGCTAGGGGATCCCTAAGCTTACCCTAAGCCAGGGGTGCCCTACACTGAGCCTAGAGGTGCCCTAGCCTGAGCCTATGGGTGCCCTAGCCTGTGCTAGGGGAACCCTAGCCTTAGCCTAAGCCTAGGGGTTCCCTAGACTAAGCCTAGTGGTGCCCTAGCCTGAGCCTAACGGTGCCCTAGCCTGAGGCTAGGGGAGCCCTAGCCTTAACCTAAGCCTAGGATTGCCCTAGCCTAAGCCTAGGGGTGCCCTCGCCTGAGTCTAGGGGTGTCCTAGCTTGAGGCTTAGGGGAGCCGTTGCCTTAGCCTAAGCCTAGGGGTGCCCTAACCAAAGCCTAGGGGTGCCCTAGTTTTAGTCTAGGGGAGCCCTAGCCTTAGCCTAAGCCTAGGGGTTTCCTTGCCTAAGCCTAGGGGGGCCCTAGACCAAGGCTAGGGGTGCCCTAGCCTAAGCCTAGGGGTGCTCTAGCCTTAGGCTAGGGGAGCCCTAGCCTTAGCCTAAGCCTAGGGGTGCCCTAGCCTAAGCCTATGGGTGCCCTAGCCTAAGCCTAGGGGTGCTCTAGTCTGAGCCTAGGGGTGCCCTAGCCTGAGCCAACGGGTGCCCTAGCCTGAGACTAGGGGAGCCCTAGCCTTAGTCTAGCCTAGGATTGCCCTGGCCTAAGCCTAGGATTGCCCTAGCCTGAGACTAGGGGTGCCCAAGCCTGAGGCTAGGGGAGCCGTAGCCTTTGCCTAATCCTAGGGTTGCCCTACCCTTAGCCTAGGGGTGCCCTAGCCTATGCCTAGGGGTGCCCTAGCCTAAGCTTGGGGTGCCCTAGCCTAAGGCTTGGGGAGCCTTAGTCTTAGCCTAACCCAAGGGGTGCCCTAGCCTAAGCCTAGGGGTGCCCTAGCAAACCTAGGGGTGCTCTAGCCTTAGGCAAGGGCAGCCTTAGCCTTAGCGTAAGCCTAGGGGTGCCCTAGCCTAAGCCTAGGGGTGCCCTAGCCTAAGCCTAGTGGTGCCCTAACATAAGCCTATGGGTGCCCTAGCCTGAGGATAGGGGTGCCCTAGCCTTTGCCTAAGCTTAGGGGTGCCCTAGCCTGAGCCTAGGGGTGCCCTTCCCTGAGCCTACGGATGCCCTAACGTGAGGCTAGGGGATCACTAGCCTTAGTCTAGCCTAGGATTGCCCTAGCGTAATCCTAGGGGTACCATAGCCTGAGTCTAGGGGGGCCCTAGCCTGAAGCTAGGGGAGCCGTAGCCTTAGCCTAAGCCTATGCGTGCCCTAGCCTTAGGCTAGGGGAGCCCTAGCCTTAGCCTAAAATTAGGGGTGCCCTAGCCTAAGCCTAGGGGTGCCCTAGCCTGAGCATAGGGGTGCCCTAGCCTGAGCCTACGGGTGCCCTAGCCTAAGCCTAGGGGTGCCCTAGACTAAGCCTAGGAGTGCCCTAGCCTAAGCCAAGGGGTGCCCTAGCCTAAGCCTAGGGGTGCCCTAGCCTTAGGCTAGGGGAGCCCTAGCCTTAGCCTAAGCCTAGGATTTCCCTAGCCTAAGCCTAGGGGTGCCCTCGCCTGAGTCTAGGGGTGTCCTAGCTTGAGGCTAGGGGAGCCGTTGCCTTAGCCTAAGCCTAGGGGTGCCCTAACCAAAGCCTAGGGGTGCCCTAGTTTTAGTCTAGGGGAGCCCTAGCCTTAGCCTAAGCCTAGGGGTGCCCTTGCCTAAGCCTAGGGGTGCCCTAGACCAAGGCTAGGGGTGCCCTAGCCTAAGCCTAGGGGTGCTCTAGTCTTAGGCTAGGGGAGCCCTAGCCTTAGCCTAAGCCTAGGGGTGCCCTAGCCTAAGCCTATGGGTGCCCTAGCCTAAGCCTAGGAGTGCTCTAGTCTGAGCCTAGGGGTGCCCTAGCCTGAGCCAACGGGTGCCCTAGCCTGAGGCTAGGGGAGCCCTAGCCTTAGTCTAGCCTAGGATTGCCCTTGCCTAAGCCTAGGATTGCCCTAGCCTGAGACTAGGGGTGCCCAAGCCTGAGGCTAGGGGAGCCGTAGCCTTTGCCTAATCCTAGGGTTGCCCTAGCCTTAGACTAGGGGTGCCCTAGCCTATGCCTAGGGGTGCCCTAGCCTAAGGTTGGGGTGCCCTAGCCTAAGGCTAGGGGAGCCTTAGCCTTAGCCTAACCCAAGGGGTGCCCTAGCCTAAGCCTAGGGGTGCCCTAGCCTAAGCCTAGTGGTGCCCTAACATAAGCCTATGGGTGCCCTAGCCTGAGGATAGGGGTGCCCTAGCCTTTGCCTAAGCTTAGGGGTGCCCTAGCCTGAGCCTAGGGGTGCCCTTCCCTGAGCCTACGGATGCCCTAGCCTGAGGCTAGGGGATCACTAGCCTTAGTCTAGCCTAGGATTGCCCTAGCGTAATCCTAGGGGTACCATAGCCTGAGTCTAGGGGGGCCCTAGCCTGAAGCTAGGGGAGCCGTAGCCTTAGCCTAAGCCTATGCGTGCCCTAGCCTTAGGCTAGGGGAGCCCTAGCCTTAGCCTAAAATTAGGGGTGCCCTAGCCTAAGCCTAGGGGTGCCCTAGCCTGAGCATATGGGTGCCCTAGCCTGAGCCTACGGGTGCCCTAGCCTAAGACTAGGGGTGCCCTAGACTAAGCCTAGGAGTGCCCTAGCCTAGACCAAGGGGTGCCCTAGCCTAAGCCAAGGGGTGCCCTAGCCTTAGGCTAGGGGAGCCCTAGCCTTAGCCTAAGCCTAGGGGTTCCCTAGCCTAAGCCTAGGGGTTCCCTAGCCTAAGCCTTGGAGTGCCCTAGCCTAAGCTTTGGGGTGCCCTAGGCTAAGCGTAGGGGTCCCATAGACGAAGATTAGGGGTGACCTAGCCTAAGCCTAGGGGTGCCCTAGCGCGGGCTAGGGGAGCCGTAGCCTTAGTCTAGCCTAGGTGTGCCCTAGCCTAAGCGTAGGGGTGCCCTAGCCTGAGTCTGCGGGTACCCTAGCCTAAGCCTAAACCTAGGGGTGCCCTAGCCTAAGCCTAGGGGTGCCCTAGCCTAAGCCTAGGTTTGCCCTAGCCTTAGGTTAGGGGAGCCCTAGCCTTAGCCCAAGCCTAGGGGTGCCCTAGCCTAAGCCTGGGGGTGCCCTAGCCTAAGCCTAGGGGTGCCTTAACTTAAGCCAAGGGGTGCCCTAGCCTAAGCCTAGGGGTGCCCTAGCCTTAGCCTAAGCCTAGGGGTGCCCTAGCCTAAGCCTAGGTGTGCCCTAGCCTAAGCCTAGGGGTTCCCTCGCCTAAGCCTCGGGGTACCCTAGCCTAAGTGTAGGGGTGCTCTAGCCTTAGGATAGGGGAGCCCTAGCCTTAGCCTAATCCTAGGGGTGCCCTAGCCTATGCCTAGGGGTGTCCTAGCCTAAGCCTAGGGGTGCACTAACCTGAGGCTAGGGGAGTCCTAGCCTTAGCCTAAGCCTAGGAGTGCCCTAGCCTAAGTCTAGAAGTACCCTAGCCTGATCCTACGGGTGCCCTAGCCTGAAGCTAGGGGAGCCCTAGCCTTAGGCTAGGGGAGCCGTAGCCTTAGCCTAAGCCTAGGGGTGCCCTAGCTTAAGCCTAGGGTTGCCCTAGCCTAACCCTAGGGGTACCCTAGCGTAAGCCTAGGGGTGCCCGAGCCTTAGGCTAGGGGAGCCCTAGCCTTTTCCTATGCATAGGGGTGCCCTAGCCTAAGCCTATGGGTGAACTAGCCTAAGCCTAGGGGTGCCCTAGGCTTAGGCTAGGGGATCCCTAAGCTTACCCTAAGCCAGGGGTGCCCTACACTGAGCCTAGAGGTGCCCTAGCCTGAGCCTATGGGTGCCCTAGCCTGTGCTAGGGGAACCCTAGCCTTAGCCTAAGCCTAGGGGTTCCCTAGACTAAGCCTAGTGGTGCCCTAGCCTGAGCCTAACGGTGCCCTAGCCTGAGGCTAGGGGAGCCCTAGCCTTAACCTAAGCCTAGGATTGCCCTAGCCTAAGCCTAGGGGTGCCCTCGCCTGAGTCTAGGGGTGTCCTAGCTTGAGGCTTAGGGGAGCCGTTGCCTTAGCCTAAGCCTAGGGGTGCCCTAACCAAAGCCTAGGGGTGCCCTAGTTTTAGTCTAGGGGAGCCCTAGCCTTAGCCTAAGCCTAGGGGTTTCCTTGCCTAAGCCTAGGGGGGCCCTAGACCAAGGCTAGGGGTGCCCTAGCCTAAGCCTAGGGGTGCTCTAGCCTTAGGCTAGGGGAGCCCTAGCCTTAGCCTAAGCCTAGGGGTGCCCTAGCCTAAGCCTATGGGTGCCCTAGCCTAAGCCTAGGGGTGCTCTAGTCTGAGCCTAGGGGTGCCCTAGCCTGAGCCAACGGGTGCCCTAGCCTGAGACTAGGGGAGCCCTAGCCTTAGTCTAGCCTAGGATTGCCCTGGCCTAAGCCTAGGATTGCCCTAGCCTGAGACTAGGGGTGCCCAAGCCTGAGGCTAGGGGAGCCGTAGCCTTTGCCTAATCCTAGGGTTGCCCTACCCTTAGCCTAGGGGTGCCCTAGCCTATGCCTAGGGGTGCCCTAGCCTAAGCTTGGGGTGCCCTAGCCTAAGGCTTGGGGAGCCTTAGTCTTAGCCTAACCCAAGGGGTGCCCTAGCCTAAGCCTAGGGGTGCCCTAGCAAACCTAGGGGTGCTCTAGCCTTAGGCAAGGGCAGCCTTAGCCTTAGCGTAAGCCTAGGGGTGCCCTAGCCTAAGCCTAGGGGTGCCCTAGCCTAAGCCTAGTGGTGCCCTAACATAAGCCTATGGGTGCCCTAGCCTGAGGATAGGGGTGCCCTAGCCTTTGCCTAAGCTTAGGGGTGCCCTAGCCTGAGCCTAGGGGTGCCCTTCCCTGAGCCTACGGATGCCCTAACGTGAGGCTAGGGGATCACTAGCCTTAGTCTAGCCTAGGATTGCCCTAGCGTAATCCTAGGGGTACCATAGCCTGAGTCTAGGGGGGCCCTAGCCTGAAGCTAGGGGAGCCGTAGCCTTAGCCTAAGCCTATGCGTGCCCTAGCCTTAGGCTAGGGGAGCCCTAGCCTTAGCCTAAAATTAGGGGTGCCCTAGCCTAAGCCTAGGGGTGCCCTAGCCTGAGCATAGGGGTGCCCTAGCCTGAGCCTACGGGTGCCCTAGCCTAAGCCTAGGGGTGCCCTAGACTAAGCCTAGGAGTGCCCTAGCCTAAGCCAAGGGGTGCCCTAGCCTAAGCCTAGGGGTGCCCTAGCCTTAGGCTAGGGGAGCCCTAGCCTTAGCCTAAGCCTAGGATTTCCCTAGCCTAAGCCTAGGGGTGCCCTCGCCTGAGTCTAGGGGTGTCCTAGCTTGAGGCTAGGGGAGCCGTTGCCTTAGCCTAAGCCTAGGGGTGCCCTAACCAAAGCCTAGGGGTGCCCTAGTTTTAGTCTAGGGGAGCCCTAGCCTTAGCCTAAGCCTAGGGGTGCCCTTGCCTAAGCCTAGGGGTGCCCTAGACCAAGGCTAGGGGTGCCCTAGCCTAAGCCTAGGGGTGCTCTAGTCTTAGGCTAGGGGAGCCCTAGCCTTAGCCTAAGCCTAGGGGTGCCCTAGCCTAAGCCTATGGGTGCCCTAGCCTAAGCCTAGGAGTGCTCTAGTCTGAGCCTAGGGGTGCCCTAGCCTGAGCCAACGGGTGCCCTAGCCTGAGGCTAGGGGAGCCCTAGCCTTAGTCTAGCCTAGGATTGCCCTTGCCTAAGCCTAGGATTGCCCTAGCCTGAGACTAGGGGTGCCCAAGCCTGAGGCTAGGGGAGCCGTAGCCTTTGCCTAATCCTAGGGTTGCCCTAGCCTTAGACTAGGGGTGCCCTAGCCTATGCCTAGGGGTGCCCTAGCCTAAGGTTGGGGTGCCCTAGCCTAAGGCTAGGGGAGCCTTAGCCTTAGCCTAACCCAAGGGGTGCCCTAGCCTAAGCCTAGGGGTGCCCTAGCCTAAGCCTAGTGGTGCCCTAACATAAGCCTATGGGTGCCCTAGCCTGAGGATAGGGGTGCCCTAGCCTTTGCCTAAGCTTAGGGGTGCCCTAGCCTGAGCCTAGGGGTGCCCTTCCCTGAGCCTACGGATGCCCTAGCCTGAGGCTAGGGGATCACTAGCCTTAGTCTAGCCTAGGATTGCCCTAGCGTAATCCTAGGGGTACCATAGCCTGAGTCTAGGGGGGCCCTAGCCTGAAGCTAGGGGAGCCGTAGCCTTAGCCTAAGCCTATGCGTGCCCTAGCCTTAGGCTAGGGGAGCCCTAGCCTTAGCCTAAAATTAGGGGTGCCCTAGCCTAAGCCTAGGGGTGCCCTAGCCTGAGCATATGGGTGCCCTAGCCTGAGCCTACGGGTGCCCTAGCCTAAGACTAGGGGTGCCCTAGACTAAGCCTAGGAGTGCCCTAGCCTAGACCAAGGGGTGCCCTAGCCTAAGCCAAGGGGTGCCCTAGCCTTAGGCTAGGGGAGCCCTAGCCTTAGCCTAAGCCTAGGGGTTCCCTAGCCTAAGCCTAGGGGTTCCCTAGCCTAAGCCTTGGAGTGCCCTAGCCTAAGCTTTGGGGTGCCCTAGGCTAAGCGTAGGGGTCCCATAGACGAAGATTAGGGGTGACCTAGCCTAAGCCTAGGGGTGCCCTAGCGCGGGCTAGGGGAGCCGTAGCCTTAGTCTAGCCTAGGTGTGCCCTAGCCTAAGCGTAGGGGTGCCCTAGCCTGAGTCTGCGGGTACCCTAGCCTAAGCCTAAACCTAGGGGTGCCCTAGCCTAAGCCTAGGGGTGCCCTAGCCTAAGCCTTGGTGTGCCCTAGGCTAAGCGTAGGGGTGCCCTAGCCTAAGCCTAGGGGTGCCCTAGCCTTAGGCTAGGGGAGCCCTAGCTTAGCCTAAGCCTAGGGTAGCCCTAGCCTAAGCCTATTGGTGCCCTAGCCTAAGCCTATGGGTGCTCTAGCCTTAGGCTAGGTGAGCCTTAGCCTTAGCCCAAGCTTAGGCGTGACCTAGCCTAAGCGAGGGGTGCCCTACCCTAAGCCTAGGGGTGCCCTAGCCTGAGGATAGGGGAGCCCTAGCTTTAGCCTAAGCCTAGGGGTGCCCTAGCCTAAACCTAGGGGTGCCCTAGTCTGAGCCTTGGGGTGCCCTAGCCTGAGCCTACGGGTGCCCTAGCCCGGGCTAGGGGATCCCTAATCTGAGTCTAACCTAGGATTGCCCTAGCCTAGCCTAGGGGTGCCATAGCCTGAGTCTAGGGGTGCCCTAGCCTGAGGCTAGGGGAGCCGTAGCCTTAGCCTAAGCCAAGGGGTGCCCTAGCCTGAGCCTAGGGTGGCCTAGGCTGAGGCTAGAGGAGCCCTAGCCTTAGCCTAAGCCTAGGGGTGCCCTAGCCTGAGCCTAGGGGTGCCCTAGACCGGGCTAGGGGAGCCCTAGCCTTAGTCTAGCCTAGGATTGCCCTAGCCTAAGCCTAGGGGTGCCCTAGCCTAAGCCTAGGGGTGCCCTAGCCTAAGCCTAGTGGTGCCCTAACATAAGCCTATGGGTGCCCTAGCCTGAGGATAGGGGAGCCCTAGCCTTTGCCTAAGCTTAGGGGTGCCCTAGCCTGAGCCTACGGGTGCCCTAGCCTGAGCCTACGGGTGCCCTAGCCTGAGGCTAGGGGACCCCTAGCCTGAAGCTAGGGAACCGTAACCTTAGCCTAAGCCTAGGGGTGCCCTAGCCTAAGCCTAGGGGTGCCCTAGCCTTAGGCTAGGGGAGCCCTGGCCTTAGCCTAAGGCTAGGGGTGCCCTAGCCTAAGCCTAGGGGTGCTATAGCCTTAGGATAGGGGAGCCCTAGCCTTAGCGTAATCCTAGGGGTGCCCTAGCCTATGCCTAGGGGTGCCCTAGCCTGAGCCTATGGGTGCCCTAGCTTGAGGCTAGGGGAGCACTAGCCTTAGCCTAGCCTAGGATTGCCCTAGCGTAATCCTAGGGGTACCATAGCCTGAGTCTAGGCAGGCCCTAGCCTTAGGCTAGCGGAGCCCTAGCCTTAGCCTAAAATTAGGGGTGCCCTAGCCTAAGCCTAGGGGTGCCCTAGCCTGAGCCTAGGGGTGCCCTAAACCGGGCTAGGGGAGCCCTAGCCTTAGTCTAGCCTAGGATGGTCCTAGCCTGAGACTAGGGGTGCCGAAGCCTGAGGCTAGGGGAGCCGTAGCCTTTGCCTAAGCCTAGGGGTGCCCTAGCCTAAGCCTAGGGGTGCTCTAGCCTTAGGCTAGGGGAGCCTTAGCCTTAGCCTAAGCCTAGGGGTACCCTAGCCTAAGCCTAGGCGTGCCCTAGCCTAAGCCTAGGGGTTCCCTAACCTAAGCCTAGGGGTTCCCTAACCTAAGCCTAGGGGTGCCCTAGCCTAAGCCTCCGAGTGCCCTAGCCTGAGGCTAGGGGAGCCCTAGCCTTAGCCTAAGCCTAGGGGTGCCCTAGCCTGAGCCTACCGGTGCCCTAGCCTGAGCCTATGGGTGCCCTAGCCTGTGCTAGGGGAACCCTAGCTTTAGCCTAAGCCTAGGGGTGCCCTAGACTAAGCCTAGTGGTGCCATAGCCTGAGCCTAGGGGTGCCCTATCCAGGGGCTAGGGGAGGCCTAGCTTTAACCTAAGCCTAGGATTGCCCAGGCTAACCCTAGGGGTGCCCTAGCCGGAGTCTAGGGGTGTCATAACTTGAGGCTAGGGGAGCCTCTGCCTTAGCCTAAGCCTAGGGGTGCCCTAACCAAAGTCTAGGTGTGCCCTAGCCTAAGCCTAGGGGTGCCCTAGCCTAAGCCTATGGGTGCTCTAGCCTTAGGCTAGGTGAGCCCTAGCCTTAGCCTAAGCTTAAGGATGACCTAGCCTAAGCGAGGGGTGCCATAGCCTAAGCCTAGGGGTGCCCTAGCCTGAGGATAGGGGAGCCCTAGCTTTAGCCTAAGCCTAGGGGTGCCCTAGCCTAAACCTAGGGGTGCCCTAGTCTGAGCCTAGGGGTGCCCTAGCCTGAGCCTACGTGTGCCATAGCCCGGGCAAGGGGATCCCTAGCCTTAGTCTAACGTAGTATTGCCCTAGCCTAGCCTAGGGGTGCCATAGCCTGAGTCTAGGGGTGCCCTAGCCTGAGGCTAGGGGAGCCGTAGCCTTGGCCTAAGCCAAGGGGTGCCCTAGCCTGAGCGTAGGGTGGCCTAGCCTGAGGCGAGAGGAGCCCTAGCTTTAGCCTAAGCCTAGGGGTGCCCTAGCCTGAGCCTAGGGGTGCCCTAGACCGGGCTAGGGGAGCCCTAGCCTTAGTCTAGCCTAGGATGGTCCTAGCCTGAGACTAGGGGTGCCCAAGCCTGAGGCTAGGGGAGCCGTAGCCTTTGCCTAAGCCTAGGGGTGACCTAGCCTAAGCCTAGGGGTGCTCTAGCCTTAGGCTAGGGGAGCCTTAGCCTTAGCCTAAGCCTAGGGGTACCCTAGCCTAAGCCTAGGCGTGCCCTAGCCTAAGCCTAGGGGTTCCCTAACCTAAGCCTCGGGGTACCCTAGCCTAAGACTTGGGGTGCCCTAGCCTAAGCCTAGGGGTTCCCTAACCTAAGCCTAGGGGTGCCCTAGCCTAAGCCTCCGAGTGCCCTAGCCTGAGGCTAGGGGAGCCCTAGCCTTAGCCTAAGCCTAGGGGTGCCCTAGCCTGAGCCTACCGGTGCCCTAGCCTGAGCCTATGGGTGCCCTAGCCTGTGCTAGGGGAACCCTAGCTTTAGCCTAAGCCTAGGGGTGCCCTAGACTAAGCCTAGTGGTGCCATAGCCTGAGCCTAGGGGTGCCCTATCCTGGGGCTAGGGGAGGCCTAGCTTTAACCTAAGCCTAGGATTGCCCAGGCTAACCCTAGGGGTGCCCTAGCCGGAGTCTAGGGGTGTCATAACTTGAGGCTAGGGGAGCCTCTGCCTTAGCCTAAGCCTAGGGGTGCCCTAACCAAAGTCTAGGTGTGCCTTAGCCTAAGCCTTGGGGTGCCCTAGCCTAAGCCTATGGGTGCTCTAGCCTTAGGCTAGGTGAGCCCTAGCCTTAGCCTAAGCTTAAGGATGACCTAGCCTAAGCGAGGGGTGCCATAGCCTAAGCCTAGGGGTGCCCTAGACTGAGGATAGGGGAGCCCTAGCTTTAGCCTAAGCCTAGGGGTGCCCTAGCCTAAACCTAGGGGTGCCCTAGTCTGAGCCTAGGGGTGCCCTAGCCTGAGCCTACGTGTGCCCTAGCCCGGGGAAGGGGATCCCTAGCCTTAGTCTAACGTAGTATTGCCCTAGCCTAGCCTAGGGGTGCCATAGCCTGAGTCTAGGGGTGCCCTAGCCTGAGGCTAGGGGAGCCGTAGCCTTGGCCTAAGCCAAGGGGTGCCCTAGCCTGAGCGTAGGGTGGCCTAGCCTGAGGCGAGAGGAGCCCTAGCTTTAGCCTAAGCCTAGGGGTGCCCTAGCCTGAGCCTAGGGGTGCCCTAGACCGGGCTAGGGGAGCCCTAGCCTTAGTCTAGCCTAGGATGGTCCTAGCCTGAGACTAGGGGTGCCCAAGCCTGAGGCTAGGGGAGCCGTAGCCTTTGCCTAAGCCTAGGGGTGCCCTAGCCTAAGCCTAGGGGTGCTCTAGCCTTAGGCTAGGGGAGCCTTAGCCTTAGCCTAAGCCTAGGGGTACCCTAGCCTAAGCCTAGGCGTGCCCTAGCCTAAGCCTAGGGGTTCCCTAACCTAAGCCTAGGGGTACCCTAGCCTAAGCCTTGGGGTGCCCTAGCCTAAGCCTAGGGGTTCCCTAACCTAAGCCTAGGGGTTCCCTAACCTAAGCCTAGGGGTGCCCTAGCCTAAGCCTCCGAGTGCCCTAGCCTGAGGCTAGGGGAGACCTAGCCTTAGCCTAAGCCTAGGGGTGCCCTAGCCTGAGCCTACCGGTGCCCTAGCCTGAGCCTATGGGTGCCCTAGCCTGTGCTAGGGGAACCCTAGCTTTAGCCTAAGCCTAGGGGTGCCCTAGACTAAGCCTAGTGGTGCCATAGCCTGAGCCTAGGGGTGCCCTATCCTGGGGCTAGGGGAGGCCTAGCTTTAACCTAAGCCTAGTCTTGCCCAGGCTAACCCTAGGGGTGCCCTTGCCTGAGCCTAGGGGTGCCCTAGCCTGAGCCTATGGGTGCCCTAGCTTGAGGCTATGGGAGCCCTAGCCTTAGCCTAGCCTAGGATTGCCCTAGCGTAATCCTAGGGGTACCATAGCCTGAGTCTAGGCAGGCCCTAGCCTGAGGCTAGGGGAGCCGTAGCCTTAGCCTAAGCCTAGGCGTGCCCTAGCCTTAGGCTAGGGGAGCCCTAGCCTTAGCCTAAAATTAGGGGTGCCCTAGCCTAAGCCTAGGGGTGCCCTAGCCTGAGCATAGGGGTGCCCTAGCCTGAGCCTAAGGCTAGGGGTTCCCTACCCTAAGCCTTGGGGTGCCCTAGCCTAAGCTTTGGGGTGCCCTAGGCTAAGCGTAGTGGTGCCCTAAACTAAGCTTAGGGGTGACCTAGCCTAAGCTTAGGGGTGCCCTAGCCCGGGTTAGGGGAGCCGTAGCCTTAGTCTAGCCTAGGTGTGCCCTAGCCTAAGCGTAGGGGTGCCCTAGCCTGAGCCTGCGGGTGCCCTAGCCTAAGCCTAAGCCTAGGGGTGCCCTAGCCTAAGCCTTGGGGTGCCCTAGCCTAAGCCTTGGTGTGCCCTAGGCTAAGCGTAGGGGTGCCCTAGACTAAGCCTAGGGGTGCCCTAGCCTAAGCCTTGGGGTGCCCTAGCCTTAGGCTAGGGGAGCCCTAGCTTTAACCTAAGCCTAGCGTAGCCCTAGCCTAAGCCTAGGGGTGCCCTAGCCTAAGCCTATGGGTGCTCTAGCCTTAGGCTAGGTGAGCCCTAGCCTTAGCCTAAGCTTAAGGATGACCTAGCCTAAGCGAGGGGTGCCATAGCCTAAGCCTAGGGGTGCCCTAGCCTGAGGATAGGGGAGCCCTAGCTTTAGCCTAAGCCTAGGGGTGCCCTAGCCTAAACCTAGGGGTGCCCTAGTCTGAGCCTAGGGGTGCCCTAGCCTGAGCCTACGTGTGCCCTAGCCCGGGCAAGGGGATCCCTAGCCTTAGTCTAACGTAGTATTGCCCTAGCCTAGCCTAGGGGTGCCATAGCCTGAGTCTAGGGGTGCCCTAGCCTGAGGCTAGGGGAGGCGTAGCCTTGGCCTAAGCCAAGGGGTGCCCTAGCCTGAGCGTAGGGTGGCCTAGCCTGAGGCGAGAGGAGCCCTAGCTTTAGCCTAAGCCTAGGGGTGCCCTAGCCTGAGCCTAGGGGTGCCCTAGACTGGGCTAGGGGAGCCCTAGCCTTAGTCTAGCCTAGGATGGTCCTAGCCTGAGACTAGGGGTGCCCAAGCCTGAGGCTAGGGGAGCTGTAGCCTTTGCCTAAGCCTAGGGGTGCCCTAGCCTAAGCCTAGGGGTGCTCTAGCCTTAGGCTAGGGGAGCCTTAGCCTTAGCCTAAGCCTAGGGGTACCCTAGCCTAAGCCTAGGCGTGCCCTAGCCTAAGCCTAGGGGTTCCCTAACCTAAGCCTAGGGGTACCCTAGCCTAAGCCTTGGGGTGCCCTAGCCTAAGCCTAGGGGTTCCCTAACCTAAGCCTAGGGGTTCCCTAACCTAAGCCTAGGGGTGCCCTAGCCTAAGCCTCCGAGTGCCCTAGCCTGAGGCTAGGGGAGCCCTAGCCTTAGCCTAAGCCTAGGGGTGCCCTAGCCTGAGCCTACCGGTGCCCTAGCCTGAGCCTATGGGTGCCCTAGCCTGTGCTAGGGGAACCCTAGCTTTAGCCTAAGCCTAGGGGTGCCCTAGACTAAGCCTAGTGGTGCCATAGCCTGAGCCTAGGGGTGCCCTATCCTGGGGCTAGGGGAGGCCTAGCTTTAACCTAAGCCTAGGATTGCCCAGGCTAACCCTAGGGGTGCCCTAGCCAGAATCTAGGGGTGTCATAACTTGAGGCTAGGGGAGCCTCTGCCTTAGCCTAAGCCTAGGGGTGCCCTAACCAAAGTCTAGGTGTGCCCTAGCCTAAGCCTAGGGGTGCTCTAGCCTTAGGCTAGTGGAGCCTTAGCCTTAGCCTAAGACTAGGGGTGCCCTAGCCTAAGCCTAGTGGTGCTCTAGCCTAGCCTAGGGGTGCCATAGCCTGAGTCTAGGGGTGCCCTAGCCTGAGGCTAGGGGAGCCGTAGCCTTAGCCTAAGCCTAGGGGTGCCCTAGCCTGAGCCTAGGGGTGCCCTAGACCGGGCTAGGGGAGCCCTAGCCTTAGTCTAGCCTAGGATTGCCCTAGCCTAAGCCTAGGATGGCCCTAGCCTGAGACTAGGGGTGCCCTAGCCTGAGGCTAGGGGAGCCCTAGCCTTAGCCTAAACCTAGGGGTGCCCTAGCCTGAGCCTAGCGGTGCCCTAGCCTAAGCCTAGGGGTGCCCTAGCCTGAGTCTAGGGGTGTCCTAGCTTGAGGCCAGGGGAGCCTTTGCCTTAGCCTAAGCCTAGGGGTGCCATAACCAAAGCCTAGCGGTGCCTTAGCCTAAGCCTAGGGGTGCCCTAGACTAAGCCTAGGGGTGCCCAAGCCTTAGGCTAGGGGAGAACTAGCCTTAGCCTAAGCCTAGGGCTTCCCTAGCATAAGCCTATGGGTGCCCGAGCCTAAGCCTAGGGGTGCTCTAGCCTTAGGCTAGGGGAGCCTAAGCCTTAGCCTAAGACTAGGGGTGCCCTAGCCTAAGTCTAGGGGTGCCCTATCTTAAGCCTAGGGGTCCTCTAGCCTGAGCCTAGGGGTTCCCTAGCCTGAGCCTACGAGTGCCCTAGCCCGGGTTAGGGGATCCCTAGCCTTAGTCTAAACTAGGATTGCCCTAGCCTAGCCTAGGGGTGCCATAGACTGAGTCTAGGGGTGCCCTAGCCTGAGGCTAGGGGAACCGTAGCCTTAGCCAAAGCCTAGGGGTGCCCTAGCCTGAGCCTAGTGGTGCCCTAGCCCGGGCTAGGGGAGCCCTAGCCTTATTCTAGCCTAGGATTGCCCTAGCCTAAGCCTAGGATTGCCCTAGCCTGAGACTAGGGGTGCCCAAGCGTGAGGCTAGGGGAGCCTTAGCCTTTGCCTAAGCCTAGGGGTGCCCTAGCCTAAGCCTAGGGGTGCTCTAGCCTTAGGCTACGGGAGCCTTAGCCTTAGCCTAAGCTTAGGGGTGCCTTAGCCTAAGCCTATGGGTGCTCTAGCCTAAGCCTAGGGGTGCCCTAGCCTAAGCCTTGGGGTGCTCTAGCCTAAGCCTAGGGGTGACCTAGCCTAAGCCTAGGGGTGCCCTAGACTAAGCCTAGAGGTGCCCTAGCCTAAGCCTAGTGGTGCCCTAGCCTAAGCCTCCGGGTGCCCTAGCCTGAGGCTAGGGGAGCCCTAGCCATAGACTAAGCCTAGGGGTGCCCTAGCCTGGGCCTACGGGTGCCCTAGCCTGAGGCTAGGGGAGCACTAGCCTTAGTCCAGCCTAGGATTTCCCTAGCGTAAGCCTAGGGGTACCATAGCCTGAGTCTAGGGGGGCCCTAGCCTGAGGCTAGGGGAGCCATAGCCTTAGCCTAAACCTAGGGGTGCCCTAGCCCAACCCTAGGCGTGCCCTAGCCTGAGCCTACGGGTGCCCTAGCCTAAGCTTACGGGTGCCCTAGCCTGAGGCTAGGGGAGCCCTAGCCTTAGCCTAAGCTTAGGGGTGCCCCAGCCTAAGGCTAGGGGTCCCCTAGCCTTAGGCTAGGGGAGCCCTAGCTTTAGCCTAAGCCTAGGGTAGCCCTAGCCTAAGCCTAGGGGTGCCCTAGCCTAAGACTAGGGGTGCTCTAGCCTTAGGCTAGGTTAGCCCTAGCCTTAGCCTAAGCTTAGTGGTGCCCTAGCCTAAGCCTAAGCCTAGGGGTGCCCTAGCCTAAGCCTATTGGTGCCCTAGCCTACGTCTAGGGGTGCCCTAGCCTAAGCATAGGGGTGCTCTAACCTAAGACAGGGGTTCCCTACCTAAGACTAGGGGTGCCCTAGCCTAAGCCTAGGGGTGCCCTAGCCTAAGCCTAGGGGTGCCTTAGCCTGAGGCTAGGGGAGCCCTAGCTTTAGCCTAAGGCTAGGGGTGCCCAAGCCTAAGCCTAGGGGTGCCCTAGCCTGAGCCTAGGGGTGCCCTAGCCTGAGCCTATGGGTGCCCTAGCCTGAGGCTTTGGGAGACCTAGCCTCAGCCTAAGACTAGGGGTGCCCTAAACTAAGCCTAGGGTGCCCTAGCCTGAGCTTAGGGGTGGCCTAGCTTAAGCCTAGGGGTGCCCTAGCCTGAGCCTAGGGGTGTCCTAGCCTTAGGCTAGGGGAGCCCTAGCCTAAGCCTAGGGGTGCCCCAACCTTAGGCTAGGGGAGCCCTAGCCTTAGCCTAAGCCTAGGGGTGCCCTAGCCTAAGCCCAGGGGTGCCGAAGCATTAGGCTCGGGGAACCCTAGCCTTAGGCTAGGGGAGTCCAAGCCTTAGCCTAAGCCTAGGGGTGCCCTAGCCTAAGCCTAGGGTTACCTAGCCTAAGCCTAGGGGTGCCCTAGCCTAAGCCTAGGGTTGCCCAAGTATTAGGCTAGGGGAGCCCTAGCCTTAGCCTAAGCCTAGGGGTGCCCTAGACTAAGCCGAGGGTTAACTAGCCTAAGCCTAGGCGTGCCCTAGCCATAGGCTAGGGGTGCCCTAGCCTAAGCCTAGGGGTGCCCTAGCCTTAGGCTATGGGAACCCTAGCCTTAGCCTAAGCCTGGGAGTGCCCTAGCCTAAGCCTAGGGGTACCATAGCCTGAGTCTAGGGGGGGCGTAGCCTGAGGCTAGGGGAGCCGTAGCCTTAGCCTAAGCCTAGGGGTGCCCTATCCTTAGGCTAGGGGAGCCGTAGCCTTAGCCTAAGCCTAGGGGTGCCCTAGCCTAAGCCTAAGGGTGCCCTAGCCTGAGGCTAGGGGAGCCCTAGCCTTAGTCTAGCCTAGGATTGACTTAGCCTAAGCCTAGGGGTGGCCTAGCTTAAGCCTAGAGGTGGCCTAGCCTAAGCCTACGGTGCCCTAGCCTAAGCCTTTGGGTGCCCTAGCTTAAGCCTAGGGGTGCCCTAGCCTAAGCCTATGGGTGCCCTAGCCTTAGGCTAAGGGAGCCCTAGCTTTAGCCTATGCCTAGGGGTGCCCTTGCCTAAGCCTAGGGGTGCCCTAGCCTAAGCCTCGGGGTGCTCTAGCCTTAGGCTCGGTGAGCCCTAACCTTAGCCTAAGCTTAGGGGTGCCCTAGCCTAAGCCTAGGGGTGCCCTAACCTAAGCCTAGGGGTGCCCTAGCCTGAGTCTAGGGGTGCCCTAGCTTTATCCTAAGCCTAGGTGTGACCTAGCCTAAGCCTTGGGGTGCTCAAGCCTTAGGCTAGGGGAGTCCTAGCCTTAGCCTAAGCCTCGGGGTGCCCTAGCCTAAGCCTAGGGGTGCCCTAGCCTAAGCCTAGGGGTGCCCTAGACTGAGGCTAGGGGTGCCCTAGCTTTATCATAAGCCTAGGGGTGCCCTAGCCTAAGCCAAAGGGTGCCCTACCCTGAGCCTACTGGTGCCATAGCCTGAGGCTAGGGGAGCCCTAGCCTTAGTCTAGCCTAGGATTGCCCTAGCCTAAGCCTAGGGGTGCCATAGCCTGAGTCTAGGGGTGACCTAGCTTGAGGCTAGGGAACCGTAGCCTTAGCCTAAGCCTAGGGGTGCCCTAGTCTAAGCCTAGGGGTACCCTAGCCTAAACCTAGTGGTGCCCTAGCCTAAGCCTAGGGGAGCCCTAGCCTTAGCCTAAGCCTAGGGGTGCCCTAGCCTAAGCCTAGGGGTGCCCTAGCCTGAGCATAGGAGTGCCCTAGCCTAAGCCTAGGGGTGCCCTAGCCTCAGGGTAGGGGAGCCCTAGGCTTAGCCTAAGCCTAGGGGTGCCGTAGCCTGAGCCTAGGGGTGCCCTAGCTTGAGCCTACGGGTGCCCTAGCCTTAGGCTAGGGGATCCGTAGCCTTAGCCTAAGCCTAGGGGTGCCCTAGCTTAAGCTTAGGGGTGCCCTAGCCTAAGCTTAGGGGTGCCCTAGCCTAAGCCTTGGGGTGCCCTAGGCTAAGCGTAGGGGTGCCCTAGACTAAGCCTAGGGGTGCCCTAGCCTAAGCCTAGGGGTGCCCTAGCCCGGGATATGGGAGCCCTAGCCTTAGTCTAGCCTAGGTGTGCCCTAGCCTAAGCCTAGGTGTGCCCTAGCCTGAGCCTAGGGGTGCCCTTGCCTTTGGGTAGGGGAGCCCTAGCCTTAGCCTAAGCTTAGGGGTGCCCTCACCAAAGCCTAGGGGTGCCCTAGCCTAAGCCTAGGGGTGCCTTAGCCTTAGGCTAGGGTAGCCCTAGCTTTAGCCTAAGCCTAGGGTAGCCCTAGCCTAAGCCTAGGGGTGCCCTACCCTAAGCCTATGGGTGCTCTAGCCTTAGGCTAGGTGAGTCCTAGCCTTAGCCTAAGCTTAGGGGTTCCCTAGCCTAAGCTTAGGGGTGCCCTAGCCTAAGCCTAGGGGTGCTCTAGCCTTAGGCTAGGTGAGCCGTAGCTTTAGCCTAAGATTAGGGGAGCCCTAGCCTAAGCCTTTGGGTGCCCTAGCCTACGCCTATGGGTGCCCTAGCCTGAGCCTAGGGGTGCCCTAGCCTGAGCCTATGGGTGACCTAGCCCGGGCAAGGGGATCCCTAGCCTTAGTCTAACCTAGGATTGCGCTAGCCTAGCCTAGGGGTGCCATAGCCTGAATCTAGGGGTGCCCTAGCCTGAGGCTAGGGGATCCGTAGCCTTTTCCTAAGCCTAGGGGTGCCCTAGCCTGAGCCTAGGAGTGGCCTAGCCTGACGCTAGAGGAGCCATAGCCTAGCCTAAGCCTAGGGGTGCCCTAGCCTGAGCCTGGGGTTGCCCTATCCCAGGCTAGGGGAGCCCTAGCCTTCGTCTAGCCTAGGATTGCCCTAGCCTGAGACTAGGGGTGCCCAAGCCTGAGGCTAGGGGAGCAGTAACCTTTGCCTAAGCCTAGGGGTGCCCTAGCCTAAGCCTAGTGGTGCCCTAGCCTAAGCCTCCAGGTGCCCTAGCCTGAGGCTAGGGAAGCCCTAGACTTAGCCTAAGCCTAGGGGTGCCCTAGCCTGAGCCTACGGGTGCCCTAGCCTGAGGCTACGGGAGCACTAGCCTTTGTCTTGCCTAGGATTGCCCTAGCGTAAGCCTAGGGGTACCATAGCCTGAGTCTAGGGGGGCCCTAGCCTGAGCCTACGGGAGCAGTAACCTTAGCCTAAACCTAGGGGTGCCCTAGCTTAACCCTAGGGGTGCCCTAGCCTGAGCATACGGGTGCCCTAGCCTGAGCCTACGGGTGCCCTAGCCTAAGCCTACGGGTGCCGTAGCCTGAGGCTAGGGGAGCCCTAGCCTTAGCCTAAACTTAGGGGTGCCCTAACCTGAGCCTAGGGGTGCCCTAGTCTGAGCCTATGGGTGCCCTAGCCTGAGCCTAGGGGTGCCCTAGCCTTAGGCTATGGGAGCCCTAGCCTTTTCCTATGCCTAGGGGTGCCCTAGCCTAAGTCTAGGGGTGCCCTAGACTAAGCCTAGAGGTGCCCTAGCCTAAGCCTAGTGGTGCCCTAGCCTAAGCCTCCGGGTGCCCTAGCCTGAGGCTAGGGGAGCCCTAGCCATAGACTAAGCCTAGGGGTGCCCTAGCCTGGGCCTACGGGTGCCCTAGCCTGAGGCTAGGGGAGCACTAGCCTTAGTCCAGCCTAGGATTTCCCTAGCGTAAGCCTAGGGGTACCATAGCCTGAGTCTAGGGGGGCCCTAGCCTGAGGCTAGGGGAGCCATAGCCTTAGCCTAAACCTAGGGGTGCCCTAGCCCAACCCTAGGCGTGCCCTAGCCTGAGCCTACGGGTGCCCTAGCCTAAGCTTACGGGTGCCCTAGCCTGAGGCTAGGGGAGCCCTAGCCTTAGCCTAAGCTTAGGGGTGCCCCAGCCTAAGGCTAGGGGTCCCCTAGCCTTAGGCTAGGGGAGCCCTAGCTTTAGCCTAAGCCTAGGGTAGCCCTAGCCTAAGCCTAGGGGTGCCCTAGCCTAAGACTAGGGGTGCTCTAGCCTTAGGCTAGGTTAGCCCTAGCCTTAGCCTAAGCTTAGTGGTGCCCTAGCCTAAGCCTAAGCCTAGGGGTGCCCTAGCCTAAGCCTATTGGTGCCCTAGCCTACGTCTAGGGGTGCCCTAGCCTAAGCATAGGGGTGCTCTAACCTAAGACAGGGGTTCCCTACCTAAGACTAGGGGTGCCCTAGCCTAAGCCTAGGGGTGCCCTAGCCTAAGCCTAGGGGTGCCTTAGCCTGAGGCTAGGGGAGCCCTAGCTTTAGCCTAAGGCTAGGGGTGCCCAAGCCTAAGCCTAGGGGTGCCCTAGCCTGAGCCTAGGGGTGCCCTAGCCTGAGCCTATGGGTGCCCTAGCCTGAGGCTTTGGGAGACCTAGCCTCAGCCTAAGACTAGGGGTGCCCTAAACTAAGCCTAGGGTGCCCTAGCCTGAGCTTAGGGGTGGCCTAGCTTAAGCCTAGGGGTGCCCTAGCCTGAGCCTAGGGGTGTCCTAGCCTTAGGCTAGGGGAGCCCTAGCCTAAGCCTAGGGGTGCCCCAACCTTAGGCTAGGGGAGCCCTAGCCTTAGCCTAAGCCTAGGGGTGCCCTAGCCTAAGCCCAGGGGTGCCGAAGCATTAGGCTCGGGGAACCCTAGCCTTAGGCTAGGGGAGTCCAAGCCTTAGCCTAAGCCTAGGGGTGCCCTAGCCTAAGCCTAGGGTTACCTAGCCTAAGCCTAGGGGTGCCCTAGCCTAAGCCTAGGGTTGCCCAAGTATTAGGCTAGGGGAGCCCTAGCCTTAGCCTAAGCCTAGGGGTGCCCTAGACTAAGCCGAGGGTTAACTAGCCTAAGCCTAGGCGTGCCCTAGCCATAGGCTAGGGGTGCCCTAGCCTAAGCCTAGGGGTGCCCTAGCCTTAGGCTATGGGAACCCTAGCCTTAGCCTAAGCCTGGGAGTGCCCTAGCCTAAGCCTAGGGGTACCATAGCCTGAGTCTAGGGGGGGCGTAGCCTGAGGCTAGGGGAGCCGTAGCCTTAGCCTAAGCCTAGGGGTGCCCTATCCTTAGGCTAGGGGAGCCGTAGCCTTAGCCTAAGCCTAGGGGTGCCCTAGCCTAAGCCTAAGGGTGCCCTAGCCTGAGGCTAGGGGAGCCCTAGCCTTAGTCTAGCCTAGGATTGACTTAGCCTAAGCCTAGGGGTGGCCTAGCTTAAGCCTAGAGGTGGCCTAGCCTAAGCCTACGGTGCCCTAGCCTAAGCCTTTGGGTGCCCTAGCTTAAGCCTAGGGGTGCCCTAGCCTAAGCCTATGGGTGCCCTAGCCTTAGGCTAAGGGAGCCCTAGCTTTAGCCTATGCCTAGGGGTGCCCTTGCCTAAGCCTAGGGGTGCCCTAGCCTAAGCCTCGGGGTGCTCTAGCCTTAGGCTCGGTGAGCCCTAACCTTAGCCTAAGCTTAGGGGTGCCCTAGCCTAAGCCTAGGGGTGCCCTAACCTAAGCCTAGGGGTGCCCTAGCCTGAGTCTAGGGGTGCCCTAGCTTTATCCTAAGCCTAGGTGTGACCTAGCCTAAGCCTTGGGGTGCTCAAGCCTTAGGCTAGGGGAGTCCTAGCCTTAGCCTAAGCCTCGGGGTGCCCTAGCCTAAGCCTAGGGGTGCCCTAGCCTAAGCCTAGGGGTGCCCTAGACTGAGGCTAGGGGTGCCCTAGCTTTATCATAAGCCTAGGGGTGCCCTAGCCTAAGCCAAAGGGTGCCCTACCCTGAGCCTACTGGTGCCATAGCCTGAGGCTAGGGGAGCCCTAGCCTTAGTCTAGCCTAGGATTGCCCTAGCCTAAGCCTAGGGGTGCCATAGCCTGAGTCTAGGGGTGACCTAGCTTGAGGCTAGGGAACCGTAGCCTTAGCCTAAGCCTAGGGGTGCCCTAGTCTAAGCCTAGGGGTACCCTAGCCTAAACCTAGTGGTGCCCTAGCCTAAGCCTAGGGGAGCCCTAGCCTTAGCCTAAGCCTAGGGGTGCCCTAGCCTAAGCCTAGGGGTGCCCTAGCCTGAGCATAGGAGTGCCCTAGCCTAAGCCTAGGGGTGCCCTAGCCTCAGGGTAGGGGAGCCCTAGGCTTAGCCTAAGCCTAGGGGTGCCGTAGCCTGAGCCTAGGGGTGCCCTAGCTTGAGCCTACGGGTGCCCTAGCCTTAGGCTAGGGGATCCGTAGCCTTAGCCTAAGCCTAGGGGTGCCCTAGCTTAAGCTTAGGGGTGCCCTAGCCTAAGCTTAGGGGTGCCCTAGCCTAAGCCTTGGGGTGCCCTAGGCTAAGCGTAGGGGTGCCCTAGACTAAGCCTAGGGGTGCCCTAGCCTAAGCCTAGGGGTGCCCTAGCCCGGGATATGGGAGCCCTAGCCTTAGTCTAGCCTAGGTGTGCCCTAGCCTAAGCCTAGGTGTGCCCTAGCCTGAGCCTAGGGGTGCCCTTGCCTTTGGGTAGGGGAGCCCTAGCCTTAGCCTAAGCTTAGGGGTGCCCTCACCAAAGCCTAGGGGTGCCCTAGCCTAAGCCTAGGGGTGCCATAGCCTTAGGCTAGGGTAGCCCTAGCTTTAGCCTAAGCCTAGGGTAGCCCTAGCCTAAGCCTAGGGGTGCCCTACCCTAAGCCTATGGGTGCTCTAGCCTTAGGCTAGGTGAGTCCTAGCCTTAGCCTAAGCTTAGGGGTTCCCTAGCCTAAGCTTAGGGGTGCCCTAGCCTAAGCCTAGGGGTGCTCTAGCCTTAGGCTAGGTGAGCCGTAGCTTTAGCCTAAGATTAGGGGAGCCCTAGCCTAAGCCTTTGGGTGCCCTAGCCTACGCCTATGGGTGCCCTAGCCTGAGCCTAGGGGTGCCCTAGCCTGAGCCTATGGGTGACCTAGCCCGGGCAAGGGGATCCCTAGCCTTAGTCTAACCTAGGATTGCGCTAGCCTAGCCTAGGGGTGCCATAGCCTGAATCTAGGGGTGCCCTAGCCTGAGGCTAGGGGATCCGTAGCCTTTTCCTAAGCCTAGGGGTGCCCTAGCCTGAGCCTAGGAGTGGCCTAGCCTGACGCTAGAGGAGCCATAGCCTAGCCTAAGCCTAGGGGTGCCCTAGCCTGAGCCTGGGGTTGCCCTATCCCAGGCTAGGGGAGCCCTAGCCTTCGTCTAGCCTAGGATTGCCCTAGCCTGAGACTAGGGGTGCCCAAGCCTGAGGCTAGGGGAGCAGTAACCTTTGCCTAAGCCTAGGGGTGCCCTAGCCTAAGCCTAGTGGTGCCCTAGCCTAAGCCTCCAGGTGCCCTAGCCTGAGGCTAGGGAAGCCCTAGACTTAGCCTAAGCCTAGGGGTGCCCTAGCCTGAGCCTACGGGTGCCCTAGCCTGAGGCTACGGGAGCACTAGCCTTTGTCTTGCCTAGGATTGCCCTAGCGTAAGCCTAGGGGTACCATAGCCTGAGTCTAGGGGGGCCCTAGCCTGAGCCTACGGGAGCAGTAACCTTAGCCTAAACCTAGGGGTGCCCTAGCTTAACCCTAGGGGTGCCCTAGCCTGAGCATACGGGTGCCCTAGCCTGAGCCTACGGGTGCCCTAGCCTAAGCCTACGGGTGCCGTAGCCTGAGGCTAGGGGAGCCCTAGCCTTAGCCTAAACTTAGGGGTGCCCTAACCTGAGCCTAGGGGTGCCCTAGTCTGAGCCTATGGGTGCCCTAGCCTGAGCCTAGGGGTGCCCTAGCCTTAGGCTATGGGAGCCCTAGCCTTTTCCTATGCCTAGGGGTGCCCTAGCCTAAGTCTAGGGGTGCCCTAACCAAAGCCTAGGGGTGCCCTAGTCTTAGGCTACTGGAGCCCTAGCCTTAGCCTAAGCCTAGGGGTGCCCTAGCCTAAGCCTAGTGGTGCCCTAGCCTAAGCCTACGGGTGCCCTAGCCTTAGGCTAGGGGAGCCCTAGCCTTAGCCTAAGCCTATGGGTGCCCTAGCCTATGCCTAGGGGTGCCCTAGCCTAAGCCTTCGGGTGCCGTAGCCTTTGGATAGTGGAGCCCTAGCCTTTGGCTAGTGGAGCCCTAGCCTTTTCCTATGCCTAGGGGTGTCCTAGCCTAAGCTTATGGGTGCCCTTGCCTGAGCATAGGGGTGCCCTAGCCTTAGGCTAGGGGAGCCCTAGCCTTTTCCTATGCCTAGGGGTGCCCTAGCCTAAGTCTAGGGGTGCCCTAACCAAAGACTAGGGGTGCCCTAGTCTTAGGCTACTGGAGCCCTAGCCTTAGCCTAAGCCTAGGGGTGCCCTAGCCTAAGCCTAGTGGTGCCCTAGCCTAAGCCTACGGGTGCCCTAGCCTTAGGCTAGGGGAGCCCTAGCCTTTTCCTATGCCTAGGGGTGCCCTAGCCTAAGCTTATGGGTGCCCTTGCCTGAGCATAGGGGTGCCCTAGCCTTAGGCTAGGGGAGCCCTAGCCTTTTCCTATGCCTAGGGGTGCCCTAGCCTAAGTCTAGGGGTGCCCTAACCAAAGCCTAGGGGTGCCCTAGTCTTAGGCTAGAGGAGCCCTAGCCTTAGCCTAAGCCTAGGGGTGACCTAGCCTAAGCCTAGGGGCGCCCTAGCCTAAGCTTAGGGTTGCCCTAGCCTTAGGCTAGGGGAGCCCTCGCCTTAGCCTAAGCCTAGGGGGGCCCTAGCCTAAGCCTAGGGGTAGCCTAGCCTTAGCCTAAGCCTAGGGGTGCCCTAGCCTGAGTCTAGGGGTGCCCTAGCCTGAGTCTAGGGGTGCGCTAGCCTGAGGTTAGGGGAGCCGTTGCCTTAGCCTAAGCCTAGGGGTGCCCTAGCCTAAGCCTAGGGGTGCCCTAGCCTAAGCCTAGGGGTGCCCTAGCCTAAGCCTAGGGGTGCCCTAGCCTAAGCCTAAGGGTGCCCTAGCCTGAGCCTAGGGGTGCCCTTGCCTGAGCCTACGGGTGCCCTAGCCTGAGCCTAGGGGTGCCCTAGCCTTATGCTAGGGGAGCCCTAGCCTTATCCTAGGGGAGCCGTTGCCTTAGCCTAAGACTAGGGATGACCTAGCCTAACAGAACGGGTGCCCTAGCCTAAGCCTAGGGGTGCTCTAGACTTAGGCTAGGGGGACCTTAGCCTTATCCTAAGCCTAGGGGTGCCCTAGACTAAGCCTAGGGGTGCCGTAGCCTGAGCCTAGGGGTGCCCTAGCCTGAGGGTAGGGGAGCCGTAGCCTTAGCCTAAGCCAAGGGGTGCCCTAGCCTGAGCCTAGGGTGGCCTAGCCTGAGGCTAGAGGAGCCCTAGCCTTAGCCAAAGCCTAGGGGTGCCCTAGCCTGATCCTAGGGGTGCCCTAGACCGGGCTAGGGGAGCCCTAGCCTTAGTCTAGCCTAGGATTGCCCTAGCCTAAGCCTAGGATGGCCCTAGCCTGAGACTAGGGGTGCCCTAGCCTGAGGCTAGGGGAGCCCTAGCCTTAGCCTAAACCTAGGGGTGCCCTAGCCTGAGCCTAGCGGTGCCCTAGCCTAAGCCTAGGGGTGCCCTAGCCTAAGCCTAGGGGTGCTCTAGCCTTAGGCTAGGGGAGCCTTAGCCTTAGCCTAAGCCTAGGGGTGCCCTAGCCTAAGACTAGGGGTCCCCTAGCCTAAGCCTATTGGTGCCCTAGCCTAAGCCTAGGGGTGCCCTAGCCTTAGGCTAGGGGAGCCCTAGTCTTAGCCTAAGTCTAGGGGTGCCCTAGCTTTAGACTAGGGGATCCCTAGCCTTAGCCTAAGCCTAGGGGTGCCCTAGCCTAAGCCTAGGTGTACCCTCGAATAACCCTAGGAGTGCCCTCGCCAAAGCCTCGGTGTACCCTACCCTAAGCCAAAGGGTTCCCTAGCCTTAGTATAGGGGAGCCCTAGCCTTAGCCTAAGCCTAGGGGTGCCCTAGCGTAAGCCTTAGCGCGCCCTAGCCTAAGCCTAGTGGTGCCCTAGCCTAAGCCGAGGGGTGCCCTAGCCTTGGGCTAGGGGAGCCCTAGCCTTTGCCTAAGCCTAGGGGTGCCCTAGCCTGAGTCTAGGGGTGCCCTAGCCTGAGGCTAAGGGAGCCGTTGCCTTAGCCTAAGCCTAGGTGTGCCCTAGCCTAAGCATACGGGTGCCCTAGCCTAAGCCTAGGGGTGCCCTAGCCTAAGCCTAGGGGTGCCCTAGCCTGAGGCTAGGGGAGCCCTAGCCTTAGCCTAATCCTAGGGGTTCCCTAGCCTGAGCCTATGGGTGCCCTAGCCTGAACCTACGGGTGCCCTAGGCTGAGGCTAGAGGAGCACTAGCCTTAGTCTAGCCTAGGATTGCCCTAGCCTATGCCGAGGGGTGCCATAGCCTGAGTCTAGGGGTGCCCTAGCATGAGGCTAGGGGAGCCGTAGCCTTAGCCTAAGCCTATGGGTGCCCTAGCCTTAGGCTAGGGGAGCCGTAGCCTTAGCCTAAACCTAGGGGAGCCCTCGCCTGAGCCTAAGGGTGCCTTAGCCTGAACCTACGGATGCCCTAGCCTGAGGCTAAGGGAGCACTAGCCTTAGTCTAGCCTAGGATTGCCCTAGCCTGAGTCTAGGGGTGCCTGAGCATGTGGCTATTGGAGCCCTAGCCTTAGCCTAAGACTAGGGGTGCCCTAGCCTAAGCTTAGGGGTGCCCTAGCCTGAGCCTAGGGGTGCCCTAGCCTGAGGCTATGGGAGCCCTAGCCTTAACCTAAGCCTAGGGGTTCCCTAGCCTGAGCCTAGGGGTGCCCTAGCCTGAAACTACGGGTGCCCTAGCCTGAGGCTAGTGGAGCCCTAGCCTTAGTCTAGCCTAGGATTGCCCTAGCATAAGCCTAGGGGTGCCATAGCCTGAATATAGGGGTGCCCTAGCCTGAGGCTAGGGGAGCCGTAGCCTTAGCCTAACCTAGGGGTGCCCTAGCCTAAGCCTAGGGGTGACCTAGCCTAAGCCTAGGGGTGCCCTAGCCAAAGCCTAGGGGTGCCCTAGACAAAGCCGAGGGGTGCCCTCGCCTAAGCCTAGGGGTGCCCGAGCCTAAGCCTAGTGGTGCCCTTGCCTGAGACTAGGGGTGCCCTAGCCTGAGCCTAGGGGTGCCCTAGCGTGAGGCTAGGGGAACCCTAGCCTTAGACTAAGCCTAGGGGTGCCCGAGCCTTAGGCTAGGGGAGCCCTAGCCTTAGCCTAAGCCTAGGGGTGCCCTAGCCTTAGCCTAATCCTAGGGGTGCCCTAGCCTTAGGCTAGGGGATCCCTAGCCTTAGCCTAAACCTAGGGGTGCCCTAGCCTAAGCCTAGGGGTACCCTAGCCTAAGACCAGGGTGCCTTTGCCTAATTCTCGGATTGCCCTAGCCTTAGGCTAGGGGAGCCCTAGCCTTAGCCTAAGCCTAGGTGTGCCCTAGCCTTAGTCTAAGTCTAGGGGTGCCCTAGCCTTAGGCTAGGGGATCCCAAGCCTTAGCCTAAGCCTAGGGGTGCCCTAGCCTAAGCCTAGGGGTACCCTCGCCTAACCCTAGGAGTGCCCTCGCCTAAGCCTCCGGGTACCCTACCCTAAGCCTAGGGGTGCCCTAACCTTAGTATAGGGGAGCCCTAGCCTTAGCCTAAGCCTAGGGGTGCCTTAGCCTCAGCCTTAGCGCGCCCTAGCCTAAGCCTAGGGGTGCCCTAGCCTAAGCCTAGGGGTGCCCAAGCCTTAGGCTAGGGGAGCCCTAGCCTTAGCCTAAGCCTAGGGGTGACCTAGCCTAAGCCTAGGGGTGCCCTAGCCTAAGCCTAGGGGTGCCCTAGCCTTAGGGTAGGGGAGCCCTAGCCTTAGCCTAAGCCTACGGGTGCCCTATCCTAAGCGTATGGGTGCCCTAGCCTAAGCCTAGGGGTTCTCTTGCCTTAGGCTAGGAGAGCCTTAGCCTTAGCCTTAGCCTAAGCCTAGTGGTGCCCTAGCCTAAGCGTAGGGGTACCCTAGCCTAAGCGTAGTGGTGCCCTATCCTAAGCCTAGGGGTGCCCTAGCCTTAGGCTAGGGGAGCCCTAGCCTTTGCCTAAGCCTAGGGGTGCCCTAGCCTGAGTCTAGGGCTGCCCTAGCCTGAGGCTAGGGAAGCCGTTGCCTTAGCCTAAGCCAAGGTGTGCCCTAGCCTAAGCGTACAGGTGCCCTAGCCTAAGCCTAGTGGTGCCCTAGCCTAAGCCTAAGGGTGCCCTAGCCTGAGGCTAGGGGAGCCCTAGCCTTAGCCTAATCCTAGGGGTTCCCTAGCCTGAGCCTAGGGGTGCCCTAGGCTGAACCTACGGGTGCCCTAGGCTGAGGCTAGGGGAGCACTAGCCTTAGTCTTGTCTAGGATTGCCCTAGCCTATGCCTAGGGGTGCCATAGCCTGAGTCTAGGGGTGCCCTAGCATGAGGCTAGGGGAGCCGTAGCCTTAGCCTAAGCCTAGGGGTGCCCTAGCCTTAGGCTAGGGGAGCCGTAGCCTTAGCCTAAACCTAGGGGTGCCCTCGCCTGAGCCTAAGGGTGCCCTAGGCTGAACCTATGGATGCCCTAGCCTGAGGCTAGGGGAGCACTAGCCTTAGTCTAGCCTAGGATTGCCCTAGCCTAAGCCTAGGGGTGCCATAGCCTGAGTCTAGGGGTGCCCTAGCCTGAGGCTAGGGGAGCCGTAGCCTTAGTCTAAGCATAGGGGTGCCCTAGCCCAAGCGTAGGGGTGCCCTAGCCTAAACTTAGGGGTGCCCTAGCCTAAGCCTAGGGGTGCCCTAGCCTTAGGCTAGGGGAGTCCTAGCCTTAGCCTAAGCCTAGGGGTGCCCTAACCTGAGCCTAGGGGTGCCCTAGCCTTAGGCCATTGGAGCCCTAGCCTTTTCCTATGCCTAGGGGTACCCTAACCTGAGCCTAGGGGTGCCCTAGCCTTAGGCTAGGGGATCCCTAGCCTTAGCCTAAACCTAGGGGTGCCCTAGCCTAAGCCTAGGGGTACCCTAGCCTAAGCCTAGGGCTGCCTTCGCCTAAGTCTCGGGGTACCCTACCCTAAGCCTAGCGGTGCCCTAGCCTTAGTATAGGAGATCCCTAGCCTTAGACTAAACCTAGGGGTGCCCTAGGCTAAGCCTAGGGGTGCCCTAGCCTTAGGCTAGGCGAGCCCTAGCCTTAGCCTAAGCCTAGGGGTGACCTAGCCTAAGCCTAGGGGTGCGCTAGCCTAAGCCTAGGGGTGCCCTAGCCTTAGTCTAGGGGTGCCCTAGCCTAAGCGTACGGGTGCCCTAGCATAAGCCTAGGGGTTCTCTAGCCTTAGGCTAGGAGAGCCTTAGCCTTAGCCTAAGCCTAGGGGTGCCCTAGCCTAAGCCTAGGAGTACCCTAGCCGTAGGCTAGGGGAGCCCTAGCCTTAGCCTAAGCCTAGGGGTGCCCTAGCCTGGGTCTAGGGGTGCCCTAGCCTGAGGCTAGGGGAGCCGTTGCCTTACCCTAAGCCTAGGGTTGCCCTAGCCAAAGAGTACGGGTGCCCTACCTAAGCCTAGGGGTGCTCTAGCCTTAGGCTAGGGGAGCCTTAGCCTTAGCCTAAGCCTAGGGGTGCCCTAGCCTAAGACTAGGGGTGCCCTAGCCTAAGCCTAGTGGTGCCCTAGCCTAAGCCTAGGGGTGCCCTAGCCTGAGGCTAGGGGTGCCCTAGCCTTAGCCTAAGCCTAGGGGTGCCCTAGCATTAAGCTAGGGGAGCCCTAGTCTTAGCCTAAGCCTAGGGGTGCCCTAGCCTTACCCTAAGGCTAGGGGTGCCCTAGCCTTAGGCTAGGGGATCCCTAGCCTTAGCCTAAGCCTAGGGGTGCCCTAGCCTAAGCCTAGGGGTACCCTCGCCTAACCCTAGGGGTGCCCTCGCTGAAGCCTCGGGGTACCCTACCCTAAGCCTAGGGGTGCCCTAACCTTAGTATAGGGGAGCCCTAGCCTTAGCCTAAGCCTAGGGGTGCCCTAGCCTAAGCCTTAGCGCGCCCTAGCCTAAGCCTAGGGGTGCCCTAGCCTAAGCCTAGGGGTGACCTAGCCTTAGGCTAGGGGAGCCCTAGCCTTAGCCTAAGCCTAGGGGTAACCTAGCCTAAGCCTAGGGGTGCCCTAGCCTAAGCTTAGGGGTGCCCTAGCCTTAGGCTAGGGGAGCCCTAGCCTTAGCCTAAGCCTACGGGTGCCCTATCCTAAGCGTATGGGTGCCCTAGCATAAGCCTAGGGGTTCTCTAGCATTAGGCTAGGAGAGCCTTAGCCTTAGCCTAAGCCTACGAGTGCTCTAGCCTTTGGCTAGCGGAGCCTTAGCCTTAGCCTAAGCCTAGGGGTGCCCTAGCCTAAGCCTAGGGGTGCCCTAGCCTAAGCCTAAGGGTGCCATAGCCTGAGTCTAGGGGTGCCCAACATGAGGCTATTGGAGCCCTAGCCTTAGCCTAAGACTAGGGGTGCCCTAGCCTAAGCCTAGGGGTGCCCTAGCCTTAGTCTAGGGGTTCCCTAGCCTGAGGCTAGGGGAGCCGTTGCCTTAGCCTAAGCCTAGGTGTGACCTAGCCTAATCGTACGGGTGCCCTAGCCTAAGCCTAGGGGTGCTCTAGCCTTTGGCTAGCGGAGCCTTAGCCTTAGCCTAAGCCTAGGGGTGCCCTAGCCTAAGCCTAGGGGTGCCCTAGCCTAAGCCTAGTGGTGCCCTAGCCTGAGCCTAGGGGTGCCCTAGCCTGAGGCTAGGGGAGCCCTAGCCTTAGCCTAAGCCTACGAGTGCTCTAACCTTTGGCTAGGGGAGCCTTAGCCTTAGCCTAAGCCTAGGGGTGCCCTAGCCTAAGCCTAGGGGTGCCCTAGCCTAAGCCCAGTGGTGCCCTAGCCTGAGCCTACGGGTGCCCTAGCCTGAAACTACGGGTGCCCTAGCCTGAGGCTAGGGGAGCACTAGCCTTAGTCTAGCCAAGGATTGCCCTAGCCTAAGCCTAGGGGTGCCATAGCCTGAGTCCAGGGGTGCCCTAGCATGAGGGTAGCGGATCCGTAGCCTTAGCCTAAGCCGAGGGGTGCCCTAGCCCTAGGCTAGGGGAGCCCTAGCCTTAGCTTAAGCCTAGGGGTGCCCTAGCCTAAGCCTAGGGGTGCCATAGCCTGAGCATAGGGGTGCCCTAGCCTGAGTCTACGGGTGCCCTAGCCTGAGGCTATTGGAGCCCTAGCCTTAGTCTAGCCTAGGATTGCCCTAGCCTAAGCTTAGGGGTGCCATAGCCTGAATCTAGGGGTGCCCTAGCCTTAGGCTAGGGGAGCCGTAGCCTTAGCCTAAACCTAGGGGTGCCCTAGCCTAAGCCTAGGGGTGCCCTTGCCTAAGCCTAGGGGTGCCCTAGCCTAAGCCTAGGGGTGCCCTATCCTTAGGCTAGGGGAGTCCTAGCCTTAGCCTAAGCCTAGGGGTGCCCTAGCCTAAGCCTACGGGTGCCCTAACCTGATCCTATGGGTGCCCTAGCCTTAGGCTAGGGGAGCCCTAGCCTTTTCCTATGCCTAGGGGTACCCTTGCCTAAGCCTATGGGTGCCCTAACCTGAGACTAGGGGTGCCCTAGCCATAGGGTAGGGGAGCCCTAGCCTTAACCTAAGCCTAGTGGTGCCCTAGCCTGAGACTAGGTGTGCCCTAGCCTGAGCCTAGGGGTGCCCTAGCCTGAGGCTAGGGGAACCCTAGCCTTAGCCTAAGCCTAGGGGTGCCCGAGCCTTAGGCTACGGGAGCCCTAGCCTTAGCCTAAGCCTAGGGGTGGCCTAGCCTTAGCCTAAGCCTAGGGGTGCGCTAGCCTTAGGCTAGGGGATCCCTAGCCTTAGCCTAAACCTAGGGGTGCCCTAGCCTAAGCCTAGGGGTACCCTCGCCTAAGCCTAGGGCTGCCTTCGCCTAAGTATCGGGGTACCCTACCCTAAGCCTAGGGGTGCCCTAGCCTTAGTATAGGGGAGCCCTAGCCTTAGACTAAGCCTAGGGGTGCCCTAGCCTAAGCCTAGGTGTGCCCTAGCCTTAGGCTAGGGGAGCCCTAGCCTTAGCCTAAGCCTAGGGGTGAACTAGCCTAAGCCTAGGGGTGCGCTAGCCTAAGCCTAGGGGTGCCCTAGCCTTAGTCTAGTGGTGCCCTAGCCTAAGCGTACGGGTACCCTAGCATAAGCCTAGGGGTTCTCTAGCCTTAGGCTAGGAGAGACTTAGCCGTAGCCTAAGCCTATTGGTGCCCTAGCCTAAGCCTAGGGGTGCCCTAGCCTAAGCCTAGGGGTGCCCTAGCCTTAGTATAGGGGAGCCCTAGCCTTAGACTAAGCCTAGGGGTGCCCTAGCCTAAGCCTAGGAGTGCCCTAGCCTTAGGCTAGGGGAGCCCTAGCCTTAGCCTAAGCCTAGGGGTGCCCTAGCCTGGGTCTAGGGGTGCCCTATCCTGAGGCTAGGGGAGCCGTTGCCTTAGCCTAAGCCTAGGGTTGCCCTAGCCAAAGAGTACGGGTGTCCTACCTAAGCCTAGGGGTGCTCTAGCCTTAGGCTAGGGGAGCCTTAGCCTTAGCCTAGGCCTAGGGGTGCCCTAGCCTAAGACTAGGGGTGCCCTAGCCTAAGCCTAGTGGTGCCCTAGCCTAAGCCTAGGGGTGCCCTAGCCTGAGGCTAGGGGAGCCCTAGCCTTAGCCTAAGCCTAGGGGTGCCCTAGCATTAGTCTAGGGGAGCCCTAGTCTTAGCCTAAGCCTAGGGGTGCCCTAGCCTTAGCCTAAGTCTAGGGGTGCCCTAGCCTTAGGCTAGGGGATCCCTAGCCTTAGCCTAAGCCTAGGGGTGCCCTAGCCTAAGCCTAGGGGTACCCCCGCCTAACCCTAGGGGTGCCCTCGCCGAAGCCTCGGGGTACCCTACCCTAAGCCTAGGGGTGCCCTAGCCTTAGTATAGGGGAGCCCTAGCCTTAGCCTAAGCCTAGGGGTGCCCTAGCCTAAGTCTTAGCGCGCCCTAGCCTAAGCCTAGGGCTGCCCTAGCCTAAGCCTAGGGGTGACCTAGCCTTAGGCTAGGGGAGCCCTAGCCTTAGCCTAAGCCTAGGGGTAACGTAGCCTAAGCCTAGGGGTGCCCTAGCCTAAGCCTAGGGGTGCCCTAGCCTTAGGCTAGGGGAGCCCTAGCCTTAGCCTAAGCCTACGGGTGCCCTATCCTAAGCGTATGGGTGCCCTAGCATATGCCTAGGGGTTCTCTAGCCTTAGGCTAGGAGAGCCTTAGCC
Source organism: Tenrec ecaudatus (assembly GCF_050624435.1). Classification (NCBI taxonomy): domain Eukaryota; kingdom Metazoa; phylum Chordata; class Mammalia; order Afrosoricida; family Tenrecidae; genus Tenrec; species Tenrec ecaudatus. Next base: position 2,600,284 of record NW_027457640.1, on the reverse strand, counting down.
TTAGCCTAAGCCTAAGGGTGCCCTAGCCTAAGCGTAGGGGTGCCCTAGCCTAAGCCTTGTGGTGCCCTAGCCTAAGCCTAGGGGTGCCCTAGCCTTAGGCTAGGGGAGCCCTAGCCTTTGCCTAAGCCTAGGGGTGCCCTACCTTGAGTCTATGGGTGCCCTAGCCTGAGGCTAGGGGAGCCGTTGCCTTAGCCTAAGCCTAGGTGTGCCCTAGCCTAAGCGTACGGGTGCCCTAGCCTAAGCCTAGGGGTGCCCTAGCCTAAGCCTAGGGGTGCCCTAGCCTGAGGCTAGGGGAGCTCTAGCCTTAGCCTAAGCCTAGGGGTACCCTAGCCTAAGCCTAGGGGTGCCTTCGCCTAAGTCTCGGGTTGCCCTAGCCTTAGGCTAGGGGAGCCCTAGCCTTAGCCTAAGCCTAGGGGTGACCTGGCCTAAGCCTAGGGGTGCGCTAGCCTAAGCCTAGGGGTGCCCTAGCCTTAGTCTAGGGGTGCCCTAGCCTAAGCGTACGGGTGCCCTAGCATAAGCCTAGGGGTTCTCTAGCCTTAGGCTAGGAGAGCCTTAGCCTTAGCCTAAGCCTAGGGGTGCCCTAGCCTAAGCCTAGGGGTGCCCTAGCCTAAGCCTAGTGGTGCCCTAGCCTAAGCCTAGGAGTGCCCTAGCCTTAGGCTAGGGGAGCCCTAGCCTTAGCCTAAGCCTAGGGGTGCCCTAGCCTGGGTCTAGGGGTGCCCTAGACTGAGGCTAGGGGAGCCGTTGCTTTAGCCTAAGCCTAGGGTTGCCCTAGCCAAAGAGTACGGGTGCCCTACCTAACCCTAGGGGTGCTCTAGCCTTAGGCTAAGGGAGCCTTAGCCTTAGCCTAAGCCTAGGGGTGCCCTAGCCTAAGACTAGGGGTGCCCTAGCCTAAGACTAGTGGTGCCCTAGCCTAAGCCTTGGGGTTCCCTAGCCTGAGGCTAGTGGAGCCCAAGCCTTAGCCTATGCCTAGGGGTTCCCTAGCCTGAGCCTAGGGGTGCCCTAGCCTGAACCTACGGGTGCCCTCGCCTGAGGCTAGGGGATCACTAGCCTTAGTCTGCCTAGGATTGCCCTAGCCTAAGCCTAGGGGTGCCATAGCCTGAGTCTAGGGGTGCTCTACCATCAGGCTAGGGGAGCCGTAGCCTTAGGCTAGGGGAGTCCTTGCCTTAGCCTAAGCCTAGGGGTGCCATAGCCTGAGCATAGGGGTGCCCTATCCTAAGCCTAGGGGTGCCCTAGCCTAAGTCTATGGGTGCCCTAGCCTAAGCCTTGGGGTGCCCTAGCCTAAGCCTAGAGGTACCCTTGCCTAATCCTAGGGGTGCCCTCGCCTATTCCTCGGGGTACCCTACCCTAAGCCTAGGGGTGCCCTAGCCTTAGTATAGGGGAGCCCTAGCCTTAGCCTAAGCCTTGGGGTGCCCTAGCCTAAGCCTTTGGGCGCCCTAGCCTAAGCCTAGAGGTGCCCTAGCCTGAGCCTAGGGGTGCCCTAGCCTGAGCCTAGGGGTGCCCTAGCCTGAGGCTAGGGGAGACCTAGCCTTAGCCTAAGCCTAGGGGTTCCCTAGCCTGAGCCTAGGGGTGCCCTAGCCTGAAACTACGGGTGCCCTAGCCTGAGGCTAGGGGAGCACTAGCCTTAGTCTAGCCTAGGATTCCCTAGCCTAAGCCTAGGGGTGCCATAGCCTGAGTCTAGGGGTGCCCTAGCATGAGGCTAGGGGAGCCGTAGCCTTAGCCTAAGCCTAGGTGTGCCCTAGCCTTTGGCTAGGGGAGCCGTAGCCTTAGCCTAAGCCTAGGAGTGCCTTCGCCTGAGCCTAAGGGTGCCCTAGCCTGAACATACGGTTGCCCTAGCCTGAGCCTAGGGGAGCACTAACATTAGTCTAGCCTAGGATTGCCCTAGCCTAAGCCTCGGGGTGCCATAGCCTGAGTCTAGGGGTGCCCTAGCATGAGGCTAGCGGAGCCGTAGCCTTACCCTAAGCCTAGGGGTGCCCTAGCCTTAGGCTAGGGGAGCCCTAGCCTTAGCTTAAGCCTAGGGGTGCCCTAGCCTAAGCCTAGGGGTGCCATAGCCTGAGCATAGGGGTGCCCTAGCCTGAGTCTACGGGTGCCCTAGCCTGAGGCTAGTGGAGCCCTAGCCTTAGTCTAGCCTAGGATTGCCCTAGCCTAAGCCTAGGGGTGCCATAGCCTGAATCTCGGGGTGCCCTAGCCTGAGGCTCGTGGAGCCGTAGCCTTAGCCTAAACCTAGGGGTGCCCTAGCCTAAGCCTAGCGGTGCCCTAGCCTAAACCTAGGGGTGCCCTAGCCAAAGCCGAGGGGTGCCCTAGCCTAAGCCAGGGGTGCCCTACCCTAAGCCTAGGGGTGCCCTAGCATTAGGCTAGGGGAGTCCTAGCCTTAGCCTAAGCCTAGGGGTGCCCTAGCCTAAGCCTAGGTGTGCCCTAACCTGAGCCTATGGGTGCCCTAGCCTTTTCCTATGCCTAGGGGTACCCTAGCCTAAGCCTATGGGTGCCCTAGCCTGAGCCTAGGGGTGCCCTAGCCTGACGCTAGGGGAGCCCTAGCCTTAGCCTAAGCCTAGGGGTGCCCTAGCCTTAGCCTAAGCCTAGGGGTACCCTAGCCTAAGCCTAGGGGTGCCTTCGCCTAAGTCTCGGGGTACCCTACCCTAAGCCTAGGGGTGCCCTAGCCTTAGTATAGGGGAGCCCTAGCCTCAGACTAAGCCTAGGGGTGCCCTAGACTAAGCCTTTGGGCGCCCTAACCTAAGCCTAGGGGTGCCCTAGCCTAAGCCTTGGGGTGCCCTAGCCTTAGGCTAGGGGAGCCCTAGCCTTAGCCTAAGCCTAGGGGTGACCTAGCCTAAGCCTAGGGGTGCGCTTGCCTAAGCCTAGGGGTGCCCTAGCCTTAGTCTAGGGGTGCCCTAGCCTAAGCGTACGGGTGCCCTAGCATAAGCCTAGGGGTTCTCTAGCCTTAGGCTAGGAGAGCCTTAGCCTTAGCCTAAGCCTAGGGGTGCCCTAGCCTAAGCCTAGGGGTGCCCTAGCCTAAGCCTAGTGGTGCCCTAGCCTAAGCCTAGGAGTGCCCTAACCTTAGGCTAGGGGAGCTCTAGCCTTAGCCTAAGCCTAGGGGTGCACTAGCCTAAGACTAGGGGTGCCCTAGCCTAAGCCTAGTGGTGCCCTAGCCTAAGGCTAGGGGTGCCCTAGCCTGAGGCTAGGGGAGCCCTAGCCTTAGCCTAAGCCTAGGGGTGCCCTAGCCTTAGGCTAGGGGAGCCCTAGTCTTAGCCTAAGCCTAGGGGTGCCCTAGCCTTAGCCTAAGTCTAGGGGTGCCCTAGCCTTAGGCTAGGGGATCCCTAGCCTTAGCCTAAGCCTAGGGGTGCCCTAGCCTAAGCCTAGGGGTACCCTCGCCTAACCCTAGGGGTGCCCTCGCCTAAGCCTCGGGGTACCCTACCCTAAGCCTAGGGGTGCCCTAGCCTTAGTATAGGGGAGCCCTAGCCTTAGCCTAAGCCTAGGGGTGCCCTAGCCTAAGCCTAGGGTGCGCTAGCCTAAGCCTAGGGGTGCCCTAGCCTTAGTCTAGGGGTGCCCTAGCCTAAGCATACGGGTGCCCTAGCATAAGCCTAGGGGTTCTCTAGCCTTAGGCTAGGAGAGCCTTAGCCTTAGCCTAAGCCAAGGGGTGCCCTAGCCTAAGCCTAGGGGTGCCCTAGCCTAAGCCTAGTGGTGCCCTAGCCTAAGCCTAGGAGTGCCCTAGCCTTAGGCTAGGGGAGCCCTAACCTTAGCCTAAGCCTAGGGGTGCCCTAGCCTAAGACTAGGGGTGCCCTAGCCTAAGCCTAGTGGTGCCCTAGCCTAAGCCTAGGGGTGCCCTAGCCTGAGGCTAGGGGAGCCCTAGCCTTAGCCTAAGCCTAGAGTGCCCTAGCCTTAGGCTAGGGGAGCCCTAGTCTTAGCCTAAGCCTAGGGGTGCCCTAGCCTTAGCCTAAGTCTAGGGGTGCCCTAGCCTTAGGCTAGGGGATCCCTAGCCTTAGCCTAAGCCTATGGGTGCCCTAGCCTAAGCCTAGGGGTATCCTCGCATAACCCTAGGGGTGCCCTCGCCTAAGCCTCAGGGTACCCTACCCTAAGCCTAGGGGTGCCCTAGCCTTAGTATAGGGGAGCCCTAGCCTTAGCCTAAGCCTAGGGGTGCCCTAGCCTAAGCCTTAGCGCGCCCTAGCCTAAGCCTAGGGGTGCCCTAGCCTAAGCCTAGGGGTGCCCTAGATTTAGGCTAGGGGAGCCCTAGCCTTAGCCTAAGCCTAGGGGTGACCTAGCCTAAGCCTAGGGGTGCCCTAGCCTAAGCCTAGGGGTGCCCTCGCCTAAGCCTCGGGGTACCCTACCCTAAGCCTAGGGGTGCCCTAGCCTTAATATAGGGGAGCCCTAGCCTTAGCCTAAGCCTTGGGGTGCCCTAACCTAAGCCTTTGGGCGCCCTAGCCTAAGCCTAGTGGTGCCCTAGCCTGAGCCTAGGGGTGCCCTAGCCTGAGCCTAGGGGTGCCCTAGCCTGAGGCTAGAGGAGCCCTAGCCTTAGCCTAAGCCTAGGGGTTCCCTAGCCTGAGCCTAGGGGTGCCCTAGCCTGAAACTACGGGTGCCCTTACCTGAGGCTAGGGGAGCACTAGCCTTAGTCTAGCCTAGGGTTGCCCTAGCCTAAGCCTAGGGGTGCCATAGCCTGAGTCTAGGGGTGCCCTAGCATGAGGCTAGGGGAGCCGTAGCCTTAGCCTAAGCCTAGGGGTGCCCTAGCCTTTGGCTAGGGGAGCCGTAGCCTTAGCCTAAGCCTAGGAGTGCCTTCGCCTGAGCCTAAGGGTGACCAAGCCTGAACCTACGGTTGCCCTAGCCTGAGGCTAGGGGAGCACTAACCTTAGTCTAGCCTAGGATTGCCCTAGCCTAAGCCTAGGGGTGCCATAGCCTGAGTCTAGGGGTGCACTAGCATGAGGCTAGCGGAGCCGTAGCCTTAGCCTAAGCCTAGGGGTGCCCAGCCTTAGGCTTGGGGAGCCCTAGCCTTAGCTTAAGCCTAGGGGTTCCCTAGCCTAAGACTAGGGGTGCCATAGCCTGAGCATAGGGGTGCCCTAGCCTGAGTCTACGGGTGCCCTAGCCTGAGGCTAGTGGAGCCCTAGCCTTAGTCTAGCCTGGGATTGCCCTAGCCTAAGTCTAGGGGTGCCATAGCCTGAATCTCGGGGTGCCCTAGCCTGAGGCTAGTGGAGCCGTAGCCTTAGCCTAAACCTAGGGGTGCCCTAGCCTAAACCTAGGGGTGCCCTAGCCTAAGCCTAGGGGTGCCCTAGCCAAAGCCTAGGGGAGCCCTAGCCAAAGCCGAGGGGTGCCCTAGCCTAGGCCTAGGGGTGCCCTAGCCTAAGCCTAGGGGTGCCCTAGCCTTAGGCTAGGGGAGTCCTAGCCTTAGCCTAAGCCTAGGGGTGCCCTAGCCTAAGCCTAGGTGTGCCCTAACCTGAGCCTATGGGTGCCCTAGCCTTAGGCTAGGGGAGCCCTAGCCTTTTCCTATGCCTAGGGGTAGCCTAGCCTAAGCCTATGGGTGCCCTAGCCTGAGCCTAGGGGTGCCCTAACCTGAGGCTAGGGGAGCCCAAGCCTTAGCCTAAGCCTAGGGGTGCCCTAGCCTTAGCCTAAGCCTAGGGGTGCCCTAGCCTTAGGCTAGGGGATCCCTAGCCTTAGCCTAAACTTAGGGGTGCCCTAGCCTAAGCCTAGGGGTACCCTAGCCTAAGCCTAGGGGTGCCTTCGCCTAAGTCTCGGGGTACCCTACCCTAAACCTAGGGGTGCCCTAGCCTAAGCCTTTGGGCGCCCTAGCCTAAGCCTAGGGGTGCCCTAGCCTAAGCCTTGGGGTGCCCTAGCCTTAGGCTAGGGGAGCCCTAGCCTTAGCCTAAGCCTAGGGGTGACCTAGCCTAAGCCTAGGGGTGCGCTAGCCTAAGCCTAGGGGTGCCCTAGCCTTAGTCTAGGGGTGCCCTAGCCTAAGCGTACGGGTGCCCTAGCATAAGCCTAGGGGTTCTCTAGCCTTAGGCTAGGAGAGCCTTAGCCTTAGCCTAAGCCAAGGGGTGCCCTAGCCTAAGCATAGGGGTGCCCTAGCCTAAGCCTAGTGGTGCCCTAGCCTAAGCCTAGGAGTGCCCTAGCCTTAGCCTAGGGGAGCCCTAGCCTTAGCCTAAGCCTAGGGGTGCCCTAGCCTGAGGCTAGGGGAGCCGTTGCCTTAGCCTAAGCCTAGGGTTGCCCTAGCCAAAGAGTACGGGTGCCCTACCTAAGCCTAGGGGTGCTCTAGCCTTAGGCTAGGGGAGCCTTAGCCTTAGCCTAAGCCTAGGGGTGCCCTAGCCTAAGACTAGGGGTGCCTTAGCCTAAGCCTAGTGGTGCCCTAGCCTAAGCCTAGGGGTGCCTAGCCTGAGGCTAGGGGAGCCCTAGCCTTAGCCTAAGCCTAGGGGTGCCCTAGCCTTAGGCTAGGGGAGCCCTAGTCTTAGCCTAAGCCTAGGGGTGCCCTAGCCTTAGCCTAAGTCTAGGGGTGCCCTAGCCTTAGGCTAGGGGATCCCTAGCCTTAGCCTAAGCCTAGGGGTGCCCTAGCCTAAGTCTAGGGGTACCCTCGCCTAACCCTAGGGGTGCCCTCGCCTAAGCCTCGGGGTACCCTACCCTAAGCCTAGGGGTGCCCTAGCCTTAGTATAGGGGAGCCCTAGCCTTAGCCTAAGCCTAGGGGTGCCCTAGCCTAAGCGTAGGGGTGCTCTAGCCTAAGCCTAGTGGTGCCCTAGCCTAAGCCTAGGGGTGCCCTAGCCTTAGGCTAGGGGAGCCCTAGCCTTTGCCTAAGCCTAGGGGTGCCCTAGCCTGAATCTAGGGGTGCCCTAGCCTGAGGCTAGGGGAGCCGTTGCCTTAGCCTAAGCCTAGGTGTGCCCTAGCCTAAGCGTACGCGTGCCCTAGCCTAAGCCTAGGGGTGCCCTAGCCTTAGGCTAGGGGAGCCCTAGCCTTAACCTAATCCTAGGGGTTCCCTAGCCTGAGCCTAGGGGTGCCCTAGCCTGAACCTACGGGTGCCCTAGTCTGAGGCTAGGGGAGCACTAGCCTTAGTCTAGCCTAGGATTGCCCTAGCCTATGCCTAGGGGTGCCATAGCCTGAGTCTAGGGGTGCCCTAGCATGAGGCTGGGGAGCCGTAGCCTTAGCCTAGGGGAGCCGTAGCCTTAGCCTAAACCTAGGGGTGCCCTCGCCTGAGCCTAAGGGTGCACTAGCCTGAACCTACGGATGCCCTAGCCTGAGACTAGGGGAGCACTAGCCTTAGTATAGCCTAGGATTGCCCTAGCCTAAGCCTAGGGGTGCCGTAGCCTGAGTCTAGGGGTTCCCGAGCATGAGGCTATTGGAGCCCTAGCCTTAGCCTAAGACTAGGGTTGCCCTAGCCTAAGCCTTGGGGTGCCCTATTTTTAGGCTAGTGGAGTCCTAGCCTTAGCCTAAGCCTAGGGGTGCCCTAGCCTAGTCTAGGGGTTCCCTAGCCTGAGGCTAGGGGAGCCGTTGCCTTAGCCTAAGCCTTGGGGTGACCTAGCCTAAGCGTACGGGTGCCCTAGCCTAAGCCTAGGGGTGCTGTAGCCTTTGGCTAGGGGAGCCTTAGCCTTAGCCTAAGCCTAGGGGTGCCCTAGCCTAAGAGATGGGGGTGCCCTAGCCTAAGCCTAGTGGTGCCCTAGCCTAAGCCTAGGGGTGCCCTAGCCTGAGCCTAGGGTTGCCGTAGCCTGAGGCTAGGGGAGCCCTAGCCTTAGCCTAAGCCTAGGGGTTCCCTAGCCTGAGCCTAGGGGTGCCCTAGCCTGAAACTACGGGTGCCCTAGCCTGAGGCTAGTGGAGCCCCAGCCTTAGTCTAGCCTAGGATTGCCCTAGCCTAAACCTAGGGATGCCATAGCCTGAATCTAGGGGTGCCCTAGACTGAGGCTAGGGGAGCCGTAGCCTTAGCCTAAACCTAGGGGTGCCCTATCCTAAGCTTACGGGTGCCCTAGCCTAAGCCTAGGGGTGCCCTAGCCAAAGCCTAGGGGTGCCCTAGCCAAAGCCGAGGGGTGCCCTAGCCTAAGCCTAGGGGTGCCTTCGCCTAAGTCTCGGGGTACCCTACCCTAAGCCTACGGGTGCCCTAGCCTTAGTATAGGGGAGCCCTAGCCTTAGACTAAGCCTAGGGGTGCCCTAGCCTAAGCCTTTGGGCGCCCTAGCCTAAGCCTAGGGGGGCCCTAGCCTAATCCTAGGGGTGCCCTAGCCTTAGGCTAGGAGAGCCCTAGCCTTAGCCTAAGCCTAGGGGTGACCTGGCCTAAGCTTAGGGTTGCGCTAGCCTAAGCCTAGGGGTGCCTTAGCCTTAGTCTAGGGGTGCCCTAGCCTAAGCGTACGGGAGCCGTAGCATAAGCCTAGGGGTTCTCTAGCCTTAGGCTAGGAGAGCCTTAGCCTTAGCCTAAGCCTAGGGGTGCCCTAGCCTAAGCCTAGGGGTGCCCTAGCCTAAGCCTAGTGGTGCCCTAGCCTAAGCCTAGGAGTGCCCTAGCCTTAGGCTAGGGGAGCCCTAGCCTTAGCCTAAGCCTAGGGGTGCCCTAGCCTGGGTCTAGGGGTGCCCTAGCCTGAGGCTAGGGGAGCCGTTGCCTTAGCCTAAGCCTAGGGTTACCCTAGCCAAAGAATACGGGTGCCCTACCAAAGCCTAGGGGTGCTCTAGCCTTAGGCTAGGGGAGCCTTAGCCTTAGCCTAATCCTAGGGGTGCCCTAGCCTAAGACTAGGGGTGCCCTAGCCTAAGCCTAGGGGTGCCCTAGCCTAAGCGTAGGGGTGCCCTAGCCTGAGGGTAGGGGAGCCCTAGCCTTAGCCTAGGGGTGCCCTAGCCTGAGGCTAGAGGAGCCCTAGCCTTAGCCTAAGCCTAGGGGTTCCCTAGCCTGAGCCTAGGGGTGCCCTAGCCTGAAACTACGGGTGCCCTTACCTGAGGCTAGGGGAGCACTAGCCTTAGTCTAGCCTAGGATTGCCCTAGCCTAAGCCTAGGGGTGCCATAGCCTGAGTCTAGGGGTGCCCTAGCATGAGGCTAGGGGAGCCGTAGCCTTAGCCTAAGCCTAGGGGTGCCCTAGCCTAAGCCTAGTGGTGCCCGAGCCTAAGCGTAGGGGTGCCCTAGCCTGAGGGTAGGGGAGCCCTAGCCTGAGCCTAGGGGTGCCCTAGCCTGAGGCTAGAGGAGCCCTAGCCTTAGCCTAAGCCTAGGGGTTCCCTAGCCTGAGCCTAGGGGTGCCCTAGCCTGAAACTACGGGTGCCCTTACCTGAGGCTAGGGGAGCACTAGCCTTAGTCTAGCCTAGGATTGCCCTAGCCTAAGCCTAGGGGTGCCATAGCCTGAGTCTAGGGGTGCCCTAGCATGAGGCTAGGGGAGCCGTAGCCTTAGCCTAAGCCTAGGAGTGCCCTAGCCTTTTGCTAGGGGAGCCGTAGCCTTAGCCTAAGCCTAGGAGTGCCTTCGCCTAAGCCTAGGGGTGCCCAGACTTAGGCTTGGGGAGCCCTAGCCTTAGCTTAAGCCTAGGGGTTCCCTAGCCTAAGACTAGGGGTGCCATAGCCTGAGCATAGGGGTGCCCTAGCCTGAGTCTATGGGTGCCCTAGCCTGAGGCTAGTGGAGCCCTAGCCTTAGTCTAGCCTAGGATTGCCCTAGCCTAAGCCTAGGGGTGCCATAGCCTGAATATCGGGGTGCCCTAGCCTGAGGCTAGTGGAGCCGTAGCCTTAGCCTAAACCTAGGGGTGCCCTAGCCTAAGCCTAGGGGTGCCCTAGCGTAAGCCTAGGGGTGCCCTAGCCAAAGCCTAGGGGAGCCCTAGCCAAAGCCGAGGGGTGCCCTAGCCTAGGCCTAGGGGTGCCCTAGCCTAAGCCTAGGGGTGCCCTAGCCTTAGGCTAGGGGAGTCCTAGCCTTAGCCTAAGCCTAGGGGTGCCCTAGCCTAAGCTTAGGTGTGCCCTAACCTGAGCCTATGGGTGCCCTAGCCTTAGGCTAGGGGAGCCCTAGCCTTTTCCTATGCCTAGGGGTAGCCTAGCCTAAGCCTATGGGTGCCCTAGCCTGAGCCTAGGGGTGCCCTAGCCTGAGGCTAGGGGAGCCCTAGCCTTAGCCTAAGCCTAGGGGTGCCCTAGCCTTAGCCTAAGCCTAGGGGTGCCCTAGCCTTAGGCTAGGGGATCCCTAGCCTTAGCCTAAACCTAGGGGTGCCCTAGCCTAAGCCTAGGGGTACCCTAGCCTAAGCCTAGGGGTGCCTTCGCCTAAGTCTCGGGGTACCCTACCCTAAACCTAGGGGTGCCCTAGCCTAAGCCTTTGGGCTCCCTAGCCTAAGCCTCTGGGTGCCCTAGCCTAAGCCTTGGGGTGCCCTAGCCTTAGGCTAGGGGAGCCCTAGCCTTAGCCTAAGCCTAGGGGTGACCTAGCCTAAGCCTAGGGGTGCGCTAGCCTAAGCCTAGGGGTGCCCTAGCCTTAGTCTAGGGGTGCCCTAGCCTAAGCGTACGGGTGCCCTAGCATAAGCCTAGGGGTTCTCTAGCCTTAGGCTAGGAGAGCCTTAGCCTTAGCCTAAGCCAAGGGGTGCCCTAGCCTAAGCCTAGGGGTGCCCTAGCCTAAGCCTAGTGGTGCCCTAGCCTAAGCCTAGGAGTGCCCTAGCCTTAGCCTAGGGGAGCCCTAGCCTTAGCCTAAGCCTAGGGGTGCCCTAGCCTGAGGCTAGGGGAGCCGTTGCCTTAGCCTAAGCCTAGGGTTGCCCTAGCCAAAGAGTACGGGTGCCCTACCTAAGCCTAGGGGTGCTCTAGCCTTAGGCTAGGGGAGCCTTAGCCTTAGCCTAAGCCTAGGGGTGCCCTAGCCTAAGACTAGGGGTGCCTTAGCCTAAGCCTAGTGGTGCCCTAGCCTAAGCCTAGGGGTGCCCTAGCCTGAGGCTAGGGGAGCCCTAGCCTTAGCCTAAGCCTAGGGGTGCCCAAGCCTTAGGCTAGGGGAGCCCTAGTCTTAGCCTAAGCCTAGGGGTGCCCTAGCCTTAGCCTAAGTCTAGGGGTGCCCAAGCCTTAGGCTAGGGGATCCCTAGCCTTAGCCTAAGCCTAGGGGTGCCCTAGCCTAAGCCTAGGGGTACCCTCGCCTAACCCTAGGGGTGCCCTCGCCTAAGCCTCGGGGTACCCTACCCTAAGCCTAGGGGTGCCCTAGCCTTAGTATAGGGGAGCCCTAGCCTTAGCCTAAGCCTAGGGGTGCCCTAGCCTAAGCCTTAGCGCACCCTAGCCTAAGCCTAGGGGTGCCCTAAAGTAAGGCTAGGGGAGCCCTAGCCTTAGCCTAAGCCTAGGGGTGACCTAGCCTAAGCCTAGGGGTGCCCTAGCCTAAGCCTAGGGGTGCCCTAGCCTTAGGTTAGGGGAGCCTAGCCTTAGCCTAAGCATATGGGTGCCCTATCCTAAGCGTATGGGTGCCCTAGCATAAGCCTAGGGGTTCTCTAGCCTTAGGCTAGGAGAGCCTTAGCCTTAGCCTAAGCCTAGGGGTGCCCTAGCCTAAGCGTAGGGGTGCCCTAGCCTAAGCCTAGTGGTGCCCTAGCCTAAGCCTAGGGGTGCCCTAGCCTTAGGCTAGGGGAGCCCTAGCCTTTGCCTAAGCCTAGGGGTGCCCTAGCCTGAATCTAGGGGTGCCCTAGCCTGAGGCTAGGTGAGCCGTTGCCTTAGCCTAAGCCTAGGTGTGCCCTAGCCTAAGCGTACGCGTGCCCTAGCCTAAGCCTAGGGGTGCCCTAGCCTTAGGCTAGGGGAGCCCTAGCCTTAGCCTAAGCCTACGGGTGCCCTATCCTAAGCGTATGGGTGCCCTAGCATAAGCCTAGGGGTTCTCTAGCCTTAGGCTAGGAGAGCCTTAGCCTTAGCCTAAGCCTAGGGGTGCCCTAGCCTAAGCGTAGTGGTGCCCTAGCCTAAGCCTAGTGGTGCCCTAGCCTAATCCTAGGGGTGCCCTAACCTGAGGCTAGGGGAGCCCTAGCCTTAACCTAATCCTAGGGGTTCCCTAGCCTGAGCCTAGGGGTGCCCTAGCCTGAACTTACGGGTGCCCTAGTCTGAGGCTAGGGGAGCACTAGCCCTAGTCTAGCCTAGGATTGCCCTAGCCTATGCCTAGGGGTGCCATAGCCTGAGTCTAGGGGTGCCCTAGCATGAGGCTAGGGGAGCCGTAGCCTTAGCCTAGGGGAGCCGTAGCCTTAGCCTAAACCTAGGGGTGCCCTCGCCTGAGCCTAAGGGTGCCCTAGCCTGAACCTACGGATGCCCTAGCCTGAGACTAGGGGAGCACTAGCCTTAGTATAGCCTAGGATTGCCCTAGCCTAAGCCTAGGGGTGCCGTAGCCTGAGTCTAGGGGTTCCCGAGCATGAGGCTATTGGAGCCCTAGCCTTAGCCTAAGACTAGGGTTGCCCTAGCCTAAGCCTAGGGGTGCCCTATTTTTAGGCTAGTGGAGTCCTAGCCTTAGCCTAAGCCTAGGGGTGCCCTAGCCTAGTCTAGGGGTTCCCTAGCCTGAGGCTAGGGGAGCCGTTGCCTTAGCCTAAGTCTTGGGGTGACCTAGCCTAAGCGTACGGGTGCCCTAGCCTAAGCCTAGGGGTGCTGTAGCCTTTGGCTAGGGGAGCCTTAGCCTTAGCCTAAGCCTAGGGGTGCCCTAGCCTAAGAGATGGGGGTGCCCTAGCCTAAGCCTAGTGGTGCCCTAGCCTAAGCCTAGGGGTGCCCTAGCCTGAGCCTAGGGGTGCCGTAGCCTGAGGCTAGGGGAGCCCTAGCCTTAGCCTAAGCCTAGGGGTTCCCTAGCCTGAGCCTAGGGGTGCCCTACCCTGAAACTACGGGTGCCCTAGCCTGAGGCTAGTGGAGCCCCAGCCTTAGTCTAGCCTAGGATTGCCCTAGCCTAAGCCTAGGAGTGCCATAGCCTGAATCTAAGGGTGCCCTAGACTGAGGCTAGGGGAGCCGTAGCCTTAGCCTAAACCTAGGGGTGCCCTATCCTAAGCTTACGGGTGCCCTAGCCTAAGCCTAGGGGTGCCCTAGCCAAAGCCTAGGGGTGCCCTAGCCAAAGCCGAGGGGTGCCCTAGCCTAAGCCTAGGGGTGCCTTCGCCTAAGTCTCGGGGTACCAAACCCTAAGCCTAGGGGTGCCCTAGCCTTAGTATAGGGGAGCCCTAGCCTTAGACTAAGCCTAGGGGTGCCCTAGCCTAAGCCTTTGGGCGCCCTAGCCTAAGCCTAGGGGGGCCCTAGCCTAATCCTAGGGGTGCCCTAGCCTTAGGCTAGGGGAGCACTAGCCTTAGCCTAAGCCTAGGGGTGACCTGGCCTAAGCTTAGGGGTGCGCTAGCCTAAGCCTAGGGGTGCCTTAGCCTTAGTCTAGGGGTGCCCTAGCCTAAGCGTACGGGAGCCGTAGCATAAGCCTAGGGGTTCTCTAGCCTTAGGCTAGGAGAGCCTTAGCCTTAGCCTAAGCCTAGGGGTGCCCTAGCCTAAGCCTAGGGGTGCCCTAGCCTAAGCCTAGTGGTGCCCTAACCTAAGCCTAGGAGTGCCCTAGCCTTAGGCTAGGGGAGCCCTAGCCTTAGCCTAAGCCTAGGGGTGCCCTAGCCTGGGTCTAGGGGTGCCCTAGCCTGAGGCTAGGGGAGCCGTTGCCTTAGCCTAAGCCTAGGGTTGCCCTAGCCAAAGAATACGGGTGCCCTACCAAAGCCTAGGGGTGCTCTAGCCTTAGGCTAGGGGAGCCTTAGCCTTAGCCTAAGCCTAGGGGTGCCCTAGCCTAAGACTAGGGGTGCCCTAGCCTAAGCCTAGTGGTGCCCTAGCCTAAGCGTAGGGGTGCCCTAGCCTGAGGGTAGGGGAGCCCTAGCCTTAGCCTACGGGTGCCCTCGCCTGAGGCTAGGGGATCACTAGCCTTAGTCTGCCTAGGATTGCCCTAGCGTAAGCGTAGGGGTGCCATAGCCTGAGTCTAGGGGTGCCCTAGCATGAGGCTAGGGGAGCCGTAGCCTTAGCTTAAGCCTAGGGGTGCCCTAGCCTTAGGCTAGGGGAGTCCTTGCCTTAGCCTAAGCCTAGGGGTGCCATAGCCTGAGCATAGGGATGCCCTACCCTAAGGTTAGGGGTGCCCTAGCCTAAGTCTATGGGTGCCCTAGCCTGAGGGTAGGGGTGCCCTAGCCTGAAACTACGGGTGCCCTAGCCTGAGGCTAGTGGAGCCCTATCCTTAGTCTAGCCTAGGATTGCCCTAGCCTAAGCCTAGTGGTGCCATAGCCTGAATCTAGGGGTGCCCTAGCCTGAGGATAGGGGAACCGTAGCCTTAGCCTAAACCTAGGGGTGCCCTAGCCTAAGCCTACGGGTGCCCTAGCCTAAGCCTAGGGGTGCCCTACCCAAAGCCTAGGGGTGCCCTAGCCAAAGCCGAGGGGTGACCTAGCCTAAGCCTAGGGGTGCCCTAGCCTAAGCCTAGGGGTGCCCTAACCTGAGCCTATGGGTGCCCTAGCCTTAGGCTAGGGGAGCCCTAGCCTTTTCCTATTCCTAGGGGTACCCTAGCCTAAGCCTATGGGTGCCCTAGCCTGAGCCTAGGGGTGCCCTACCCATAGGCTAGGGGAGCCATAGCCTTAGCCTAAGCCTAGTGGTGCCCTAGCCTGAGACTAAGGGTGCCCTAGCCTGAGCCTAGGGGTGCCCTAGCCTGAGGATAGGGGAACCCTAGCCTTAGCCTAAGCCTAGGGGTGCCTTCGCCTAAGTCTCGGGGTACCCTACCCTAAGCCTAGGGGTGCCCTAGCCTTCGTATAGGGGAGCCCTAGCCTTAGACTAAGCCTAGGGGTGCCCTAGCCTAAGCCTTTGGGCGCCCTAGCCTAAGCCTAGGGGTGCCCTAGCCTAAGCCTAGGGGTGCCCTAGCCTTAGGCTAAGGGAGCCCTAGCCTTAGCCTAAGCCTAGGGGTGACCTAGCCTAAGCTTAGGGGTGCGCTAGCCTAAGACTAGGGGTGCCCTAGCCTTAGTCTAGGGGTGCCCTAGCCTAATCGTACGGGTGCCCTAGCATAAGCCTAGGGGTTCTCTAGCCTTAGGCTAGGAGAGCCTTAGCCTTAGCCTAAGCCTAGGGATGCCCTAGCCTAAGCCTAGGGGTGCCCTAGCCTTAGGCTAGGGGAGCCCTAGCCTTAGCCTAAGCCTAGGGGTGCCCTAGCCTGGGTCTAGGGGTGCCCTAGCCTGAGGCTATGGGAGCCCTAGCCTTAGCCTAAGCCTAGGGGTTCCCTAGCCTGAGCCTAGGGGTGCCCTAGCCTGAACCTACGGGTGCCCTCGCCTGAGGCTAGGGGATCACTAGCCTTAGTCTGCCTAGGATTGCCCTAGCCTAAGCCTAGGGGTGCCCTCGCCTAAGCCTCGGGGTACCTTACCCTAAGCTTAGGGGTGCCCTAGCCTTAGTATAGGGGAGCCCTAGCTTTAGCCTAAGCCTTGGAGTGCCCTAGCCTAAGCCTTTGGGTGCCCTAGCCTAAGCCTAGAGGTGCCCTAGCGTAGGCCTAGGGGTGCCCTAGCCTTAGGCTAGGGGAGCCCTAGCCTTAGCCTAAGCTTTGGAGTGCCCTAGCCTAAGCCTTTGGGCGCCCTAGCCTAAGACTAGGAGTGCCCTAGCGTAAGCCTAGGGGTGCCCTAGCCTTAGGCTAGGGGAGCCCTAGCCTTAGCCTAAGTCTAGGGGTGCCCTATAGTAAGCGTACGGGTGCCCTAGCATAAGCCTAGGGGTTCTCTAGCCTTAGGTTAGGAGAGCCTTAGCCTTAGCCTAAGCCTAGGGGTGCCCTAGCCTAAGGCTAGGGGTGCCCTAGCCTGAGCCTAGGGGTGCCCTAGCCTGAGGCTAGGGGAACCCTACCCTTAGCCTAAGCCTAGGGGTGCCCGAGCCTTAGGCTAGGGGAGCCCTAGCCTTAGCCTAAGCCTAGGGGTGCCCTAGCCTTAGCCTAAGCCTAGGGGTGCCCTAGCCTGGGTCTAGGGGTGCCCTAGCCTGAGGCTAGGGGAGCCGTTGCCTTAGCCTAAGCCTAGGGGTGCCCTAGCCTAAGACTAGGGGTGCCCTAGCCTAAGCCTAATGGTGCCCTAGCCTAAGCCTTGGGGTGCCATAGCCTGAGGCTAGGGGAGCCCTAGCCTTAGCCTAAGCCTAGGGGTGCCCTAGCCTTAGGCTAGGGGAGTCCTTGCCTTAGCCTAAGCCTAGGGGTGCCATAGCCTGAGCATAGGGGTGCACTAGCCTAAGCCTAGGGGAGCCCTATCCTAAGTCTATGGGTGCCCTAGCCTAAGACTAGGGGGGCCCTGGCCTAAGCCTCGGGGTACTCTACCCTAAGCCTAGGGGTGCCCTAGCCTTAGTATAGGGGAGCCCTAGCCTTAGCCTAAGCCTTGGGGTGCCCTAGCCTAAGCCTTTGGGCGCCCTAGCCTAAGCCTAGGGGTACCCTAGCGTAAGCCTAGGTGTGCCCTAGCCTTAGGCTAGGGGAGCCCTAGGCTTAGCCTAAGCCTAGGGGTGACCTAGCCAAAGTCTAGGGGTGCCCCAGCCTAAGCCTAGGAGTGCCCTAGCCTTAATCTAGGGGAGCCCAAGCCTTAGCCTAAGTCTAGGGGTGCCCTAGAGTAAGCGTACGGGTGCCCTAGCATAAGCCTAGGGGTTCTCTAGCCTTAGGCTAGGAGAGCCTTAGCCTTAGCCTAAGCCTAGGGGTGCCCGAGCCTTAGGCTAGGGGAGCCCTAGCCTTAGCCTAAGCCTAGGGGTGCCCTAGCCTTAGCCTAAGCCTAGGGGTGCCCTAGCCTGGGTCTAGGGGTGCCCTAGCCTGAGGCTAGGGGAGCCGTTGCCTTAGCCTAAACCTAGGGGTGCCCTAGCCTAAGACTAGGATTGCCCTAGCCTAATCCTAGGGGTGCCATAGCCTGAGACTAGGGGTGCCCTAGCATGAGGCTAGGGGAGCCGTAGCCTTAGCCTAAGCCTAGGGCTGCCCTAGCCTTAGGCTACGGGAGCCGTATCCTTAGCCTAAGCCTAGTGGTGCCCTCGCCTGAGCCTAAGGATGCCCTAGCATGAACCTACGGGTGCCCTAGCCTGAGGCTAGGGGAGCACTAGCCTTAGTATAGCCTAAGATTGCCCTAGCCTAAGCCTAGGGGTGCCATAGCCTGAGTCTAGGGGTGCCCTAGCATGAGGCTAGGTGAGCCGTAGCCTTAACCTAAGCCTAGGGTTGCCCTAGCCTTAGGCTAGGGGAGCCCTAGCCTTAGCCTAAGCCTAGGGGTGCCCTAGCCTAAGCCTAGGGGTGCCCTATCCTGAGCATAGGGGTGAACTAGCCTGAGCCTACGGGTGCCCTCGCCTGAGGCTAGGGGAGCCCTAGCCTTAGTCTAGCCTAGGATTGCCCTAGCCTAAGACTAGGGGTGCCATAGCCTGAGTCTAGGTGTGCCCTAGCCTGAGGCTTAGGGGAGCCGTAGCCTTAGCCTAAGCCAGGGGTTCCCTAGCCTAAGCCTAGGGCTGCCCTAGCCTAAGCCTAGGGGTGCCCTAGCCTAAGCCTAGGGGTGCCCTAGCCAAAGCCTAGGGCTGCCCTAGCCTAAGCATAGGGGTGCCCTAGTCTAAGCCTAGGGGTGCCCTAGCCTTAGGCTAGTAGAGTCCTAGCCTTTACCTAAGCCTAAGTGTGCCCTAGCCTTAGGCTAGGGGAGCCCTCGCCTTTTCCTATGCCTAGGGGTACCCTAGCCTAAGCCTAGGGGTTCCCTAGCCTGAGCCCATGGGTGCCCTAGCCTGAGAATAGGGGTGTCCTAGTCTGAGCCTAGGTGTGCCCTAGCCTGAGGCTAGGGGAACCTAGCCTTAGCCTAAGCCTAGGGGTCCCCTAGACTAAGCCTAGAGGTGCCCTAGCCTGAGCCTAGGGGTGCCCTAGCTGAGGCTACGGGAGCTCTAGCCTTAGCCTAAGCCTAAGGGTCCCCTGGACTAAGCCTAGGGGTGCCCTATCCTGAGCCTAGGGGTGCCCTAGCCTGAGTCAAGGGGTGCCCTAGCCTGAGGCTAGGGGAGCCGTTGCCTTAGCCTACGCCTAGGGGTGCCCTAGCCTTAGGCTAGGGGAGCCCTGGCCTTAGCCTTAGCCTAGGGGTGCCCTAGCCTAAGTGTAGGGGTGCCCTAGACTAAGCCTAGGGGTGCCCTAGCGTAAACCTAGGTGTGCCCTAGCCTTAGTCTAGGGGAGCCCTAGCCTTAGCCTAAGCCTAGGGGTGCCCTTGCCTAAGCCTACGGGTGCCCTCGCCTAAGCCTTGGGGTACCCTAGCCTAAGTGTAGGTGTGCCCTAGCCTTAGGCTAGGGGAGCCGTAGCCTTAGCCTAAGCCTAGGGGTGCCCTAGCCTAAGCCTAGGGGTGCCCTAGCCTAAGCCTAGTGGTGCCCTAGCCTAAGTCTAGGGGTGCCCTAGCCTTAGGCTAGGGGAGCCCTAGCCTTAGCCTAAGCCTAGGGGTGCCCTAGCCTAAGCCTAGGGGTGCCCTAGCCAAAACCTAGGGGTGCCCTCGCCTTAGGCTAGGGGAGCCCAGCCTTAGCCTAAGCCTAGGGATGCCCTAGCCCAAGCCTAGATATGCTCTAGCCTAAGCCAAGGGGTGCCATAGCCTAAGCCTAGGGGTGCCCTAGTCTTAGCCTAAGGCTAGGTGTGCCCTAGCCTAAGCCTAGGGGTGCCCTAGCCTAAGCCTAGGGGAGCTCTAGCCTTAGCCTAAGCCTAGGGGTGCCCTAGCCCAAGCCTAGGGGTGTCCTAGCCTAAGCCTAGGGGTGCCCTAGCCTAAGCCTAGGGGTGCCATAGCCTAAGCCTAGGGGTGCCCTAGCCTTAGGCTAGTGGAGCCCTAACCTTAGCCTGAGCCTAGGGGTGCCCTAGCCTAAGCCTAGGGGTGTCCTAGCCCAAGCCTAGGCATGCCCTAGCCCAAGCCTAGCGGTGCACTAGCCAAGCCTAGGGGTACCCCAGCCTAAGCCTAGGGGTGCACAAGCCTAAGCCTAGGGGAGCTCTAGCCTTAGCCTAAGCCTAGGGATGCCCTAGCCCAAGCCTAGGGGTGCCCTAGCCTAAGCCTAGGGGTGCCATAGCCTAAGCCTAGGGGTGCCCTAGCCTTAGGCTAGGGGAGCCCTAGCCTTAGCCTAAGCCTAGGTGTGCCCTAGCCTAAGCCTAGGGGTGCCCTAGGCTAAGCCTAGGGGTGCCCTTGCCTAAGCCTCGGGGTACCCTACCCTAAGCGTAGGGGTGTCCTAGCCTTAGGCTAGGGGAGCCATAGCCTTAGCCTAAGCCTAGGGGTGCCCTAGCCTAAGCCTAGGGGTGCCCTAGCCTAAGCCTAGGGGTGCCCTCGCCTTAGGCTAGGGCAGCCCTAGCCATAGCCTAAGCCTAGGGGTGCCCTCGCCTTAGGCTAGGGGAGCCCTAGCCTTAGCCTAAGCCTATGGGTGCCCTAGCCAAAGCCTACGGGTGCAGTAGCCTATGCCTAACGGTGCTCTAGCTTTAGGTTAGGGGAGCCTTAGCCTTAGCTTAAGCTTAGGGGTGCCCTAGCCTAAGCCTACGGGTGACCTAGCCTTGGGGTAGGGGAGCCCTAGCCTTAGCCTAATCCTAGGGATGCCCTAACCTAAGCCTAGCATTACCTAGCCTAAGCCTAGGCGTGCCCTAGCCTTAGGTTTGGGGAGTCCTAGCTTTAGCCTAAGCCTAAGGGTGCCCTAGCCTAAGCCTAGGGGTGCCCTAACCTAAGCCTAGGGGTGCCCTAGCCTTAGGCTAGGGGAGCCCAAGCCTTAGCCTAAGCCTAGCGGTGCCGTAGCCTAAGCCTAGGGGTGCCCTAGCCTAAGCCTTGGGGGGCCTTAGGATAAGCCTAGGGGTGCCCTAGCCTTAGGCTATGGGAGCCCTAGCCTTAGCCTAAGCCTAGGGGTGCCATAGCGTAAGCCTAGGGGTGCCCTAGCCTAACCCTAGGGGTGCCCTAACCTGAGTCTAAGGGTGTCCTAGCCTGAGGCCCGGAGATCCGTGGCCTTAGCCTAAGCCTAAGGGTGCCCTAGCCTAAGCTTAGGGGTGCCCTAGCCTAAGCCTAGGGGTGCCCTAGCCTTAGGCTGGGGGAGCTCGAGCCTTAGCCTAAGCCTAGCGGTGCCCTAACCTAAGCCTAGGGGTGCCCTAGCCTATCCTAGGGGTGCTCTAGCATTAGGCTACGTGAGCCTTAGCCTTAGCCTAAGCTTAGGGGTGCCCTAGCCTTAGGCTAGGGGTGACCTAGCCTTAGCCTAAGCCTACAGGTGCCCAAGCCTGAGCCCAGGGCTGCCCTAGCCAGAGGCTTGGGGAACCCTAGCCATAGCCTAAGCCTAGTGGTGCCCTAGCTTGAGCCTAGGGGTGCCCTAGCCAGAGGCTTTGGGAGCCCTAGCCTTAGCCTAAGCCTAGGATTGCCCTAGCCTGTCTAGGTGTGCCCTAGCCTGAGCCTAGGGGTGCCCTAGTCTGAGCCTAGGGGAGCCGTAGCCTTAGCCTAAGCCTAGGGGTGCCCTAGCCTAAGCCTAGGGGTGCCCTAGCCTTAGGCTAGGGGAGACCTAGTCTTATCCTAAGCCTAGGTGTGCCCTAGCCTAAGCCTAAGCGTGCCCTAGCCTGAGCCTAGGGGTGCCCTAGCCTTAGGCTAGGGGAGCCGTAGCTTTAGCCTAAGCCTAGGGGATCCCAAGCATAAACCTAGGGGTCCCCTAGACTAAGCCTAGGGGTGCCCTAGCCTAACCTAGGGTTGCCCTAACCTTAGGCTAGGGGAGCCCTAGCCTTTTCCTATGCCTAGGGGTACCCTAGCCTAAGCCTAGGTGTGCCCTAAACAAAACCTAGGCGTGCCCTAGCCTAAACCTAGGGGTGCCCTAGCCTAAGCCTTTGGGTGCCCTAGCCTTAGGCCTGGGAGCCCTAGCTTTAGCCTAAGACTAGGGGTGCCCTAGCCTAAGCCTAAGGGTGCCATATCCTGAGTCTAGGGGTGCCCTAGCCTGAGGCTAGGGGAGCCGTAGCCTTAGCCTAAGCCTAGGGGAGCCCTAGCCTAAGCCTAGGTGTGTCCTAGCCTAAGCCTAGGGGTGCCCTAGCCTAAGCCTAGGGGTGATTCAGCCTAAGCCTATTGGAGCCCAAGCCTTAGGCTAGGGGAGCCCTAGCCTTAGTCTAAAACTAAGGGTGTCCTAGCCTAAGCCTAGGGGTGCCCTAGCCTAAGCCTAGGGGTGCACTAGCCTAAGCCTACGGGTGCCCAAGCCTAAGCCTAGGGGTGCCCTAGCCTTAGACGGGAGCCCAAGCCTTAGCCTAAGCTAGGGGTGGCCTAGCCTAAGACTAGGGGTGCCCTAGCCTAAGCCTAGGTGAGCCATAGCATTAGGTGAGGAGAGCCCTAGCCTCAGCCTAAGGCTAGGGGTGCCCTAACCTAAGCCTAGCATTCCCTAGCCTAAGCCTAGGCCTGCCGTAGCCTTAGGTTTGGGGAGTCCTAGCCTTAGCGTAAGCCTAGGGGTGCCCTTGCCTAAGCCTAGGGGTGCCCTAGCCTAAGCCTTGGGGTGCCCTAGCCTTAGGCTAGAGGAGCCCTAACCTTAGCCTTAGACTAGGGGTGCCCTTGCCTAAGCCTAGGGGTGCCCTAGCCTAAGACTAGGGTTGCCCTAGCCTAAGCCTAGGGGTGCCCTAGCCTAAGCCTAGGGGTGCCCTAGCCTAAGCCTAGTGGTGCCCTAGCCTAAGCCTAGGGGTGCCCTAGCCTTAGGCTAGGGGAGCCCTAGCCTTAGCCTAAGCCTAGGGGTGCCCTAGCCTAAGCCTAGGGGTGCCCTAGCCAAAACCTAGGGGTGCCCTCGCCTTAGGCTAGGGGAGCCCAGCCTTAGCCTAAGCCTAGGGATGCCCTAGCCCAAGCCTAGATATGCTCTAGCCTAAGCCAAGGGGTGCCATAGCCTAAGCCTAGGGGTGCCCTAGTCTTAGCCTAAGGCTAGGTGTGCCCTAGCCTAAGCCTAGGGGTGCCCTAGCCTAAGCCTAGGGGAGCTCTAGCCTTAGCCTAAGCCTAGGGGTGCCCTAGCCCAAGCCTAGGGGTGTCCTAGCCTAAGCCTAGGGGTGCCCTAGCCTAAGCCTAGGGGTGCCATAGCCTAAGCCTAGGGGTGCCCTAGCCTTAGGCTAGTGGAGCCCTAACCTTAGCCTGAGCCTAGGGGTGCCCTAGCCTAAGCCTAGGGGTGTCCTAGCCCAAGCCTAGGCATGCCCTAGCCCAAGCCTAGCGGTGCACTAGCCAAGCCTAGGGGTACCCCAGCCTAAGCCTAGGGGTGCACAAGCCTAAGCCTAGGGGAGCTCTAGCCTTAGCCTAAGCCTAGGGGTGCCCTAGCCCAAGCCTAGGGGTGTCCTAGCCTAAGCCTAGGGGTGCCCTAGCCTAAGCCTAGGGGTGCCATAGCATAAGCCTAGGGGTGCCCTAGCCTTAGGCTAGGGGAGCCCTAGCCTTAGCCTAAGCCTAGGTGTGCCCTAGCCTAAGCCTAGGGGTGCCCTAGGCTAAGCCTAGGGGTGCCCTTGCCTAAGCCTCGGGGTACCCTACCCTAAGCGTAGGGGTGTCCTAGCCTTAGGCTAGGGGAGCCATAGCCTTAGCCTAAGCCTAGGGGTGCCCTAGCCTAAGCCTAGGGGTGCCCTAGCCTAAGCCTAGGGGTGCCCTCGCCTTAGGCTAGGGCAGCCCTAGCCATAGCCTAAGCCTAGGGGTGCCCTCGCCTTAGGCTAGGGGAGCCCTAGCCTTAGCCTAAGCCTATGGGTGCCCTAGCCAAAGCCTACGGGTGCAGTAGCCTATGCCTAACGGTGCTCTAGCTTTAGGTTAGGGGAGCCTTAGCCTTAGCTTAAGCTTAGGGGTGCCCTAGCCTAAGCCTACGGGTGACCTAGCCTTAGGGTAGGGGAGCCCTAGCCTTAGCCTAATCCTAGGGATGCCCTAACCTAAGCCTAGCATTACCTAGCCTAAGCCTAGGCGTGCCCTAGCCTTAGGTTTGGGGAGTCCTAGCTTTAGCCTAAGCCTAAGGGTGCCCTAGCCTAAGCCTAGGGGTGCCCTAACCTAAGCCTAGGGGTGCCCTAGCCTTAGGCTAGGGGAGCCCAAGCCTTAGCCTAAGCCTAGCGGTGCCGTAGCCTAAGCCTAGGGGTGCCCTAGCCTAAGCCTTGGGGGGCCTTAGGATAAGCCTAGGGGTGCCCTAGCCTTAGGCTATGGGAGCCCTAGCCTTAGCCTAAGCCTAGGGGTGCCATAGCGTAAGCCTAGGGGTGCCCTAGCCTAACCCTAGGGGTGCCCTAACCTGAGTCTAAGGGTGTCCTAGCCTGAGGCCCGGAGATCCGTGGCCTTAGCCTAAGCCTAAGGGTGCCCTAGCCTAAGCTTAGGGGTGCCCTAGCCTAAGCCTAGGGGTGCCCTAGCCTTAGGCTGGGGGAGCTCGAGCCTTAGCCTAAGCCTAGCGGTGCCCTAACCTAAGCCTAGGGGTGCCCTAGCCTATCCTAGGGGTGCTCTAGCATTAGGCTACGTGAGCCTTAGCCTTAGCCTAAGCTTAGGGGTGCCCTAGCCTTAGGCTAGGGGTGACCTAGCCTTAGCCTAAGCCTACAGGTGCCCAAGCCTGAGCCCAGGGCTGCCCTAGCCAGAGGCTTGGGGAACCCTAGCCATAGCCTAAGCCTAGTGGTGCCCTAGCTTGAGCCTAGGGGTGCCCTAGCCAGAGGCTTTGGGAGCCCTAGCCTTAGCCTAAGCCTAGGATTGCCCTAGCCTGTCTAGGTGTGCCCTAGCCTGAGCCTAGGGGTGCCCTAGTCTGAGCCTAGGGGAGCCGTAGCCTTAGCCTAAGCCTAGGGGTGCCCTAGCCTAAGCCTAGGGGTGCCCTAGCCTTAGGCTAGGGGAGACCTAGTCTTATCCTAAGCCTAGGTGTGCCCTAGCCTAAGCCTAAGCGTGCCCTAGCCTGAGCCTAGGGGTGCCCTAGCCTTAGGCTAGGGGAGCCGTAGCTTTAGCCTAAGCCTAGGGGAGCCCAAGCATAAACCTAGGGGTCCCCTAGACTAAGCCTAGGGGTGCCCTAGCCTAACCTAGGGTTGCCCTAACCTTAGGCTAGGGGAGCCCTAGCCTTTTCCTATGCCTAGAGGTACCCTAGCCTAAGCCTAGGTGTGCCCTAAACAAAACCTAGGCGTGCCCTAGCCTAAACCTAGGGGTGCCCTAGCCTAAGCCTTTGGGTGCCCTAGCCTTAGGCCTGGGAGCCCTAGCTTTAGCCTAAGACTATGGGTGCCCTAGCCTAAGCCTAAGGGTGCCATATCCTGAGTCTAGGGGTGCCCTAGCCTGAGGCTAGGGGAGCCGTAGCCTTAGCCTAAGCCTAGGGGAGCCCTAGCCTAAGCCTAGGTGTGTCCTAGCCTAAGCCTAGGGGTGCCCTAGCCTAAGCCTAGGGGTGATTCAGCCTAAGCCTATTTGAGCCCATGCCTTAGGCTAGGGGAGCCCTAGCCTTAGTCTAAAACTAAGGGTGTCCTAGCCTAAGCCTAGGGGTGCCCTAGCCTAAGCCTAGGGGTGCACTAGCCTAAGCCTACGGGTGCCCAAGCCTAAGCCTAGGGGTGCCCTAGCCTTAGACGGGAGCCCAAGCCTTAGCCTAAGCTAGGGGTGGCCTAGCCTAAGCCTAGGGGTGCCCTAGCCTAAGCCTAGGTGAGCCATAGCATTAGGTGAGGAGAGCCCTAGCCTCAGCCTAAGGCTAGGGGTGCCCTAACCTAAGCCTAGCATTCCCTAGCCTAAGCCTAGGCCTGCCGTAGCCTTAGGTTTGGGGAGTCCTAGCCTTAGCGTAAGCCTAGGGGTGCCCTTGCCTAAGCCTAGGGGTGCCCTAACCTAAGCCTAGTCGTGCCCTAGCCTAAGGCTATGGGAGCCCTAGCCTTAGCCTAAGCCTTGGGGTGCCCTAGCCTAAGACTAGGGGTGCCCTAGCTTAAGCCTAGGGGTGCCCTAGCCTAAGCCTTGGGGTGCCCTAGCCTTAGGCTAGAGGAGCCCTAACCTTAGCCTTAGACTAGGGGTGCCCTTGCCTAAGCCTAGGGGTGCCCTAGCCTAAGACTAGGGTTGCCCTAGCCTAAGCCTAGGGGTGCCCTAGCCTAAGCCTAGGGGTGCACTAGCCATAGGCTAGGGGAGCCCTAGCCTTAGCCTAAGCTTAGGGGTGCCCTAGCGTAAGACTAGGGGTGCCCTAGGCTGAGTCTAAGGGTGCCCTAGCCTGAGGCTAGGAGAGCCGTGGCCTTAGCCTAAGCCTAGGGGTGCCCTAGCATTAGGCGAGGAGAGTCCTAGCCTTAGCCTAAGCCTACGGGTGCCCTAGCGTAAGCCTAGGGGTACCGTAGCCTAACCCTAGGGGTGCCCTAGCCTAAGCCTAGGGGTGCCCTAGCCTAAGCCTTGGGGTGCCCTAGCCTTAGGCTAGAGGAACCCTAACCTTAGCCTTAGACTAGGGGTGCCCTAGCGTAAGCCTAGGGGTGCCCTAGCCTAACCCTACGGGTGCCCTAGCCTGAGTCTAAGGGTTCCCCAGCCTAAGCTTAGGGGTGCCCTAGCCTAAGCCTTGGGGTGCCCTAACCTAAGCTTAGGGGTGCCCTAGCCTAAGCCTAGGGGTGCCCTAGCCTTAGGGTGGGGGAGCCCTAGCCTTAGCCTAAGCCTAGCGGTGCCCTAGCCTAAGCCTAGGGGTGCCCTAGCCTATCCTAAGGGTGCTCTAGCCTTTGGCTACGGGAGCCGTAGCCTTAGCCTAAGCTTAGGGGTGCCTTAGGCTTAGGCTAGGGGTGCCCTAGCCTTACCCTAAGCCAAGTGGTCCCCTAGACTGAGCCTAGGGGTGCCCTAGCCAGAGGCTTGGGGAGCCCTAGCCTTAGCCTAAGCCTAGGATTGCCCTAGCCTAAGCCTAGGGGTGCCCTAGCCTAAGCCTAGGGGTGCCCTAGACTAAGCCTAGGGGAGCCCTAGCCTTAGTCTAGTCTAGGATTGCCCTAGCCTAAGCCTAGAAGTGATATAGCCTGAGTCTAGGGGTGCCCTAGTCTGAGGCTAGGGGAGCCTTAGCCTTAGTCTAAGCCTAGGGGTGCCCTAGCCTAAGCCTAGTGGTGCCCTAGCCTTAGACTAGGGGAGTCCTAGTCTTATCCTAAGCCTCGGTGTGCCCTAGCCTAAGCCTACGCGTGCCCTAGCCTGAGCCTAGGAGTGCCCTAGCCTTAGGCTAGGGGAGCCCTAGCCTTTTCCTATGCCTAAGGGTACCCTAGCCTAAGCTTAGTGGTGCCCTAAACAAAACCTAGGGGTGCCCTAGCCTAAGTCTAGGGGTGCCCTAGCCTAAGTCTAGGGGTGCCCTAGACTAAGCCTAGGGGTGCCCTAGCCTAAGCTTAGGGGTGACCTAGCCTTAGGCTAGGGGAGCCCTAGCCTTAGCCTAAGCCTAGGGGTGCCCTAGCCTAAGCCAAGGGGTGCCCTCGCCTAAGCCTCGGGGTACCCTAGCCTAAACATAGGGGTGCCCTAGCCTTAGGCTACGGGAGCCCTAGCCTTAGCCTAAGCCTACGGGTGCCCTAGCCTAAGCATATGGGTGCCCTAGCCTAAGCCTAGGGGTGCCCTAGCCTTAGGCTAGGGGAGCCCTAGCCTTAGCCTAAGCCTAGGGGTGCCCTAGCCTAAGCCAAGGGGTGCCCTAGCCTAAGCCTTCGGGTGCCCTAGCCTGAGCCTAGGGGTGCCCTAGCTTTAGCCTAAGCCTAGGGGTGCCCTAGACTAAGCCTAGGTGTGCCCTAGCCTTAGCCTAAGCATAGCGGTGCCCTAGCTTAAGCCTAGGGGTGCCCTATCCTAAGCCTAGGGTGTACCCTAGCCTTAGGCTGTGGGAGCCCAAGCCTTAGCCTAAGCCTAGGGGTGTCCTAGCCTAAGACTAGGGGTTCCCTAGCCTTAGCTTAGGGGTGCCCTAGCCTAAGCTTAGGGGTGCCCTAGCCTAAGCTTAGGGGTGCCCTAGCCTAAGCCTAGGGGTGCCCTAGGCTTAGGCTAGAGAAGCCTTAGCCTTAGCCTTAGCCTAGGGGTGCCCTAGCCTAAGCCTAGGGGTATCCTAGCCTAAGCCTAGGGGTGCCCTAACCTAAGCCTAGGGGTGCCCTAGCCTTAGGCTAGGGGAGCCCTAGCTTTAGCCTAAGCCTACTTGTGCCCTAGCCTAAGCCTAGGGGTGCCATAGCATGGGTCTATGGGTGCCCTAACCTGAGGCTAGTGGAGCCGTAGCCTTAGCCAAACCTAGGGGTGCCCTAGCCTAAGCCTAGGGATGCCGTAGCCTAAGCCTAGGGGTGCCCTAACCTAAACCTTGGGGTGCCCTAGCCTAAGCTTAGGGGTACCCTCGCCTAAGCCTTGGGGTGCCCTAGCCTTGGGCTACGGGAGCCTTAGCCTTGGCCTAAGCCTAGGGGTGCCCTTGCCTGAGCCTAAGGGTGCCCTAGCCTAAGCCTAGGGGTGCCCTAGCCTAAGGCTAGGGGAGCCCTAGCCTTAGCCTAAGCCTAGGGGTGCCCTAGCCTGAGCCTAGGGGTGCCCTAGCCTGAGCCTACGGGTGCCCTAGCCTGAGGCTATTGGAGTCCTAGCCTGAGTCTAGCCTAGGATTACCCTAGCCTAAGCCTAGCGGTGCCATAGCCTGAGTCTAGGGGTGCCCTAGCCTTAGGCTAGGGGAGCCGTAGCCTTAGCCTAAGCGTAGGCGCGCCCTAGTTTAAGCCTAGGGGTGCCCTAGCCTAAGCCTAGCGGTGCCCTAGCCTAAGCCTATGGGTGCCCTAGCCTTAGGCTAGGGGAGCCCTAGCCTTAGCCTAAGCCTTGGGGTGCCCTAGCCTGAGACTAGGTGTGCCCTAGCCTGAGCCTGGGGTGCCTTACCCTGAGGCTAGGGGAATCCTAGCCTTAGCCTAAGCCTAGGATTGCCCTAGCCTACGTCTAGGGGTGCCCTAACCAAAGCCTAGGAGTGCCCTAGCCTTAGCCTAGGGGAGCCCTAGCCTTACCCTAAACCTAGGGGTGCACTAGTCTAAGACTAGGGGTGCCCCAGCCTAAGCCTAGGGGTGCCCTAGCCTAAGCCTAGGGGTGCCATAACTTAAGCTTACGGGTTCCTTAGCCTAAGCCTAGGTGTGCCCTAGCCTAAGACTAGGGGTGCCCTAGCCTATGCCTAGGGGTGCCCTCGCCTAAGCCTCAGGGTACCCTAGCCTAAGCCTAGGGGTGCCCTATCCTTAGACTAGGGGAGCCCTAGCCTTAACCTAAGCCTAGGGGTGCCCTAGCCTAAGCCTAGTGGTGCCCTAGCATAAGCCTAGGGGTGCCCTAGCATAAGCCTAGGGGTGGCCTAGCCTGAGGCTAGGGGAGACCTAGCCTTAGCCTAAGCCTAGGGGTGCCCTAGCCTAAGCCTAGTGGTGCCCTAGCCTGAGCCGAGGGGAGCCCTAGCCTTAGCCTAAGCATAGGGGTGCCCTAGCCAAAGTCTAGAGGTGCCCTAGCCTAAGCGTAGGGGTGCCCAGGCCTAAGCTTAGGGGTGCCCAGCATAAACCTAGGGGTGCCCTCGCCTAAGCATCGAGGTACCCTAGCCTAAGCCTAAGGGTGCCCTAGCCTAAGCCAAGGGGTGCCCTAGCCTAAGCCTAGGTGTGCCCTAGCCTTCGGCTAGTGGAGCCCTAGCCTTAGCCTACTCCTAGGGGTGCCCTAGCCTAAGCCTACGGGTGCCCTAGCCTAAGCCTAGGGGTGCTCTAGCCTTAGGCTAGGGGAGCCTTAGCCTTACCCTAAGCCTAGGGGTGCCCTATCCTAAGCCTAGGAGTGCCCTAGCCTTAGGCTAAGCTTAGGGGTGCCCTAGCGTAAGACTAGGGGTGCCCTAGCCTGAGTCTAAGGGTGCCCTAGCCTGAGGCTAGGAGAGCCGTGGCCTTAGCCTAAGCCTAGGGGTGCCCTAGCATTAGGCGAGGAGAGCCCTAGCCTTAGCCTAAGCCTAGGGGTGCCCTAGCGTAAGCCAAGGGGTACCCTAGCCTAACCCTAGGGGTGCCCTAGCCTAAGCCTAGGGGTGCCCTAGCCTAAGCCAAGGGGTGCCCTAGCCTTAGGCTAAGGAGCCCTAACCTTAGCCTTAGACTAGGGGTGCCCTAGCATAAGCCTAGGGGTGCCCTAGCCTAACCCTTGGGGTGCCCTAGCCTGAGTCTAAGGGTGCCCTAGCCTAAGCCTTGGGGTGCCCTAGCCTAAGCCTTGGGGTGCCCTAGCCTAAGCCTAGGGGTGCCCTAGCCTTAGGCTGGGGGAGCCCTAGCCTTAGCCTAAGCCTAACGGTGCCCTAGACTATCCTAGGGGTGCTCTAGCCTTAGGCTACGGGAGCCTTAGCCTTAGCCTAAGCTTAGGGGTGCCCTAGCCTTAGGCTAGGGGTGCCCTAGCCTTAGCCTAAACCTAGTGGTGCCCTAGCCTGAGCCTAGGGGTGCCCTAGCCTAAGCCATGGGGTGCCCTAGCCTTAGGCTAAGGAGCCCTAACCTTAGCCTTAGACTAGGGGTGCCCTAGTATAAGCCTAGGGGTGCCCTAGCCTAACCCTTGGGGTGCCCTAGCCTGAGTCTAAGGGTGCCCTAGCCTAAGCCTTGGGGTGCCCTAGCCTAAGCCTTGGGGTGCCCTAGCCTAAGCCTAGGGGTGCCCTAGCCTTAGGCTGGGGGAGCCCTAGCCTTAGCCTAAGCCTAACGGTGCCCTAGACTATCCTAGGGGTGCTCTAGCCTTAGGCTACGGGAGCCTTAGCCTTAGCCTAAGCTTAGGGGTGCCCTAGCCTTAGGCTAGGGGTGCCCTAGCCTTAGCCTAAACCTAGTGGTGCCCTAGCCTGAGCCTAGGGGTGCCCTAGCCAGAGGCTTGGGGAGCCCTAGCCTTAGCCTAAGCCTAGGTGTGCCCTAGCCTAAGCCTAGGGGTGCCCTAGCCTAAGCCTAGGGGTGTCCTAGACTAAGCCTTGGGGAGCCCTAGCCTAAGCCTAGAAGTACCATAGCCTGAGTCTAGGGGTGCCATAGTCTGAGGCTAGGGGAGCCGTAGCCTTAGCCTAAACCTAGGGGTGCCCTAGCCTAAGCCTAGGGGTGCCCTAGCCTTAGGCTAGGGGAGTCCTAGTCTTATCCTAAGCCTAAGTGTGCCCTAGCCTAAGCCTACGCGTGCCCTAGCCTGAGCCAATGGGTGCCCTAGCCTTAGGCTAGGGGAGCCGTAGCTTTAGCCTAAGCCTAGGGGTGCCCTAGCCTAACCAAGGGTGCCCTAGCCTTAGGCTAGGGGAGCCTTAGCCTTTTCCTATGCCTAGGGGTACCCTAGCCTAAGCTTAGTGGTGCCCTAAACAAAACCTAGGGGTTCCCTAGCCTATGTCTAGGGGTGCCCTAGACTAAGCTTAGGGGTGCCCTAGCCTAAGCCTAGGGGTGACCTAGCCTTAGGCTCGGGGAGCCCTAGCCTTAGCCTAATCCTAGGGGTGCCCTAGCCTTAGACTAGGGGTGCCCTAGCCTAAGCTTAGGTGTGCCCTAGCCTAAGCCTAGGGGTGCCCTAACATAAGCCTAGGGGTGCCCTCGCCTAAGTCTCGGGGTACCCTAGCCTAAGCCTAGGGGTGCCCTAGGCTAAGCCTATGGGTGCCCTAGCCTAAGCTTAGGGGTGCCCTAGCCTTAGGCTAGGGGAGCCCTAGCCTTAGCCTAAGCCTAGGGGTGCCCTAACCTAAGCCAAGGGGTGCCCTAGCCTAAGCCTAGGGGTGCCCTAGCCTAAGCCTAGGGGTGCCCTAGCCTTCGGTTAGGGGAGCCCTAGCCTTAACCTAAGCCTAGGGGTGCCCTAGCCTAAGCCTACGGGTGCCCTAGCCTTTGCCTATGGGTGTCCTAGCTTTAGCCTAAGCCTAGGGGTGCCCTACCCTAAGCCTAGGGGTGCTCTAGCCTTAGGCTAGGGGAGCCCTAGCCTTAGCCTGAGCCTAGGGATGCCCTAGCCTAAGCCTAGGGGAGCCCTAGCCTTAGCCTAAGCCTAGCTGTGCCCTAGCCTTATCCTAGGGGTTCCCTAGCATAAGCCTAGGGGTGCCCTAGCCTGAGGCTAGGGGAGCCCTAGCTTTAGCCTAAGCCTAGGGGTGCCCTAGCCTAAGCATAGGGGTGCCCTAGCCTGAGCCAACGGGTGCCCTAGCCTGAGCCAACGGGTGCCCTAGCCTAAGGCAAGGGGAGCCCTAGCCTTAGTCTAACCTAGGATTGCCCTAGCCTAAGCCTATGGGTGCCATAGCCTGAGGCTAGGGGTGCCCTAGCCTGAGGCTAGGTGAGCCGTAGCCTTAGCCTAAGCCTAGGGGTGCCCTAGCCTAAGCCTAGGGGTGCTCTAACCTAAGCCTAGCGGTGCCCTAGCTTAAGCCTAGGGGTGAGTTAGCCTAAGCCTTGGGTTGCCCTAGCCTAAGCTTAGGGGTGCCCTAGCCTTAGCCTAAGCCTAGGGGTGCCCTAGCCTAAGCCTAGGGGTGCTCTAACCTAAGCCTAGCGGTGCCCTAGCTTAAGCCTAGGGGTGCCCTTTCCTAAGCCTAGGGGTACCCTAACCTTAGCCTAGGGGTGCCCTAGCCTTAGGCTGTGGGAGCCCTAGCCTTAGCCTAAGCCTAGGGGTGTCCTAGCCTAAGACTAGGGGTTCCCTAGCCTAAGCCTAGGGTTGCCCTACACTTAGGCTAGGGGAGCCCTAGCCTTAGCCTAAGCCTAGGGGTGCCCTAACGTAAGCCTAGGAGTGACCTAGCCTAACCCTATGGGTGCCCTAGCCTAAGCCTAGGGGTGCCCTATCCTAAGCCTAGTGGTGCCCTATCCTAAGCCTATGGGTGCCCTAGCCTTAGGCTAGAGAAGCCCTAGCCTTAGCCTTAGCCTAGGGGTGCCCTAGCCTAAGCCTAGGGTTATCCTAGCCTAAGCCTAGGGGTGCCCTAGCCTAAGCCTAGGGGTGCCCTAGCCTAAGCCTACGGGTGCCCTAGCCTTAGGCTAGGGGATCCCTAGCTTTAGCCTAAGCCTAGTTGTGCCCTAGCCTAAGCCTAGGGTTGCCCTAGCCTAAGCCTAGGGGTGCTCTAGCCTTAGGTTAGGGGAGCTCTAGCTTTAGCCTGAGCCTAGGGGTGCCCTAGCCTAAGCCTAGGGGTGCCCTAGACTGAGACTAGGGGTGGCCTAGCCTGAGCATACGGGTACTCTAGCCTGAGGCTAGGGGATCCCTAGCCTTAGTCTAGCCTATGATTGCCCTAGCCTAAGCCTAGGGGTGCCATAGCATGGGTCTATGGGTGCCCTAGCCTGAGGCTAGTGGAGCCGAAGTCTTAGCCTAAGCCTAGGGGTGCCGTAGCCTACGCCTAGGGGTGCCCTCACCTAAACCTTGGGGTGCCCTTGCCTATGCTTAGGTGTACCCTCGCCTAAGCCTAGGGGTGCCCTAGCCTTGGGCTACGGGAGCCTTAGCCTTAGCCTAAGCCTAGGGGTGCCCAAGCCTGAGCCTAGGGGTGCCATAGCCTGAGTCTAGGGGTGCTCTAGCCTTAGGCTAGAGGAGCCGTAGCCTTAGCCTAAGCCTAGGGGCGCCCTAGTTTAAGCCTAGGGGTGCCCTAGCCTAAGCCTAGCGGTGCCCTAGCCTAAGCCTAGGGGTGCCCTAGCCTCAAGCTAGGGGAGCCCTAGCCTTAGCCTAAGCCTAGGGGTGACCTAGCCTGAGACTAGGTGTGCCCTAGCATGAGCCTGGGGTGCCCTACCCTGAGGCTAGGGGAATCCTAGCCTTAGCCTAAGCCTAGGATTGCCCTACCCTAAGTCTAGGGGTGCCCTAACCAAAGCCTAGGGGTGCCCTAGCCTTAGCCTAGGGGAGCCCTAGCCTTAGCCTAAGCCTAGGGGTGCCCTATCCTAAGCCTAGGGGTGCCCCAGCGTAAGCCTAGGGGTGCCCTAGCCTAAGCCTAGGGCTGCACTAGCCTAAGACTAGGGGTGCCATAACTTAAGCTTACGGGTACCCTAGCCTAAGCCTAGGGTTGCCCTAGCCTAAGCCTAGGGGTGCCCTCGCCTAAGCTTCAGGGTACCCTAGCCTAAGCCTAGGGGTGCCCTATCCTTAGACTAGGGGAGCCCTAGCCTTAACCTAAGCCTAGGGGTGCCCTAGCCTAAGCTTATTGGTGCCCTAGCCTAAGCCTAGGGGTGCCCTAGCATAAGCCTAGGGGTGGCCTAGCCTGAGTCTAGGGGAGACCTAGCCTTAGCCTAAGCCTAGGGGTGCCCTAGCCTAAGCCTAGTTGTGCCCTAGCCTGAGCCTAGGGGAGCCCTAGCCTTAGTCTAAGCCTAGGGGTGCCCTAGCCAAAGCCTAGGGGTGCCCTAGCCTAAGCGTAGGGGTGCCCTAGCCTAAGCCTAGGTGTGCCCTAGCATAAGCCTAGGGGTGCCCTCGCCTAAGCATCGGGGTACCCTAGCCTAAGTCTAGGGGTGCCCTAGCCTTAGGCTAGGGGAGCCCTAGTCTTAGCCTAAGCCTATGGGTGCCCTAGCCTAAGCCTATGGGTGCGCTAGCCTACGCCATGGGGTGCCCAAGCCTTAGGCTAGGGGAGCCGTAGCCTTAGCCTAAGCCTAGGGGTGCCCTAGCCTAAGCCAAGGGGTGCCCTAGCCTAAGCTTAGGTGTGCCCTAGCCTTCGGCTAGTGGAGCCCTCTCCTTAGCCTACTCCTAGGGGTGCCCTAGCCTAAGCCTACGGGTGCCCTAGCCTAAGCCTAGGGGTGCTCTAACCTAAGCCTAGGGGTGCCCTAGCCTTAGGCTAGGGGAGCCCTATCCTTAGCCTAAGCCTAGCGGTGCCATAGCTTAAGCCTAGGTGTGCCCAAGCCTAAGCCTAGGGTGCCCTAGCCTAAGCCTAGGGGTGCCCTAGCCTTAGGCTATGGGAGCCCTAGCCTTAGCCTAAGCCTAGGGGTGTCCTAGCCTAAGACTAGGGGTGCCCTAGCCTAAGCCTAGCGGTGCCCTAGCCTTAGGCTACGGGAACCCTAGCCTTAGCCTAAGCCTAGGGGTGCCTTAGCGTAAGCCTAGGAGTGCCCTAGCCTAACCCGAGGGGTGCCCTAGCCTAACCCTAGGGGTGCCCTAGCCTAAGCCTAGGGGTGCCCTAGCCTTAGGCTAGAGAAGCCGTAGCCTTATCCTTAGCCTAGGGGTGCCCTAGCCTAAGCCTAGGGGTGTCCTAGCCTAAGCCTAGGGTGCCCTAGCCTAAGCTTAGGGGTGCCCTAGCCTAAGCCTAGGGGTGCCCTAGCCTTAGGCTAGAGAAGCCCTAGCCTTAGCCTTAGCCTAGGGGTGCCCTAGCCTAAGCCTAGGGGTATCCTACCCTAAGCCTAGGGGTACCTTAGCCTAAGCCTACGGGTGCCCAAACCTTAGACTAGGGGAGCCCTAGTTTAGCCTAAGCCTAGTTGTGCCCTAGCCTAAGCCTAGGGGTGCCCTAGCCTAAAAATTGGGGTGGTCTAGCCTTAGGCTAGGGGTGCCTTAGCCTAAGCCTAGGGGTGCCCTAGCCTGAGGCTAGGGGAGCCCTAGCTTTAGCCTAAGCCTAGGGGTGCCCTAGCCTAAGCCTAGGCGTGCCCTAGCCTGAGCCTAGGGGTGCCCTAGCCTGAGCCTATGGGTGCCCTAGCCTAAGACTAGGGGTGCTCTACATGTAGGCTAGGGGGGCCCTAGCCTTAGCCTAAGCCTAGGGGTGCCCTAGCCTAAGCCTAGGGGTGCCACAGCATGAGTCTAGGGGTGCCCTAGCCTAAGCTTTGGGGTGCCCTAGCCTTAGGCTAGGCGAGCCCTAGCCTTAGCCTAAGCCGAGGGGTGCCCTAGCCTAAGCCTAGGGATGTGCTAGCCTATGTCTAGGGGTGCTCTACATGTAGGCTAGGGGAGCCCTAGCCTTAGCCTAAGCCTAGGGGTGCCCTAGCCTAAGCCAAGGTGTGCCCAAGCCTAAGCCTAGGGGTGCCCAAGCCTGAGGCTAGGTGAGTCCTAGCCTTAGCCTAAGCCTAGGGGTTCCCTCGCGTAAGCCTAGGGGTGCCCTAGCCTAAGCTTTGGGGTGCCCTAGCCTAAGGGTAGTGGAGCCCTAGCCTAAGCCTAACCGTAAAGGTGCCCTAGCCTAAGCCT
Source organism: Tenrec ecaudatus (assembly GCF_050624435.1). Lineage (NCBI taxonomy): Eukaryota > Metazoa > Chordata > Mammalia > Afrosoricida > Tenrecidae > Tenrec > Tenrec ecaudatus. The sequence continues at coordinate 2,565,652 of NW_027457640.1, read as the reverse complement.
AGGGGTGCCACAGCATGAGTCTAGGGGTGCCCTAGCCTGAGGACAGGGGAGCCGTAGCCTTAGCCTAAGCCTAGGGGTGCCCTAGCCTAAGCCTAGGGGTGCCCTAGCCTTAGGCTAGGCGAGCCCTAGCCTTAGCCTAAGCCTAGGGGTGCCCTAGCCTAAGCCTAGGGATGCCCTAGCCTAAGACTAGGGGTGCTCTACATGTAGGCTAGGGGGGCCCTAGCCTTAGCCTAAGCCTAGGAGTGCCCTAGCCTAAGCCAAGGGGTGCCCAAGCCTAAGCCTAGGGGTGCCTTATCCTGAGGCTGGGTGAGCGCTAGCATTAGCCTAAGCCTAGGGGTGCACTAGCCTGAGCCTATGGGTGCCCTAGCCTGAGGCTAGGGGAGTCCTAGCCTGATCTAGCCTAGGATTGCCCTAGCCAAAACCTAGGGGTGCCATAGCCTGAGTCTAGGGGTGCCCTAGCCTTAGGCTACGGGAGCCTTAGCCTAAGCCTAGGGGTGCCCTAGCCTGAGCCTAGGGGTGCCCTAGCATAAGCCTTGGGGTGCTTTAGCCTAAGCCTCGGGGTACCGTAGCCTAAGCCTCGGGGTGCCCTATCCTTAGACTAGGGGAGCCCTACCCTTAGCCTAAGCCTAGGGGTGCCCTAGCCTAAGACTAGGGGTGCCCTAGCCTAAGCCTAGGGGTGCCCTAGCCTTAGGCTAGGGGAGACCTAGCCTTAGCCTAAGCCTAGGGGTACCCTAGCCTAATCCTAGGGGTGCCCTAGCCTAAGCCTAGGGGTGCCCTCGTCTAAGCCTAGGGGTGCTCTAGCCATAGGCTAGGGGAGCCTTAACCTTAGCCCAAGACTAGGGTTGCCCTAGCATAAGCCTAGGGGTGCCCTAGCCTGAGGCTAGGGGAGCCCGAGCTTAGCCTAAGCCCAGTGGTGCCCTAGCCTGAGCCTAGGGGTGCCCTAACCTGAGGCTAGAGGAGCACTAGCCTTAGTCTAGCCAAATGGTGCCCTAGCCTAAGCCTAGGGGTGCCCTAGCCTAAGCCTAGGGGTACCCTAGCCTGAGCCTAGGGGTGCCCTAGCCTGAGCCTAGGGGTGCCCTAGCCTTAGGGTAGGGGAGCCCTAGCTTTAGGCTAAGCCTAGGGGTGCCCTAGCCAAAGCCTAGGGGTGCCCTAGCCTAAGCCTAGGGGTGCCCTAGCCTTAGGCTAGGGGAGCCCTAGCCTTACCCTAAGCGTATGGGTGCCCGAGCCTAAGCCTAGGGGTGCCCTAGCCTTAGGCTATGGGAGCCCTAGCCTTAGGATAGGGGAGCCCTAGCCTTAGCCTAAGCCTAGGGGTGCCCTAGCCTAAGCCTAGGTGTGCCCTAGCCTAAGCCTAGGGGTGTCCTCGCCTAAGCCTAGGGGTGCCATAGCCTAAGATTAGGGGTGCCCTAGACTAAGCCTAGTGGTGCCCTAACAATAGGCTAGGGGAGCACTAATCTTACCCTAAGCCTTGGGATGCCCTAGCCTAATGATAGGGGAGCCCTAGCATTAGCCTAAGCCTAGGGGTGCCATAGCCTAAGCCTAGGTGTGCCCTAGCCTAAGCCAAGGGGTGCCCAAGCCTAAGCCTAGGGGTGCCCAAGCCTGAGGCTAGGTGAGTCCTAGCCTTAGCCTAAGCCTAGGGGTGCCCTAGCATAAGCCTAGGGGTGCCCTAGCCTAAGCTTTGGGGTGCCCTAGCCTAAGGCTAGTGGAGCCCTAGCCTTAGCCTAAGCCTAGGGGTGCCCTAGCCTAAGCCTAGGGGTGCCACAGCATGAGTCTAGGGGTGCCCTAGCCTGAGAATAGGGGAGCCGTAGCCTTAGCCTAAGCCTAGGGGTGCCCTAGCCTAAGCCTAGGGGTGCCCTAGCCTTAGGCTAGGCGAGCCCTAGCCTTAGCCTAAGCCTAGGGGTGCCCTAGCCTAAGCCTAGGGATGCCCTAGCCTAAGTCTAGGGGTGCTCTACATGTAGGCTAGGTGGGCCCTAGCCTTAGCCTAAGCCTAGGAGTGCCCTAGCCTAAGCCAAGGGGTGCCCAAGCCTAAGCCTAGGGGTGCCCTATCCTGAGGCTGGGTGAGCCCTAGCATTAGCCTAAGCCTAGGGGTGCACTAGCCTGAGCCTATGGGTGCCCTAGCCTGAGGCTAGGGGAGTCCTAGCCTGATCTAGCCTAGGATTGCCCTAGCCTAAGCCTAGGGGTGCCATAGCCTGAGTCTAGGGGTGCCCTAGCCTTAGGCTACGGGAGCCTTAGCCTAAGCCTAGGGGTGCCCTAGCCTGAGCCTAGGGGTGCCCTAGCCTAAGCCTAGGGGTGCCCTAGCCTGAGGTTGGGGAGCAGTAGCCTTAGCCTAAACCTAGGGGTGCCCTACATTAAGCGTAGGGGTGCCCTAGCCTAAGCCTTGGGGTGCTTTAGCCTAAGCCTCGGGGTACCCTAGCCTAAGCCTCGGGGTGCCCTAGCCTAAGCCTAGGGGTGCCCTAGCCTAAGACTAGAGGTGCCCTAGCCTAAGCCTAGGGGTGCCCTAGCCTTAGGCTAGGGGAGACCTAGCCTTAGCCTAAGCCTAGGGGTACCCTAGCCTAAGCCTAGGGGTGCCCTAGCCTAAGCCTAGGGGTGCCCTAGTCTAAGCCTAGGCGTGCTCTAGCCATAGGCTAGGGGAGCCTTAACCTTAGCCCAAGACTAGGGTTGCCCTAGCATAAGCCTAGGGGTGCCCTATCCTGAGGCTAGGGGAGCCCGAGCTTAGCCTAAGCCTAGTGGTGCCCTAGCCTGAGCCTAGGGGTGCCCTAACCTGAGGCTAGAGGAGCACTAGCCTTAGTCTAGCCAAGTGGTGCCCTAGCCTAAGCCTAGGGGTGCCCTAGCCTAAGCCTAGGGGTACCCTAGCTTGAGCCTAGGGGTGCCCTAGCCTGAGCCTAGGGGTGCCCTAGCCTTAGGGTAGGGGAGCCCTAGCTTTAGCCTAAGCCTAGGGGTGCCCTAGCCTAAGCCTAGGTGTGCCCTAGCCAAAGCCTAGGGGTGCCCTAGCCTAAGCTTGGGGTGCCCTAGCCTTAGGCTAGGGGAGCCCTAGCCTTACCCTAAGCGTAGGGGTGCCCGAGCCTAAGCCTAGGGGTGCCCTAGCCTTAGGCTATGGGAGCCCTAGCCTTAGGATAGGGGAGCCCTAACCTTAGCCTAAGCCTAGGGGTGCCCTAGCCTAAGCCTAGGGGTGCCCTAGCCTAAGCCTAGGGGTGTCCTCGCCTAAGCCTAGGGGTGCCATAGCCTAAGATTAGGGGTGCCCTAGACTAAGCCTAGTGGTGCCCTAACAATAGGCTAGGGGAGCACTAATCTTACCCTAAGCCTAGGGATGCCCTAGCCTAATGCTAGGGGAGCCCTAGCATTAGCCTAAGCCTAGGGGTGCCATAGCCTAAGCCTAGGTGTGCCCTAGCCTAAGCCAAGTGGTGCCCTAGCCTAAGCCTAGGGGAGCCCTAGCCTTAGCCTTAGCCTAGGTGTGCCCTAGCCTAAGCCTTGGGGTGCCCAAGCCTAAGCCTAGGGGTGACCTACCCTAAGCCTCGGGGTACCCTAACCTAAGCGTAGGGGAGCCCTAGCCTTAGCCTAAGCCTAGGGGTGCCCTAGCCTAAGCCTAGGGGTGCCCTAGCCTAAGCCTAGGGGTGCCCTAGCCTGAGGCTAGGGGAGCCCTAGCCTTAGCCTAAGCCTAGGGGTGCACTAGCCTGAGCCTAGGGGTGCCCTAGCCTGAGACTACGGGTGCTCTAGCCTGAGGCTAAGGGAGTCCTAGCCTGAGTCTAGCCTAGGATTGCCCTAGCCTAAGCCTAGGGGTGCCATAGCCTGAGTCTAGGGGTGCCCTATCCTTAGGCTAGGGGAGCCGTAGCCTTAGCCTAAGCTTAGGGGCGCCCTTGTTTAAGCCTAGGGGTGCCCTAGTCTAAGCCTAGCGGTGCTCTAGCCTAAGCCTAGGGGTGCCCTAGCCTTAGGCTAGGGGAGCCCTAGCCTTAGCCTAAGCCTAGGGGTGCCCTAGCCTGAGCCTGTGGTGCCCTAGCCTGAGCCTAGGGGAATCCTAGCCTTAGCCTAAGCCTAGGATTGCCCTAGCCTAAGTCTAGGGGTGCCCTAACCAATGCCAACGGGTGCCCTAGCCTTAGCCTAAGCCTAGGGGTGCCCTAGCCTAAGCCTAGGGGTGCCCCAACCTAATCCTAGGGGTGCCCTAGCCTAAGCCTAGGGGGGCACTAGACTAAGCCTAGGGGTGCCATATCTTAAGCTTACGGGTGCCTTAGCCTAAGCCTAGGTGTGCCCTAGCATAAGCCTAGGGGTGCCCTAGCCTAAGCCTAGGGGTGCCCTCCCCTAAGCCTCAGGGTACCCTAGCCTAAGCCACAGGGTACCCTAGCCTAAGCCTAATGGTGCCCTATCCTTAGATTAGGGGAGCCCTAAACTTAACCTAAGCCTAGGGGTGCCCTAGCCTAACCCTAGTGGTGCCCTAGCCTAAGCCTAGGGGTGCCCTAGCATAAGCCTAGCGGTGCCCTAGCCTGAGGCTAGGGGAGACCTAGCCTTTGCCTAAGCCTAGGGGTGCCCTAGCCTAAGCCTATGGGTGCCCTAGCCTAAGCGTAGGGGTGCCCTAGCCTAAGCCTAGGGGTGCCCTAGCATAAGCCTAGGCGTGCCCTAGCCTGAGCCTAGGGGTGCCCTAGCCTGAGCCTACGGGTGCCCTAGCCTGAGGCTAGGGGAAGCCTAGCCTTAGTCTAGCCTAGGATTGCCCTAGCCTAAGCCTAGGGGTGCCACAGCATGAGTCTAGGGGTGCCCTAGCCTGAGGCTAGGGGAGCCGTAGCCTTAGCCTAAGCCTAGGGGTGCACTAGCCTAAGCCTAGGGGTGCCCTAGCCTAAGTCTAGGGTTGCCCTAGCCTAAGCTTTGGGGTGCCCTAGCCTTAGGCTAGGCGAGCCCTAGCCTCAGCCTAAGCCTAGGGGTGCCCTAGCCTAAGCCTAGGGATGCCCTAGCCTATGTCTAGGGGTGCTCTACATGTAGGCTAGGGGAGCCCTAGCCTTAGCCTAAGCCTAGGGGTGCCCTAGCCTAAGCCAAGGGGTGCCCAACCTAAGCCTAGGGGTGCCCAAGCCTGAGGCTAGGTGAGCCCTAGCTTAGCCTAAGCCTAGGGGTGCCCTAGCCTAAGCCAAGGGGTGCCCAACCTAAACCTAGGGGTGCCCAAGCCTGAGGCTAGGTGAGCCCTAGCCTTAGCCTAAGCCTAGGGGTGCCCTAGCGTAAGCCTAGGGATGCCCTAGCCTAAGCTTTGGGGTGCCCTAGCCTAAGGCTAGTGCAGCCCTAGCCTTAGCCTAAGCCTAGGGGTGCCCTAGCCTAAGCCTAGGGGTGCCACAGCATGAGTCTAGGGGTGCCCTAGCCTGAGAATAGGGGAGCCGTAGCCTTAGCCTAAGCCTAGGGGTGCCCTAGCCTAAGCCTAGGGGTGCCCTAGCCTAAGCTTTGGGGTGCCCTAGCCTTAGGCTAGGCGAGCCCTAGCCTTAGGCTAAGCCTAGGGGTGCACTAGCCTGAGCCTATGGTTGCTCTAGCCTGAGGCTAGGGGAGTCCTAGCCTGATCTAGCCTAGGATTGCCCTAGCCTAAGCCTAGGGGTGCCATAGCCTGAGTCTAGGGGTGCCCTAGCCTTAGGCTACGGGAGCCTTAGCCTTAGCCTAAGCCTAGGGGTGCCCTAGCCTGAGCCTAGGGGTGCCCTAGCCTAAGCCTAGAGGTGCCCTAGCCTGAGGTTGGGGAGCAGTAGCCTTAGCCTAAGCCTAGGGGTGCCCTACTTTAAGCGTAGGGGTGCCCTAGCCTATGCCTTGGGGTGCTTTAGCCTAAGCCTCGAGGTACCCTAGCCTAAGCCTAGGGGTGCCCTATCCTTAGACTAGGGGTGCCCTAGCCTAAGCCTAGGGGTGCCCTAGCCTTAGGCTAGGGGAGACCTAGCCTTAGCCTAAGCCTAGGGGTACCCTAGCCTAAGCCCAGGGGTGCCCTAGTCTAAGCCTATGGGTGCCCTAGCCTGAGGCTAGGGGAGCCCGAGCTTAGCCTAAGCCTAGTGGTGCCCTAGCCTGAGCCTAGGGGTGCCATAACCTGACACTAGAGGAGCACTAGCCTTAGTCTAGCCAAGTGGTGCCCTAGCCGAAGCCTAGGGGTGCCCTTGCCTAAGCCTAGGGGTACCCTAGCCTGAGCCTAGGGGTGCCCTAGCCTGAGCCTAGGGGTGCCCTAGCCTTAGGGTAAGGGAGCCCTAGCTTTAGCCTAAGCCTAGGGGTGCCCTAGCCTAAGCCTAGGGGTGCCCTAGCCAAAGCCTAGGGGTGCCCTAGCCTAAGCCTAGGGGTGCCCTAGCCTAAGCCTAGGGGTGCCCTAGCCTTAGGTTAGGGGAGCCCTAGCCTTACCCTAAGCGTAGGGGTGCCCGAGCCTAAGCCTAGGGGTGCCCTAGCCTTAGGATGGGAGCCCTAGCCTTAGGATAGGGGAGCCCTAGCCTTAGCCTAAGCCTAGGGGTGCCCTAGCCTAAGCCTAGGTGTGCCCTAGCCTAAGCCTAGGGGTGTCCTCGCCTAAGCCTAGGGGTGCCATAGCCTAAGATTTGGGGTGCCCTAGACTAAGCCTAGTGGTGCCCTAACAATAGGCTAGGGGAGCACTAATCTTACCCTAAGCCTAGGGGTGCCCTAGCCTAATGCTAGGGGAGCCCTAGCATTAGCCTAAGCCTAGGGGTGCCATAGCCTAAGCCTAGGTGTGCCCTAGCCTAAGCCAAGGTGTGGCCTAGCCTAAGGCTAGGGGAGCCATAGCCTTAGCCTAAGCCTAGGGATGCCCTAGCCTTAGCCTTGGTGTGCCCTAGCCTAAGCCTAGGGGTGTCCAAGCCTAAGCCTAGGGGTGACCTACCCTAACCCTCGGGGTGCCCTAGCCTAAGCGTAGGGGAGCCCTAGCCTTAGCCTAGGGGTGACCTACCCTAAGCCTCGGGGTGCCCTAGCCTAAGCCTAGGGGTGCCCTAGCATGAAGCTAGGGGAGCCCTAGCCTTAGCCTAAGCCTAGGGGTGCACTAGCCTGAGCCTAGGGGTGCCCTAGCCTGAGCCTACGGGTGCCCTAGCCTGAGGCTAAGGGAGTCCTAGCCTGAGTCTAGCCTAGGATTGCCCTAGCCTAAGCCTAGGGGTGCCATAGCGTGAGTCTAGGGGTGCCCTATCCTTAAGCTAGGGGAGCCGTAACCTTAGCCTAAGCCTAGGGGCGCCCTTGTTTAAGCCTAGCGGTGCCCTAGTCTAAGCCTAGCGGTGCTCTCGCCTAAGCCTAGGGGTGCCCTAGCTTTAGGCTAGGGGAGCCCTAGCCTTAGCCTAAGCCTAGGGGTGCCCTAGCATGAGCCTGGGGTGCCCTAGCCTGAGGCTAGGGGAATCCTAGCCTTAGCCTAAGCCTAGGATTGCCCTAGCCTAAGTCTAGGGGTGCCCTAACCAAAGCCTAGGGGTGCCCCAACCTAATCCTAGGGGTGCCCTAGCCTAAGCCTAGGGGGGCACTAGACTAAGCCTATGGGTGCCATAGCTTAAGCTTACGGGTGCCTTAGCCTAAGCCTAGGTGTGCCCTAGCCTAAGCCTAGGGGTGCCCTAGCCTAAGCCTAGGGGTGCCCTCGCCTAAGCCTCAGGGTACCCTAGCCTAAGCCTAAGGGTGCCCTATCCTTAGACTAGGGGAGCCCTAGCCTTAACCTAAGCCTAGGGGTGCCCTAGCCTAAGCCTAGTGGTGCCCTAGCCTAAGCCTAGGGGTGCCCTAGCATAAGCCTAGGGGTGCCCTAGCCTGAGGCTAGGGGAGTCCTAGCCTTTGCCTAAGCCTAGGGGTGCCCTAGCCTAAGCCTAGGGGTGCCCTAGCCTAAGCGTAGGGGTGCCCTAGCCTAAGCCTAGGGGTGCCCTAGCATAAGACTAAGGGTGCCCTCGCCTAAGCATCGGGGTACACTAGCCTAAGCCTAGGGGTGCCCTAGCCTTAGGCTAGGGGACCCCTAGTCTTAGCCTAAGCCTAGGGGTGCCCTAGCCTAAGCCTATGGGTGCCCTAGCCTAAGCCAAGGGGTGCCCTAGCCTTAGACTAGGGGAGCCCTAGCCTTAGCCTAAGCCTAGGGGTGCCGTAGCCTAAGCCAAGGGGTGCCCAAGCCTAAGCCTAGGTGTGCCCTAGCCTTCGGCAAGTGGAGCCCTAGCCTTAGCCTAATCCTAGGGGTGCCCTAGCCTAAGCTTACGGGTGCCCTAGCCTTAGGCTAGGGGAGCCCTAGTCTTAGCCTAAGCCTATGGGTGCCCTAGCCTAAGCCAAGGGGTGCCCTAGCCTTAGACTAGGGGAGCCCTAGCCTTAGCCTAAGCCTAGGGGTGCCCTAGCCTAAGCCAAGGGGTGCCCAAGCCTAAGCCTAGGTGTGCCCTAGCCTTCGGCAAGTGGAGCCCTAGCCTTAGCCTAATCCTAGGGGTGCCCTAGCCTAAGCCTACGGGTGGCCTAGCCTTAGGCTAGGGGAGCCCTAGTCTTAGCCTAAGCCTATGGGTGCCCTACCCTAAGCCTACGGGTGCGCTAGCCTAAGCCAACGGGTGTCCTAGCCTTTAGCTAGGGGAGCCGTAGCCTTAGCCTAAACCTAGGGGTGCCCTAGCCTAAGCCAAGGGGTGCCCTAGCCTAAGCTTAGGTGTGCCCTAGCCTTCGGCTAGTGGAGCCCTCTCCTTAGCCTACTCCTAGGGGTGCCCTAGCCTAAGCCTACCGGTGCCCTAGCCTAAGCCTAGCGGTGCTCTAACCTAAGCCTAGGGGTGCCCTAGCCTTAGGCTAGGGGAGCCCTAGCCTTAGCCTAAGCCTAGCGGTGCCATAGTTTAAGCCTAGGGGTGCCCAAGCCTAAGCCTAGGAGTGCCCTACCCTAACCCTAGGGGTGCTCTAGCCTAACCTTAGGGGTGCCCTAGCCTAAGCATAGGGGTGCCTTAGCCTTAGTCTAGAGAAACCCTAACCTTAGCCTTAGCCTAGGGGTGCCCTAGCCTAAGCCTAGGGGTGTCCTAGCCTAAGACTAGGGGTGCCCTAGCCTAAGCCTAGGGGTACCTTAGCCTAAGCCTACGGGTGCCCAAGCCTTAGGCTAGGGGAGCCCTAGTTTAGCCTAAGCCTAGTTGTGCCCTAGCCTAAGCCTAGGGGTGCCCTAGCCTAAGCCTTGGGGTGGTCTAACCTTAGGCTAGGGGTGCCTTAGCCTAAGCCTAGGGATGCCCTAGCCTGAGGCTAGGGGAGCCCTAGCTTTAGCCTAAGCCTAGGGGTGCCCTAGCCTAAGCCTAGGCGTACCCTAGCCTGAGCCTAGGGGTGCCCTAGCCTGAGCCTACGGGTGCCCTAGCCTGAGGCTAGGGGAAGCCTAGCCTTAGTCTAGCCTAGGATTGCCCTAGCCTAAGCCTAGGGGTGCCACAGCATGAGTCTAGGGGTGCCCTAGCCTGAGGCTAGAGGAGCCGTAGCCTTAGCCTAAGCCTAGGGGTGCACTAGCCTAAGCCTAGGGGTGCCCTAGCCTAAGTTTAGGGTTGTCCTAGCCTAAGCTTTGGGGTGACCTAACCTTAGGCTAGGCGAGCCCTAGCCTTAGCCTAAGCCTAGGGGTGCCCTAGCCTAAGCCTAGGGGTGCCACAGCATGAGTCTAGGGGTGCCCTAGCCTGAGGCTAGGGGAACCGTAGCCTTAGCCTAATCCTAGGGGTGCCCTAGCCCAAGCCTTGGGGTACCCTAGCCTAAGTCTAGGGGTGCCCTAGCCTAAGCTTTGGGGTGCCCTAGCCTTAGGCTAGGGGAGCCCTAGCCTTAGCCTAAGCCTAGGGGTGCCCTAGCCTAAGCCTAGGGATGCCCTAGCCTAAGTCTAGGGGTGCTTTACATGTAGGCTAGGGGGGCCCTAGCCTTAGTCTAAGCCTAGGGGTCCCCTAGCCTAAGCCAAGGGGTGCCCAAGCCTAAGCCTAGGGGTGCCCTAGCCTGAGGCTGGGTGAGCCCTAGCATTAGCCTAAGCCTAGGGGTGCACTAGCCTGAGCCTATGGGTGCCCTAGCCTGAGGCTAGGGGAGTCCTAGCCTGATCTAGCCTAGGATTGCCCTAGCCTAAGCCTAGGGGTGCCATCGCCTGAGTCTAGGGGTGCCCTAGCCTTAGGCTACGGGAGCCTAAGCCTTAGCCTAAGCCGAGGGGTGCCCTAGCCTAAGCCTAGGGGTGCCCTAGCCTGAGGTTGGGGAGCCGTAGCCTTAGCCTAAGCTTAGGGGTGCCCTACTTTAAGCCTAGGGGTGCCCTAGCCTAAGCCTTGGGGTGCTCTAGCCTAAGCCTCGGGGTACCCTAGCCTAAGCCTAGGGGTGCCCTAGCCTGCGGCTAGGGGAGCCGTAACCTTAGCCTAAGCCTAGGGGTGCCCTAGCCTAAGCCTAGGGGTGCCCTAGCCTAAGCCTTGGGGTGCCCTAGCCTAAGCGTAGGGGTGCCCTAGCCTAAGCCTAGAGGTTCCCTAGCCTTAGGCTTGGGGAGCCCTAGCCTTAGCCTTAGCCTAGGGGTGCCCTAGCCTAAGCCTAGGTGTGCCCTAGCCTAAGCCTAGGGGTGCCCTAGCATTAGTGTGGGAGAGCCCTAGCCTTAGCCTAAGCCTAGGGGTGCCCTAGCGTAAGCCTAGGAGTTCCTAGCCTAACCCTAGGGGTGCCCTAGCCTAACCCTAGGGGTGCCCTAGCGTAAGCCTAGGGGTGCCCTAGCATTAGGGGAGGAGAGCCCTAGCCCTAGCCTAAGCCTAGGGTTACCTAGCCTAAGCCTAGGCATGCCCTAGCCTTAGGTTTGGGGAGCGATCGCCATAGCCTAAGCCTAGGGGTGCCCTAGCCTAAGCTTAGGAGTGCTCTAACCTAAGCCTAGCGGTGCCATAGCTTAAGCCTAGGGGTGCCCTAGCCTAAGCCATGGGTGCCCTAGCCTAAGCCTAGGGGTGGCCAAGCCTAAGCCTAGGGGTGCCCTAGCCTTAGGCTAGAGAAGCCCTAGCCTTAGCCTTAGCCTATGGGTGCCCTAGCCTAATTCTAGTGGTACCCTAGCCTAAGCCTACGGATGCCCAAGCCTTAGGCTAGGGGAGCACTAGTTTAGCCTAAGCCTAGTTGTGCCCTAGCCTAAGCCTTGGGGTGCCCTAACCTAAGCCTAGGGGTGGCCTAGCCTAAGCCTCGGGGTACCATAACCTAAGCCTAGGGGTGCCCTAGCCTTAGGCTAGGGGAGCCCTAGCCTTAGCCTAAGCCTAGGGGTGCCCTAGCCTAAGCCTAGGTGTGCCCTAGCCTCAGCCTAGGGGTGTCCTAGCCTAAGCCTAGGGGAGCCCTAGCCTAAGCCTAGGGGTGCACTAGCCTAAGCCTAAGGGTGCCCTAGCCTGAGGCTAGGGGAGCCGTAGCTTTAGCCTAAGCCTAGGGGTGCCCTAGCTTAAGCCTAGGGGTGACCTAGCCTAAGCCTAAGCCTAGGGGTGCCCTAGCCTAAGTCTAGGGGTGCCCTAACCTAAGCCTTGTGGTGCCCTAGCCTGAGCTTACGGATGCCCTAGCCTGAGGCTAGGGGAACCCTAGCCTTAGTCTAGCCTAGGATTGCCCTAGCCTAAGCCTAGGGGTGCCACAGCATGAGTCTAGGGGTGCCCTAGCCTGAGGCTTAGCGAGCCGTAGCCTTAGCCTAAGCCTAGGGGTGCCCTAGCCTCAGCCTAGGGGTGTCCTAGCATAAGCGTTGGGGTGCCATCGCCTTAAGTTGGGGAGCCCTAGCCTTAGCCTAAGCCTAGGGGTGCCCTAGCCTAAGCCTAGGGATGCCCTAGCCTAAGTCTAGGGGTGCTCTACATTTAGGCTAGGGGAGCCCTAGCCTTAGCCTAAGGCTAGGGGTGCCCTAGCCTAAGCCAAGGGGTGCCCAAGCCTAAGCCTAGGGGTGCCCTAGCCTGAGCCTAGGTGAGCCCTAGCCTTAGCCTAAGCCTAGGGGTGCCCTAACCTAAGTCTAGGGGTGCCCTAACCTAAGCCTTGGGGTGCTATAGCCTTAGGCTACGGGAACCTTAGCCGTAGCCTAAGCCTTGGGATGCCCTAGCCTGAGCCTAGGGGTGCCCCAGCCTAATCCTAGGGGTGCCCTAGCCTGAGGCTAGGGGAGCCCTAGCCTTAGCTTAAGCCTAGGGGTGCACTAGCCTGAGCCTAGGGGTGCCCTAGCCTGAGCCTACGGGTGCCCTAGCCTGAGGCTAGGGGAGCCGTAGCCTTAGCCTAAGCCTAGGGGTGCCCTAGTTTAAGCCTAGGTGTGCCCTAGCCTGAGCCTAGCGGTGCCCTAGCCTAAGCCTAGGGGTGCCCGAGCCTGAGGCTAGGGGAGCCGTAGCCTTAGCCTAAGCCTAGGGGTGCCCTAGTTTAAGCCTAGGGGTGCCCTAGCGTAAGCACAGCATTGCCCTATCCTAAGCCTTGTGGTGCCCTAGCCTTAGGCTAGGGGACCCCTAGCCTTAGCCTAAGCCTAGGGGTGCCCTTGCCTGAGACTAGGTGTGCCTTACCCTGAGCCTGGGGTGCCCTAGCCTGAGGCTAGGGGAACCCTAGCCTTAGAGTAAGGCTAGGGGTGCCTTAGACGAAGCCTAGTGGTGCCTTGGCCTGAGCCTAGGGGTGCCCTAGCCTGAGGCTAGGGGAGCCCTAGCCTTAGCCTAAGCCTAGGATTGCCCTAGCCTAAGTCTACGGGTGCCCTAACCAAGGCCTAGGGGTGCCCTAGCCTTAGGCTAGGGGAGCCCTAGCCTTAGCCTAAGCCTAGGGGTGCCCTAGCCTAAGCCTAGGGGTACTCTAGCCTAAGCCTAGGGGTGCCCTAGCCTAAGCCTAGGGGTGCACTAGCCTAAGCCTAGGGGTGCCATAGCCTAAGCCTACGGGTGCCCTAGCCCAAGCCTAGGGGTGCCCTCGCCTAAGCCTAGGGGTGCCCTATCCTTAGACTAGGGGAGCCCGGGACTTAGCCTAAGCCTAGGGGTGCCCTAGCCTAAGCCTAGGGGTGCCCTAGCCTAAGCCTAGGGGTGCCTTAGCCTTAGGCTAGGGGAGACCTAGCCTTAGCCTAAGCCTAGGGGTACCCTAGCCTAAGCCTAGGGGTGTCGTAGCCTAAGCCTAGGGGTGCTCTAGTCTAAGCCTAGGGGTGCTCTAACCTTAGGCTAGGGGAGCCTTAACCTTAGCCCAAGGCTAGGGGTGTCCTAGCATAAGCGTAGGGGTGCCCTAGCCTGAGGCTAGGGGAGCCCTAGCATTAGCCTAAGTCTAGGGGTGCCCTAGCCTTAGCCTAGGTGTGCCCTAACATGAGGCTAGAGGAGCACTAGCCTTAGTCTAGCCAAGGGTTGCCCTAGCCTAAGCCTAGGTGTGCCCTAGCCTGAGCCTAGGGGTGCCCTAGTATGAGCCTAGGGGTGCCCTAGCCTGAGCCTAGGGGTGCCCTAGCCTTAGGGTAGGGGAGCCCTAGCTTTAGTCTAAGCCTAGGGGTGCCCTAGCCTAAGCCTAGGGGTGCCCTAGCCAAAACCTATGGGTGCCCTAGCCTAAGCTTAGGGGTGCCCTATCCTTAGGCTAGGGGAGCCCTAGCCTTAGCCTAAGCCTAGGGGTGCCCTAGCCTTAGGGTAGGGGAGCCCTAGCTTTAGCCTAAGCCTAGGGGTGCCCTAGCCTAAGCCTAGGGGTGTCCTAGCCAAAGCCTAGGGGTGCCCTAGCCTAAGCTTAGGGGTGCCCTATCCTTAGGCAAGGGGAGCCCTAGCCTTAGCCTAAGCGTAGGGGTGCCCTAGCCTAAGCGTAGGGGTGCTCTAGCCTAAGCCTAGGGGTGCCCTAGCCTAAGCCTAGGGGTGTCCTAGCCTAAGCCTAGGGGTGCCATAACCTAAGCCTAGGGGTGCCCCAGACTAAGCCTAGGGGTGCCCTAGCCTAAGCCTTGGGGTGCCCTAGCCTTAGGCTAGGGGAGCCCTAGCCTTAGCCTAATCCTAGGGGTGCCCTAGCCTGAGACTAGGTGTGCCTTAGCCTGAGCCTGGGGTGCCCTAGCGTGAGGCTAGGGTAACCCTAGCCTTAGACTAAGGCTAGGGGTGCCCTAGACGAAGCCTAGTGGTGCCCTAGCCTGAGCCAAGGGGTGCCCTAGCCTGAGGCTAGGGGAGCCCTAGCCTTAGCCTAAGCCTAGGATTGCCCTAGCCTAAGTCTACGGGTGCCCTAACCAAAGCCTAGGGGTACCTTAGCCTTAGGGTAGGGGAGCCCTAGCCTTAGCCTAAGCCTAGGGGTGCCCTAGCCTAAGCCTAGGGGTGCCCTAGCCTAAGCCCAGGGGTGCCCTAGCCTAAGCCTAGGGGTGCACTACCCTAAGCCTAGGGGTGCCCTAGCCTGAGCCTAGGTGTGCCCTAACCTGAGGCTAGAGGAGCACTAGCCTTAGTCTAGCCAAGGGGTGCCCTAGCCTAAGCCTAGGGTGCCCTAGCCTGATCTAGGGGTGCCCTAGTCAGAGCCTAGGTGTGCCCTAGCCTGAGCCTACGGGTGCCCTAGCCTTAGAGTAGGGGAGCCCTAGCTTTAGCCTAAGCCTAGGGGTGCCCTAGCCTAAGCCTAGGGGTGCTCTAGCCAAAGCCTAGGGGTACCGTAGCCTAAGCCTAGGGGTGCCCTAGCCTTAGGCTAGTGGATCCTTAGCCTTAGCCTAAGCGTAGGGGTGCCCTAGCCTAAGCCTAGGTGTGCTCTAGCCTAAGCCTAGGGGTGCTCTAGCCTAAGCCTAGGGTTGCCCTAGCCAAAGCCTAAGGGTTCCATAGCCTAAGCCTAGTGGTGCCCTAGACTAAGCCTAGGGGTGCCCTAACAATAGGCTAGGGGAGCCCTAGCCTTAGCCTACCTAGGGGTGCCCTAGCCTAAGCCTAGGGGTGCCCTAGCCTAAGCCTAGGGGTGCCCTAGCCTAAGCCTAGGGGTGCCCTAGCCTTAGGCTAGGGGAGCCCTAGCCTTAGCCTAAGCCTAGGGGTGCCCTAGCCTTAGGCTAGGGGAGCCCTAGCCTTAGCCTAAGCCTAGATGTGCCCTAGCCTAAGCCAAAGGGTGCCCTAGCCTAAGTCTAGGGGAGCCCTAGCCTTAGCCTAAGCCTAGGTGTGCCCTAACCTAAGCCTAGGGGTGCCCTAACCTAAGCGTAGGGGTGCCCTAGCCTAAGCCTAGGGGTGCCCTAGCCTTAGCCTAAGCCTAGGGGTGCCCTAGCCTTAGGCTAGGGGAGCCCTAGCATTAGCCTAAGCCTATGTGTGCCCTAGCCTAAGCCAAGGGGTGCCATAGCCTAAGGCTAGGGGTGCCCTAGCCTTAGCCTAAGCCTAGGGGTGCCCTAGCCTAAACTTAGGTGTGCCCTAGCCTAAGCCAAGAGGTGCCCTAGCCTAAGCCCAGGGGAGCCCTAGCCTTAGCCTTAGCCTAGGTGTGCCCTAGCCTAAGCTTAGGGATGCCCTAGCCTAAGCCTAGGGGTGACCTACTCTAAGCCTCGGGCTACCCTAACCTAAGCGTAGGGGAGCCCTAGCCTTAGCCTAAGCCTAGGGGTGCCCTAGCCTAAGCCTAGGGGTGCCCTAGCCTGAGGCTAGGGGAGCCGTAGCCTTAGCCTAAGCCTAGTGGTGCCCTAGCCTAAGAGTAGGGGTGCCCGAGCCCAAGCCTTGGGGTGCCCTAGCCTAAGCGTAGGGGTGCCCTAGCCTAAGCCTAGGGGTTCCCTAGCCTTAGGCTTGGGGTGCCCTAGCCTTAGCCTAAGCCTAGGGGTGCCCTAGCCTAAGCCTAGGTATGCCCTAGCCTAAGCCTAGGGGTGCCCTAGCATTAGGATAGGAGAGCCCTAGCCTTAGCCTAGGGGTGCCCTAGCCTGAGCTTACGGATGCCCTAGCCTGAGGCTAGGGGAACCCTAGCCTTAGTCTAGCCTAGGATTGCCCTAGCTTAAGCCTAATGGTGCCACAGCATGAGTCTAGGGGTGCCCTAGCCTGAGGCTAGGGGAGCCGTAGCCTTAGCCTAAGCCTAGGGGTGCCCTAGCCTAAGCCTAGGGGTGGCCTAGCCTAAGCGTTGGGGTGCCCGAGCCTTAAGCTAGGGGGCCCTAGCCTTAGGCTAAGCCTAGGGGTGCCCTAGCCTAAGTCTAGTGATGCCCTAGGCTAAGTCTAGGGGTGCACTACATTTAGGCTAGTGGAGCCCTAGCCTTAGCCTAAGCCTAGGGGTGCCCTAGCCTAAGCCAAGGGGTGCCGAAGCCTAAGCCTAGGGGTGCCCTAGCCTGAGGCTAGGTGAGCCCTAGTCTTAGCCTAAGCCTAGGGTTGCCCTAGCCTAAGTCTTGGGGTGCCCTAGCCTAAGCCTTGGGGTGCTCTAGCCTTAGGCTACGGGTGCCTTAGCCTTAGCCTAAGCCTTGGGGTACCCTAGCCTGAGCCTAGGGGTGCCCTAGCCTGAGGCTAGGGGAGCCCTAGCCTTAGCCTAAGCCTAGGGGTGCACTAGCCTGAGCCTAGGGGTGCCCTAGCCTGAGCCTACGGGTGCCCTAGCCAGAGGCTAGGGGAGCCGTAGCCTTAGCCTAAACCTAGGGGTGCCCTAGTTTAAGCCTAGGGGTGCCCTAGCCTGAGCCTAGCGGTGCCCTAGCCTAAGCCTAGGGGTGCCCGAGCCTGAGGCTAGGGGAGCCGTAGTATTAGCCTAAGCCTAGGGGTGCCCTAGTTTAAGCCTAGGGGTGCCCTAGCCTAAGCACAGCGGTGCCCTAGCCTAAGCCTTTTGGTGCCCTAGCCTTAGGCTAGGGGAGCCCTAGCCTTAGCCTATGCCTAGGGGTGTCCTAGCCTGAGACTAGGTGTGCCTTAGCCTGAGCCTGGGGTGCCCTAGCCTGAGGTTAGGGGAACCCTAGCCTTAGACTAAGGCTAGGGGTGCCTTAGACGAAGCCTAGTGGTGCCCTAGCCTGAGCCTAGGGGTGCACTAGCCTGAGGCTAGGGGAGCCCTAGCCTTAGCCTAAGCCTAGGATTGCCCTAGCCTAAGTCTACGGGTGCCCTAACCAAAGCCTAGGGGTGCCCTAGCCTTAGGATAGGGGAGCCCTAGCCTTAGCCTAAGTCTAGGGGTGCCCTAGCCTGAACCTAGGGGTGCCCTAACCTGAGGCTAGAGGAGCACTAGCCTTAGTCTAGCCAAGGGGTGCCCTAGCCTAAGCCTAGGTGTGCCCTAGCCTGAGCCTAGGGGTGCCCTAGTCTGAGCCTAGGGGTGCCCTAGCCTGAGCCTAGGGGTGCCCTAGCCTTAGGGTAGGGGAGCCCTAGCTTTAGCCTAAGCCTAGGGTTGCCCTAGCCTAAGCCTAGGGGTGCCCTAGCCTAAGCCTAGGGGTGCCCTAGCCTAAGCCTAGGGGTGCTCTAGCCTAAGCCTAGGGGTGCCCTAGCCTAAGCCTAGGGGTGTCCTAGCCTAAGCCTAGGGGTGCCATAGCCTAAGCCTAGGGGTGCCCTAGACTAAGCCTAGGGGTGCCCTAACAATAGCCTAGGGGAGCACTAATCTTACCCTAAGTCTAGGGGTGCCCTAGCCTAAGGCTAGGGGAGCCCTAGCCTTAGCCTAAGCCTAGGGGTGCCCTAGCCTAAGCCTAGGAGTGCCCTAGCCTAAGCCTAGGGGTGCCCGAGCCTGAGGCTGGGGGAGCCGTAGCCTTAGCCTAAGCCTAGGGGTGCCCTAGTTTAAGCCTAGGGGTGCCCTAGCCTAAGCCCAGCGGTGCCCTAGCCTAAGCCTTGGGGTGCCCTAGCCTTAGGCTAGGGGAGCCCTAGCCTTAGCCTAAGCCTAGGGGTGCCCTAGCCTGAGACTAGGTGTGCCTTATCATGAGCCTGGGGTGCCCTAGCGTGAGGCTAGGGGAACCCTAGCCTTAGACTAAGCCTAGGGGTGCTCTAGCCTAAGCCTAGGGGTGCCCTAGCCTAAGCCTAGGGGTGTCCTAGCCTAAGCCTAGGGGTGCCATAGCCTAAGCCTAGTGGTGCCCTAGCCTGAGCCTAGGGGTGCCCTGGCCTGAGGCTAGGGGAGCCCTAGCCTTAGCCTAAGCCTAGGGGTGCCCTAGCCTAAGCCTAGGGGTGCCCTAGCCTAAGCCTAGGGGTGCCCGAGCCTGAGGCTGGGGGAGCCGTAGCCTTAGCCTAAGCCTAGGGGTGCCCTAGCCTAAGCCTAGGGGTGCCCTAGCCTAAGCCCAGGGGTGCCCTAGCCTAAGCCTAGGGGTGCACTAGCCTAAGCCTAGGGGTGACCTAGCCTGAGCCTAGGGGTGCTCTAACCTGAGGCTAGAGGAGCACTAGCCTTAGTCTAGCCAAGGGGTGCCGTAGCCTAAGCCTAGGGGTGCCCTAGCCTGAGCCTAGAGGTGCCCTAGTCAGAGCTTAGGGGTGCCCTAGCCTGAGCCTAGGGGTGCCCTATCCTTAGGGTAGGGGAGCCCTAGCTTTAGCCTAAGTCTAGGGGTGCCCTAGCCTAAGCCTAGGGATGCCCTAGCCTTAGGCTACGGGAGCCCTAGCCTTAGCCTAAGTCTAGGGGTGCCCTAGCCTTAGGCTAGGGGAGCCCTAGCCTTAGCCTAAGCCTAGATGTGCCCTAGCCTAAGCCAAAGGGTGACCTAGCCTAAGTCTAGGGGAGCCCTAGCCTTAGCCTAAGCCTAGGGGTGCCCTAGCCTAAGCCTAGGGGTGCCCTAGCCTAAGCCTAGGGCTGCCCTAGCCTAAGCCTAGGGTTGCCCTAGCCTTAGCCTAAGCCTAGGGGTGCCCTAGCCTTAGGCTAGGGGAGCCCTAGCCTTAGCCTAAGCCTAGGGGTGCCCTAGCCTAAGCCTATGTGTGCCCTAGCCTAAGCCAAGGGGTGCCCTAGCCTATGGCTAGGGGAGCCCTAGCCTTAGCCTAAGCCTAGGGGTGCCCTAGCCTAAGCCTAGGTGTGCCTTAGCCTAAGCCAAGGGGTGCCCTAGCCTAAGCCCAGGGGAGCCCTAGCCTTAGCCTTAGCCTAGGTGTGCCCTAGCGTAAGCTTAGGGGTGCCCTAGCCTAAGCCAAGGGGTGCCCAAGCCTAAGCCTAGGGGTGCCCTAGCCTGAGCCTAGGTGAGCCCTAGCCTTAGCCTAAGCCTAGGGGTGCCCTAACCTAAGTGTAGGGGTGCCCTAACCTAAGCCTTGGGGTGCTATAGCCTTAGGCTACGGGAACCTTAGCCGTAGCCTAAGCCTTGGGATGCCCTAGCCTGAGCCTAGGGGTGCCCCAGCCTAATCCTAGGGGTGCCCTAGCCTGAGGCTAGGGGAGCCCTAGCCTTAGCTTAAGCCTAGGGGTGCACTAGCCTGAGCCTAGGGGTGCCCTAGCCTGAGCCTACGGGTGCCCTAGCCTGAGGCTAGGGGAGCCGTAGCCTTAGCCTAAGCCTAGGGGTGCCCTAGTTTAAGCCTAGGGGTGCCCTAGCCTGAGCCTAGCGGTGCCCTAGCCTAAGCCTAGGGGTGCCCGAGCCTGAGGCTAGGGGAGCCGTAGCCTTAGCCTAAGCCTAGGGGTGCCCTAGTTTAAGCCTAGGGGTGCCCTAGCGTAAGCACAGCATTGCCCTATCCTAAGCCTTGTGGTGCCCTAGCCTTAGGCTAGGGGAGCCCTAGCCTTAGCCTAAGCCTAGGGGTGCCCTAGCCTGAGACTAGGTGTGCCTTACCCTGAGCCTGGGGTGCCCTAGCCTGAGGCTAGGGGAACCCTAGCCTTAGAGTAAGGCTAGGGGTGCCCTAGACGAAGCCTAGTGGTGCCTTGGCCTGAGCCTAGGGGTGCCCTAGCCTGAGGCTAGGGGAGCCCTAGCCTTAGCCTAAGCCTAGGATTGCCCTAGCCTAAGTCTACGGGTGCCCTAACCAAGGCCTAGGGGTGCCCTAGCCTTAGGCTAGGGGTGCCCTAGCCTAAGCCTAGGGGTACTCTAGCCTAAGCCTAGGGGTGCCCTAGCCTAAGCCTAGGGGTGCACTAGCCTAAGCCTAGGGGTGCCATAGCCTAAGCCTACGGGTGCCCTAGCCCAAGCCTAGGGGTGCCCTCGCCTAAGCCTAGGGGTGCCCTATCCTTAGACTAGGGGAGCCCGGGACTTAGCCTAAGCCTAGGGGTGCACTAGCCTAAGCCTAGGGGTGCCCTAGCCTAAGCCTAGGGGTGCCTTAGCCTTAGGCTAGGGGAGACCTAGCCTTAGCCTAAGCCTAGGGGTACCCTAGCCTAAGCCTAGGGGTGTCGTAGCCTAAGCCTAGGGGTGCTCTAGTCTAAGCCTAGTGGTGCTCTAGCCTTAGGCTAGGGGAGCCTTAACCTTAGCCCAAGGCTAGGGGTGTCCTAGCATAAGCGTAGGGGTGCCCTAGCCTGAGGCTAGGGGAGCCCTAGCATTAGCCTAAGTCTAGGGGTGCCCTAGCCTTAGCCTAGGTGTGCCCTAACATGAGGCTAGAGGAGCACTAGCCTTAGTCTAGCCAAGGGTTGCCCTAGCCTAAGCCTAGGTGTGCCCTAGCCTGAGCCTAGGGGTGCCCTAGTATGAGCCTAGGGGTGCCCTAGCCTGAGCCTAGGGGTGCCCTAGCCTTAGGGTAGGGGAGCCCTAGCTTTAGTCTAAGCCTAGGGGTGCCCTAGCCTAAGCCTAGGGGTGCCCTAGCCAAAGCCTATGGGTGCCCTAGCCTAAGCTTAGGGGTGCCCTATCCTTAGGCTAGGGGAGCCCTAGCCTTAGCCTAAGCCTAGGGGTGCCCTAGCCTTAGGGTAGGGGAGCCCTAGCTTTAGCCTAAGCCTAGGGGTGCCCTAGCCTAAGCCTAGGGGTGTCCTAGCCAAAGCCTAGGGGTGCCCTAGCCTAAGCTTAGGGGTGCCCTATCCTTAGGCAAGGGGAGCCCTAGCCTTAGCCTAAGCGTAGGGGTGCCCTAGCCTAAGCGTAGGGGTGCTCTAGCCTAACCCTAGGGGTGCCCTAGCCTAAGCCTAGGGGTGTCCTAGCCTAAGCCTAGGGGTGCCATAACCTAAGCCTAGGGGTGCCCCAGAGTAAGCCTAGGGGTGCCCTAACACTAGGGTAGGGGGGCACTAATCTTACCCTAAGCCTAGGGGTGCCCTAGCCTAAGGCTAGGGGAGCCCTAGCCTTAGCCTAAGCCTAGGGGTGCCCTAGCCTAAGCCTAGGGGTTCCCGAGCCTGAGGCCAGGGGAGCCGTAGCCTTAGCCTAAGCCTAGGGCTGCCCTAGTTTAAGCCTACGGGTGCCCTAGTCTAAGCCCAGCGGTGCCCTAGCCTAAGCCTTGGGGTGCCCTAGCCTTAGGCTAGGGGAGCCCTAGCCTTAGCCTAATCCTAGGGGTGCCCTAGCCTGAGACTAGGTGTGCCTTAGCCTGAGCCTGGGGTGCCCTAGCGTGAGGCTAGGGTAACCCTAGCCTTAGACTAAGGCTAGGGGTGCCCTAGACGAAGCCTAGTGGTGCCCTAGCCTGAGCCAAGGGGTGCCCTAGCCTGAGGCTAGGGGAGCCCTAGCCTTAGCCTAAGCCTAGGATTGCCCTAGCCTAAGTCTACGGGTGCCCTAACCAAAGCCTAGGGGTACCCTAGCCTTAGGGTAGGGGAGCCCTAGCCTTAGCCTAAGCCTAGGGGTGCCCTAGCCTAAGCCTAGGGGTGCCCTAGCCTAAGCCCAGGGGTGCCCTAGCCTAAGCCTAGGGGTGCACTAGCCTAAGCCTAGGGGTGCCTTAGCCTGAGCCTAGGTGTGCCCTAACCTGAGGCTAGAGGAGCACTAGCCTTAGTCTAGCCAAGGGGTGCCCTAGCCTAAGCCTAGGGTGCCCTAGCCTGATCTAGGGGTGCCCTAGTCAGAGCCTAGGGGTGCCCTAGCCTGAGCCTAGGGGTGCCCTAGCCTTAGAGTAGGGGAGCCCTAGCTTTAGCCCAAGCCTAGGGGTGCCCTAGCCTAAGCCTAGGGGTGCTCTAGCCAAAGCCTAGGGGTACCGTAGCCTAAGCCTAGGGGTGCCCTAGCCTTAGCTTAAGCCTAGGGGTGCACTAGCCTGAGCCTAGGGGTGCCCTAGCCTGAGCCTACGGGTGCCCTAGCCTGAGGCTAGGGGAGCCGTAGCCTTAGCCTAAGCCTAGGGGTGCCCTAGTTTAAGCCTAGCGGTGCCCTAGCCTGAGCCTAGCGGTGCCCTAGCCTAAGCCTAGGGGTGCCCGAGCCTGAGGCTAGGGGAGCCGTAGCCTTAGCCTAAGCCTAGGGGTGCCCTAGTTTAAGCCTAGGGGTGCCCTAGCGTAAGCACAGCATTGCCCTATCCTAAGCCTTGTGGTGCCCTAGCCTTAGGCTAGAGGAGCCCTAGCCTTAGCCTAAGCCTAGGGGTGCCCTAGCCTGAGACTAGGTGTGCCTTACCCTGAGCCTGGGGTGCCCTAGCCTAAGCCTAGGGGTGCCCTAGCCTAAGCCTAGGGGTGCCCTAGCCTTAGCCTAAGCCTAGGGGTGCCCTAGCCTTAGGCTAGGGGAGCCCTAGCCTTAGCCTAAGCCTAGGGGTGCCCTAGCCTAAGCCAATGTGTGCCCTAGCCTAAGCCAAGGGGTGCCCTAGCCTATGGCTAGGGGAGCCCTAGCCTTAGCCTAAGCCTAGGGGTGCCCTAGCCTAAGCCTAGGTGTGCCTTAGCCTAAGCCAAGGGGTGCCCTAGCCTAAGCCCAGGGGAGCCCTAGCCTTAGCCTTAGCCTAGGTGTGCCCCAGCGTAAGCTTAGGGATGCCCTAGCCTAAGCCTAGGGGTGACCTACCCTAAGCCTCGGGCTACCCTAACCTAACCGTAGGGGAGCCCTAGCCTTAGCCTAAGCCTAGGGGTGCCCTAGCCTAAGCCTAGGGGTGCACTAGCCTAAGCCTAGGGGTGCCCTAACCTAAGCCTAGGGGTGCCCTAGCCTTAGGCTAGGGGAGCCCTGGCCTTAGCCTAAGCCTAGGGGTGCCCTAGCCTAAGCCTAGGGGAGCCCTAGCCTTAGCCTAAGCCTAGGTGTGCCCTAGCCTAATCCTAAGGTTGCCCTAGCCTAAGCCTCGGGGTACCCTAACCTAAGCGTAGGGGAGCCCTAGCCTTAGCCTAAGCCTAGGGGTGCCCTAGCCTAATCTAGGGGTGCACTAGCCTAAGCCAAGGTGTGTCCTAGCCTAAGCCTAGGGGTACCCTAGTCTAAGCCTAGGGGTGCCCTAGCCTAAGCCAAGGGGATCCCTAGCCTTAGGCTAGGGGAGCACTAGCCTTAGCCTAAGCCTAGGGGTGTCCTAGCCTAAGCTTAGGGGTGCCCGAGCCTAACCCTAGGGGTGCCCTAGCCTAAGCCTAGGGGTGCCCTAGCCTTAGGCTAGTGGAGCCCTAGCCTTAGCCTTAGCCTAGGGGTGTCCTAGCTTAAGCCTAGGGGTGCCCTAGCCAAAGCCTAGGGGTGCCCTAGCCTAAGCCTAGAGTTGCCCTAGCCTAAGCCTACGAGTACCCTAGCCTTAGGCTAGGGGAGCCCTAGCTTTAGCCTAAGCCTTGGGGTGCCCTAGCAAAAGCCTAGGGGTGCCCTAACCTAAGCCTAGGGGTGCTCTAGCCTAAGCCTAGGGGTGCCCTAGCCTAAGCCTAGGGATGCCCTAACCTGAGGCTAGGGGAGCCCTAGCTTTAGCCTAAGCCCTGGGGTGCCCTAGCCTGAACCTAGGAGTGCCCTAGCCTGAGCCTACAGTTGCCCTTTCCTTAGTCTAGCCTAGGATTGACCTAGCCTAAGCCTAAGGGTGCCATAGCCTGAGTCTAGGGGTGCCCTAGCCTGAGGCTTGGGGAGCCGCAACCTTACCCTAAGCCTAGCTGTGCCCTAGCCTAAGCCTAGGGGTGCCCTAGCCTAAGCCTAGGGGTGCCCTAGCCTTAGGCTAGGGGAGCCCTAGCCTTAGCCTAAGCGTAGGGGTGCCCTAGCCTAAGCCTAGGAGTGCTCTAGCCTTAGGCTAGGGGAGCCCTAGCCTTAGCCTAAGCCTAGGGGTGCCCTAGACTAAGCCTAGGGGTGCCCTAACCTTAGGCTAGGGGAGCCCTAATCTTACCCTAAGCCTAGGGGTGCCCTAGCCTAAGCCTAGGGTTGCCCTAGCCAAAGCCTAAGCGTGCCATAGCATAAGCCTAAGGGTGCCCTGGACTAAACCTAGGGGTGCCCTAACAATAGGCTAGGGGAGCACTAATATTACCCTAAGCCTAGGGGTGCCCTAGCCTAAGCCTAGGGGTGCTCTAGCCTAAGCCTAGGGGTGCCCTAACCTGAGCCTAGGGGAGCCCTAGCCTGAGCCTAGAGGTTCCCTTTCCTTAGTCTTGCCTAGGATTGCCCTAACCTAAGCCTAGGGGTGCCCTAGCCTTAGGCTAGGGGAGCCCTAGCCTTAGCCTAAGCCTAGGGGTGCCCTAGCCTAAGCCTAGGGGTGCTCTAGCCTTAGGCTAGGGGAGCCCTAGTCTTAGCCTAAGCCTAGGGGTGCCCTAGTGTAAGGCTATGGGAGCCCTAGCCTTAGCCTAAGCCTAGGGGTGCCCTAGCCTAAGCCTAGGGGTGCCCTAGCCTTAGGCTAGGGGAGCCTTAGCCTTAACCTAAGCCTAGGTGTGCCCTAGCCTAAGCCTAGGGGTGCCCACACCTAAGCCTCGGGGTACCCTAGCCCAAGCCAAGGGGTACCCTAGCCTTAGGCTAGGGATGCCCTAGCCTTAGCCTAAGCCTAGGGGTGCCCTAGCCTAAGCCTAGGGGTGCCTTAGCTTAAGCCTAGGGGTGCCCTAGCCTAAGCCTAGGGGTGCCTTAGCTTAAGCCTAGGGGTGCCCTAGCCTTAGCCTAGGGGTGCCCTAGCCTAAGCCTAGGGGTGCCTTAGCCTAAGCCTAGGGGTGCCATAGCCTAAGCCTAGGGGTGCCCTAGACTAAGCCTAGGGGTGCCCTAACCTTAGGCTAGGGGAGCACTAATCTTACCCTAAGCCTAGGGGTGCCTTAGCCTAAGGCTAGGGGAGCCCTAGCTTTAGCCTAAGCCTATGGGTGCCCTAACCTAAGCCTAGGCGTGCCCTAGCCTTAGGCTAGGGGAGCCCTAGCCTTAGCCTAAGCCTCGGTTTGCCCTAGCCTTAGTTTAGGGGTGCCCTCGCCTAAGCCTCGGGGTACCCTAGCCCAAGCCAAGGGGTGCCCTAGCCTTAGGATAGGGATGCCCTAGCCTTAGCCTAAGCCTAGGGGTGTCCTAGCCTAAGCCTAGGGGTGCCCTAGCCTAAGGCAAGGGGTGCCCTAGCCTAAGCCTAGGGGAGCACTAGCCTTAGCCTATGCCTAGGGGTGCCCTAGCCTAAGCCTAGGGGTGCACTAGCCTAAGCCAAGGTGTGTCCCAGCCTAATCCTAGGGGTGCCCTAGTCTAAGCCTAGGGGTGCACTAGCCTAAGCCTAGGGGTGCCCTAGCCTAAGCCTAGGGGTGCCCTAGCCTAAGCCTAGGGGAGCCTTAGTCTTAGGGTAGGGGAACATTATCCTTAGCCTAAGCCTAGGGGTGTCCTAGCCTAAGCCTAGGGGTGCCCTAGCCTAACCCTAGGGGTGCCCTAGCCTAAGCCTAGGGGTGCCCTAGCCAAAGCCCAGGGGTGCCCTAGAATAAGCCTAGAGTTGCCCTAGGCTAAGCCTACGGGTGCCCTAGCCTAAGCCTAGGGGTGCTATAGCCTTAGGCTAGGGGAGCCATAGCCTTAGCCTAATCCTAGGGGTGCCCTAGCCTAAGACTAGGATTGCCCTAGCCAAAGCCTAAGGGTGCCCTAGCCTAAGCCTAGGGGTGCCCTAACCTAAGTCTAGGGGTGCCCTAGCCTTAGGCTAGGGGAGCCCTAGCCTTAGCCTAAGCCTATGGGTACCCAAGGTTAAGCCTAGGGGTGCCCTAGCCTAAGCCTAGGGGTGCCCTAACCTGAGGCAAGGGGAGCCCTAGCTTTAACCTAAGCCCTGGGGTGCCCTAGCCTAAGCCTATGGGTGCCCTAGACTGACCCTAGGGGTGCCCTAGCCTGAGGCTAGGGGAGCCGTAGCCTTAGCCTAAGCCTAGCTGTGCCCTAGCCTAAACCTAGGGGTGCACTAGCCTAAGCCTAGGGGAGCCCTAGCCTTAGGCTAGGGGAGCCCTAGCCTTAGCCTAAGCGTAGGGGTTCCCTAGCCTAAGCCTAGGAGTGCTCTAGCCTTAGGCTAGGGGAGCCCTAGCCTTAGCCTAAGCCTAGGTGGGCCCTTGCCTAGGCCTTGGGGTGCTCTAGCCTAATCCAAGGGGTGCCATAGCCTAAACTTAGGGGTGTCCTAGACTAAGCCTAGGGGTGCCCTAACCTTAGGCTAGGGGAGCCCTAATCTTACCCTAAGGCTAGGGGTGCCCTAGCCTAAGCCTAGGGTTGCCCTAGCCAAAGCCTAAGCGTGCCATAGCATAAGCCTAAGGGTGCCCTGGACTAAACCTAGGGGTGCCCTAACAATAGGCTAGGGGAGCACTAATATTACCCTAAGCCTAGGGGTGCCCTAGCCTAAGCCTAGGGGTGCTCTAGCCTAAGCCTAGGGGTGCCCTAACCTGAGCCTAGGGGAGCCCTAGCCTGAGCCTAGAGGTTCCCTTTCCTTAGTCTTGCCTAGGATTGCCCTAACCTAAGCCTAGGGGTGCCCTAGCCTTAGGCTAGGGGAGCCCTAGCCTTAGCCTAAGCCTAGGGGTGCCCTAGCCTAAGCCTAGGGGTGCTCTAGCCTTAGGCTAGGGGAGCCCTAGTCTTAGCCTAAGCCTAGGGGTGCCCTAGTGTAAGGCTATGGGAGCCCTAGCCTTAGCCTAAGCCTAGGGGTGCCCTAGCCTAAGCCTAGGGGTGCCCTAGCCTTAGGCTAGGGGAGCCTTAGCCTTAACCTAAGCCTAGGTGTGCCCTAGCCTAAGCCTAGGGGTGCCCACACCTAAGCCTCGGGGTACCCTAGCCCAAGCCAAGGGGTACCCTAGCCTTAGGCTAGGGATGCCCTAGCCTTAGCCTAAGCCTAGGGGTGCCCTAGCCTAAGCCTAGGGGTGCCTTAGCTTAAGCCTAGGGGTGCCCTAGCCTAAGCCTAGGGGTGCCTTAGCTTAAGCCTAGGGGTGCCCTAGCCTTAGCCTAGGGGTGCCCTAGCCTAAGCCTAGGGGTGCCTTAGCCTAAGCCTAGGGGTGCCATAGCCTAAGCCTAGGGGTGCCCTAGACTAAGCCTAGGGGTGCCCTAACCTTAGGCTAGGGGAGCACTAATCTTACCCTAAGCCTAGGGGTGCCTTAGCCTAAGGCTAGGGGAGTCCTAGCTTTAGCCTAAGCCTATGGGTGCCCTAACCTAAGCCTAGGCGTGCCCTAGCCTTAGGCTAGGGGAGCCCTAGCCTTAGCCTAAGCCTCGGTTTGCCCTAGCCTTAGTTTAGGGGTGCCCTCGCCTAAGCCTCGGGGTACCCTAGCCCAAGCCAAGGGGTGCCCTAGCCTTAGGATAGGGATGCCCTAGCCTTAGCCTAAGCCTAGGGGTGTCCTAGCCTAAGCCTAGGGGTGCCCTAGCCTAAGGCAAGGGGTGCCCTAGCCTAAGCCTAGGGGAGCACTAGCCTTAGCCTATGCCTAGGGGTGCCCTAGCCTAAGCCTAGGGGTGCACTAGCCTAAGCCAAGGTGTGTCCCAGCCTAATCCTAGGGGTGCCCTAGTCTAAGCCTAGGGGTGCACTAGCCTAAGCCTAGGGGTGCCCTAGCCTAAGCCTAGGGGTGCCCTAGCCTAAGCCTAGGGGAGCCTTAGTCTTAGGGTAGGGGAACATTATCCTTAGCCTAAGCCTAGGGGTGTCCTAGCCTAAGCCTAGGGGTGCCCTAGCCTAACCCTAGGGGTGCCCTAGCCTAAGCCTAGGGGTGCCCTAGCCAAAGCCCAGGGGTGCCCTAGAATAAGCCTAGAGTTGCCCTAGGCTAAGCCTACGGGTGCCCTAGCCTAAGCCTAGGGGTGCTATAGCCTTAGGCTAGGGGAGCCATAGCCTTAGCCTAATCCTAGGGGTGCCCTAGCCTAAGACTAGGATTGCCCTAGCCAAAGCCTAAGGGTGCCCTAGCCTAAGCCTAGGGGTGCCCTAACCTAAGTCTAGGGGTGCCCTAGCCTTAGGCTAGGGGAGCCCTAGCCTTAGCCTAAGCCTATGGGTACCCAAGGTTAAGCCTAGGGGTGCCCTAGCCTAAGCCTAGGGGTGCCCTAACCTGAGGCAAGGGGAGCCCTAGCTTTAACCTAAGCCCTGGGGTGCCCTAGCCTAAGCCTATGGGTGCCCTAGACTGACCCTAGGGGTGCCCTAGCCTGAGGCTAGGGGAGCCGTAGCCTTAGCCTAAGCCTAGCTGTGCCCTAGCCTAAACCTAGGGGTGCACTAGCCTAAGCCTAGGGGAGCCCTAGCCCTAGGCTAGGGGAGCCCTAGCCTTAGCCTAAGCGTAGGGGTTCCCTAGCCTAAGCCTAGGAGTGCTCTAGCCTTAGGCTAGGGGAGCCCTAGCCTTAGCCTAAGCCTAGGTGGGCCCTTGCCTAGGCCTTGGGGTGCTCTAGCCTAATCCAAGGGGTGCCATAGCCTAAACTTAGGGGTGTCCTAGACTAAGCCTAGGGGTGCCCTAACCTTAGGCTAGGGGAGCCCTAATCTTACCCTAAGGCTAGGGGTGCCCTAGCCTAAGCCTAGGGTTGCCCTAGCCAAAGCCTAAGCGTGCCATAGCATAAGCCTAGGGGTGCCCTAGCCTAAGCCTAGGGGTGCCTTAGCCTAAGCGTAGAGGTGCTCTGGCCTTAGGCTAGGGGAGCCCTAGCCTTAGCCTAAGCCTAGGGGTGCCCTAGCCTAAGCCTAGGTGTGCCGTAGACTAAGCCAAGGGCTGCCCTAGCCTAAGCCTAGGGGAGCCCTAGCCTTAGCCTAAGCCTGGGGGTGCCCTAGCCTAAGCCTAGGTGTGCCCTAGCCTAAGCCAAGGGGTGCCCTAGCCTAAGCCTAGGGGAGCCCTAGCCTTAGCCTAAGCCTAGGTGTGCCCTAGCCTAAGCCTAGGGGTGCCCTAGCCTAAGCCTAGGGGTGACCTACCCTAAGCCTCGGGGTACCCTAACCTAAGCGTAGGGGAGCCCTAGCCTTAGTCTAAGCCTAGGGGTGCCCTAGCTTAAGGCTAGGGTTGCCCTAGCCTAAGCCAAGGTGTGTCCTAGACTAAGCCTAGGGGTGCCCTAGCCTAAGCCTAGGGGTGCACTAGCCTGAGCCTAGGGGTGCCCTAGCCTAAGCCTAGGGGTGCCCTAGCCTAAGCCAAGGGGAACCCTAGCCTTAGGCTAGGGGAGCACTAGCCTTAGCCTAAGCTTAGGGGTGTCCTAGCCTAAGCCTAGGGGTGCCCTAGCCTAAACCTAGGGGTGCCATAGCCTAAGCCTAGGGGTGCCCTAGCCTTAGCCTAGTGGAGCCCTAGCCTTACCCTTAGCCTAGGGGTGCCCTAGCCTAAGCCTAGGTGTACCCTCGCGTAAGTCTAGGGGTGCCCTAGCCTCAGCCTAGGGGTGCCTTAGCCTAAGCCTACGCGTGTCCTAGCCTTAGGCTAGGGGTGCCCTAGCGTGAGCCTAGGGGTGCCCTAGCTTTAGGGTAGGGGAGCCCTAGCCTTAGCCTAATCCTAGGGGTGCCCTAACCTAAGCCTAGGGGTGCCCTAGCCTTAGGCTAGGGGAGCCATAGCCTTAGCCGAAGCCTAGGGGTACCCTAGCCTAAGCGTAGGGGTGCCCTAGCCTAAGCCTAGGGGTGCCCTAGCCTAAGCCTAGGGGTGCTCTAGCCTTAGGCTAGGGGAGCCCTAGCCTTAGCCTAAGCCTAGGGGTTCCCTAGCCTGAACCTAGGGGTGCCCTAGCCTGAGCCTACAGGTGCCCTTTCCTTAGCATAGCCTAGGATTGCCCTAGCCTAAGTCAAGGGGTGCCCTAGCCTGAGGCTAGGGGAGCAGTAGCCTTAGCCTAAGCCTAGCTGTGCCCTAGCCTAAGCCTAGGGGTGCCCTAGCCTAAGCCTAGGGTGCCGTAGCCTTCGGCTAGGGGAGCCCTAGCCTTAGCCTAAGCGTAGGGGTGTCCTAGCCTAAGCCTAGGAGTGCTCTAGCCTTAGGCTAGGGGAGCCCTAGCCTTAGCCTAAGCCTAGGGGTGCCCTAGCCTAGTCTTAGGGGTGCCCTAGCCTAAGCCTAGGTGTGCCCTAGCCTAATCCTTGGGGTGCCATAGCCTAAGCTTAGTGGTGCCCTAGACTAAGCCTAGGGGTGCCCTAACCTTAGGCTAGGGGAGCCCTAATCTTACCCTAAGCCTAGGGGTGCACTAGCCTAAGTCTAGGGTAGCCCTAGCCGTAGCCTAAGCGTAGGGGTGCCCTAGCCTAAGCCTAGGGGTGCCCTAGCCTAAGCCTAGGGGTGCCATAGCCTAAGCCTAGGGGTGCCCTAGACTAAGCCTTGGGGTGCCCTAACCTTAGGCTAGGGGAGCCTTAATCTTACCCTAAGCCTACGGGTGCCCTAGCCTAAGGCAAGGGGAGCCCTAGCCTTAGCCCAAGCCTAGGGGTGCCCTAGCCTAAGCATAGGGGTGCCTTAGCCTAAGCCTAGGGGTGCCCTAGCCTAAGCCTAGGTGTGCCCTAGCCTAAGCCAAGGGGTGCCCTAGCCTAAGCCTAGGGGAGCCCTAGCCTTAGCCTAAGCCTAGGGGTGCCCTAGCCTAAGCCTAGGTGTGCCCTAGCCTATGCCAAGGGGTGCCTTAGCCTAATCCTAGGGGAGCCCTAGCCTTAGCCTAAGCCTAAGTGTGCCCTAGCCTAAGCCTAGGGGTGTCAAAACCTAAGCCTAGGGGTGACCTACCCTAAGCCTCGGGGTACCCTAACCTAAGCGTTGGGGAGCCCTAGCCTTAGCCTAAGCCTAGGTGTGCCCTAGCCTAAGGCTAGGGTTGCCCTAGCCTAAGCCAAGGTGTGTCCTAGCCTAAGCCTAGGGGTGTCCTAGCCTAAGGCTAGGGGTGCCCTAGCCTAACCCTAGGGGTGCCCTAGCCTAAGCCTAAGGGTGCCCAAGCCTTAGCCTAGTGGAGCCCTAGCCTTAGGCTAGGGGAGTCCTAGCTTTAGCCTAAGCCTTGGGGTGCCCTAGCCTAAGCCTAGGGGTGCCCTAGCCTAAGCCTACGGGTGCCCTAGCCTAAGCCTAGAGGTGCCCTAGCCCGAGGCTAGGGGAGCCCTAGCTTTAGCCTAAGCCTAGGGGTGCCCTAGCCTAAGCCTTGGGGTGCCCTAACCTAAGCCTAGGGGTGCCCTAGCCTTAGGCTAGGGCAGCCCTAGTCTTAGCCTAAGCCTAGGGGTACCCTAGCCTAAGCCTAGGGGTGCCCTAGCCTAAGCCTAGGGATGCCCTAACCTGAGGCTAGGGGAGCCCTAGCTTTAGCCCAAGCCCTGGGGTGCCCTATCCTAAGCCTAGGGGTGCCCTAGCCTGAACCTAGGAGTGCCCTAGCCTGAGCCTACAGTTGCCCTTTCCTTAGTCTAGCCTAGGATTGCCCTAGCCTAAGCCTAAGGGTGCCATAGCCTGAGTCTAGGGGTGCCCTAGCCTGAGGCTAGGGGAGCCGTAACCTTACCCTAAGCCTAGCTGTGCCCTAGCCTAAGCCTAGGGGTGCCCTAGCCTTAGGCTAGGGGAGCCCTAGCCTTAGCCTAAGCGTAGGGGTGCCCTAGCCTAAGCCTAGGAGTGCTCTAGCCTTAGGCTAGGGGAGCCCTAGCCTTAGCCTAAGCCTAGCGGTGCCCTAGACTAAGCCTAGGGGTGCCCTAACCTTAGGCTAGGGGAGCCCTAATCTTACCCTAAGCCTAGGGGTGCCCTAACCTAAGCCTAGGTTTGCCCTAGCCAAAGCCTAAGCGTGCCATAGCATAAGCCTAAGGGTGCCCTGGACGAAACCTAGGGGTGCCCTAACAATAGGCTAGGGGAGCACTAATATTACCCTAAGCCTAGGGGTGCCCTAGCCTAAGCCTAGGGGTGCCCTAGCCTAAGCCTAGGGGTGCCCTAGCCTTAGGCTAGGGGAGCCCTAGCCTTAGCCTAAGCCTAGGGGTGCCCTAGCCTTAGGCTAGGGGGGCCCTAGCCTTAGCCTAAGCCTAGGTGTGCCCTAGCCTAAGCCAAGGGGTGCCCTAGCCTAAGTCTACGGGAGCCCTAGCCTTAACCTAAGCCTAGGGGTGCCCTAGCCTAAGCCTAGGTGTGCCCTAGCCTAAGCCAAGGGGTGCCCTAGCCTAAGCCTAGGGGAGCCCTAGCCTTAGCCTTAGCCTAGGTGTGCCCTAGCCTAAGCCTATGGGTGCCCTAGCCTAAGCCTAGGGGTGACCTACCCTAAGCCTCGGGGTACCCTAACCTAAGCGTAGGGGAGCCCTAGCCTTAGCCTAAGCCTAGGGGTGTCCTAGCCTAAGCCTAGGGGTGCCCTAGCCTAAGCCTAGGGGTGCCCTTAACCAAAGCCTAAGGGTGCCCTAGCCTAAGCCTAGGGGTGCCCTAACCTAAGCCTAGGGGTGCCCTAGCCTTAGGCTAGGGGAGCCCTAGCCTTAGCCTAAGCCTAGGGGTGCCCTAGCCTAAGCCTAGGGTTACTCTAGCCTTAGGCTAGGGCAACCCTAGCCTTAGCCTAAGCCTAGGTGTGCCCTAGCCTAAGCCTAGGGGTGCCCTAACCTGAGCCTAGCGGAGCCCTAGCCTGAGCCTAGATGTTCCCTTTCCTTAGTCTTGCCTAGGATTGCCCTAACCTAAGCCTAGGTGTGCCCTAGCCTTAGGCTAGGGGAGCCCTAGCCTTAGCCTAAGCCTAGGGGTGCCCTAGCCTAAGCCTAGGGGTGCTCTAGCCTTAGGCTAGGGGAGCCCTAGTCTTAGCCTAAGCCTAGGGGTGCCGTAGCGTAAGGCTATGGGAGCCCTAGCCTTAGCCTAAACCTAGGGGTGCCCTAGCCTAAGCCTAGGGGTGCCCTAGCCTTAGGCTAGGGGAGCCTTAGCCTTAACCTAAGCCTAGGTGTGCCCTAGCCTAAACCTAGGAGTGCCCACACCTAAGCCTCGGGGTACCCTAGCCCAAGCCAAGAGGTACCCTAGCCTTAGGCTGGGGATGCCCTAGCCTTAGCCTAAGCCTAGGGGTGCCCTAGCCTAAGCCTAGGGGTGCCTTAGCTAAAGCCTAGGGGGGCCCTAGCCTTAGGCTAGGGG
The DNA here is from genome assembly GCF_050624435.1 of Tenrec ecaudatus. Taxonomy (NCBI): domain Eukaryota; kingdom Metazoa; phylum Chordata; class Mammalia; order Afrosoricida; family Tenrecidae; genus Tenrec; species Tenrec ecaudatus. The sequence continues at coordinate 2,533,021 of NW_027457640.1, read as the reverse complement.
AGCCCTAGCCTTAGCCTAAGCCAAGGGTGCCCTAGCCTAAGCCTAGGTGTGCCCTAGCCAGGCTGGGGGAGCCCTAGCCTTAGCCTAAGTGTAGGGGTGCTCTAGCCTAAGCCTAGGGGTGCTCTAGCCTAAGCCTAGGGGTGCTCTAGCCTAAGCCTAGTGGAGCCCTAGCCTTATCCTTAGCCTAGGGGTGCCCTAGCCTAAGCCTATGTGTATCCTCGCGTAAGCCTAGGGGTGCCCTAGCCTAAGCCTAGAGTTGCCCTAGCCTAACCCTACGCGTGCCCTAGCCTTAGGCTAGGAGAGCCATAGCTTTAGCCTCAGCCTAGGGGTGCTCTAGCCTAAGCCTAGGGTTGCCCTAGCCTGAGCCTAGGGGTGCCCTAGCCTGAGCCTAGGGGTGCCCTAGCCTTAGGCTAGGGGAGCCCTAGCCTTAGCCGAAGCCTAGGGGTACCCTAGCCTAAAAGTAGGGGTGCCCTAGCCTAAGCCTAGGGGTGCCCTAACCTAAGCCTAGGGGTGCCCTAGCCTTAGGCTAGGGGAGCCCTAGCCTTAGCCTTAGCCTAGGGGTGCCCTAGCCTAAGCCTAGGGGTGCCCTAGCCTAAGCCTAGGGGTGCTCTAGCCTAAGGCTAGGGGAACCCTAGACTTAGCCTAAGCCTAGGGGTGCCCTAGCCTAAGCCTAGGGGTGCCCTAACCTGAGGCTAGAGAAGCCCTAGCTTTAGCCTAAGCCCTGGGATTCCCTAGCCTAAGTCTAGGGGTTCCCTAGCCTGAACCTAGGGGTGCCCTACTCTGAGCCTACAGGTGCCCTTTCCTTAGCATTGACTAGGATTGCCCTAGCCCAAGCCTAGGGTTGCCATAGCCTGAGTCTAGGGGTGCCCTAGCCTGAGGCTAGGGAAGCAGTAGCCTTAGCCTAAGCCTAGCTGTGCCCTAGCCTAAGCGTAGGGGTGCCCTAGCCTAAGCCTAGGAGTGCTGTAGCCTTAGGCTAGGGGAGCCCTAGCCTTAGCCTAAGCCTAGGGGTGCCCTAGCCTTGTCCTAGGGGTGCCCTAGCCTAAGCCTAGGTGTGCCCTAGCCTAATCCTTGGGGTGCCATAGCCTAAGCCTAGGGGTGCCCTAGCCAAAGCCTAGGGGTGCCATAGCCTAAGCCTAGGGGTGCCCTAGACTAAGCCTTGGGGTGCCCTAACCTTAGACTAGGGGAGCCCTAATCTTACCCTAAGCCTACGGGTGCCCTAGCCTAAGGCTAGGGGAGCCCTAGCCTTAGCCCAAGCCTAGGGGTGCCCTAGCCTAAGCCTAGGGGTGCCTTAGCCTAAGCCTAGGGGTGCCCTAGCCTTAGGTTAGGGGAGCCCTAGCCTTAGCCTAAGCCTAGTGGTGCCCTAGCCTAAGCCTAGGTGTGCCTTAGCCTAAGCCAAGGGGTGCCCTAGCCTAAGCCTAGGGGAGCCCTAGCCTTAGCCTAAGCCTAGGGGTGCCCTAGCCTAAGCCTAGGTGTGCCCTAGCCTAAGCCAAGCGGTGCCTTAGCCTAAGCCTAGGGGAGCCCTAGCCTTAGCCTAAGCCTAAGTGTGCCCTAGCCTAAGCCTAGGGGTGTCAAAACCTAAGCCTAGGGGTGACCTACCCTAAGCCTCGGGGTACCCTAACCTAAGCGTAGGGGAGCCCTAGCCTTAGCCTAAGCCTAGGTGTGCCCTAGCCTAAGGCTAGGGTTGCCCTAGGCTAAGCCAAGGTGTGTCCTAGCCTAAGCCTAGGGGTGTCCTAGCCTAAGGCTAGGGGTGCCCTAGCCTAACCCTAGGTGTGCCCTAACCTAAGCCTAAGGGTGCCCAAGCCTTAGACTAGTGTTGCCCTAGCCGTAGGCTAGGGGAGTCCTAGCTTTAGCCTAAGCCTTGGGGTGCCCTAGCCTAAGCCTAGGGGTGCCCTAGCCTAAGCCTACGGGTGCCCTAGCCTAAGCCTAAAGGTGCCCTACCCTGAGGCTAGGGGAGCCCTAGCTTTAGCCTAAGCCTAGGGGTGCCCTAGCCTAAGCCTAGGGGTGCCCTAACCTAAGCCTAGGGGTGCCCTAGCCTTAGGCTAGGGCAGCCCTAGTCTTAGCCTAAGCCTAGGGGTACCCTAGCCTAAGTGTAGGGGTGCCCTAGCCTAAGCCTAGGGATGCCCTAACCTGAGGCTAGGGGAGCCCTAGCTTTAGCCTAAGCCCTGGGGTGCCCTAGCCTAAGCCTAGTGGTGCCCTAGCCTGAGGCTAGGGGAGCCCTAGCCTTAGCCTAAGCTAGGGGTGCCCTAGACTAAGCCTAGGGGTGCCCTAACCTTAGGCTAGGGGAGCCCTAATCTTACCCTAAGCCTAGGGGTGCCCTAGCCTTAGGCTAGGGGAGCCCTAGCCTTAGCCTAAGCCCTGGGGTGCCCTAGCCTAAGCCTAGGGGTGCCCTAGCCTGAACCTAGGAGTGCCCTAGCCTGAGCCTACAGTTGCCCTTTCCTTAGTCTAGCCTAGGATTGCCCTAGCCTAAGCCTAAGGGTGCCATAGCCTGAGTCTAGGGGTGCCCTAGCCTGAGGCTAGGGGAGCCGTAACCTTACCCTAAGCCTAGCTGTGCCCTAGCCTAAGCCTAGGGGTGCCCTAGCCTAAGCCTAGGGGTGCCCTAGCCTTAGGCTAGGGGAGCCCTAGCCTTAGCCTAAGCGTAGGGGTGCCCTAGCCTAAGTCAAGGAGTGCTCTAGCCTTAGGCTAGGGGAGCCCTAGCCTTAGCCTAAGCCTAGGGGTGCCCTAGACTAAGCCAAGGGGTGCCCTAGCCTAAGTCTAGGGGAGCCCTAGCCTTAAACTAAGCCTAGGGGTGCCCTAGCCTAAGCCTAGGTGTGCCCTAGCCTAAGCCAAGGGGTGCCCTAGCCTAAGCCTAGGGGAGCCCTAGCCTTAGCCTTAGCCTAGGTGTGCCCTAGCCTAAGCCTAGGGGTGCCCTAGCCTAAGCCTAGGGGTGACCTACCCTAAGCCTCGGTGTACCCTAACTTAAGCGTAGGGGAGCCCTAGCCTTAGCCTAAGCCTATGGGTTCCTAGCCTAAGCCTAGGGGTGCCCTAGCCTAAGCCTAGGGGTGCCCTTAACCAAAGCCTAAGGGTGCCCTAGCCTAAGCCTAGGGGTGCCCTAGCCTAAGCCTAGGGGTGCCCTATCCTAAGCCTAGGGGTGCCCTAGCCTAAGCCAAGGGGAGCCCTAGCCTTAGGCTAGGGGAGCACTAGCCTTAGCCTAAGCTTAGGGGTGTCCTAGCCTAAGCCTAGGGGTGCCCTAGCCTAACCCTAGGGGTGCCATAGCCTAAGGCTAGGTGTGCCCTAGCCTAGGCCTTGGGGTACTCTAGCCTAAGCCAAGGGGTGCCATAACCTAAACCTAGGGGTGCCCTAGCCTTAGCCTAGTGGAGCCCTAGCCTTATCCTTAGCCTAGGGGTGCCCTAGCCTAAGCCTAGTTGTACCCTCGCGTAAGCCTAGGGGTGCCCTAGCCTAAGCCTAGAGTTGCCCTAGCCTAAGCCTACGCGTGCCCTAGCCTTAGGCTACGGGAGCCATAGCTTTAGCCTCAGCCTAGGGGTGCCCTAGCCTAAGCCTAGGGGTGCCCTAGCCTGAGCCTATGGGTGCCCTAGCCTGAGCCTAGGGGTGCCCTAGCCTTAGGGTAGGGGAGCCCCAGCCTTAGCCTAATCCTAGGGGTGCCGTAGCCTAAGCCTAGGGTTGCCCTTGCCTTAGGCTAGGGGAGCCCTAGCCTTAGCCGAAGCCTAGGGGTACCCTAGCCTAAGCATAGGGGTGCCCTAGCCTAAGCCTAGGGGTGCCCTAACCTAAGCCTAGGGGTGCCCTAGCCTTAGGCTAGGGTAGCCCTAGCCTTAGCCTAAGCGTAGGGGTGCCCTAGCCTAAGCCTATGGGTGCCCTCGCCTAAGCCTCGGGGTACCCTAGACGAAGGCAAGGCTTGCCCTAGCCTTAGGCTAGGGATGCCTTAGCCTTAGCCTAAGCCTAGGGGTGCCCTAGCCTAAACCTAGGGGTGCCTTAGCCTAAGCCTAGGGGTGCCCTAGCCTTAGGCTTGGAGAGCCCTAGCCTTAGTCTAAGCCTAGGGGTGCCCTAGCCTAAGCCTAGGTGTGCCCTGGCCTAAGCCAAGGGGTGCCCTAGCCTAAGCCTAGGGGAGCCCTAGCCTTAGACTAAGCCTAGGGGTGCCCTAGACTAAGACTAGGTGTGCCCTAGCCTAAGCCAATGGGTGCCCTAGCCTAAGCCTATGGGTGCCCTCGCCTAAGCCTCGGGGTACCCTAGCCGAAGCCAAGGGGTGCCCTAGCCTTAGGCTAGGGATGCCTTAGCCTCAGCCTAAGCCTAGGGGTGCCCTAGCCTAAACCTAGGGGTGCCTTAGCCTAAGCCTAGGGGTGCCCTAGCCTTAGGCTTGGAGAGCCCTAGCCTTAGTCTAAGCCTAGGGGTGCCCTAGCCTAAGACTAGGTGTGCCCTGGCCTAAGCCAATGGGTGCCCTAGCCTAAGCCTATGGGAGCTCTAGCCTTAGCCCAAGCCTAGGTGTGCCCTTGCCTAAGCCTAGGGGTGCCCTAGCCTAAGCCTAGGGGTGACCTACCCTAAGCCTCGGGGTACCCTAACCTAAGCGTAGGGGATCCCTACCCATAGCCTAAGACTAGGGGTGCCCTAGCCTAAGCCTAGGGGTTCCCTAGCCTAAGCCAAGATGTGTCCTAGCCTAAGCCTAGGGGTGCCCTAGCCTAAGCCTAGGGGTGCACTAGCCTAAACCTAGGGGTGCCCTAGCCTAAGCCTAGGGGTGCCCTAGCCTAAGCCTAGGGGTGCATTAACCTAACCCTAGGGGTGCCCTAGCCTAAGCTAAGGTGTGACCTAGCCTTAGGCTAGTCGATCCCTAGCCTTAGCCTTAGCCTAAGGGTGCCCTAGCCTAAGTCTAGGGGTGCCCTAGCCAAAGCCTAGGGGGTGCCCTAGCCTTAGGCTAGGGGACCCCAAGCCTTAGCCTAAGCCTAAGGGTACCCTAGCGTAAACCTAGGGGTGCACTAGCCTAAGCCTACGGGTACCCTAGCCTAAGCCTAGGGGTGCCCTAACCTGAGGCTAGGGGAGCCCTAGCTTTAGCCTAAGCCTAGGGGTGCCCTAACCTAAGCCTACAGGTGCCCTAGCCTGAGGGTAGGGGAGCCCTTGCCTTAGTCTAGCCTAGGATTCCCCTAGCCTAAGCCTATGGGTGCCATAGCATGGGTCTTGAGGTGCCCAAACCTGTGGCTAGGAGAGCCGTAGCCTTAGCCTAAGCCTTTGGGTGCCCTAGCCTAAGCTTAGGGGTGCCCTAGCCTAAGTCTAGGAGTGCCCTAGCCTATGCCTAGGTGTGCCCAAGCCTAAGCCTAAGGGTGCCCTAGCCTAAGCCTAGGGGTGCCCTAGCCTAAGCCTAGGGGAGCCCTAGCCTAAGTCTAAGCCTAGGGGTGTCCTATCCTAAGCCTAGGGGTGCCCTAGCCTTAGGCTAGGGGAGCCCTAGCCTTAACCTAAGCCTAGGGTTGCCCTAGCCTAAGCCTAGGGGTGCCCTAGCCTGAGCCTACGGGTGCCCTAGCCTGAGGATAGGGGAGCCCTAGCGTTAGTCTAGCCTAGGATTGCCCTAGCCTTTGTCTAGGGGTGCCATAGCCTGAGTCTAGGGGTGCCCTAGCCTGAGGCTAGGGGAGCCGTAGCCTTAGCCGAAGCCTACCGGTGCCCTAGCCTAAGCCTAGGGGTGCCCTAGCCTAAGCTTTGGGGTGCCCTAGCCTTAGGCTAGGGGAGCCCTATCATTAGCATAAGCCTAGGGGTGCCCTAGCCTAAGCCTAGGGGTGCCCTAGCCTAAGCCTAGGGGTGCCCTAGCCTTAGGCTATGGGAGCCCAAGCCTTAGCCTAAGCTAGGGGTGCCCTAGCGTAAGCCTAGGGGTGCCCTAGCCTTAGGCTAGGGGAGCCCAAGCCTTAGCCTAAGCTAGAGGTGCCCTAGCCTAAGCCTAGGGATGCCCTAGCCTAAGCTAGGGGTGCCCTAGCCTAAGCCTAGGGGTGCCCTAGCGTAAGCCTAGGGGTGCCCTAGCCTTAGGCTAGGGGAGCCCTAGCCTTAGCCTAAGCCTAGCGGTGCCATTGCTTAAGCCTAGGGTTCCCTAGCCTAAGCCAAGGGATGCCCTAACCTAAGCCATGGGGTGCCCTAGCCTTAGTCTATGGGAGCCCTAGCCTTAGCTTAAGCCTAGGGTTGCCCTAGCCTAAGACTAGGGGTGCCCTAGCCTAAGCCTAGGGGTGCCCTAGCCTAAGCCTAAGGGTTCCCTAGCCTAAGCCTAGGGGTGCACTAACCTAAGCCTAGGTGTGCCTTAGCCTTTGGCTAGAGAAGCCCTAGCCTTAGCTTTAGCCTAGGGGTGCCCTACCCTAAGCCTAGGGGTATCCTAGCCTAAGCCTGGGGATGCCCTAGCCTAAGCCTAGGGGTACCCTAGCCTAAGCCTACGGGTGCCCTAGCCATAGGCTAGGGTAGCCCTAGTTTAGCCTAAGCCTAGTTGTGCCCTAGCCTAAGCCTAGGGGTTCCCTAGACTAAGCCTAGGGGTGCTCTAGCCTTAGGCTAGGGTTGCCTTAGCCTAAGCGTAGGGGTACCCTAGCCTGAGGCTAGGGGAGTCCTAGCCTTAGCCTAAGCCTAGGGGTGCCCTAGCCTAAGCATAGGGGTGCCCTACCCTGAGCCTAGGGGTGTCCTAGCCTGAGCTTACGGGTGTCCTAGCCTGAGGCTAGGGGAACCCTAGCCTTAGTCTATCCTAGGATTGCCCTGGCCTAAGACTAGGGGTGCCATAGCATGAGTCTCGGGGTGCCCTAGCCTGAGTCTTGGGGAGCCGTAGCCTTTGCCTAAGCCTAGGGGTGCCCTAGCCTAAGCCTAGGGGTGCCTTAGCCTAAGCCTAGGGGAGCCCTAGCCCTAGCCTAAGCCTAGGGGTGCCCTAGCCTAAACCTAGGGGTGCCCTAGCCTTAGGCTAGGGGAGCCCTAGCCCTAGCCTAAGCCTAGGGGTGCCCTAGCCTAAGCCTTGGCGTGCTCTAGCCTTAGGCTACGGGAGACTTAGCCTTAGCCTAAGCCTAGGGGTGCCCAAGCCTGAGCCTAGGGGTGCCATAACCTAAGCCTAGGGGTGCCCTAGCTTGAGGCTAGGGGAGTCCTAGCCTGAGTCTTTCCTAGGATTGCCCTAGCCTAAGCCTAGGGGTGCCATAGCCTGAGTCTAGGGGTGCCCTAGACCTTAGGCTAGGGGAGCCGTAGCCTTAGCCTAAGCCTACGGGTGCCCTAGTTTAAACCTAGTTGTGCCCTTGCCTAAGCAGAGCGGTGCCCTAGCCTAAGCCTTGGGGTGCCCTAGCCATAGGCTAGGGGAGCCCTAGCCTTAGCCGAAGCCTAGGGGTACCCTAGCCTAAGCGTAGGGGTGCCCTAGCCTAAGCCTAGTGGTGCCCTAACCTAAGCCTAGGGGTGCCCTAGCCTTAGGCTAGGGGAGCCCTAGCCTTAGCCTAAGCCTAGGGGTGCCCTAGCCTAAGCCTAGGGGTGCCCTAGCCTAAGCCTTGGGGTGCTCTAGCCTTAGGCTAGGGGAACCCTAGCCTTAGCCTAAGCCTAGGGGTGCCCTAGCCTAAGCCTAGGTGTACCCTCGCGTAAGCCTAGGGGTGCCCTAGCCTGAGCCTAGAGTTGCCCTAGCCTAAGCCTACGCGTGCCCTAGCCTTAGGCTAGGGGAGCCATAGCTTTAGCCTCAGCCTAGGGGTGCCCTAGCCTAAGCCTAGGGGTGCCCTAGCCTGAGTCTATGGGTGCCCTAGCCTGAGCCTAGGGGTGCCCTAGCCTTAGGGTAGGGGAGCCCTAGCCTTAGCCTAATCCTAGGGGTGCCCTAGCCTAAGCCTAGGGTTGCCCTTGCCTTAGGCTAGGGGAGCCCTAGCCTTAGCCGAAGCCTAGGGGTACCCTAGCCTAAGCGTAGGGGTGCCCTAGCCTAAGCCTAGGTGTGCCCTAACCTAAGCCTAGGGGTGCCCTAGCCTTAGGCTAGGGGAGCCCTAGCCTTAGCCTAGGCCTAGGGGTTCCCTAGCCTAAGCCTAGGGGTGCCCTAGCCTAAGCCTAGGGGTGCTCTAGCCTTAGGCTAGGGGAACCCTAGCCTTAGCCTAAGCCTAGGGGAGCCCTAGCCTAAGCCTAGGGGTGCCCTAACCTGAGGCTAGTGAAGCCCTAGCTTTAGCCTAAGCCCTGGGATTCCCTAGCCTAAGTCTAGGGGTTCCCTAGTCTAAACCTAGGGGTGCCCTAGCCAGAGCCTACAGGTGCCCTTTCCTTAGCATAGCCTAGGATTGCCCTAGCCTAAGCCTAGGGGTGCCATAGCCTGAGTCTAGGGGTGCCCTAGCCTGAGGCTAGGGGAGCAGTAGCCTTAGTCTAAGCCTAGCTGTGCCCTAGCCTAAGCCTAGGGGTGCCCTAGCCTAAGCCTAGGGGTGCCGTAGCCTTAGGCTAGGGGAGCCCTAGCCTTAGCCTAAGCGTAGGGGTGCCATAGCCTAAGCCTAGGAGTGCTGTAGCCTTAGGCTAGGGGAGCCCTAGCCTTAGCCTAAGCCTAGGGGTGCCCTAGCCTAGTCCTAGGGGTGCCCTAGCCTAAGCCAAGGTGTGCCCTAGCCTAATCCTTGGGGTGCCATAGCCTAAGCTTAGTGGTGCCCTAGACTAAGCCTAGGGGTGCCCTAACCTTAGGCTAGGGGAGCCCTAATCTTACCCTAAGGCTAGGGGTGCACTAGCCTAAGGCTAGGGTAGCCCTCGCCTTAGCCTAAGCGTAGGGGTGCCCTAGCCTAAGCCTAGGGGTGCCCTAGCCTAAGCCTAGGGGTGCCATAGCCTAAGCCTAGGGGTGCCCTAGACTAAGCCTTGGGGTGCCCTAACCTTAGGCTAGGGGAGCCCTAATCTTACCCTAAGCCTACGGGTGCCCTAGCCTAAGGCTAGGGGAGCCCTAGCCTTAGCCCAAGCCTAGGGGTGCCCTAGCCTAAGCCTAGGGGTGCCTTAGCCTAAGCCTAGGGGTGCCCTAGCCTTAGGTTAGGGGAGCCCTAGCCTTAGCCTAAGCCTAGGGGTGCCCTAGCCTAAGCCTAGGTGTGCCCTAGCCTAAGCCAAGGGGTGCCCTAGCCTAAGCCTAGGGGAGCCCTAGCCTTAGCCTAAGCCTAGGGGTGCCCTAGCCTAAGCCTAGGTGTGCCCTAGCCTAAGCCAAGGGGTGCCTTAGCCTAAGCCTAGGGGAGCCCTAGCCTTAGCCTAAGCCTAAGTGTGCCCTAGCCTAAGCCTAGGGGTGTCAAAACCTAAGCCTAGGGGTGACCTACCCTAAGCCTCGGTTTACCCTAACCTAAGCGTAGGGGAGCCCTAGCCTTAGCCTAAGCCTAGGTGTGCCCTAGCCTAAGGCTAGGGTTGCCCTAGCCTAAGCCAAGGTGTGTCCTAGCCTAAGCCTAGGGGTGTCCTAGCCTAAGGTTAGGGTTGCCCTAGCCTAACCCTAGGGGTGCCCTAGCCTAAGCCTAAGGGTGCCCAAGCCTTAGCCTAGTGGAGCCCTAGCCTTAGGCTAGGGGAGTCCTAGCTTTAGCCTAAGCCTTGGGGTGCCCTAGCCTAAGCCTAGGGGTGCCCTAGCCTAAGCCTACGGGTGCCCTAGCCTAAGCCTAGAGGTGCCCTAGCCTTAGGCTAGGGGAGCCCTAGCTTTAGCCTAAGCCTAGGGGTGCCCTAGCCTAAGCCTAGGTGTGCCCTAACCTAAGCCTAGGGGTGCCCTAGCCTTAGGCTAGGGCAGCCCTAGTCTTAGCCTAAGCCTAGGGGTACCCTAGCCTAAGCCTAGGGGTGCCCTACCCTAAGCCTAGGGATGCCCTAACCTGAGGCTAGGGGAGCCCTAGCTTTAGCCTAAGCCCTGGGGTGCCCTAGCCTAAGCCTAGGGGTGCCCTAGCCTGAACCTAGGAGTGCCCTAGCCTGAGCCTACAGTTGCCCTTTCCTTAGTCTAGCCTAGGATTGCCCTAGCCTAAGCCTAAGGGTGCCATAGACTGAGTCTAGGGGTGCCCTAGCCTGAGGCTAGGGGAGTCGTAACCTTACCCTAAGGCTAGCTGTGCCCTAGCCTAAGCCTAGGGGTGCCCTAGCCTAAGCCTAGGGGTGCCCTAGCCTTAGGCTAGGGGAGCCCTAGCCTTAGCCTAAGCGTAGGGGTGCCCTAGCCTAAGCCTAGGAGTGCTCTAGCCTTAGGCTAGGGGAGCCCTAGCCTTAGCCTAAGCCTAGGGGTGCCCTAGACTAAGCCTAGGGGTGCCCTAACCTTAGGCTATGGGAGCCCTAATCTTACCCTAAGCCTAGGGGTGTCCTAGCCTAAGGCTAGGGGAGCCCTAGCCTTAGCCTAATCTAGGGGTGGCCTAGCCTAAGCCTAGGGGTGCCCTCGCCTAAGCCTCGGGGTACCCTAGCCGAAGGCAAGGGGTGCCCTAGCCTTAGGCTAGGGATGCCTTAGCCTTAGCCTAAGCCTAGGGGTGCCCTAGCCTAAACCTAGGGGTGCCTTAGCCTAAGCCTAGGGGTGCCCTAGCCTTAGGCTTGGAGAGCCCTAGCCTTAGTCTAAGCCTAGGGGTGCCCTAGCCTAAGCCTAGGTGTGCCCTAGCCTAAGCCAAGGGGTGCCCTAGCCTAAGCCTAGGGGAGCCCTAGCCTTAGACTAAGCCTAGGGGTGCCCTAGCCTAAGACTAGGTGTGCCCTAGCCTAAGCCAATGGGTGCCCTAGCCTAAGCCTATGGGTGCCCTCGCCTAAGCCTCGGGGTACCGTAGCCGAAGCCAAGGGGTGCCCTAGCCTTAGGCTAGGGATGCCTTAGCCTTAGCCTAAGCCTAGGGGTGCCCTAGCCTAAACCTAGGGGTGCCTTAGCCTAAGCCTAGGGGTGCCCTAGCCTTAGGCTTGGAGAGCCCTAGCCTTAGTCTAAGCCTAGGGGTGCCCTAGCCTAAGCCTAGGTGTGCCCTAGCCTAAGCCAAGGGGTGCCCTAGCCTAAGCCTAGTGGAGCCCTAGCCTTAAACTAAGCCTAGGGGTGCCCTAGCCTAAGACTAGGTGTGCCCTAGCCTAAGCCAATGGGTGCCCTACCTAAGCCTATGGGAGCTCTAGCCTTTGCCCAAGCCCAGGTGTGCCCTAGCCTAAGCCTAGGGGTGCCCTAGCCTAAGCCTAGGGGTGACCTACCCTTAGCCTCGGGGTACCCTAACCTAAGCGTAGGGGATCCCTAGCCATAGCCTAAGACTAGGGGTGCCCTAGCCTAAGCCTAGGGGTGCCCTAGCCTAAGCCAAGATGTGTCCTAGCCTAAGCCTAGGGGTGCCCTAGCCTAAGCCTAGGGGTGCACTAGCCTAAACCTAGGGGTGCCCTAGCCTAAGCCTAGGGGTGCCCTAGCCTAAGCCTAAGGGTGCATTAGCCTAACCCTAGGGGTGCCCTAGCCTAAGCTTAGGTGTGACCTAGCCTTAGGCTAGTCGATCCCTAGCCTTAGCCTTAGCCTAGGGGTGCCCTAGCATAAGTCTAGGGGTGCCCTAGCCAAAGCCTAGGGGGTGCCCTAGCCTTAGGTTAGGGGACCCCAAGCCTTAGCCTAAGCCTAAGGGTACCCTAGCCTAAACCTAGGGGTGCACTAGCCTAAGCCTACGGGTACCCTAGCCTAAGCCTAGGGGTGCCCAAGCCTGAGGCTAGGGGAGCCCTAGCTTTAGCCTAAGCCTAGGGGTGCCCTAACCTAAGCCTACAGGTGCCCTAGCCTGAGGGTAGGGGAGCCCTTGCCTTAGTCTAGCCTAGGATTCCCCTAGCCTAAGCCTATGGGTGCCATAACATGGGTCTAGAGGTGCCCAAACCTGTGGCTAGGAGAGCCGTAGCCTTAGCCTAAGCCTTTGGGTGCCCTAGCCTAAGCTTAGGGGTGCCCTAGCCTAAGTCTAGGAGTGCCCTAGCCTATGCCTAGGGGTGCCCAAGCCTAAGCCTAAGGGTGCCCTAGCCTAAGCCTAGGGGTGCCCTAGCCTAAGCCTAGGGGAGCCCTAGCCTAAGTCTAAGCCTAGGGGTGTCCTATCCTAAGCCTAGGGGTGCCCTAGCCTTAGGCTAGGGGAGCCCTAGCCTTAACCTAAGCCTACTGGTGCCCTAGCCTAAGCCTAGGGGTGCTCTAGCCTTAGGCTAGGGGAGCCCTAGCCTTAGCCTAAGCCTAGGGTTGCCCTAGCCTAAGCCTAGGGGTGCCCTAGCCTGAGCCTACGGGTGCCCTAGCCTGAGGATAGGGGAGCCCTAGCGTTAGTCTAGCCTAGGATTGCCCTAGTCTTTTTCTAGGGGTGCCATAGCCTGAGTCTAGGGGTGCCCTAGCCTGAGGCTAGGGGAGCCGTAGCCTTAGCCGAAGCCTAGGGGTGCCCTAGCCTAAGCCTAGGGGTGCCCTAGCCTAAGCCTTGGGGTGCCCTAGCCTTAGGCTAGGGGAGCCCTATCCTTAGCATAAGCCTCGGGGTGCCCTAGCCTAAGCCTAGGGGTGCCCTAGCCTTAGGCTATGGGAGCCCAAGCCTTAGCCTAAGCTAGGGGTGCCCTAGCGTAAGCCTAGTGGTGCCCTAGCCTTAGGCTAGGGGAGGCCAAGCCTTAGCCTAAGCTAGAGGTGCCCTAGCCTAAGCCTAGGGTTTCCCTAGCCTAAGCTAGGGGTGCCCTAGCCTAAGCCTAGGGGTGCCCTAGCGTAAGCCTAGGGGTGCCCTAGCCTTAGGCTAGGGGAGCCCTAGCCTTAGCCTAAGCCTAGCGGTGCCATTGCTTAAGCCTAGGGTTCCCTAGCCTAAGCCAAGGGATGCCCTAACCTAAGCCATGTGGTGCCCTAGCCTTAGTCTATGGGAGCCCTAGCCTTAGCTTAAGCCTAGGGGTGCCCTAGCCTAAGACTAGGGGTGCCCTAGCCTAAGCCTAGGGGGGCCCTAGCCTAAGCCTAAGGGTTCTCTAGCCTAAGCCTAGGGGTGCACTAACCTAAGCCTAGGGGTGCATTAGCCTTTGGCTAGAGAAGCCCTAGCCTTAGCTTTAGCCTAGGGGTGCCCTACCCTAAGCCTAGGGGTATCCTAGCCTAAGCCTGGTGGTGCCCTAGCCTAAGCCTAGGGGTACCCTAGCCTAAGCCTACGGGTGCCCTAGCCATAGGCTAGGGTAGCCCTAGTTTAGCCTAAGCCTAGTTGTGCCCTAGCCTAAGTCTAGGGGTGCCCTAGCCTAAGCCTAGGGGTGCTCTAGCCTTAGGCTAGGGTTGCCTTAGCCTAAGCGTAGGGGTGCCCTAGCCTGAGGCTAGGGGAGTCCTAGCCTTAGCCTAAGCCTAGGGGTGCCCTAGCCTAAGCATAGGGGTGCCCTAGCCTGAGCCTAGGGGTGTCCTAGCCTGAGCTTACGGGTGTCCTAGCCTGAGGCTAGGGGAACCCTAGCCTTAGTCTATCCTACGATTGCCCTAGCCTAAGACTAGGGGTGCCATAGCATGAGTCTCGGGGTGCCCTAGCCAGAGTCTAGGGGAGCTGTAGCCTTTGCCTAAGCCTAGGGGTGCCCTAGCCTAAACCTAGGGGTGCCTTAGCCTAAGCCTAGGGGAGCCCTAGCCCTAGCCTAAGCCTAGGGGTGCCCTAGCCTAAACCTAGGGGTGCCATAGCCTTAGGCTAGGGGAGCCCTAGCCCTATCCTAAGCCTAGGGGTGCACTAGCCTAAGCCTTGGGGTGCTCTAGCCTTAGGCTACGGGAGACTTAGCCTTAGCCTAAGCCTAGGGGTGCCCAAGCTTGAGCCTAGGGGTGCCATAACCTAAGCCTAGGGGTGCCCTAGCTTGAGGCTAGGGGAGTCCTAGCCTGAGTCTATCCTAGGATTGCCCTAGCCTAAGCCTAGGGGTGCCATAGCCTGAGTCTAGGGGTGCCCTAGACCTTAGGCTAGGGGAACCGTAGCCTTAGCCTAAGCCTAGGGGTGCCCAAGTTTAAGCCTAGTTGTGCCCTTGCTTAAGCCGAGCGGTGCCCTAGGCTAAGCCTAGGGGTTCCCTAGCCATAGGCTAGGGGAGCCCAAGCCTTAGCCTAAGCCTTGTGGTGCCCTAGCCTGAGCCTAGGGGTGCCCTAGCCTGAGGCTAGGGGAGCCCTAGCCTTAGCCTAAGCCGAGGATTGCCCTAGCCTAAGTCTACGGGTGCCCTAACCAAAGCCTAGGGGTGCCCTAGCCTTAGGCTAGGGGAGCCCTAGCCTTAGCCTAACCCTAGGGGTGCCCTAGCCTAACCCTAGGGGTGCCCTAGCCTAAGCCTAGGGGTGCCCTAGCCTAAGCCTAGGGGTGACCTAGCCTAAGCCTAGGGGTGCACTAGCCTAAGCCTAGGGGTGCCATAGCCTAAGCCTAGGGGTACCCTCGCCTAAGCCTCGGGGTACCCTAGCCTAAGCCTAGGGGTGCCCTAGTCTAAGCCTAGGGGTGCTCTAGCCTTAGGCTAGGGGAGCCTTAACCTTAGCCCAAAAGTAGGGGTGCCCTAGCCTAAGCCTAGTGGTGCCCTAGCCAAAGCCTAGGGGTGCCCTATCCTAAGCCTAGGGGTGCCCTAGCCTGAGGCTAGGTGAGCCGTAGCCTTAGCCTAAGCCTAGGGGTGCCCTAGCCTGAGCCTAGGGGTGGCCTAGCCTGAGACTACGGGTGCCCTATCCTGAGGCTAGAGGAGCACTAGCCTTAGTCTAGCCAAGGGGTGCCCTAGCCTAAGCCTAGGGGTGCCCTAGCCTGAGCCTAGGGGTGCCCTAGCCTGAGCCTAGGGGTGCCTAACCTTAGGGTAGGGGAGCCCTAGCTTTAGCCTAAGCCTAGGGGTGCCCTAGCCTAAGCCTAGGGGTGCCCTAGCCAAAGCCTAGGGGTGCCCTAGATAAGCCTAGGGGTGCCCTAGCCTGACGCTACGGATGCCCTAGCCTGAGGCTAGGGGAGCACTAGCCTTAGTCTAGCCTAGGGGTGCCCTAGCCTAAGCCTAGGGGTGCCCAAACCTAAGCCTAGGGGTGCCCTAGCCTGTGCCTAGGGGTGCCCTAGCCTGAGCCTAGGGGTGCCCTAGCCTTAGGGTAGGGGAGCCCTAGCCTTAGCCTAATCCTAGGGGTGCCCTAGCCTAAGCTTAGGGTTGCCCTAGCCAAAGACTAAGGGTGCCCTAGCCTAAGACTAGGGGTGCCCTAACCTAAGCCTAGCGGTGCTCTAGCCTTAGGCTAAGGGAACGCTAGCCTTAGCCTAAGCCTAGGGGTGCCCTAGCCTAAGCCTAGGGGTGCCCTAACCTGAGCCTAGGGGTGCCCTAGCTTGAGCCTACGGGTGCCCTTTCCTTAGTCTAGCCTAGGATTGCCCTAGACTAAGCCTAGGGGTGTCATAGCCTGAGTCTAGGGGTGCCCTAGCCTGAGGCTAGGGGAGCCGTAGCCTTAGCCTAAGCCTAGCTGTGCCCTAGCCTAAGCCTAGGGGTGCCCTAGCCTAAACCTAGGGGTGCCCTAGCCTTAGCCTAAGCCTAGGGGTGCACTAGCCTGAGCCTATGGGAGCCCTAGCCTAAACCTAGGGGTGCCCTAGCCTGAGGCTAGGGGAGCCCTAGCCTTAGCCTAAGCGTAGGGGTGCCCTAGCCTAAGCCTAGGGGTGCCCTAGCATAAGCCTAGGGGTGTCCGACCCTAAGCCTAGGGTTGCCATAGCCTAAGCCTAGGGTTGCCCTAGACTAAGGCTAGGGGAACCCTAGATTTAGCCTAAGCCTAAGGGTGCCCTAGCCTAAGCCTAAGGGTGCCCTAGCCTTACGCTAGGGGAGCCCTAGCCTTAGCCTAAGCCGAGGTGTGCCCTAGCCTAAACCTAGGGGTGCCCTCACCAAGACTCGGAGTACCCTAGCCCAAGCCAAGGGGTGCCCTAGCCTAGGCTAGGGATGCCTTAGCCTTACCCTAAGCCCCCGGGTGCCCTAGCCAAAGCCTAGGGGTGCCCAAGCCTAAGCCTAGGCCTGCCCTAGCCTTAGGCTAGGGGAGCCCTAGTCTTAGCCTAAGCCTAGGGGTGCCCTAGCATAAGCCTAGTTGTGCCCTAGCCTAAGCCATGGGGTGCCCTAGCCTAAGCCTAGGGGAGCCCTAGCCTTAGCCTAAGCATAGGGGTGCCCTAGCCTAAATCTAGGTGTGCCCTAGCCTAAACCAAGGTGTGCCCTAGCCTAAGCCTAGGGGAGCCCTAGCCTTAGCCTAAGCCTAGGTGTGCCCTAGCCTAAGCCTAGGGGTGCCCTAGCCTAAGCCAAGGGGTGCCCTAGCCTAGGCTAGGGGAGCCCTAGCCTTAGCCTAAGCGTAGGGGTACCCTAGCCTAAGCCTAGGGGTGCCCGAGTCTGAGCCTAGGGGTGCCCTAGCCTAAGCCTAGGGGTGCCCTAGCCTGAGGCTAGGGGAGCCCTAGCCTTAGCCTAAGCCTAGGTGTGCAATAGCCTGAGCCTAGGGGTGCCCTAGCCTGAGCCTACGGGTGACCTGGCCTGAGGCTAAGGGAGTCCTAGCCTGAGTCTAGCCTAGGATTGACCTAGCCTAAGCCTAGGGGTGCCATAGCCTGAGTCTAGGGGTGCCCTAGCCTTAGGCTAGTGGAGCCCTAGCCTTAGCCTAAGCCTAGCGGTGCCCTAGCCTAAGATTAGGGGTGCCCTAGCCTAAGCCTAGGGGTGCCCTAGCCTTAGGCTATGGGAGCCCTAGCCTTAGCCTAAGGCCAGGGTGTCCTAGCCTATGACTAGGGGTGCCCTAGCCTAAGCCTTCGCTGCCCTAGCCTAAGCCTAGGGGTGTCCTAGCCTTAAGCTAGGGGAGCCCTAGCCTTAGCTTAAGCCTAGGGGTGCCCTAGCGTAAGCCTAGGGGTGCCATAGCCTATCCCTAGGGGTGCCCTAGCCTAAGCCTAGGGGTGCCCTCTTCTAAGCTTAGGGGTGCCCTAGCCGTTGGCTAGAGGAGCCCTAGCCTTAGCCTTAGCCTAGCGGTGCCCAAGCCTAAGCCTACGGTTGCCCTAGCCAAAGCCTAGGGGTGCCCTAGCCTAAGGCTAGGGGAGCCCTAGCTTTAGCCTAAGCCTAGAGGTGCCCTAGCCTAAGGCTACGGGTGCCCTGGCCTTAAGCTAGGGGATCCCTAGATTTAGCCTAAGCCTAGGGGTGCCTTAATCTAAGCCTAGGGGTGCCCTAGCCTAAGCCTAGAGGTGCTCTAGCCTTAGGCTAGGGGAGCCCTACCCTTAGCCTAAGCCTAGCTGTGCCCTAGCCTAAGCCTATGTGTACCCTAGCCTTAGCCTAGGGGTGCCCTAGCCTAAGCCTACGGGTGCCCTAGCCTGAGCCTAGGGGTGCCCTAGCCTGAGCCTACGGGTACCCTAGCCTGAGGCTAGGGGAGCCCTAGCCTTAGCCTAAGCCTAGGGGTGCCCTAGCCTAAGCCTAGGGGTGCCCTAGCCTAAGCCTTGGGGTGCCCTAGCCTTAGGCTATGGGAGCCCAAGTCTTAGCCTAAGCTAGGGGTGCCCTAGCGTAAGCCTAGGGGTGCCCTAGCCTTAGGCTAGGGGAGCCCAAGCCTTAGCCTAAGCTAGAGGTGCCCTAGCCTAAGCCTAGGGGTGCCCTAGCCTAAGCTAGGGGTGCCCTAGCCTAAGCCTAGGGGTGCCCTAGCGTAAGCCTAGGGGTGCCCTAGCCTTAGGCTAGGGGAGCCCTAGCCTTAGCCTAAGCCTAGCGGTGCCATTGCTTAAGCCTAGGGTTCCCTAGCCTAAGCCAAGGGATGCCCTAACCTAAGCCATGGGGTGCCCTAGCCTTAGTCTATGGGAGCCCTAGCCTTAGCTTAAGCCTAGGGGTGCCCTAGCCTAAGACTAGGGGTGCCCTAGCCTAAGCCTATGGGTGCCCTAGCCTAAGCCTAAGGGTTCCCTAGCCTAAGCCTAGGGGTGCACTAACCTAAGCCTAGGGGTGCATTAGCCTTTGGCTAGAGAAGCCCTAGCCTTTGCTTTAGCTTAGGGGTGCCCTACCCTAAGCCTAGGGGTATCCTAGCCTAAGCCTGGGGGTGCCCTAGCCTAAGCCTAGGGGTACCCTAGCCTAAGCCTACGGGTGCCCTAGCCATAGACTAGGGTAGCCCTAGTTTAGACTAAGCCTAGTTGTGCCCTAGCCTAAGTCTAGGGGTGCCCTAGCCTAAGCCTAGGGGTGCTCTAGCCTTAGGCTAGGGTTGCCTTAGCCTAAGCGTAGGGGTGCCCTAGCCTGAGGCTAGGGGAGTCCTAGCCTTAGCCTAAGCCTAGGGGTGCCCTAGCCTAAGCATAGGGGTGCCCTAGCCAAAGCCTAGGGGTGCCCTATCCTAAGCCTAGGGGTGCCCTAGCCTGAGGCTAGGTGAGCCGTAGCCTTAGCCTAAGCCTAGGGGTGCCCTAGCCTGAGCCTAAGGGTGGCCTAGCCTGAGACTACGGGTGCCCTATCCTGAGGCTAGAGGAGCACTAGCCTTAGTCTAGCCAAGGGGTGCCCTAGCCTAAGCCTAGGGGTGCCCTAGCCTGAGCCTAGGGGTGCCCTAGCCTGAGCCTAGGGGTGCCCTAGCCTTAGGGTAGGGGAACCCTAGCTTTAGCCTAAGCCTAGGGGTGCCCTAGCCTAAGCCTAGGGGTGCCCTAGCCAAAGCCTAGGGGTGCCCTAGCCTAAGCCTAGGGGTGCCCTAGCCTGACCCTACGGATGCCCTAGCCTGAGGCTAGGGGAGCACTGGCCTTAGTCTAGCCTAGGGGTACCCTAGCCTAAGCCTAGGGGTGCCCAAACCTAAGCCTAGGGGTGCCCTAGCCTGTGCCTAGGGGTGCCCTAGCCTGAGCCTAGGAGTGCCCTAGCCTTAGGGTAGGGGAGCCCTAGCCTTAGCCTAAGCCTAGGGATGCCCTAGCCTAAGCTTAGGGTTGCCCTAGCCAAAGACTAAGGGTGCCCTAGCCTAAGACTAGGGGTGCCCTAACCTAAGCCTAGCGGTGCTCTAGCCTTAGCCTAAGGGAACGCTAGCCTTAGCCTAAGCCTAGGGGTGCCCTAGCCTAAGCCTAGGGGTGCCCTAGCCTGAGCCTAGGGGTGCCCTAGCCTGAGCCTACGGGTGCCCTTTCCTTAGTCTAGCCTAGGATTGCCCTAGACTAAGCCTAGGGGTGTCATAGCCTGAGTCTAGGGGTGCCGTAGCCTGAGGCTAGGGGAGCCGTAGCCTTAGCCTAAGCCTAGCTGTGCCCTAGCCTAAGCCTAGGGGTGCCCTAGCCTAAACTTAGGGGTGCCCTAGCCTTAGGGTAGGGGAGCCCTAGCCTTAGCCTAAGCGTAGGGGTGCCCTAGCCTAAGCCTAGGGGTGCTCTAGCCTAAGCCTAGGGGTGCCCTAAACTAAGCCTAGGGGTGTCCTAGCCTAAGCCTACGGGTGCCATAGCCTAAGCCTAGCTGTGCCCTAGCCTAAGCCTATGGGTGCCCTAGCCTGAGGCTAGGGGAGCCCTAGCCTTAGCCTAAGCGTAGGGGTGCCCTAGCCTAAGCCTAGGGGTGCCCTAGCATAAGCCTAGGGGTGTCCGACCCTAAGCCTAGGGTTGCCATAGCCTAAGCCTAGGGGTGCCCTAGACTAAGGCTAGGGGAACCCTAGATTTAGCCTAAGCCTAAGGGTGCCCTAGCCTAAGCCTAAGGGTGCCCTAGCCTTACGCTAGGGGAGCCCTAGCCTTAGCCTAAGCCGAGGTGTGCCCTAGCCTAAACCTATGGGTGCCCTCACCAAGACTCGGAGTACCCTAGCCCAAGCCAAGGGATGCCCTAGCCTTAGGCTAGGGATGCCTTAGCCTTAGCCTAAGCCCCCGGGTGCCCTAGCCAAAGCCTAGGGGTGCCCAAGCCTAAGCCTAGGCCTGCCCTAGCCTTAGGCTAGGGGAGCCCTAGCCTTAGCCTAAGCCTAGGGGTGCCCTAGCCTAAGCCTAGTTGTGCCCTAGCCTAAGCCATGGGGTGCCCTAGCCTAAGCCTAGGGGAGCCCTAGCCTTACCAAAGCATAGGGGTGCCCTAACCTAAATCTAGGTGTGCCCTAGCCTAAACCAAGGTGTGCCCTAGCCTAAGCCTAGGGGAGCCCTAGCCTTAGCCTAAGCCTAGGTGTGCCCTAGCCTAAGCCTAGGGGTGCCCTAGCCTAAGCCAAGGGGTGCCCTAGCCTAGGCTAGGGGAGCCCTAGCCTTAGCCTAAGCGTAGGGGTACCCTAGCCTAAGCCTAGGGGTGCCCGAGTCTGAGCCTAGGGGTGCCCTAGCCTAAGCCTAGGGGTGCCCTAGCCTGAGGCTAGGGGAGCCCTAGCCTTAGCCTAAGCCGAGGTGTGCACTAGCCTGAGCCTAGGGGTGCCCTAGCCTGAGCCTACGGGTGACCTAGCCTGAGGCTAAGGGAGTCCTAGCCTGAGTCTAGCCTAGGATTGACCTAGCCTAAGCCTAGGGGTGCCATAGCCTGAGTCTAGGGGTGCCCTAACTTTGGCTAGTGGAGCCCTAGCCTTAGCCTAAGGCTAGCGGTGCCCTAGCCTAAGATTAGGGGTGCCCTAGCCTAAGCCTTCGCTGCCCTAGCCTAAGGCTAGGGGTGTCCTAGCCTTAAGCTAGGGGAGCCCTAGCCTTAGCTTAAGCCTAGGGGTGCCCTAGCGTAAGCCTAGGGGTGCCCTAGCCTATCCCTAGGGGTGCCCTAGGCTAAGCCTAGGGGTGCCCTCGCCTAAGCTTTGGGGTGCCCTAGCCGTTGGCTAGAGGAGCCCTAGCCTTAGCCTTAGCCTAGGGGTGCCCAAGCCTAAGCCTACGGTTGCCCTAGCCAAAGCCTAGGGGTGCCCTATCCTAAGGCTAGGGGAGCCCTAGCTTTAGCCTAAGCCTAGAGGTGCCCTAGCCTAAGGCTACGGGTGCCCTGGCCTTAAGCTAGGGGATCCCTAGATTTAGCCTAAGCCTAGGGGTGCCCTAATCTAAGCCTAGGGGTGCCCTAGCCTAAGCCTAGAGGTGCTCTAGCCTTAGGCTAGGGGAGCCCTACCCTTAGCCTAAGCCTAGCTGTGCCCTAGCCTAAGCCTAGGTGTACCCTAGCCTTAGCCTAGGGGTGCCCTAATCTAAGCCTAGGGGTGCCCTAGCCTGAGCCTAGGGGTGCCCTAGCCTGAGCCTACGGGTACCCTAGCCTGATGCTAGGGGAGCCCTAGCCTTAGCCTAAGCCTAGGGGTGCCCTAGCCTAAGCCTAGGGGTGCCCTAGCCTAAGCCTTGGGGTGCCCTAGCCTTAGGCTATGGGAGCCCAAGCCTTAGCCTAAGCTAGGGGTGCCCTAGCGTAAGCCTAGGGGTGCCCTAGCCTTAGGCTAGGGGAGCCCAAGCCTTAGCCTAAGCTAGAGGTGCCCTAGCCTAAGCCTAGGGGTGCCCTAGCCTAAGCCTAGGGGTGCCCTAGCGTAAGCCTAGGGGTGCCCTAGTGTAAGCCTAGGGGTGCCCTAGCCTTAGGCTAGGGGAGCCCTAGCCTTAGCCTAAGCCTAGCGGTGCCATTGCTTAAGCCAAGGGTTCCCTAGCCTAAGCCAAGGGATGCCCTAACCTAAGCCATGGGGTGCCCTAGCCTTAGTCTATGGGAGCCCTAGCCTTAGCTTAAGCCTAGGGGTGCCCTAGCCTAAGACTAGGGGTGCCCTAGCCTAAGCCTATGGGTGCCCTAGCCTAAGCCTAAGGGTTCCCTAGCCTAAGCCTAGGGGTGCACTAACCTAAGCCTAGGGGTGCATTAGCCTTTGGCTAGAGAAGCCCTAGCCTTAGCTTTAGCCTAGGGGTGCCCTACCCTAAGCCTAGGGGTATCCTAGCCTAAGCCTGGGGGTGCCCTAGCCTAAGCCTAGGGGTACCCTAGCCTAAGCCTACGGGTGCCCTAGCCATAGGCTAGGGTAGCCCTAGTTTAGCCTAAGCCTAGTTGTGCCCTAGCCTAAGTCTAGGGGTGCCCTAGCCTAAGCCTAGGGGTGCTCTAGCCTTAGGCTAGGGTTGCCTTAGCCTAAGCGTAGGGGTGCCCTAGCCTGAGGCTAGGGGAGTCCTAGCTTTAGCCTAAGCCTAGTGGTGCCCTAGCCTAAGCATAGGGGTGCCCTAGCCTGAGCCTAGGGGTGTCCTAGCCTGAGCTTACGGGTGTCCTAGCCTGAGGCTAGGGGAACCCTAGCCTTAGTCTATCCTAGGATTGCCCTAGCCTAAGACTAGGGATACCATAGCATGAGTCTCGGGGTGCCCTAGCCTGAGTCTAGGGGAGCCGTAGCCTTTGCCTAAGCCTAGGGGTGCCTTAGCCTAAGCCTAGGGGTGCCTTAGCCTAAGCCTAGGGGAGCCCTAGCCCTAGCCTAAGCCTAGGGGTGCCCTAGCCTAAACCTAGGGGTGCCCTAGCCTTAGGCTAGGGGAGCCCTAGCCCTATCCTAAGCCTAGGGGTGCCCTAGCCTAAGCCTTGGGGTGCTCTAGCCTTAGGCTACGGAGACTTAGCCTTAGCCTAAGCCTAGGGGTGCCCAAGCCTGAGCCTAGGGGTGCCATAACCTAAGCCTAGGGGTGCCCTAGCTTGAGGCTAGGGGAGTCCTAGCCTGAGTCTATCCTAGGATTGCCCTAGCCTAAGCCTAGGGTTGGCATAGCCTGAGTCTAGGGGTGCCCTAGACCTTAGGCTAGGGGAGCAGTAGCCTTAGCCTAAGCCTAGGGGTGCCCTAGTTTAAGCCTAGTTGTGCCCTTGCCTAAGCCGAGCGGTGCCCTAGCCTAAGCCTTGGGGTGCCCTAGCCATAGGCTAGGGGAGCCCTAGCCTTAGCCTAAGCCTTGTGGTGCCCTAGCCTGAACCTAGGGGTGCCCTAGCCTGAGGCTAGGGGAGCCCTAGCCTTAGCCTAAGCCGAGAATTGCCCTAGCCTAAGTCTACGGGTGCCCTAACCAAAGCCTAGGGGTGCCCTAGCCTTAGGCTAGGGGAGCCCTAGCCTTAGCCTAACCCTAGGGGTGCCCTAGCCTAAAGCTAGGGGTGCCCTAGCCTAAGCCTAGGGGTGACCTAGCCTAAGCCTAGGGGTGCACTAGCCTAAGCCTAGGGGTGCCATAGCCTAAGCCTAGGGGTACCCTCGCCTAAGCCTCGGGGTACCCTAGCCTAAGCCTAGGGGTGCCCTAGCCTAAGCCTAGGGGTGCCCTAGTCTAAGCCTAGGGGTGCTCTAGCCTTAGGCTACGGGAGCCTTAACCTTAGCCCAAAAGTAGGGGTGCCCTAGCCTAAGCCTAGTGGTGCCCTAGCCAAAGCCTAGGGGTGCCCTATCCTAAGCCTAGGGGTGCCCTAGCCTGAGGCTAGGTGAGCCATAGCCTTAGCCTAAGCCTAGGGGTGCCCTAGCCTGAGCCTAGGGGTGCACTAGCCTGAGACTACGGGTGCCCTATCCTGAGGCTAGAGGAGCACTAGCCTTAGTCTAGCCAAGGGGTGCCCTAGCCTAAGCCTAGGGGTGCCCTAGCCTGAGCCTAAGGGTGCCCTAGCCTGAGCCTAGGGGTGCCCTAGCCTTAGGGTAGGGGAGCCCTAGCTTTAGCCTAAGCCTAGGGGTGCCCTAGCCTAAGCCTAGGGGTGCCCTAGCCATAGCCTAGGGGTGCCCTAGCCTAAGCCTTGGGGTGCCCTAGCCTGACCCTACGGATGCCCTAGCCTGAGGCTAGGGGAGCACTAGCCTTAGTCTAGCCTAGGGGTGCCCTAGCCTAAGCCTAGGGGTGCCCAAACCTAAGCCTAGGGGTGCCCTAGCCTGTGCCTAGGGGTGCCCTAGCCTGAGCCTAGGGGTGCCCTAGCCTTAGGGTAGGGGAGCCCTAGCCTTAGCCTAAGCCTAGGGGTGCCCTAGCCTAAGCTTAGGGTTGCCCTAGCCAAAGACTAAGGGTGCCCTAGCCTAAGACTAGTGGTGCCCTAACCTAAGCCTAGCGGTGCTCTAGCCTTAGGCTAAGGGAACGCTAGCCTTAGCCTAAGCCTACGGGTGCCCTAGCCTAAGCCTAGGGGTGCCCTAGCCTGAGCCTAGGGGTGCCCTAGCCTGAGCCTACGGGTGCCCTTTCCTTAGTCTAGCCTAGGATTGCCCTAGACTAAGCCTAGGGGTGTCATAGCCTGAGTCTAGGCGTGCCCTAGCCTGAGGCTAGGGGAGCCGTAGCCTTAGCCTAAGCCTAGCTGTGCCCTAGCCTAAGCCTAGGGGTGCCCTAGCCTAAACCTAGGGGTGCCCTAGCCTTAGGCTAGGGGAGCCCTAGCCTTAGCCTAAGCGTAGGGGTGCCCTAGCCTAAGCCTAGGGGTGCTCTAGCCTAAGCCTAGGGGTGCCCTAAACTAAGCCTAGGGGTGTCCTAGCCTAAGCCTAGGGGTGCCATAGCCTAAGCCTAGCTGTGCCCTAGCCTAAGCCTATGGGTGCCCTAGCCTGAGGCTAGGGGAGCCCTAGCCTTAGCCTAAGCCTAGGGGTGCACTAGCCTGAGCCTATGGGAGCCCTAGCCTAAACCTAGGGGTGCCCTAGCCTGAGGCTAGGGGAGCCCTAGCCTTAGCCTAAGCGTAGGGGTGCCCTAGCCTAAGCCTAGGGGTGCCCTAGCATAAGCCTAGGGGTGTCCGACCCTAAGCCTAGGGTTGCCATAGCCTAAGCCTAGGGGTGCCCTAGACTAAGGCTAGGGGAACCCTAGATTTAGCCTAAGCCTAAGGGTGCCCTAGCCTAAGCCTAAGGGTGCCCTAGCCTTACGCTAGGGGAGCCCTAGCCTTAGCCTAAGCCGAGGTGTGCCCTAGCCTAAACCTAGGGGTGCCCTCACCAAGACTAGGAGTACCCTAGCCCAAGCCAAGGGGTGCCCTAGCCTTAGGCTAGGGATGCCTTAGCCTTAGCCTAAGCCCCCGGGTGCCCTAGCCAAAGCCTAGGGGTGCCCAAGCGTAAGCCTAGGCCTGCCCTAGCCTTAGGCTAGGGGAGCCCTAGCCTTAGCCAAAGCCTAGGGGTGCCCTAGCCTAAGCCTAGTTGTGCCCTAGCCTAAGCCATGGGGTGCCCTAGCCTAAGCCTAGGGGAGCCCTAGCCTTAGCCTAAGCATAGGGGTGCCCTAGCCTAAATCTAGGTGTGCCCTAGCCTAAACCAAGGTGTGCCCTAGCCTAAGCCTAGGGGAGCCCTAGCCTTAGCCTAAGCCTAGGTGTGCCCTAGCCTAAGCCTAGGGGTGCCCTAGCCTAAGCCAAGGGGTGCCCTAGCCTAGGCTAGGGGAGCCCTAGCCTTAGCCTAAGCGTAGGGGTACCCTAGCCTAAGCCTAGGGGTGCCCGAGTCTGAGCCGAGGGGTGCCCTAGCCTAAGCCTAGGGGTGCCCTAGCCTGAGGCTAGGGGAGCCCTAGCCTTAGCCTAAGCCTAGGTGTGCACTAGCCTGAGCCTAGGGGTGCCCTAGCCTGAGCCTACGGGTGACCTAGCCTGAGGCTAAGGGAGTCCTAGCCTGAGTCTAGCCTAGGATTGACCTAGCCTAAGCCTAGGGGTGCCTTAGCCTGAGTCTAGGGGTGCCCAAGCCTTAGGCTAGTGGAGCCCTAGCCTTAGCCTAAGCCTAGCGGTGCCCTTGCCTAAGATTAGGGGTGCCCTAGCCTAAGCCTAGGGGTGCCCTAGCCTTAGGCTATGGAGCCCTAGCCTTAGCCTAAGGCTAGGGGTGTCCTAGCCTATGACTAGGGGTGCCCTAGCCTAAGCCTTCGCTGCCCTAGCCTAAGCCTAGGGGTGTCCTAGCCTTAAGCTAGGGGAGCCCTAGCCTTAGCTTAAGCCTAGGGGTTCCCTAGCGTAAGCCTAGGGGTGCCCTAGCCTATCCCTAGGGGTGCCCTAGCCTAAGCCTAGGGGTGCCCTCGCCTAAGCTTAGGGGTGCCCTAGCCGTTGGCTAGAGGAGCCCTAGCCTTAGCCTTAGCCTAGGGGTGCCCAAGCCTAAGCCTACGGTTGCCCTAGCCAAAGTCTAGGGGTGCCCTATCCTAAGGCTAGGGGAGCCCTAGCTTTAGCCTAAGCCTAGAGGCGCCCTAGCCTAAGGCTATGGGTGCCCTCCCTTAAGCTAGGGGATCCCTAGATTTAGCCTAAGCGTAGGGGTGCCCTAATCTAAGCCTAGGGGTGCCCTAGCCTAAGCCTAGAGGTGCTCTAGCCTTAGGCTAGGGGAGCCCTACCCTTAGCCTAAGCCTAGCTGTGCCCTAGCCTAAGCCTAGGTGTACCCTAGCCTTAGCCTAGGGGTGCCCTAGCCTAAGCCTACGGGTGCCGTAGCCTGAGCCTAGGGGTGCCCTAGCCTGAGCCTACGGGTACCCTAGCCTGAGGCTAGGGGAGCCCTAGCCTTAGCCTAAGCCTAGGGGTGCCCTAGCCTAAGCATAGGGGTGCCCTAGCCTAAGCCTTGGGGTGCCCTAGCCTTAGGCTATGGGGGCCCAAGCCTTAGCCTAAGCTAGGGGTGCCCTAGCATAAGGCTAGGTATGCCCTAGCCTTAGGCTAGGGGAGCCCTAGCCTTAGCCTAAGGTAGAGGTGCCCTAGCCTAAGCCTAGGGGTGCCCTAGCTTAAGCTAGGGGTGCCCTAGCCTAAGCCTAGGGGTGCCCTAGCGTAAGCCTAGGGGTGCCCTAGCCTTAGGCTAGGGGTGCCCTAGCCTTAGCCTAAGCCTAGCGGTGCCATTGCTTAAGCCTAGGGTTCCCTAGCCTAAGCCAAGGGATGCCCTAACCTAAGCCATGTGGTGCCCTAGCCTTAGTCTATGGGAGCCCTAGCCTTAGCTTAAGCCTAGGGGTGCCCTAGCCTAAGACTAGGGGTGCCCTAGCCTAAGCCTAGGGGGGCCCTAGCCTAAGCCTAAGGGTTCCCTAGCCTAAGCTTAGGGGTGCACTAACCTAAGCCTAGGGGTGCATTAGCCTTTGGCTAGAGAAGCCATAGCCTTAGCTTTAGCCTAGGGGTGCCCTACCCTAAGCCTAGGGGTATCCTAGCCTAAGCCTGGGGGTGCCCTAGCCTAAGACTAGGGGTACCCTAGCCTAAGCCTACGGGTGCCCTAGCCATAGGCTAGGGTAGCCCTAGTTTAGCCTAAGCCTAGTTGTGCCCTAGCCTAAGTCTAGGGGTGCCCTAGCCTAAGCCTAGGGGTGCTCTAGCCTTAGGCTAGGGTTGCCTTAGCCTAAGCGTAGGGGTGCCCTAGCCTGAGGCTAGGGGAGTCCTAGCCTTAGCCTAAGCCTAGGGGTGCCCTAGCCTAAGCATAGGGGTGCCCTAGCCTGAGCCTAGGGGTGTCCTAGCCTGAGCTTACGGGTGTCTTAGCCTGAGGCTAGGGGAACCCTAGCCTTAGTCTATCCTAGGATTGCCCTAGCCTAAACCTAGGGGTGCCATAGCATGAGCCTCGGGGTGCCCTAGCCTGAGTCTAGGGGAGCCGTAGCCTTTGCCTAAGCGTAGGGGTGCCCTAGCCTAAGCCTAGGGGTGCCTTAGCCTAAGCCTAGGGGAGCCCTAGCCCTAGCCTAAGCCTAGGGGTGCCCTAGCCTAAACCTTGGGGTGCCCTAGCCTTAGGCTAGGGGAGCCCTAGCCCTATCCTAAGCCTAGGGGTGCCCTAGCCTAAGCCTTGGGGTGCTCTAGCCTTAGGCTACGGGAGACTTAGCCTTAGCCTAAGCCTAGGGGTGCCCAAGCCTGAGCCTAGGGGTCCATAACCTAAGCCTAGGGGTGCCCTAGCTTGAGGCTAGGGGAGTCCTAGCCTGAGTCTATCCTAGGATTGCCCTAGCCTAAGCCTAGGGGTGGCATAGCCTGAGTCTAGGGGTGCCCTAGACCTTAGGCTAGGGGAGCCGTAGCCTTAGCCTAAGCCTAGGGGTGCCCTAGTTTAAGCCTAGTTGTGCCCTTGCCTAAGCCGAGCGGTGCCCTAGCCTAAGCCTTTGGGTGCCCTAGGCATAGGCTAGGGGAGCCCTAGCCTTAGCCTAAGCCTTGTGGTGCCCTAGCCTGAGCCTAGGGGTGCCCTAGCCTGAGGCTAGGGGAGCCCTAGCCTTAGCCTAAGCCGAGGATTGCCCTAGCCTAAGTCTACGGGTGCCCTAACCAAAGCCTAGGGGTGCCCTAGCCTTAGGCTAGGGGAGCCCTAGCCTTAGCCTAACCCTAGGGGTGCCCTAGCCTAAACCTAGGGGTGCCCTAGCCTAAGCCTAGGGGTGACCTAGCCTAAGCCTAGGGGGGCACTAGCCCAAGCCTAGGGGTGCCATAGCCTAAGCCTAGGGGTACCCTCGCCTAAGTCTCGGGGTACCCTAGCCTAAGCCTAGGGGTGCCCTAGCCTAAGCCTAGGGGTGCCCTAGTCTAAGCCTAGGGGTGCTCTAGCCTTAGGCTACGGGAGCCTTAACCTTAGCCCAAAAGTAGGGGTGCCCTAGCCTAAGCCTAGTGGTGCCCTAGCCAAAGCCTAGGGGTGCCCTATCCTAAGCCTAGGGGTGCCCTAGCCTGAGGCTAGGTGAGCCGTAGCCTTAGCCTAAGCCTAGGGGTGCCCTAGCCTGAGCCTAGGGGTGCCCTAGCCTGAGACTACGGGTGCCCTAGCCTTAGGGTAGGGGAGCCCTAGCTTTAGCCTAAGCCTAGGGGTGCCCTAGCCTAAGCCTAGGGGTGCCCTAGTCAAAGCCTAGGGGTGCCCTAGCCTAAGCCTAGGGGTGCCCTAGCCTGACCCTACGGATGCCCTAGCCTGAGGCTAGGGGAGCACTAGCCTTAATCTAGCCTAGGGGTGCCCTAGCCTAAGCCTAGGGGTGCCCAAACCTAAGCCTAGGGGTGCCCTAGCCTGTGCCTAGGGGTGCCCTAGCCTGAGCCTAGGGGTGCCCTAGCCTTAGGGTAGGGGAGCCCTAGCCTTAGCCTAAGCCTAGGGGTGCCCTAGCCTAAGCTTAGGGTTGCCCTAGCCAAAGACTAAGGGTGCCCTAGCCTAAGACTAGGGGTGCCCTAACCTAAGCCTAGCGGTGCTCTAGCCTTAGGCTAAGGGAACGCTAGCCTTAGCCTAAGCCTACGGGTGCCCTAGCCTAAGCCTAGGGGTGCCCTAGCCTGAGCCTAGGGGTGCCCTAGCCTGAGCCTACGGGTGCCCTTTCCTTAGTCTAGCCTAGGATTGCCCTAGACTAAGCCTAGGGGTGTCATAGCCTGAGTCTAGGGGTGCCCTAGCCTGAGGCTAGGGGAGCCGTAGCCTTAGCCTAAGCCTAGCTGTGCCCTAGCCTAAGCCTAGGGGTGCCCTAGCCTAAACCTAGGGGTGCCCTAGCCTTAGGCTAGGGGAGCCCTAGCCTTAGCCTAAGCGTAGGGGTGCCCTAGCCTAAGCCTAGGGGTGCTCTAGCCTAAGCCTAGGGGTGCCCTAAACTAAGCCTAGGGGTGTCCTAGCCTAAGCCTAGGGGTGCCATAGCCTAAGCCTAGCTGTGCCCTAGCCTAAGCCTATGGGTGCCCTAGCCTGAGGCTAGGGGAGCCCTAGCCTTAGCCTAAGCCTAGGGGTGCACTAGCCTGAGCCTATGGGAGCCCTAGCCTAAACCTAGGGGTGCCCTAGCCTGAGGCTAGGGGAGCCCTAGCCTTAGCCTAAGCGTAGTGGTGCCCTAGCCTAAGCCTAGGGGTGCCCTAGCATAAGCCTAGGGTTGTCCGACCCTAAGCCTAGGGTTGCCATAGCCTAAGCCTAGGGGTGCCCTAGACTAAGGCTAGGGGAACCCTAGATTTAGCCTAAGCCTAAGGGTGCCCTAGCCTAAGCCTAAGGGTGCCCTAGCCTTACGCTAGGGGAGCCCTAGCCTTAGCCTAAGCCGAGGTGTGCCCTAGCCTAAACCTAGGGGTGCCCTCACCAAGACTCGGAGTACCCTAGCCCAAGCCAAGGGGTGCCCTAGCCTTAGGCTAGGGATGCCTTAGCCTTAGCCTAAGCCCCCGGGTGCCCTAGCCAAAGCCTAGGAGTGCCCAAGCGTAAGCCTAGGCCTGCCCTAGCCTTAGGCTAGGGGAGCCCTAGCCTTAGCCTAAGCCTAGGGGTGCCCTAGCCTAAGCCTAGTTGTGCCCTAGCCTAAGCCATGGGGTGCCCTAGCCTAAGCCTAGGGGAGCCCTAGCCTTAGCCTAAGCATAGGGGTGCCCTAGCCTAAATCTAGGTGTGCCCTAGCCTGAACCAAGGTGTGCCCTAGCCTAAGCCTAGGGGAGCCCTAGCCTTAGCCTAAGCCTAGGTGTGCCCTAGCCTAAGCCTAGGGGTGCCCTATCCTAAGCCAAGGGGTGCCCTAGCCTAGGCTAGGGGAGCCCTAGCCTTAGCCTAAGCGTAGGGGTACCCTAGCCTAAGCCTAGGGGTGCCCGAGTCTGAGCCGAGGGGTGTCCTAGCCTAAGCCTAGGGGTGCCCTAGCCTGAGGCTAGGGGAGCCCTAGCCTTAGCCTAAGCCTAGGTGTGCACTAACCTGAGCCTAGGGGTGCCCTAGCCTGAGCCTACGGGTGACCTAGCCTGAGGCTAAGGGAGTCCTAGCCTGAGTCTAGCCTAGGATTGACCTAGCCTAAGCCTAGGGGTGCCATAGCCTGAGTCTAGGGGTGCCCTAGCCTTAGGCTAGTGGAGCCCTAGCCTTAGCCTAATCCTAGCGGTGCCCTAGCCTAAGATTAGGGGTGCCCTAGCCTAAGCCTAGGTGTGCCCTAGCCTTAGGCTATGGGAGCCCTAGCCTTAGCCTAAGGCTAGGGGTGTCCTAGCCTATGACTAGGGGTGCCCTAGCCTAAGCCTTCGCTGCCCTAGCGTAAGCCTAGGGGTGCCCTAGCCTATCCCTAGGGGTGCCCTAGCCTAAGCCTAGGGGTGCCCTCGCCTAAGCTTAGGGGTGCCCTAGCCGTTGGCTAGAGGAGCCCTAGCCTTAGCCTTAGCCTAGGGGTGCCCAAGCCTAAGCCTACGGTTGCCCTAGCCAAAGCCTAGGGGTGCCCTAGCCTAAGGCTAGGGGAGCCCTAGCCTTAGCCTAAGCCTAGGGGTGCCCTAGCCTAAGGCTACGGGTGCCCTGGCCTTAAGCTAGGGGATCCCTAGATTGAGCCTAAGCCTAGGGGTGCCCTAATCTAAGCCTAGGGGTTCCCTAGCCTAAGCCTAGAGGTGCTCTAGCCTTAGGCTAGGGGAATCCTAGCCTTACCCTAAGCCTAGGGGTACCCTAGCCTAAGCCTAGGTGTGCCCTAGCCTAAGCCTAGGGGTGCCCTAGACTTAGGCTAGTGGAGCCAAAGCCTTAGCCTAAGCTAGGGGTGCCCTAGCCTAAGCCTAGGGGTGCCCTAGCATTAGGGGAGGAGAGCCCTAGCCTTAGCCTAAGGCTAGGGGTGCCCTAGCCTAAGCCTAGGGTTACCTAGCCTAAGCCTAGGCGTGCCTTAGCCTTAGGTTTGGGGTGCTCTCGCCATAGCCTAAGCCTAGGGATGCCCTAGCCTAAGCCTAGTGGTGCTGTAACCTAAGCCTAGGGGTGCCCTAGCCTTAGGCTATGGGAGCCCTAGCCTTAGCCTAAGCCTAGCGGTGCCATAGCTTAAGCCTAAGTGTGCCCTAGCCTAAGCCTAGGGTGCCCTAGCCTAAGCCTAGGGGTGCCCTAGCCTTAGCCTAAGGCTAGGGGTGCCCTAGCCTTAGCCTAAGACTAGGGGTGCCCTAGCCTAAGACTAGTGGTGCCCTAGCCTAAGCCTAGTGGTGCTCTAACCTAAGCCTAGGTGTGCCCTAGCCTTAGGCTAGGGGAGCCCTAGCTTTAGCCTAAGCCTAGGGGTGCCCTAGCCTAAGTCTAGGGGTGCACTAGCCTGAGCCTAGGCGTGCCCTAGCCTGAGCCTACGGGTGTCCTAGCCTGAGGCTAGGGGAACCCTAGCCTTAGTCTACCCTAGGATTGCCCTATCCTAAGCCTAGGGTTGCCACAGCATGAGTCTAGGGGTGCCCTAGCCTGAGGCTACTGGAGCCGTAGCCTTAGCCTACGCCTAGGGGTGCCCTAGCCTAAGCCTTGGGGTGCCCTAACCTAAGCCTAAGGGTGCCCTAGCCTAAGCTTTGGGGTGCCCTAGCCTTAGGGTAGGGGAGCCCTAGCCTTAGCCTAAGCCTAGTGGTACCCTAGCCTAAGCCTAAGTGTGCCCGACCCTGAGCCTAGGGGTGCACTAGCCTAAGGCTAGGGGTGCCCTAGCCTGAGGCTAGGGGAGCCCTAGCCTTAGCCTAAGCCTGGGGGTGCACTAGCCTGAGCCTAGGGGTGCCCTAGCCTGAGCCTACGGGTGCCCTTGCCTGAGGCTAAGGGAGTCCTAGCCTGAGTGTAGCCTAGGATTGCCCTAGCCTAAGCCTAGGGGTTCCATAGCCTGAGTCTAGGGGTGCCCAAGCCTTAGGCTTGGGGAGCCGTGGCCTTAGCATAAGCCTAGGGGCGCCCTAGTTTAAGCCTAGGGGTGCCCTGGCCTAAGCCAAGCGGTGCCCTAGCTTAAGCCTAGGGGTGCCCTAGCCTTAGGCTAGGGGAGCCCTAGCCTTAGCCTAAGCCTAGGGGTGCCCTAGCCTGAGACTAGGTGTGCCCTAGCCTGAGCCTGCGGTGCCCTAGCCTGAGGCTAGGGGAATCCTAGCCTTAGCCTAAGCCTAGGATTGCCCTAGCCTAAGTCTAAGGGTGCCCTAACCAAAGCCTAGGGGTGCCCTAGCCTTAGCCTAGGGAAGCCCTAGCCTTAGCCTAAGCCATGGGGTGCCCTAGCTAAAGCCTAAGTGTGCCCTAGCCTTCGGCTAGGGGAGCCCTAGCCTTAGCCTAAGCTAGGGGTGCCCTAGCGTAAGCCTAGGGGTGCCCTAGCCTTAGGCTAGGGGAGCCCAAGCCTTAGCCTAAGCTAGAGGTGCCCTAGCCTAAGCCTAGGGGTGCCCTAGCCTAAGCCTTGGGGTGCCCTAACCTAAGCCTAGGGGTGGCCTAGCCTAAGCCTCGGGGTACCATAACCTAAGCCTAGGGGTGCCCTAGCCTTAGGCTAGGGGAGCCCTAGCTTTAGCTTAAGCCTTGGGGTGCCCTAGCCTAAGCCATGGGGTGCCCTAGCTTAAGCCTAGGTGTGCCCTAGCCTTCGGCTAGTGGAGCCCTAGCCTTAGCCTGAGCCTAGAGATGCCGTAGCCTAAGCCTAGGGGAGCCCTAGCCTTAGCCTAAGACTAGGTGTGCCCTAGCCTAAGCCTTGGGGTGCCCTAACCTAAGCCTAGGGGTGGCCTAGCCTTAGGCTAGGGGAGCCCTAGCTTTAGCTTAAGCCTTGGGGTGCCCTAGCCTAAACCTAGGGGTGCTCTAGCCTTAGGCTAGGGGGGCCCTAGCCTTAGTCTAAGCCTAGGGGTGTCCTAGCCTAAGCCTAGGGGTATCCTAGCCTAAGCCTACGGGTGCCCTAGCCTAAGCCTACGGGTGCCCTAGCCTAAGCCTAGGAGTGCCGTAGCATTAGGCGAGGTGAGCCCTAGCCTTAGCCTAAGGCTAGGGGTGCCCAAGCTTAAGCCTAGGGTTACCTAGCCTAAGCCGAGGCGTGCCCTAGCCTTAGGTTTGGGGAGCCTAGCCTTAGCCTAAGCCTAGGGGTGCCCTAGCCTAAGCCTAGTGGTGCCCTAACCTAAGCCTAGGGGTGCCCTAGCCTCACGCTAGTGGAGCCCTAGCCTTAGCCTAAGCCTAACGGTGCCCTAGCCTAAGCTTAGGGGTGCCCTACCCTATGCCTAGGGGTGTCCAGCCTTAGGCTATGGGAGCCCTAGCCTTAGCCTAAGGCTAGGGGTGCCCTAGCCTAAGACTAGAAGTGCCCTAGCCTAAGCCTAGGGGTGCCCTAGCCTAAGCCTAGGGGTGCCCTAGCCTTAAGCTAGGGGAGCCCTAGCCTTAGCTTAAGCTTAGAGGTGCCCTAGCGTAAGCCTAGGGGTGTCCTAGCCTAACCCTAGGGGTGCCCTAGCCTAAGCCTAGGGGTGCCCTCGCCTAAGCCTAGGGGTGCCGTAGCCGTAGGCTAGAGGAGCCCTAGCCTTAGCCTTAGCCTAGGGGTGCACTAGCCTAAGACTTGGGGTGCCCTTGCCAAAGCCTAGGGGTGCCCTAGCCTTAGGCTATGGGAGCCCTAGCTTTAGCCTAAGCCTAGGGGTACCCTAATCTAAGCCTAGGGGTGCCCTAGTCTAAGCCTAGAGGTGCTCTAGCCCTAGGCTAGGGGAGCCCTAAACTTAGCCTAAGCCTAGGTGTGCCCTAGCCTAAGCCAAGGGTACCCTAGCCTTAGCCTAGGGGTGCCCTAGCCTAAGCCTACGGGTGCCCTAGCCGGAGGCTAGGGGAGCCCTAGCCTTAGTCTAGCCTATGATTGCCCTAGCCTAAGCCTAGGGGTGCCATAGCCTGAGTCTAGCGGTGCCCTAGCCTGAGGCTAGGGGAGCCGTAGCCTTAGCCTAAGCCTAGGTGTGCCCTAGCCTAAGCCTAGGGGTGCCCTAGCCTAAGCCTTGGGGTGCCCTAGCCTAAGCGTAGGGGTGCCCTAGCCTAAGCCTAGGGGTGCCCTAGCCTTAGGCTAGGGGAGCCCTAGCCTTAGCCTAAGCCGAAGAGTGCCCTAGCCTAAGCCTAGGTGTGCCCTAGCCTAAGCCAAGGGGTGCCATAGACTTGGGCTAGGGCAGCCAATGCCTTAGCCTAATCACGGGGTGCCCTAGCCTAAGCCTAGGGGTGCCCTAGCCTAAGCCTAGGAGTGCCGTAGCATTAGGCGAGGTGAGCCCTAGCCTTAGCCCAAGGCTAGGGGTGCCCTAGCTTAAGCCTAGGGTTACCTAGCCTAAGCCTAGGTGTGCCCTAACCTAAGCCTAGGGGTGCCCTAGCCTTAGGCTAGTGGAGCCCTAGCCTTAGCCTAAGCCTAGCGGTGCCCTAGCCTAAGCTTAGGGGTGCCCTGCCCTAAGCCTAGGGGTGCCCTAGCCTTAGGCTATGGGAGCCCTAGCCTTAGCCTAAGGCTAGGGGTGCCCTAGCCTAAGACTAGGGGTGCCCTAGCCTAAGCGTAGGGGTGCCCTAGCCTAAGCCTAGGCGTGCCCTAGCCTTAAGCTAGGGGAGCCCTAGCCTTAGCTTAAGCCTAGGGGTGCCCTAGCGTAAGCCTAGGGGTGCCCTAGCCTAACCCTAGGGGTGCCCTAACCTAAGCCTAAGGGTGCCCTCGCCTAAGCCTAGGGGTGCCGTAGCCGTAGGCTAGAGGAGCCCTAGCCTTAGCCTTAGCCTAGTGGTGCCTTAGCCTAAGCCTAGGGGTGCCCTTGCCAAAGCCTAGGGGTGCCCTAGCCTTAGGCTAGGGGAGCCCTAGCTTTAGCCTAAGCCTAGAGGTGCCCTAGCCTAAGGCTACGGGTGCCCTGGCCTTAGGCTAGGGGATCCCTAGATTTAGCCTAAGCCTAAGGGTACCCGAATCTAAGCCTAGGGGTGCCCTAGCCTAAGCCTAGAGGTGCTCTAGCCTTAGGCTAGGGGAGCCCTAGCCTTAGCCTAAGCCTAGGTGTGCCCTAGCCTAAGCCAAGTGTACCCTAGCCTTAGCCTAGGGGTGCCCTAGCCTAAGCCTACAGGTGCCCTAGCCTGAGGCTAGGGGAGCCCTAGCCTTAGTCTAGCCTATGATTGCCCTAGCCTAAGCCTAGGGGTGCCATAGCCTGAGTCTAGGGGTGCCCTAGCCTGAGGCTAGGGGAGCCGGAGCTTTAGCCTAAGCCTAGGTGTGCCCTAGCCTAAGCCTAGGGGTGCCCTAGCCTAAGCCTTGGGGTGACCTAGCCTAAGCGTAGGGGTGCCCTAGCCTAAGCCTAGGGGTGCCCTAGCCTTAGGCTAGGGGAGCCCTAGCCATAGCCTAAGTCTAGGGGTGCCCTAGCCTAAGCCTAGGTGTGCCCTAGCCTAAGCCTGGGGGTGCCCTAGCCTTAGGCTAGGGGAGCCAATGCCTTAGCCTAAACACGGGGTGCCCTAGCCTAAGCCTAGGGGTGCCCTTGCGTAAGCATAGGGGTGCCCGAGCCTAAGCCTAGGGTACCCTAGCCTAAGCCTAGGCGTGCCCTAGCCTTAGGTTTGGGGAGCCCTCGCCATAGCCTAAGCCTAGGGGTGCCCTAGCCTAAGACTAGGGGTGCCCTAGCCTAAGCCTAGGGGTGCCCTAGCTTTAGGCTAGGGGAAACCTAGCCTTACCCTAAGCCTAGGAGTGCCCTATCCTAACCCTAGGGGTGCCCTAGCCTAACCCTAGGGGTGCCCTAACCTAAGCCTAGGGGTGCCCTAGCCTTAGGCTAGAGAAGCCTTAGCCTTAGCCTTAGCCTAGGGGTGCCCTAGCCTAAGCCTAGGGGTGCCCTAGCCTAAGCCTAGGGGTGCCCTAGCCTAAGCCTAGGGTTGCCCTAGCCTTAGGCTAGAGAAGCCCTAGCCTTAGCCTTAGCCTAGGGGTGCCCTAGCCTAAGCCTAGGGGTATCCTAGCCTAAGCCTGGGGGTGCCCTAGCCTAAGCCTAGGGATACCCTAGCCTAAGCCTACGGGTGCCCTAACCTTAGGATAGGGGAGCCCTAGTTTAGCCTAAGCCTAGTTGTGCCCTAGCCTAAGCCTAGGGGTGCCCTAGCCTAAGCCTAGGGGTGGTCTAGCCTTAGGCTAGGGGTGCCTTAGCCTAAGCCTACGGGTGCCCTAGCCTGAGGCTAGGGGAGCCCTAGCTTTAGCCTAAGCCTAGGGGTGCCCTAGCCTAAGCCTAGGGGTGCCCTAGCCTGAGCCTAGGGGTGCCCTAGCCTGAACCTACGGGTGCCCTAGCCTGAGGCTAGGGAATCCCTAGCCTTACTCTAGCCTAGGATTGCCCTAGCCTAAGCCTAGGGGTGACTCAGCATGAGTCTAGGGGTGCCCTAGCCTGAGGCTAGGGGAGCCGTAGCCTTAGCCTAAGCCTAGGGGTGCCCTAGCCTAAGCCTAGGGGTGCCCTAGCTTAAGCTTTGTGGTGCCTAAGCCTTAGGCTAGGGGAGCCCTAGCCTTAGCCTAAGCCTAGGGATGCCCTAGCCTAAGTCTAGGGGTGCTCTACATTTAGGCTAGGGGAGCCCTAGCCTTAGCCTAAGCCTAGGGGTGCCCTAGCCTAAGCCAAAGGGTGCCCAAGCCTAAGCCTAGGGGTGCCCTAGCCTGAGGCTAGGTGAGCCCTAGACTTAGCCTAAGCCTAGGGGTGCCCTAGCCTAAGCCTAGGGGTGCCCTAGCCTAAGCCTTGGGGTGCTCTAGCCTTAGCCTATGTCTAGGGATGCTCTTGCCTGAGACTAGGTGTGCCTTAGCCTGAGTCTGGGGTGCCCTAGCCTGAGGCTATGGGAACCCTAGCCTTAGCCTAAGGCTAGGGGTGCCCTAGACGAAGCCTAGTGGTGCCCTAGCCTGAGCCTAGGGGTGCCCTAGCCTGAGGCTAGGGGAGCCCTAGCCTTAGCCTAAGCCTAGGATTGCACTAGCCCAAGTCTACGGGTGCCCTAACCAAAGCCTAGGGGAGCCCTAGCCTTAGCCTAAGCCTAGGGGTGCCCTAGCCTAAGCCAAGGGGTAACCAAGCCTAAGACTATGGGTGACCTAGCCTGAGGCTAGGTGAGCCCTAGCCTTAGACTAAGTCTAGGGGTGCCCTAGCCTTAACATAGGGGTGCCCTAGCCTAAGCCTTGGGGTGCTCTAGCCTTAGGCAACGGGAGCCTTAGCCTTAGGCTAAGCCTAGGGGTGCCCTATCCTGAGCCTAGGGGTGCCCTAGCCTAAGCCTAGGGGTGCCCTAGCCTGAGGCTAGGGGAGTCCTAGCCTGAGTCTAGCCTAGGATTGCCCTAGCCTATGCCTAGCGGTGCCAAAGCCTGAGTCTAAGGGTGCCCTAGCCTTAAGCTACGGGAGCCTTAGCCTTAGCCTAAACCTAGGGGTGCCCTAGCCTGAGCCTAGGGGTGCCCTAGCCTAAGCCTAGGGGTGCCCTAGCCTGAGGCTAGGGGAGCCCTAGCCTTAGCCTAAGCCTAGGGGTGCCCAAGCCTAAGCCTAGGTGTGCCCTAGCCTAAGCCTAGGTGTGTCCTAGCCTAAGCCTAGGGGTGCCCTAGAATAAGCCTAAGGGTGCACTAGCCTAAGCCTAGGGGTGCCCTAGCCTAAGCCTAGGGGTGCCCTAGCATTAGGCGAGGTGAGCCCTAGCCTTAGCCTAAGGCTAGGGGTGCCCTAGCTTAAGCCTAGGGTTACCTACCCTAAGCCTAGGCGTACCCTAGCCTTAGGTTTGGGGAGCGCTAGCCTTTGCCTAAGCCTAGGGGTGCCCTAGCCTAATCCTAGGGGTGCCCTAACCTAAGCCTAGGGGTGCCCTAGCCTTAGTCTAGTGGAGCCCTAGCCTTAGCCTAAGCCTAGCGGTGCCCTAGCCTAAGCTTAGGGTTGCCCTAGCCTAAGCCTAGGGGTGCCATAGCCTGAGTCTAGGGGTGCCCTAGCCTTAGGCTACGAGAGCCTTAGCCTTAGCGTAAGCCTAGGATTGCCCTAGCCTAAGTCTACGGGTGCCCTAACAAAAGCCTAGGGGTGCCCTAGCCTTAGGGTAGGGGAGCCCTACCTTTAGCCTAAGCCTAGGGGTGCCCTAGCCTAAGCCTAGGGGTGCCTTAGCCTAAGCCTAGGGAAGCACTAGCCTAAGTCTAGGGGTGCCATAGCCTAAGCTTACGGGTGCCTTAGCATAAGCCTAGGTGTGCCCTAGCCTAAGTCTAGGGGTGCCCTAGCCTAAGCCTAGGGGTGCCCTCGCCTAAGCCTCGGGGTAACCTAGCCTAAGCCTAGGGGTGCCCTATCCTTAGATTAGGGGAGCCCTAGCCTTAGCCAAAGCCTAGGGGTGCCCTAGCCTAAGCCTAGGGGTGCCCTAGCCTAAGCCTAGGGGTGCCCTAGTCTTAGGCTGGGGGAGCCCTAGCCTTAGCCTAATCCTAGGGGTACCCTAGCTTAAGCCTAGGGGTGCCCTAGCCTAAACCAAGGGGTGCCCAAGCCTAAGCTTAGGGGTGCCCTAGCCTTACGCTAGGGGAGCCCTAGTTTAGCCTAAGCCTAGTTGTGCCCTAGTCTAAGCCTAGGGGTGCCCTAGCATAAGCCTAGGGGTGCCTCAGCCTAAGCCTTGGGGTGCCCTAGGCTGAGGCTAGGGGAGCCCTAGCTTTAGCCTAAGCCTAGGGGTAACCAAGCCTAAGACTAGGGGTGAACTAGCCTGAGGCTAGGTGAGCCCTAGCCTTAGCCTAAGCCTAGGGTTGCCCAAGCCTAAGCTTAGGTGTGCCCTAGCCTAAGCCTAGATGTGTCCTAGCCTAAGCCTAGGGGTGCCCTAGAATAAGCCTAAGGGTGCACTAGCCTAAGCCTAGGGGTGCCCTAGCCTAAGCCTAGGGGTGCCCTAGCATTAGGCGAGGTAGAGCCCTAGCCTTAGCCTAAGGCTAGGGGTGCCCTAGCTTAAGCCTAGGGTTACCTACACTAAGCCTAGGTGTGCCCTAGCCTTAGGTTTGGGGAGCCCTAGCCTTAGCCTAAGCCTAGGGGTGCCCTAGCCTAAGCCTAGGGGTGCCCTAACCTACGCTAGGGGTGCCCTAGCCTTAGGCTAGTGGAGCCCTAGCCTTAGCCAAAGCCTAGCGGTGCCCTAGCCTAAACTTAGGGGTGCCCTAGCCTAAGCCTAGGGGTGCCCTAACCTAAGCCTAGGGGTTCCCTAGCCTAAGCCTAGGGGTGCCCTAGCCTAAGCCTTGGGGTGCCCTAGCCTAAGCGTAGGGATGCCCTAGCCTAAGCCTAGGCGTGCCCTAGCCTTAGGCTAGGGGAGCCCGAGCC
Source organism: Tenrec ecaudatus (assembly GCF_050624435.1). Lineage (NCBI taxonomy): Eukaryota > Metazoa > Chordata > Mammalia > Afrosoricida > Tenrecidae > Tenrec > Tenrec ecaudatus. The sequence goes on along the minus strand of NW_027457640.1, from coordinate 2,493,898 downwards.
TTAGCCTAAGCCTAGGGGTTCCCTAGCCTAGGCCTAGGTGTGCCCTAGCCTAAGCCTAGGGATGCCCTAGCCTTAGGCTAGGGGAGCCAAAGCCTTAACCTAAGCTAGGGGTGCCCTAGCCTAAGCTTAGGGGTGCCCTAGCGTAAGCCTAGGGGTGCCCTAGCATTAGGGGAGGAGAGCCCTAGCGTTAGCCTAAGGCTAGGGGTGCCCTAGCCTAAGCCTAGGGTTACCTAGCCTAAGCCTAGGCGTACCCTAGCCTTAGGTTTGGGGAGCCCTCGACATAACCTAAGCCTAGAGGTGCCCTAGCCTAAGCCTAGGGGTGCTCTAACCTAAGCCTAGGGGTGCCCCAGCCTTAGGCTAGGGGAGCCCTAGCCTTAGCCTAAGCCTAGGGGTGCCCTAGCCTAAGACTAGGGGTGCCCTAGCCTAAGACTAGGGGTGCCCTAGCCTAAGCCTAGGGGTGCCCTAGCCTTAGGCTAGGGGAACCCTAGCCTTAGCCTAAGCCTAGGCGTGCCCTAGCGTAAGCCTACGAGTGCCCTAGCCTAAACCTAGGGGTGCCCTAGCCTAACCCTAGGGGTGCCCTAGCCTAAGCCTAGGGGTGCCCTAGCCTTAGGCTAGAGAAGCCCTAGCCTTAGCCTTAGCATAGGGGTGCCCTAGCCTAAGCCTAGGGGTGCCATAGCCTAAGCCTAGGGGTGCCCTAGCCTAAGCCTTGGGTTGTTCTAGCCTTAGGCTACGGGAGCCTTAGCCTTAGCCTAAGCCTAGGGGTGCCCTAGCCTGAGCCCAGGGGTGCCCTAGCCTAAGCCTAGGGGTGCCCTAGCCTGAAACTAGGGGAGTCCTAGCCTGAGTCTAGCCTAGGATTGCCCTAGCCTAAGCCTAGGGGTGATATAGACTGAGTCTAGGGGTGCCCTAGCCTTAGGCTACGGGAGCCTTAGCCTTAGTCTAAGCCTAGGATTGCTCTAGCCTAAGTATACGGGTGCCCTAACAAAAGCCTAGGGGTGCCCTATCCTTAGGGTAGGGGAGCCCTACCTTTAGCCTAAGCCTAGGGGAGCACTAGCCTAAGTCTAGGGGTGCCATAGCCTAAGCTTACGGGTGCCTTAGCATAAGCCTAGGTGTGCCCCAGCCTAAGTCTAGGGGTGCCCTAGCCTAAGCCTAGGGGTGCCCTCGCCTAAGCCTCGGGGTACCCTAGCCTAAGCCTAGGGGTGCCCTATCCTTAGACTAGGGGAGCCCTAGCCTTAGCCAAAGCCTAGGGGTGCCCTAGCCTAAGCCTAGGGGTGCCCTAGCCTAAGCCTAGGGGTGCCATAGCCTTAGGCTAGGGGAGCCCTAGCCTTAGCCTAATCCTAGGGGTACCCTAGCCTAAGCCTAGGGTTGCCCTAGCCTAAACCAAGGGGTGCCCAAGCCTAAGCTTAGGGGTGCCCTAGCCTGAGGCTACGTGAGCCCTAGCCTTAGCCTAATCCTAGGGGTACCCTAGCCTAAGCCTAGGGGTGCCATAGCCTAAGCCTTGGGGTGCCCTAGCCTAAGCCTACGGGTGCCCTAGCCTTACGCTAGGGGAGCCCTAGTTTAGCCTAAGCCTAGTTGTGCCCTAGCCTAAGCCTAGGGGTGCCCTAGCCTAAGCCTAGGGGTGGTCTAGCCTTAGGCTAGGGGTACCTTAGCCTAAGCCTAGGGGTGCCCTAGGCTGAGGCTAGGGGAGCCCTAGCTTTAGCCTAAGCCTAGGGGTGCCCTAGCCTAAGCGTAGGGGTGCCCTAGCCTGAGCCTAGGGGTGCCCTAGCCTGAGGCTAGTGGAACCCTAGCCTTAGTCTAGCCTAGGATTGCCCTAGCCTAAGCCTAGCGGTGCCACAGCATGAGTCTAGGGGTGCCCTAGCCTGAGGCTAGGGGAACCGTAGCCTTAGCCTAAGCCTAGGCGTGCCCTAGCCTAAGCCTAGGGGTTCCCTAACCTAAGCCTAGGGGTGCCCTAGCCTAAGATTTGGGGTGCCCCAGCCTTAGGCTAGGGGAGCCCTAGCCTTAGCCTAAGCCTAGGGGTGCCCTAGCCTAAGCCTAGGGATGCCCTCGCCTAAGTCTAGGGGTGCTCTACATTTAGGCTAGGGGAGCCCTAGCCTTAGCCTAAGCCTAGGGGTGCCCTAGCCTAAACCAAGGGGTGCCCAAGCCTAAGCTTAGGGGTGCCCTAGCCTGAGGCTATGTGAGCCCTAGCCTTAGCCTAAGCTTAGGCGTGCCCTAGCCTAAGCCTAGGGGTGCCCTAGCCTAAGCCTTGGGGTGTTCTAGCCTTAGGCTACGGGAGCCTTAGGCTTAGTCTAAGCCTAGGGGTGCCCGAGCCTGAGCCTAGGGGTGCCCTAGCCTAAGCCTAGGGGTGCCCTAGCCTGAGGCTAGGGGAGTCCTAGCCTGAGTCTAGCCTAGGATTGCCCTAGCCTAAGCCTAGGGGTGCCATAGCCTGAGTCTAGGGGTGCCCTAGCCTTAGGCTACGGGAGCCTTAGCCTTAGCCTAAGCCTAGGATTGCCATAGCCTAAGTCTACGGGTGCCCTAACAAAAGCCTAGGGGTGCCCTAGCCTTAGGGTAGGGGAGCCCTACCTTTAGCCTAAGCCTAGGGGTGCCCTAGCCTAAGCCTAGGGGTGCCCTAGCCTAAGCCTAGGTGTGCACTAACCTAAGTCTAGGGGTGCCATAGCCTAAGCTTACGGGTGCCTTAGCATAAGCCTAGGTGTGCCCTAGCCTAAGTCTTGCGGTGCCCTAGCCTAAGCCTAGGGGTGCACTCGCCTAAGCCTCGGGGTACCATAGCCTAAACCTAGGGGTGCCCTATCCTTAGACTAGGGGAGCCCTAGCCTTAGCCAAAGCCTAGGGGTGCCCTAGCCTAAGCCTAGGGGTGTCCTAGCCTAAGCCTAGGGGTGCCCTAGCCTAAGCCTAGGGGTGCCCTAGCCTTAGGCTAGGGGAGCCCTAGCCTTAGCCTAATCCTAGGGGTACCCTAGCCTAAGCCTAGGGGTGCCCTAGCCTAAGCCTAGGGGTGCCCTAGTCTAAGCCTAGGGGTGCTCTAGCCTGAGGCCAGGGGAGCCCAACCCTTAGCCTAAGCCTAGGCATGCCCTAGCCTGAGCCTAGGGGTGCCCTAACCTGAGGCTAGAGGAGCACTAGCCTTAGTCTAGCCAAGGGGTGCCCTAGCCTAAGCCTAGCGGTGCCCTACCCTGAGCCTACGGGTGCCCTAGCCTGAGCCTAGGGGTGCCCTAGCCTGAGCCTAGGGGTGCCCTAGGCTTAGGGTAGGGGAGCCCTACCTTTAGCCTAAGCCTAGGGGTGCCCTAGCCTAAGCCTACGGGTGCCCAAGACAAAGCCTAGGGGTGCCCTAGCCTAAGCCTAGGGGTGCCCTAGCCTTAGGCTAGGGGAGCCCTTGCCTTAGCCTAAGCGTAAGTGTGCCCTAGCCTAAGCCTAGGAGTGCTCTAGCCCAAGCCTAGGGGTGCCCTAGCCTAAGACTAGGGGTGTCCTAGCCTAAGCTTAGGGGTGCCATAGCCTAAGCCTAGGGGTGCCCTAGACTAAGCCTAGGGTTGCCCTAACAATAGGCTAGGGGAGCACTAATCTTACCCTAAACCTAGGGGTGCCCTAGCCTAAGGCTAGGGGAGCCCTAGCCTTAGCCTAAGCCTACATGTGCCCTAGCCTACGCCTAGGGGTGCCCTCGCCTAAGCCTCGGGGTACCCTAGCCCAAGCCAAGGGGTGCCCTAGCCTTAGGCTAGGGATGCCCTAGCCTTAGCCTAAGCCTAGTGGTGCCCTAGCCTAAGTCTAGGGGTGCCATACCCTAAGCCTAGGGGTGCGCTAGCCTTAGGCTAGGGGAGCCCTAGCCTTAGCCTAAGCCTAGGGGTGCCCTAGCCTAAGCCTAGGTGTGCCCTAGCCAAAGCCAAGGGGTGCCATAGCCTAAGGCTTGGGGAGCCCTAGCCTTAGCCTAAGCCTAGAGGTGCCCTAGCCTAAGCCTAGGTGTGCCCTAGCCTAAGCCTAGGGGTGCCCTAGCCTAAGCCTAGGTGTGACCTACCCTAAGTCTCAGGGTACCCTAACCTAAGCGTAGGGGTGCCCTAGCCTTAGCCTAAGCCTAGGGGTGCCCAAGCCTAAGCCTAGGGATGCCCTAGCCTAAGCCTAGGGGTGCCTTAGCCTAATCCTAGGGGTGCCCTAGCTTTAGGCTAGGGGAGCCCTAGCCTTAACCTAAGCCTAGGGGTGCCGTAGCCTAAGCCTAGGGGTGCTCTAGCCTTAGGCTAGGGGAACCATAGCCTTAGCCTAAGCCTAGGGGTGCCCTAGCCTAAGCCTATGGGTGCCCTAACCTGAGCCTAGGGGAGACCTAGCTTTAGCCTAAGCCTTGGGGTGCCCTAGCCTAAGCCTAGGGGTGCCCTAGCCTGAGCCTAGGGGTGCCCTAGCCAGGCTAGGGGAGCCCTAGCTTTAGCCTAAGTGTAGGGGTGCCCTAGCCTAAGCCTAGGGGTGCCCTACCCTAAGCCTAGGGGTGTCCTAGCCTAAGCCTAGGGGTCCCATAGCCTAAGCCTAGGGGTGCCCTAGACTAAGCCTAGGGGTGCTATAACCTTAGGCTAGGGGAGCCCTAATCTTACCCTAAGCCTAGGGTTGCCCTAGCCTAAGGCTAGGGGAGCCCTAGCCTTAGCGTAAGCCTAGGGGTGCCCTAGCCTAAGCCTAGGGGTGGCCTAGCCTTAGGCTAGGGGAGCCCTAGCCTTAGCCTAAGCCTAGGTGTGCCCTAGCCTAAGCCTAGGGGTGCCCTCGCCTAAGCCTCGGGTACCCTAGCCCAAGCCAAGGGGTGCCCTAGCCTTAGGTTAGGGATGCCCTAGCCTTAGCCTAAGCCTAGGGGTGCCCTAGCCTAAGCCTAGGGGTGCCCTAGCGTAAGCCAAGGGGTGCCCTAGCCTAAGCCTACGGGAGCACTAGCCTTAGCCTAAGCCTAGGGATGACCTAGCCTAAGCCTAGGTGTGCCCTAGCCTAAGCCTAAGGGTGCCCAAGCCTAAGCCTCGGGGTACCCTAACCTAAGCATAGGGGAGCCCTAGACTTAGCCTAAGCCTAGGGGTGCCCTAGCCTAAGGCTAGAGTTGCCCTAGCCTAGCCATGGTGTGTCCTAGCCTAAGCCTAGGGGTGCCCTAGCCTAAGCCTAGGGGTGCACTTGCCTAAGCCAAGGTGTGTCCTAGCCTAAGCCTAGGGGTGCCCTAGCCTAAGCCTAGGGGTGCACTAGCCTTAGGCTAGTGGAGCCCTAGCCTTAGCCTTAGCCTAGGGATGCCCTAGCCTAAGCCTAAGGGTGCCCTAGTCAAAGCTTAGGGGTGCCCTAGCCTAAGCCTAGAGTTGCCCTAGCCTAAGCCTACGGGTGCCCTAGCCTTAGGCTAGGGGAGCCCTAGCTTTAGCCTAAGCCTTGGGGTGCCCTAGCCTAAGCTTAGGGGTGCTCTAGCCTTTGGCTAGGGGAGCCCTAGCCTTAGCCTAAGCCTAGGGGTGCCCTAACCTAAGCCTACGGGTGCCCTAGCTTAAGCCTAGAGGTGCCCTAGCCTGAGGCTAGGGGAACCCAAGCTTTAGCCTAAGCCTAGGGGTGCCCTAGCCTAAGCCTTCGGGTGCCCTAGCCTGAGTCTAGGGGTGCCCTAGCCTAAGCCTAGGGGTACCCTAGCCTTAGTCTAGGGGAGCCCTAGCCTTAGCCTAAGCGTAGGGGTGCCCTAGCCTAAGCCTAGGAGTGCGCTAGCCTTAGGCTAGGGGAGCCCTAGCCTTTGCCTAAGCCTAGGGGTGCCCTAGCCTAGGCCTAGGGGTGCCCTAGCCTAAGCCAAGGGGTGCCAGAGCCTAAGCCTACGGGAGCACTAGCCTTAGCCTAAGCCTAGGGATGACCTAGCCTAAGCCTAGGTGTGCCCTAGCCTAAGCCTAAGGGTGCCCAAGCCTAAGCCTCGGGGTACCCTAACCTAAGCATAGGGGAGCCCTAGACTTAGCCTAAGCCTAGGGGTGCCCTAGCCTAAGGCTAGAGTTGCCCTAGCCTAGCCATGGTGTGTCCTAGCCTAAGCCTAGGGGTGCCCTAGCCTAAGCCTAGGGGTGCACTTGCCTAAGCCAAGGTGTGTCCTAGCCTAAGCCTAGGGGTGCCCTAGCCTAAGCCTAGGGGTGCACTAGCCTTAGGCTAGTGGAGCCCTAGCCTTAGCCTTAGCCTAGGGATGCCCTAGCCTAAGCCTAAGGGTGCCCTAGTCAAAGCTTAGGGGTGCCCTAGCCTAAGCCTAGAGTTGCCCTAGCCTAAGCCTACGGGTGCCCTAGCCTTAGGCTAGGGGAGCCCTAGCTTTAGCCTAAGCCTTGGGGTGCCCTAGCCTAAGCTTAGGGGTGCTCTAGCCTTTGGCTAGGGGAGCCCTAGCCTTAGCCTAAGCCTAGGGGTGCCCTAACCTAAGCCTACGGGTGCCCTAGCTTAAGCCTAGAGGTGCCCTAGCCTGAGGCTAGGGGAACCCAAGCTTTAGCCTAAGCCTAGGGGTGCCCTAGCCTAAGCCTTCGGGTGCCCTAGCCTGAGTCTAGGGGTGCCCTAGCCTAAGCCTAGGGGTACCCTAGCCTTAGTCTAGGGGAGCCCTAGCCTTAGCCTAAGCGTAGGGGTGCCCTAGCCTAAGCCTAGGAGTGCCCTAGCCTTAGGCTAGGGGAGCCCTAGCCTTTGCCTAAGCCTAGGGGTGCCCTAGCCTAGGCCTAGGGGTGCCCTAGCCTAAGCCAAGGGGTGCCAGAGCCTAAGCCTAGGGGTCCCCTAACCTTAGGCTAGGGGAGCCCTAATCTTAGCCAAAGCCTAGGGGTGCCCTAACCTAAGCCTATGGGTGCCTTAGCCTAAGCCTAGGGGTGCCCTAGCCTTAGGCTAGGGGAGCCGTAGCCTTGGCCTAAGCCTAGGGGTGCCCTAGCCTAAGCCTAGGTGTGCCCTAGCCTAAGCCAAAGTGTGCCCTAGCCTAAGCCTAGGGGAGCCCTAGCCTTAGCCTAAGCCTAGGGGTGCCCTAGCCTAAGCCTAGGTGTGCCCTAGCCTAAGCCAAGGGGTGCCCTACCCTAAGCCTAGCGGATCCCTAACCTTAGCCTAAGCCTAGGGGAACCCTAGCCTTAGCCTAAGCCTAGGGGTGCCCTAGCCTAAGCCTAGGTGTGCCCTAGCCTAAGCCAAGGGGTGCCCTAGCCTAAGGCTAGGGGAGCCCTAGCCTTAGCCTAAGCCTAGGGGTGCCCTAGCCTAAGCCTAGGAGTGCCCTAGCCTTAGGCTAGGGGAGCCCTAGCCTTAGCCTAAGCCTAGGTGTGCCCTAGCCTAAGCCTAGGGGTGCCCTCGCCTAAGCCTCGGGGTACCCTAGCCCAAGCCAAGGGGTGCCTAGGCTTAGGCTAGGGGAGCCCTATCCTTAGCCTAAGCCTAGGGGTGCCCTAGCCTAAGCCTAGGTGTGCCCTAGCCTAAGCCTAGGGGTGCCCTAGCCTAAGCCTAGGGGTGACCTGCCCTAAGCCTCAGGGTACCCTAACCTAAGCGTAGGGGAGCCCTAGCCTTAGCCTAAGGCTAGGGGTGCCCAAGCCTAAGCCTAGGGGTGCCCTAGCCTAAGCCTAGGTGTGCCCTAGCCTGAGCCTAGGGGTGCCCTAACCATAGGGTAGGGGAGCCCTAGCTTCAGCCTAATCCTAGGGGTGCCCTAGCCTAAGCCTAGGGTTGCCCTAGCCAAAGCCTAAGGTTGCCCTAGCCTAAGCCTAGGGGTGCCCTAACCTAAGCCTAGGGGTGCCCTACCCTTAGGCTAGGGGAGCCCTAGCCTTAACCTCAGCCTAGGGGTGCCCTGCCTAAGCCTAGGGGTGCCCTAACCTGAGCCTAGGGGAGCCCTAGCTTTAGCCTAAGCCTTGGGGTGCGCTAGCCTAAGCCTAGGGGTGCCCTAGCCTGAGCCTACAGGTGCCCTTTCCTTAGTCTAGCCTAGGATTGCCCTAGCCTAAGCCTAGGGGTGCCATAGCCTGAGGTTAGGGGAGCCGAAGCCTTAGCCTAAGCCTACCTGTGCCCTAGCCTAAGCCTAGGGGTGCCCTAGCCAGGCTAGGGGAGCCCTTGCCTTAGCCTAAGTGTAGGGGTGCCCTAGCCTAAGCCTATGGGTGCCCTAGCCTAAGCCTAGGGGTGTCCTAGCCTAAGCCTAGGGGTGCCATAGCCTAAGCCTAGGGGTGCCCTAGACTAAGCCTAGGGGTGCCATAACCTTAGGCTAGGGGAGCCCTAATCTTACCCTAAGCCTAGGGGCGCCCTAGCCTAAGGCTAGGGGAGCCCTAGCCTTAGCCTAAGCCTAGGGGTGCCCTAGCCTAAGCCTAGGGGTGCCCTCGCCTAAGCCTCGGGGTACCCTAGCCCAAGCCAAGGGGTGCCCTAGCCTTAGGCTAGGGATGCCCTAGCCTTAGCCTAAGCCTAGGGGTGCCCTAGCCTAAGCCTAGGGGTGCCCTAGCCTTAGTCTAGGGGAGCCCTAGCGTTAGCCTAAGCCTAGGGGTGCCCTAGCCTAAGCCTAGGTGTGCCCTAGCCTAAGCCAAGGGGAGCCCTGGCCTTAGCCTAAGCCTAGGGGTGCCCTAGCCTAAGCCTAGGTGTGTCCTAGCCTAAGCCTAGGGGTGCCCTAGCCTAAGCCTAGGGGTGACCTACCCTAAGCCTAGGGGTGCCCTAGCCTTAGGGTAGGGGAACCCTAGCTTCAGCCTAATCCTAGGGGTGCCCTAGCCTAAGCCTAGGGTTGCCCTAGCCAAAGCCTAAGGTTGCCCTAGCCTAAGCCTAGGGGTGCTCTAGCCTTAGGCTAGGGGAGCCCTATAATTAGCCTAAGCCTAGGGATGCCCTAGCCTAAGCCTAGGGGTGCCTTAGCCTAATCCTCGGGGTGCCCTAGCTTTAGGCTAGGGGAGCCCTAGCCTTAACCTAAGCCTAGGGGTGCCGTAGCCGAAGCCTAGGGGTGCTCTAGCCTTAGGCTAGGGGAACCATAGCCTTAGCCTAAGCCTAGGGGTGCCCTAGCCTAAGCCTAGGGGTGCCCTAACCTGAGCCTAGGGGAGCCCTAGCTTTAGCCTAAGCCTTGGGGTGCCCTAGCCTAAGACTAGGGGTGCCCTAGCCTGAGCCTAGGGGTGCCCTAGCCTGGGCCTACAGGTGCCCTATCCTTAGTCTAGCCTAGGATTGCCCTAGCCTAAGCCTAGGGGTGCCATAGCCTGAGTCTAGGGGTGCACTACCCTGAGGCTAGGGGAGCCGAAGCCTTAGCCTAAGCCTAGCTGTGCCCTAGCCTAAGCCTAGGGGTGCCCTAGCCTAAGCCTAGGTGTGCCCTAGCCAGGCTAGGGGAGCCCTAGCCTTAGCCTAAGTGTAGGGGTGCCCTAGCCTAAGCCTAGGAGTGCCCTAGCCTAAGCCTAGGGGTGTCCTAGCCTAAGCCTAGGGGTGCCATAGCCTAAGCCTAGGGGTGCCATAGACTAAGCCTAGGGGTGCCATAACCTTAGGCTAGGGGAGCCCTAATCTTACCCTAAGCCGAGGGGTGCCCTAGCCTAAGGCTAGGGGAGCCCTAGCCTTAGCCTAAGCCTAGGGGTGCCCTAGCCTAAGCCTAGGAGTGCCCTAGCCTTAGGCTAGGGGAGCCCTAGCCTTAGCCTAAGCCTAGGTGTGCCCTAGCCTAAGCCTAGGGGTGCCCTCGCCTAAGCCTCGGGGTACCCTAGCCCAAGCCAAGGGGTGCCTAGGCTTAGGCAAGGGGAGCCCTATCTTTAGCCTAAGCCTAGGGGTGCCCTAGCCTAAGCCTAGGTGTGCCCTAGCCTAAGCCTAGGGGTGCCCTAGCCTAATCCTAGGTGTGACCTACCCTAAGCCTCAGGGTACCCTAACCTAAGCGTAGGGGAGCCCTAGCCTTAGCCTAAGCCTAGGGGTGCCCAAGCCTAAGCCTAGGGGTGCCCTAGCCTAAGCCTAGGTGTGCCCTAGCCTGAGCCTAGGGGTGCCCTAGCCATAGGGTAGGGGAGCCCTAGCTTCAGCCTAATCCTAGGGGTGCCCTAGCCTAAGCCTAGGGTTGCCCTAGCCAAAGCCTAAGGTTGCCCTAGCCTAAGCCTAGGGGTGCCCTAACCTAAGCCTAGGGGTGCCCTAGCCTTAGGCTAGGGGAGCCCTAGCCTTAACCTCAGCTTAGGGGTGCCGTAGTCTAAGCCTAGGGGTGCTCTTGCCTTAGGCTAGGGGAACCATAGCCTTAGCCTAAGCCTAGGGGTGCCCTAGCCTAAGCCTAGGGGTGCCCTAACCTGAGCCTAGGGGAGCCCTAGCTTTAGCCTAAGCCTTGGGGTGCCCTAGCCTAAGCCTAGGGGTGCCCTAGCCTGAGCCTACAGGTGCCCTTTCCATAGTCTAGCCTAGGATTGCCCTAGCCTAAGCCTAGGGGTGCCATAGCCTGAGTCTAGGGGAGCCCTAGCCTTTGCCTAAGCCTAGGGGTGCCCTAGCCTAGGCCTAGGGGTGCCCTAGCCTAAGCCAAGGGGTGCCAGAGCCTAAGCCTAGGGGTCCCCTAACCTTAGGCTAGGGGAGCCCTAATCTTACCCTAAGCCTAAGGGTGCCCTAGCCTAAGGCTAGGGGAGCCCTAATCTTAGCCAAAGCCTAGGGGTGCCCTAGCCTAAGCCTATGGGTGCCTTAGCCTAAGCCTAGGGGTGCCCTAGCCTTAGGCTAGGGGAGCCGTAGCCTTGGCCTAAGCCTAGGGGTGCCCTAGCCTAAGCCTAGGTGTGCCCTAGCCTAAGCCAAAGTGTGCCCTAGCCTAAGCCTAGGGGAGCCCTAGCCTTAGCCTAAGCCTAGGGGTGCCCTAGCCTAAGCCTAGGTGTGCCCTAGCCTAAGCCAAGGGGTGCCCTACCCTAAGCCTAGCGGATCCCTAACCTTAGCCTAAGCCTAGGGGAGCCCTAGCCTTAGCCTAAGCCTAGGGGTGCCCTAGCCTAAGCCTAGGTGTGCCCTAGCCTAAGCCAAGGGGTGCCCTAGCCTAAGGCTAGGGGAGCCCTAGCCTTAGCCTAAGCCTAGGGGTGCCCTAGCCTAAGCCTAGGAGTGCCCTAGCCTTAGGCTAGGGGAGCCCTAGCCTTAGCCTAAGCCTAGGTGTGCCCTAGCCTAAGCCTAGGGGTGCCCTCGCCTAAGCCTCGGGGTACCCTAGCCCAAGCCAAGGGGTGCCTAGGCTTAGGCAAGGGGAGCCCTATCCTTAGCCTAAGCCTAGGGGTGCCCTAGCCTAAGCCTAGGTGTGCCCTAGCCTAAGCCTAGGGGTGCCCTAGCCTAAGCCTAGGGGTGACCTGCCCTAAGCCTCAGGGTACCCTAACCTAAGCGTAGGGGAGCCCTAGCCTTAGCCTAAGGCTAGGGGTGCCCAAGCCTAAGCCTAGGGGTGCCCTAGCCTAAGCCTAGGTGTGCCCTAGCCTGAGCCTAGGGGTGCCCTAACCATAGGGTAGGGGAGCCCTAGCTTCAGCCTAATCCTAGGGGTGCCCTAGCCTAAGCCTAGGGTTGCCCTAGCCAAAGCCTAAGGTTGCCCTAGCCTAAGCCTAGGGGTGCCCTAACCTAAGCCTAGGGGTGCCCTACCCTTAGGCTAGGGGAGCCCTAGCCTTAACCTCAGCCTAGGGGTGCCCTGCCTAAGCCTAGGGGTGCCCTAACCTGAGCCTAGGGGAGCCCTAGCTTTAGCCTAAGCCTTGGGGTGCGCTAGCCTAAGCCTAGGGGTGCCCTAGCCTGAGCCTACAGGTGCCCTTTCCTTAGTCTAGCTTAGGATTGCCCTAGCCTAAGCCTAGGGGTGCCATAGCCTGAGGTTAGGGGAGCCGAAGCCTTAGCCTAAGCCTACCTGTGCCCTAGCCTAAGCCTAGGGGTGCCCTAGCCAGGCTAGGGGAGCCCTTGCCTTAGCCTAAGTGTAGGGGTGCCCTAGCCTAAGCCTAGGGGTGCCCTAGCCTAAGCCTAGGGGTGTCCTAGCCTAAGCCTAGGGGTGCCATAGCCTAAGCCTAGGGGTGCCCTAGACTAAGCCTAGGGGTGCCATAACCTTAGGCTAGGGGAGCCCTAATCTTACCCTAAGCCTAGGGGCGCCCTAGCCTAAGGCTAGGGGAGCCCTAGCCTTAGCCTAAGCCTAGGGGTGCCCTAGCCTAAGCCTAGGGGTGCCCTCGCCTAAGCCTCGGGGTACCCTAGCCCAAGCCAAGGGGTGCCCTAGCCTTAGGCTAGGGATGCCCTAGCCTTAGCCTAAGCCTAGGGGTGCCCTAGCCTAAGCCTAGGGGTGCCCTAGCCTTAGTCTAGGGGAGCCCTAGCGTTAGCCTAAGCCTAGGGGTGCCCTAGCCTAAGCCTAGGTGTGCCCTAGCCTAAGCCAAGGGGAGCCCTGGCCTTAGCCTAAGCCTAGGGGTGCCCTAGCCTAAGCCTAGGTGTGTCCTAGCCTAAGCCTAGGGGTGCCCTAGCCTAAGCCTAGGGGTGACCTACCCTAAGCCTAGGGGTGCCCTAGCCTTAGGGTAGGGGAACCCTAGCTTCAGCCTAATCCTAGGGGTGCCCTAGCCTAAGCCTAGGGTTGCCCTAGCCAAAGCCTAAGGTTGCCCTAGCCTAAGCCTAGGGGTGCTCTAGCCTTAGGCTAGGGGAGCCCTATAATTAGCCTAAGCCTAGGGATGCCCTAGCCTAAGCCTAGGGGTGCCTTAGCCTAATCCTCGGGGTGCCCTAGCTTTAGGCTAGGGGAGCCCTAGCCTTAACCTAAGCCTAGGGGTGCCGTAGCCGAAGCCTAGGGGTGCTCTAGCCTTAGGCTAGGGGAACCATAGCCTTAGCCTAAGCCTAGGGGTGCCCTAGCCTAAGCCTAGGGGTGCCCTAACCTGAGCCTAGGGGAGCCCTAGCTTTAGCCTAAGCCTTGGGGTGCCCTAGCCTAAGACTAGGGGTGCCCTAGCCTGAGCCTAGGGGTGCCCTAGCCTGGGCCTACAGGTGCCCTATCCTTAGTCTAGCCTAGGATTGCCCTAGCCTAAGCCTAGGGGTGCCATAGCCTGAGTCTAGGGGTGCACTACCCTGAGGCTAGGGGAGCCGAAGCCTTAGCCTAAGCCTAGCTGTGCCCTAGCCTAAGCCTAGGGGTGCCCTAGCCTAAGCCTAGGTGTGCCCTAGCCAGGCTAGGGGAGCCCTAGCCTTAGCCTAAGTGTAGGGGTGCCCTAGCCTAAGCCTAGGAGTGCCCTAGCCTAAGCCTAGGGGTGTCCTAGCCTAAGCCTAGGGGTGCCATAGCCTAAGCCTAGGGGTGCCATAGACTAAGCCTAGGGGTGCCATAACCTTAGGCTAGGGGAGCCCTAATCTTACCCTAAGCCGAGGGGTGCCCTAGCCTAAGGCTAGGGGAGCCCTAGCCTTAGCCTAAGCCTAGGGGTGCCCTAGCCTAAGCCTAGGAGTGCCCTAGCCTTAGGCTAGGGGAGCCCTAGCCTTAGCCTAAGCCTAGGTGTGCCCTAGCCTAAGCCTAGGGGTGCCCTCGCCTAAGCCTCGGGGTACCCTAGCCCAAGCCAAGGGGTGCCTAGGCTTAGGCAAGGGGAGCCCTATCTTTAGCCTAAGCCTAGGGGTGCCCTAGCCTAAGCCTAGGTGTGCCCTAGCCTAAGCCTAGGGGTGCCCTAGCCTAATCCTAGGTGTGACCTACCCTAAGCCTCAGGGTACCCTAACCTAAGCGTAGGGGAGCCCTAGCCTTAGCCTAAGCCTAGGGGTGCCCAAGCCTAAGCCTAGGGGTGCCCTAGCCTAAGCCTAGGTGTGCCCTAGCCTGAGCCTAGGGGTGCCCTAGCCATAGGGTAGAGGAGCCCTAGCTTCAGCCTAATCCTAGGGGTGCCCTAGCCTAAGCCTAGGGTTGCCCTAGCCAAAGCCTAAGGTTGCCCTAGCCTAAGCCTAGGGGTGCCCTAACCTAAGCCTAGGGGTGCCCTAGCCTTAGGCTAGGGGAGCCCTAGCCTTAACCTCAGCTTAGGGGTGCCGTAGTCTAAGCCTAGGGGTGCTCTTGCCTTAGGCTAGGGGAACCATAGCCTTAGCCTAAGCCTAGGGGTGCCCTAGCCTAAGCCTAGGGGTGCCCTAACCTGAGCCTAGGGGAGCCCTAGCTTTAGCCTAAGCCTTGGGGTGCCCTAGCCTAAGCCTAGGGGTGCCCTAGCCTGAGCCTACAGGTGCCCTTTCCATAGTCTAGCCTAGGATTGCCCTAGCCTAAGCCTAGGGGTGCCATAGCCTGAGTCTAGGGGAGCCCTAGCCTTTGCCTAAGCCTAGGGGTGCCCTAGCCTAGGCCTAGGGGTGCCCTAGCCTAAGCCAAGGGGTGCCAGAGCCTAAGCCTAGGGGTCCCCTAACCTTAGGCTAGGGGAGCCCTAATCTTACCCTAAGCCTAAGGGTGCCCTAGCCTAAGGCTAGGGGAGCCCTAATCTTAGCCAAAGCCTAGGGGTGCCCTAGCCTAAGCCTATGGGTGCCTTAGCCTAAGCCTAGGGGTGCCCTAGCCTTAGGCTAGGGGAGCCGTAGCCTTGGCCTAAGCCTAGGGGTGCCCTAGCCTAAGCCTAGGTGTGCCCTAGCCTAAGCCAAAGTGTGCCCTAGCCTAAGCCTAGGGGAGCCCTAGCCTTAGCCTAAGCCTAGGGGTGCCCTAGCCTAAGCCTAGGTGTGCCCTAGCCTAAGCCAAGGGGTGCCCTACCCTAAGCCTAGCGGATCCCTAACCTTAGCCTAAGCCTAGGGGAGCCCTAGCCTTAGCCTAAGCCTAGGGGTGCCCTAGCCTAAGCCTAGGTGTGCCCTAGCCTAAGCCAAGGGGTGCCCTAGCCTAAGGCTAGGGGAGCCCTAGCCTTAGCCTAAGCCTAGGGGTGCCCTAGCCTAAGCCTAGGAGTGCCCTAGCCTTAGGCTAGGGGAGCCCTAGCCTTAGCCTAAGCCTAGGTGTGCCCTAGCCTAAGCCTAGGGGTGCCCTCGCCTAAGCCTCGGGGTACCCTAGCCCAAGCCAAGGGGTGCCTAGGCTTAGGCAAGGGGAGCCCTATCCTTAGCCTAAGCCTAGGGGTGCCCTAGCCTAAGCCTAGGTGTGCCCTAGCCTAAGCCTAGGGGTGCCCTAGCCTAAGCCTAGGGGTGACCTGCCCTAAGCCTCAGGGTACCCTAACCTAAGCGTAGGGGAGCCCTAGCCTTAGCCTAAGCCTAGGGGTGCCCTAGCCTAAGCCTAGGGGTGCCCTCGCCTAAGCCTCGGGGTACCCTAGCCCAAGCCAAGGGGTGCCCTAGCCTTAGGCTAGGGATGCCCTAGCCTTAGCCTAAGCCTAGGGGTGCCCTAGCCTAAGCCTAGGGGTGCCCTAGCCTTAGTCTAGGGGAGCCCTAGCGTTAGCCTAAGCCTAGGGGTGCCCTAGCCTAAGCCTAGGTGTGCCCTAGCCTAAGCCAAGGGGAGCCCTGGCCTTAGCCTAAGCCTAGGGGTGCCCTAGCCTAAGCCTAGGTGTGTCCTAGCCTAAGCCTAGGGGTGCCCTAGCCTAAGCCTAGGGGTGACCTACCCTAAGCCTAGGGGTGCCCTAGCCTTAGGGTAGGGGAACCCTAGCTTCAGCCTAATCCTAGGGGTGCCCTAGCCTAAGCCTAGGGTTGCCCTAGCCAAAGCCTAAGGTTGCCCTAGCCTAAGCCTAGGGGTGCTCTAGCCTTAGGCTAGGGGAGCCCTATAATTAGCCTAAGCCTAGGGATGCCCTAGCCTAAGCCTAGGGGTGCCTTAGCCTAATCCTCGGGGTGCCCTAGCTTTAGGCTAGGGGAGCCCTAGCCTTAACCTAAGCCTAGGGGTGCCGTAGCCGAAGCCTAGGGGTGCTCTAGCCTTAGGCTAGGGGAACCATAGCCTTAGCCTAAGCCTAGGGGTGCCCTAGCCTAAGCCTAGGGGTGCCCTAACCTGAGCCTAGGGGAGCCCTAGCTTTAGCCTAAGCCTTGGGGTGCCCTAGCCTAAGACTAGGGGTGCCCTAGCCTGAGCCTAGGGGTGCCCTAGCCTGGGCCTACAGGTGCCCTATCCTTAGTCTAGCCTAGGATTGCCCTAGCCTAAGCCTAGGGGTGCCATAGCATGAGTCTAGGGGTGCACTACCCTGAGGCTAGGGGAGCCGAAGCCTTAGCCTAAGCCTAGCTGTGCCCTAGCCTAAGCCTAGGGGTGCCCTAGCCTAAGCCTAGGTGTGCCCTAGCCAGGCTAGGGGAGCCCTAGCCTTAGCCTAAGTGTAGGGGTGCCCTAGCCTAAGCCTAGGAGTGCCCTAGCCTAAGCCTAGGGGTGTCCTAGCCTAAGCCTAGGGGTGCCATAGCCTAAGCCTAGGGGTGCCATAGACTAAGCCTAGGGGTGCCATAACCTTAGGCTAGGGGAGCCCTAATCTTACCCTAAGCCGAGGGGTGCCCTAGCCTAAGGCTAGGGGAGCCCTAGCCTTAGCCTAAGCCTAGGGGTGCCCTAGCCTAAGCCTAGGAGTGCCCTAGCCTTAGGCTAGGGGAGCCCTAGCCTTAGCCTAAGCCTAGGTGTGCCCTAGCCTAAGCCTAGGGGTGCCCTCGCCTAAGCCTCGGGGTACCCTAGCCCAAGCCAAGGGGTGCCTAGGCTTAGGCAAGGGGAGCCCTATCTTTAGCCTAAGCCTAGGGGTGCCCTAGCCTAAGCCTAGGTGTGCCCTAGCCTAAGCCTAGGGGTGCCCTAGCCTAATCCTAGGTGTGACCTACCCTAAGCCTCAGGGTACCCTAACCTAAGCGTAGGGGAGCCCTAGCCTTAGCCTAAGCCTAGGGGTGCCCAAGCCTAAGCCTAGGGGTGCCCTAGCCTAAGCCTAGGTGTGCCCTAGCCTGAGCCTAGGGGTGCCCTAGCCATAGGGTAGGGGAGCCCTAGCTTCAGCCTAATCCTAGGGGTGCCCTAGCCTAAGCCTAGGGTTGCCCTAGCCAAAGCCTAAGGTTGCCCTAGCCTAAGCCTAGGGGTGCCCTAACCTAAGCCTAGGGGTGCCCTAGCCTTAGGCTAGGGGAGCCCTAGCCTTAACCTCAGCTTAGGGGTGCCGTAGTCTAAGCCTAGGGGTGCTCTTGCCTTAGGCTAGGGGAACCATAGCCTTAGCCTAAGCCTAGGGGTGCCCTAGCCTAAGCCTAGGGGTGCCCTAACCTGAGCCTAGGGGAGCCCTAGCTTTAGCCTAAGCCTTGGGGTGCCCTAGCCTAAGCCTAGGGGTGCCCTAGCCTGAGCCTACAGGTGCCCTTTCCATAGTCTAGCCTAGGATTGCCCTAGCCTAAGCCTAGGGGTGCCATAGCCTGAGTCTAGGGGTGCCCTAGCCTGAGGTTAGGGGAGCCGAAGCCTTAGCCTAAGCCTAGCTGTGCCCTAGCCTAAGCCTAGGGGTGCCCTAGCCTAAGCCTAGGGGTGCCCTAGCCAGGCTAGGGGAGCCCTTGCCTTAGCCTAAGTGTAGGGGTGCCCTAGCCTAAGCCTAGGGGTGCCCTAGCCTAAGCCTAGGGGTGTCCTAGCCTAAGCCTAGGGGTGCCATAGCCTAAGACTAGGGGTTCCCTAGACTAAGCCTAGGGGTGCCATAACCTTAGGCTAGGGGAGCCCTAGCTTTAGCCTAAGCCTTGGGGTGCCCTAGCCTAAGAATAGGGGTGCCCTAGCCTGAGCCTAGGGGTGCCCTAGCCTGAGCCTACAGGTGCCCTATCCTTAGTCTAGCCTAGGATTGCCCTACCCTAAGCCTAGGGGTGCCATAGCCTGAGTCTAGGGGTGCACTAGCCTGAGGCTAGGGGAACCATAGCCTTAGCCTAAGCCTAGGGGTGCCCTAGCCTATGCCTAGGGGTGCCCTCGCCTAAGCCTCGGGGTACCCTAGCCCAAGCCAAGGGGTGCCCTAGCCTTAGGCTAGGGATGCCCTAGCCTTAGCCTAAGCCTAGGGGTGCCCTAGCCTAAGCCTAGGGGTGCCCTAGCCTTAGGCTAGGGGAGCCCTAGCGTTAGCCTAAGCCTAGGGGTGCCCTAGCCTAAGCCTAGGTGTGCCCTAGCCTAAGCCAAGGGGTGCCCTAGCCTAAGGCTAGGGGAGCCCTAGCCTTAGCCTAAGCCTAGGGGTGCCCTAGCCTAAGCCTAGGTGTGCCCTAGCCTAAGCCTAGGGGTGCCCTAGCCTAAGCCTAGGGGTGACCTACCCTAAGCCTAGGGGTGCCCTAGCCTTAGGGTAGGGGAACCCTAGCTTCAGCCTAATCCTAGGGGTGCCCTAGCCTAAGCCTAGGGTTGCCCTAGCCAAAGCCTAAGTGTGCCCTAGCCTAAGCCTAGGGGTGCTCTAGCCTTAGGCTAGGGGAGCCCTATAATTAGCCTAAGCCTAGGGATGCCCTAGCCTAAGCCTAGGGGTGCCTTAGCCTAATCCTAGGGGTGCCCTAGCTTTAGGCTAGGGGAGCCCTAGCCTTAACCTAAGCCTAGGGGTGCCGTAGCCGAAGCCTAGGGGTGCTCTAGCCTTAGGCTAGGGGAACCATAGCCTTAGCCTAAGCCTAGGGGTGCCCTAGCCTAAGCCTAGGGGTGCCCTCACCTGAGCCTAGGGGAGCCCTAGCTTTAGCCTAAGCCTTGGGGTGCCCTAGCCTAAGAATAGGGGTGCCATAGCCTGAGTCTAGGGGTGCACTAGCCTGAGGCTAGGGGAGCCGACGCCTTAGCCTAAGCCTAGCTGTGCCCTAGCCTAAGCCTAGGGGTGCCCTAGCCTAAGCCTAGGTGTGCCCTAGCCAGGCTAGGGGAGCCCTAGCCTTAGCCTAAGTGTAGGGGTGCCCAGCCTAAGCCTAGGGGTGCCCTAGCCTAAAGCCTAGGGGTGTCCTAGACTAAGCCTAGGGGTGCCATAACCTTAGGCTAGGGGAGCCCTAATCTTACCCTAAGCCTAGGGGTGCCCTAGCCTAAGGCAAGGGGAGCCCTAGCCTTAGCCTAAGCCTAGGGGTGCCCTAGCCTAAGCCTAGGGGTGGCCTAGCCTTAGGCTAGGGGATCCCTAGCCTTAGCCTAAGCCTAGGTGTGCCCTAGCCTAAGCCTAGGGGTGCCCTCGCCTAAGCCTCGGGGTACCCTAGCCCAAGCCAAGGGGTGCCCTAGCCTTAGGCTAGTGATGCCCTAGCCTTAGCCTAAGCCTAGGGGTGCCCTAGCCTAAGCCTAGGGGTGCCCTAGCCTAAGCCAAGGGGTGCCCTAGCCTAAGCCTAGGGGAGCACTAGCCTTAGCCTAAGCCTAGGGGTGCCCTAGCCTAAGCCTAGGTGTGCCCTAGCCTAAGCCTGGGGGAGCCCTAGCCTTAGCCTAAGCCTAGATGTTCCCTAGCCTAAGCCTAAGGGTGCCCAAGCCTAAGCCTCGGGGTACCCTAACCTAAGCGTTGGGGAGCCATAGATATAGCCTAAGCCTAGGGGTGCCCTAGCCTAAGCCTAGGGGTGCACTAGCCTAAGCCAAGTTGTGTCCTAGCCTAAGCCTAGGGGTGCCCTAGCCTAAGCCTAGGGGTGTACTAGCCTAAGCCTAGGGGTGCCCCAGTTAGGCTAGTGGAGCCCTAGCCTTAGCCTTAGCCTAGGGGTGCCCTAGCCTAAGCCTAAGGGTGCCCTAGTCAAAGCCTAGGGGTGCCCTAGCCTAAGCCTAGAGTTGCCCTAGCCTAAGCCTAGAGTTGCCCTAGCCTAAGCGTATGGGTTCCCTAGCCTTAGGCTAGGGGATCCCTAGGTTTAGCCTAAGCCTTGGGGTGCCCTAGCCTAAGCCTACGGGTGCCCTAGCTTAAGCTTAGAGGTGCCCTAGCCTGAGGCTAGTGGAACCCTATCTTTAGCTTAAGCCTAGGGGTGCCCTAGCCTAAGTCTTGGGGTGTCCTAGCCTGAGCCTAGGGGTGCCCTAGCCTGAGCCTAGGGGTGCACTAGCCTTAGGTAGGGGAGCCCTAGCCTTAGCCTAAACATAGGGGTGCCCTAGCCTAAGCCTAGGGTTGCCCTAGCCAAAGCCTAAGGGTGCCCTAGCCTAAGCCTAGGGGTGCCCTAGCCTAAGCCTAGGGGTGCCCTAACCTAAGCCCTGGGGTGCCCTAGCCTAAGCCTAGGGGTGCCCTAGACTGAACCTTGGGGTGCCCTAGCCTGAGCCTACAGGTGCCCTTTCCTTGTTCTAGCCTAGGATTGCCCTAGCCTAAGCCTAGGGATGCCATAGCCTGAGTCTAGTTGTGCCCTAGCCTGAGGCTAGGGGAGCCGTAGCCTTAGCCTAAGGCTAGTTGTGCCCTAGCCTAAGCCTAGGGGTGCCCTAGCCTTAGTCTAGGGGAGCCCTAGCCTTAGCCTAAGCGTAGGGGTGCCCTAGCCTAAGCCTAGGGGTGCCCTAGCCTTAGTCTAGGGGAGCCCTAGCCTTAGCCTAATCCTAGGGGTGCCCTAGCCTAAGCCTATGGTTGCCCTAGCCAAAGCCTAAGGTTGCCCTAGCCTAAGCCTAGGGGTGCCCTAACCTAAGCCTAGGGGTGCCCTAGCCTTAGGCTAGGGGAGCCCTAGCCTTAACCTAAGCCTAGGGGTGCCGTAGCCTAAGCCTAGGGGTGCTCTAGCCTTAGGCTAGGGGAACCATAGCCTTAGCCTAAGCCTAGGGGTTCCCTAGCCTAAGCCTAGGGGTGCTCTAACCTGAGCCTATAGGAGACCTAGCTTTAGCCTAAGCCTTGGGGTGCCCTACCCTAAGCCTAGGGGTGCCCTAGCCTGAGCCTAGGGGTGCCCTAGCCTGAGCCTACAGGTGCCCTTTCCTTAGTCTAGCCTAGGATTGCCCTAGCCTAAGCCTAGGGGTGCCCTAACCTGAGGCTAGGGGAGCCCTAGCTTTAGCCTAAGCCCTGGGGTGCCCTAGCCTAAGTCTAGGGGTGCCCTAGCCTGAACCTAGGGGTGCCCTAGCCTGAGCCTACAGGTTCCCTTTCCTTGGTCTAGCCTAGGATTGCCCTAGCCTAAGCCTAGGGGTGACATAGCCTGAGTGTAGGGGTGCCCTAGCCTGAGGCTAGGGGAGCCGTAGCCTTAGCCTCAGGCTAGCTGTGCCCTAGCCTAAGCCTAGGGGTGCCCTAGCCTAAGCCTAGGGGTCTCCTAGCCTTAGGCTAGGGGAGCCCTAGCCTTAGCCTAAGCGTAGGGGTGCCCTAGCCTAAGCCTAGGAGTGCTGTAGCCTTAAGCTAGGGGAGCCCTAGCCTTAGCCTAAGCCTAGGGGTACCCTAGCCTAGGCCTAGGGGTGCCCTAGCCTAAGCTTAGGGGTGCCCTAGCCTAATCCTAGGGGTGCCATAGCCTAAGCCTAGGGGTGCCCTAGACTAAGCCTAGGGGTGCCCTAACCTTAGGCTAGGGGAGCCCTAATCTTACCCTAAGCCTAGGGGTGCCCTTGCCTAAGGCTAGGGGAGCCCTAGCCTTAGCTTAAGCCTAGGGGTGCCATAGCCTAAGCCTAGGGGTGCCCTAGACTAAGCCTAGGGGTGCCCTAACCATAGGCTAGGGGAGCCCTAATCTTACCCTAAGCCTAGGGGTGCCCTAGCCTAAGGCTAGGGGAGCCCTAACCTTAGCCTAAGCCTAGGGGTGCCCTAGCCTAAGCCTAGGGGTGCCCTAGCCTTAGGCTAGGGGAGGCCTAGCCTTAGCCAAAGCCTAGGGGTGCCCTAGCCTAACCCTAGGGGTGCCCTAGCCTAAGCCAAGGGGTGGACTAGCCTGAGTCTAGGGGTGCCATAGCCTAAGCTTACGGGTGCCTTAGCATAAGCCTAGGTGTGCCCTAGCCTAAGTCTAGGGGTGCCCTAGCCTAAGCCTAGGGGTGCCCTCGCCTAAGCCTCGGGGTACCCTATCCTAATCCTAGGGGTGCCCTATCCTTAGAGTAGGGGAGCCCTAGCCTTAGCCTAAGCCTAGGGGTGCCCTATCCTAAGCCTACTGGTGCCCTAGCCTAAGCCTAGGGGTGCCCTAGCCATAGGCTAGGGGAGACCTAGCCTTAGCCTAATCCTAGGGGTACCCTAGCCTAATCCGAGGGGTGCCCTAGTCTAAGCCTAGGGGTACTCTAGCCTTAGGCTAGGGGAGCCTTAACCTTAGCCCAAGACTAGGGGTGCCCTAGCATAAGCCTAGGGGTGCCCTAACCTGAGGCCAGGGGCGCCCTAGCCTTAGCCTAAGCCTAGGCGTGCCCTAGCCTGAGCCTAGGGGTGCCCTAACCTGAGGCTAGAGGAGCACTAGCCTTAGTCTAACCAAGGGGTGCCCTAGCCTGAGCCTAAGGGTGCCCTAGCCTGAGCCTAGGGGTGCCCTAGCCTGAGCCTAAGGGTGCCCTAGGCTTAGGGTAGGGGAGCCCTACCTTTAGCCTAAGCCTAGGGGTGCCCTAGTCTAAGCCTACGGGTGCCCTAGCCAAAGCCTAGGGGTGCCCTAGCCTAAGCTGGTGCCCTAGCCTTAGGCTAGGGGAGCCCTAGCCTTAGCCTAAGCGTAGGGGTGCCCTAGCCTAAGCCTAGGAGTGCTCTAGCCCAAGCCTAGGGGTGCCCTAACCTTAGGCTAGGGGAGCCCTAATCTTACCCTAAGCCTAGGGGTGCCCTAGCCTAAGGCTAGGGGAGCCCTAATCTTAGCCTAAGCTTAGGGGTGCCCTAGCCTAAGCCTATGGGTGCCTTAGCCTAAGCCTAGGGGTGCCCTAGCCTTAGGCTAGGGGAGCCCTAGCCTTGGCCTAAGCCTAGGGGTGCCCTAGCCTAAGCCTAGGTGTGCACTAGGCTAAGCCAAGGGGTGCCCTAGCCTAAGCCTAGGGGAGCACTAGCCTTAGCCTAAGCCTAGGGGTGTCCTAGCCTAAGCCTAGGGGTGCCTTAGCCTAACTCTAGGGGTGCCCTAGCCTAAGCCTAGGGGTGCCCTAGCCTGAGCCTAAGGGTGCCCTAGCCTGAGCCTAGTGGTGCCCTAGCCTTAGGGGAGGGGAGCCCTAGCCTTAGCCTAATCATAGGGGTGCCCTAGCCTAAGGCTAGGGTTGCCCTAGTCAAAGCTTAAGGGTGCCCTAGCCTAAGCCTACGGGTGCCCTAACCTAAGCCTAGGGGAGCCCTAGCCTTAGGCTAGGGGAGCCCTAGCCTTAGCCTAAGCCTAGGGGTACCCTAGCCTAAGCCTAGGGGTGCCCTAGTCTAAGCCTAGGGGTGCCCTAACCTGAGGCTAGGGGAGCCCTAGCTTTAGCCTAAGCCCTGGGGTGCCCTAGCCTAAGTCTAGGGGTGCCCTAGCCTGAACCTAGGGGTGCCCTAGCCTGAGCCTACAGGTTCCCTTTCCTTGGTCTAGCCTAGGATTGCCCTAGCCTAAGCCTAGGGGTGCCATAGCCTGAGTCTAGGGGTGCCCTAGCCTGAGGCTAGGGGAGCCGTAGCCTTAGCCTAAGCCTAGGCGTGCCCTAGCCTGAGCCTAGGGGTGCCCTAACCTGAGGCTAGAGGAGCACTAGCCTTAGTCTAACCAAGGGGTGCCCTAGCCTGAGCCTAAGGGTGCCCTAGCCTGAGCCTAGGGGTGCCCTAGCCTGAGCCTAAGGGTGCCCTAGGCTTAGGGTAGGGGAGCCCTACCTTTAGCCTAAGCCTAGGGGTGCCCTAGTCTAAGCCTACGGGTGCCCTAGCCAAAGCCTAGGGGTGCCCTAGCCTAAGCTGGTGCCCTAGCCTTAGGCTAGGGGAGCCCTAGCCTTAGCCTAAGCGTAGGGGTGCCTTAGCCTAAGCCTAGGAGTGCTCTAGCCCAAGCCTAGGGGTGCCCTAGCCTAAGCCTAGGGTTGTCCTAGCCTAAGCCTAGGGGTGCCATAGCCTTAGCCTAGGGGTGCCCTAACCTTAGGCTAGGGGAGCCCTAATCTTACCCTAAGCCTACGGGTGCCCTAGCCTAAGGCTAGGGGAGCCCTAATCTTAGCCTAAGCCTAGGGGTGCCCTAGCCTAAGCCTATGGGTGCCTTAGCCTAAGCCTAGGGGTGCCCTAGCCTTAGGCTAGGGGAGCCCTAGCCTTGGCCTAAGCCTAGGGGTGCCCTAGCCTAAGCCTAGGTGTGCACTAGGCTAAGCCAAGGGGTGCCCTAGCCTAAGCCTAGGGGAGCACTAGCCTTAGCCTAAGCCTAGGGGTGTCCTACCCTAAGCCTAGGGGTGCCTTAGCCTAACTCTAGGGGTGCCCTAGCCTAAGACTAGGGGTGCCGTAGCCTTAGCCTAGTGGATCCCTAGCCTTAGCCTTAGCCTAGGGGTGCCCTAGCCTAAGCCTAGGGGTACCCTAGCCTAAGCCTAGGGGTGACCTAGCCTAAGCCTAGAGTTGGCCTAGCCTAAGCCTACGGGTGCCCTAGCCTTAGGCTAGGGGAGCCCTAGCTTGATCCTAATCCTAGGGGTGCCCTAGCCTAAGCCTAGGGGTGCCCTAGCCTGAGCCTAGGGGTGCCCTAGCCTGAGCATTGTGGTGCCCTAGCCTTAGGGGAGGGGAGCCCTAGCCTTAGCCTAATCATAGGGGTGCCCTAGCCTAAGGCTAGGGTTGCCCTAGTCAAAGCCTAAGGGTGCCCTAGCCTAAGCCTAGGGGTGCCCTAACCTAAGCCTAGGGGAGCCCTAGCCTTAGGCTAGGGGAGCCCTAGCCTTAGCCTAAGCCTAGGGGTACCCTAGCCTAAGCCTAGGGGTGCCCTAGTCTAAGCCTAGGGGTGCCCTAACCTGAGGCTAGGGGAGCTTTAGCTTTAGCCTAAGCCCTGGGGTGCCCTAGCCTAAGTATAGGGGTGCCCTAGCCTGAACCTAGGGGTGCCCTAGCCTGAGCCTACAGGTTCCCTTTCCTTGGTCTAGCCTAGGATTGCCCTAGCCTAAGCCTAGGGGTGCCATAGCCTGAGTCTAGGGGTGCCCTAGCCTGAGGCTAGGGGAGCCGTAGCCTTAGCCTCAGCCTAGCTGTGCCCTAGCCTAAGCCTAGGGGTGCCCTAGCCTAAGCCTAGGGGTCTCCTAGCCTTAGGCTAGGGGAGCCCTAGCCTTAGCCTAAGCGTAGGGGTGCCCTAGCCTAAGCCTAGGAGTGCTGTAGCCTTAAGCTAGGGGAGCCCTAGCCTTAACCTAAGCCTAGGGGTGCCCTAGCCTAGGCCTAGGGGTGCCCTAGCCTAAGCTTAGGGGTGCCCTAGCCTAATCCTAGGGGTGCCATAGCCTAAGCCTGGGGGTGCCCTAGACTAAGCCTAGGGGTGCCCTAACCTTAGGCTAGGGGAGCCCTAATCTTACCCTAAGCCTAGGGGTGCCCTTGCCTAAGGCTAGGGGAGCCCTAGCCTTAGCTTAAGCCTAGGGGTGCCATAGCCTAAGCCTAGGGGTGCCGTAGACTAAGCCTAGGGGTGCCCTAACCATAGGCTAGGGGAGCCCTAATCTTACCCTAAGCCTAGGGGTGCCCTAGCCTAAGCCTAGGGGTGCCCTAGCCTAAGCCTAGGGGTGCCCTAGCCTTAGGCTAGGGGAGGCCTAGCCTTAGCCAAAGCCTAGGGGTGCCCTAGCATAAGCCTAGGTGTGCCCTAGCCTAAGTCTAGGGGTGCCCTAGCCTAAGCCTAGGGGTGCCCTCGCCTAAGCCTCGGGGTACCCTATCCTAATCCTAGGGGTGCCCTATCCTTAGAGTAGGGGAGCCCTAGCCTTAGCCTAAGCCTAGGGGTGCCCTATCCTAAGCCTACTGGTGCCCTAGCCTAAGCCTAGGGGTGCCCTAACCTGAGGCCAGAGGCGCCCTAGCCTTAGCCTAAGCCTAGGCGTGCCTTAGCCTGAGCCTAGGGGTGCCCTAACCTGAGGCTAGAGGAGCACTACCCTTAGTCTAGCCAAGGGGTGCCCTAGCCTGAGCCTAAGGGTGCCCTAGCCTGAGCCTAGGGGTGCCCTAGCCTGAGCCTAGGGGTGCCCTAGGCTTAGGGTAGGGGAGCCCTACCTTTAGCCTAAGCCTAGGGGTGCCCTAGTCTAAGCCTACGGGTGCCCTAGCCAAAGCCTAGGGGTGCCCTAGCCTAAGGTGGTGCCCTAGCCTTAGGCTAGGGGAGCCCTAGCCTTAGCCTAAGCGTAGGGGTGCCCTAGCCTAAGCCTAGGAGTGCTCTAGCCCAAGCCTAGGGGTGCCCTAGCCTAAGCCTAGGGTTGTCCTAGCCTAAGCCTAGGGGTGCCATAGCCTAAGCCTAGGGGTTCCCTAACAATATTCTAGGGGAGCACTAATCTTACCCTAAACCTAGGGGTGCCCTAGCCTAAGGCTAGGGGAGCCCTAGCCTTAGCCTAAGCCTAGGGGTGCCCTAGCCTAAGCCTAAGGGTGCCCTCGCCTAAGCCTCGGGGTACCCTAGCCCAAGTCAAGGGGTGCTCTAGCCTTAGGCTAGGGATGCCCCAGCCTTAGCCTAAGCCTAGGGGTGCCCTAGCCTAAGTCTAGGGGTGCCCTAGCCTAAGCCTAGGGGTGCCCTAGCCTTAGACTAGGGGAGCCGTAGCCTCAGCCTAAGCCTAGGGGTGCCCTAGCCTAAGCCAAGGGGTGCCCTAGCCTAAGGCTAGGGGAGCCCTAGCCTTAGCCTAAGCCTAGGGGTGCCCTAGCCTAAGCCTAGTTGTGCCCTAGCCTAAGACAAGGGGTGCCCTAGCCTTAGGCTATGGGAGCCCTAGCCTTAGCCTAAGCCTAGGTGTACCCTAGCCTAAGCCTAGGGGTGCCCTCGCCTAAGCCTCGGGTTACCCTAGCCCAAGCCAAGGGGTGCCCTAGCCTTAGGCTAGGAATGCCCTAGCCTTAGCCTAAGCCTAGGGGTGCCCTAGCCTAAGCCTAGGGGTGCCCTAGCCTTAGTCTAGGGGAGCCCTAGCCTTAGCCTAAGCCTAGGGGTGCCATAGCCTAAGCCTAGTTGTGCCCTAGCCTAAGCCAAGGGGTGCCCTAGCCTAAGGCTAGGGGAGCCCTCGCCTTAGCCTAAGCCTAGGGGTGCGCTAGCCTAAGGCTACGTGTGCCCAGGCCCAAGCCTAGGGGTCCCCTAGTATAAGCCTAGGGGTGACTTACCCTAAGTCTCAGGGTACCCTAACCTAAGCGTAGGGGAGCCCTAGCCTTAGCCTAAGCCTAGGGGTGCCCAAGCCTAAGCCTAGGGGTGCCCTAGCCTAAGCCTAGGGGTGCCCTAGCCAGAGCCTAGGCGTGCCCTAGCCTTAGGGTAGGGGAGCCCTAGCTTTAGCCTAATCCTAGGGGTGCCCTAGCCTAAGCCTAGGGTTGACCTAGACAAAGCCTAAGGGTGCCCTAGTCTAAGCCTAGGGGTGCCCTAACCTAAGCCTAGGGGTGCCCTGGCCTTAGGCTAGGGGAGCCCTAGCCTTAGCCTAAGCCTAGGGGTGCC
Organism: Tenrec ecaudatus; assembly: GCF_050624435.1. Lineage (NCBI taxonomy): Eukaryota > Metazoa > Chordata > Mammalia > Afrosoricida > Tenrecidae > Tenrec > Tenrec ecaudatus. Next base: position 2,467,018 of record NW_027457640.1, on the reverse strand, counting down.
GTAGCCTAAGCCAAGGGGTGCTCTAGCCTTAGGCTAGGGGAACCATAGCCTTAGCCTAAGCCTAGGGGTGCCCTAGCCTAAGCCTAGGGGTGCCCTAACCTGAGCCTAGGGGAGCCCAGCTTTAGCCTAAGCCTTGGGGTGCCCTAGCCTAAGCCTACAGGTGCCCTTTCCTTAGTCTAGCCTAGGATTGCCCTAGCTTAAGCCTAGGGGTGCCATAGCCTGAGTCTAGGGGTGCCCTAGCCTGAGGCTAGGGGAGCAGTAGCCTTAGCCTAAGCTTAGCTGTGCCCTAGTCTAAGCCTAGGGGTGCCCTAGCCAGGCTAGGGGAGCCCTAGCCTTAGCCTAAGTGTAGGGGTGCCCTAGCCTAAGCCTAGGGGTGCTCTAACCTTAGGCTAGGGGAGCCCTAGCCTTAGCCTAAGCCTAGGGGTGCCCTAGCCTAAGCCTAGGGGTACCCTAGCCTTAGCCTAGGGGTGTCCTAGCCTAAGCCTAGGGGTGCCATAGCCTAAGCCTAGGGGTGCCCTGAACTAAGCCTAGGGGTGCCATAACCTTAGGCTAGGGGAGCCCTAATCTTACCCTAAGCCTAGGGGTGCCCTAGCCTAAGCCTAGGGGTGCCCTAGCCTAAGCCTACGTGTGCCCTAGCCTAAGCCAAGGCGTGCCCTAGCCTAAGCCTAGGGGAGCACTAGCGTTAGCCTAAGCCAAGGGTGCCCTAGCCTAAGCCTAGGTGTGCCCTTTCCTAAGCCTAGGGGAGCCCTAGCCTTAGCCTAAGTGTAGGGGTGCCCTAGCCTAAGCCTAGGGGTGCTCTAACCTTAGGCTAGGGGAGCCCTAGCCTTAGCCTAAGCCTAGGGGGGCCCTAGCCTAAGCCTAGGGGTACCCTAGCCTAAGCCAAGGTGTGTCCTAGCCTAAGGCTAGGGGTGCCCTAGCCTAAGCCTAGGGGTGCACTAGCCTAAGCCTAGGGGTGCCCTAGTCTAAGCCTAGGGGTGCTCTAGCCTTAGGCTAGAGGAGCATTAACCTTAGCCCAAGACTAGGGGTGCCCTAGCCTAAGCCTAGTGGTGCCCTAGCCTAAGCCTAGGGGTGCTCTAGCCTGAGCATACTGGTGCCCTAACCTGAGGCTAGAGGAGCACTAGCCTTAGTCTAGCCAAGGGGTGCCCTAGCCTAAGCCTAGGGGTTCCCTAGCCTGAGCCTAGGGGTGCACTAGCCTGAGCCTAGGGGTGCATTAGCCTTAGGGTAGGGGAGCCCTAGCTTTAGCCTAAGCCTAGGGGTGCCCTAGCCTAAGCCTAGGGGTGCCCTAGCCTTAGATTAAGCCTAGGGGTGCCCTAGCCTGAGGCTACGGATGCCCTAGCCTGAGGCTAGGGGAGCACTAGCCTTAGTCTAGCCTAGGGGTGCCCTAGCCTAAGCCAGGGGTGCCCAAGCCTAAGCCTAGGGGTGCCCTGGCCTTTGCCTAGGGGTGCCCTAGCCTGAGCCTACGGGTGCCCTAGCCTTAGGGTAGGGGATCCCTAGCCTTAGCCTCAGCCTAGGGGTGCCCTAGCCTAAGCCTAGGGTTGCCCTAGCCAAAGACTAAGGGTGCCCTAGCCTAAGCCTAGGGGTGCCCTAACCTAAGCCTATGGGTGCCCGAGCCTTAGGCTAGGGGAGCCCTAGCCTTAGCCTAAGCCTAGGGGTACCCTAGCCTAAGCCTAGGGGTGCCCTAGCCTAAGCCTAGCGGTGCTCTAGCCTTTGGCTAAGGGAACGCTAGCCTTAGCCTAAGCCTAGGGGTGCCCTAGCCTAAGCCTAGGGGTGCCCTAGCCTGAGCCTAGGGGTGCCCTAGCCTGAGCCTACGGGTGCCATTTCCTTAGTCTAGCCTAGGATTGCCCTAGCCTAAGCCTAGGGGTGTCATAGCCTGAGTCTAGTGGTGCCCTAGCTTGAGGCTAGGGGAGCCGTAGCCTTAGCCTAAGCCTAGCTGCGCCCTAGCCTAAGCCTAGGGGTGCCCTAGCCTAAGCCTAGGGGTTCCCTAGCCAGGCTAGGGGAGCCCTAGCCTTAGCCTAAGTGTAGGGGTGCCCTAGCCTAAGCCTAGGTGTGCTAAAGCCTTAGGCTAGGGGAGCCCTAGCCTTAGCCTAAGCCTAGGGGTGCCCTAGCCTAAGCCTAGGGGTTTCCTAGCCTAAGCCTAGGGGTGCCATAGCCTAAGCCTAGGGGTGCCCTAAACTAAACCTAGGGGTGCCATAACCTTAGGCTAGGGGAGCTCTAATCTTACCCTAAGCCTAGGGGTGCCTTAGCCTAAGGCTAGGGGAGCCCTAGCCTTAGCCTAAGCCTAGGTGTGCCCTAGCCCAAGCCAAAGGGTACCCTAGCCTTAGGCTAGGGATGCCCTAGCCTTAGCCTAAGCCTAGGGGTGCCCTAGCCAAAGTCTAGGAGTGCCCTAGCCTAAGCCTAGGGGTGCGCTAGCCTTAGGCTATGGGAGCCCTAGCCTTAGCCTAAGCCTAGGTGTGTCCTAGGCTAAGCCTAGGTGTGCCCTAGCCTAAGCCATGGGGTGCCCTAGCCTACGCCTAGGGGAGCCCTAGCCTTAGCCTAAGCATAGGGGCGCCCTAGCCTAAGCCTAGGTGTGCCCTAGCCTAAGCCAATGGGTGCCCTAGCCTAAGCTTAGGGGTGCCCTAGCCTTAGCCTAGGTGTGCCCTATCCTTAGGCTAGGGGAGGCCTAGCCTTAGCCTAAGCCTAGGGGTACCCTAGCCTAAGCCTAGGGGTGCCCTAGCCTAAGCCTTGGGGTGTCCTAACCTGAGCTTAGGGGAGCCCTAGCTTTAGCCTAAGCCTAGGTGTGCCCTAACCTTAGGATAGGGGAGCCCTAATCTTACCCTAAGCCTAGGGATGCCCTAGCCTAAGCCTAGGGATGCCCTAGCCTAAGGCTAGGGGAGCCCTAGCCTTAGCCTAAGCCTAGGGGTGCCCTAGCCTAAGCCTAGGGGTGCCCTCGCCTAAACCTCGGGGTACCCTAGCCCAAGCCAAGGGGAGCCCTAGCCTAAGCCTAAGCCTAGGGGTGCACTAGCCTGTGCCTAGGGGTGTCCTAGCCTGAGCCTACGGGTGCCCTAGCCTGAGGCTAAGGGAGTCCTAGCCTGAGTCTCGAGGTGGCCTAGCCTTAGGCTAGGGGAGCCGTAGCCTTAGCCTAAGCCTAGGGGAGCCCTAGTTTAAGCCTAGGGGTGCCCTAGCCTAAGCCCAGCGGTGCCCTAGCCTAAGCCTTGGGGTGCCCTAGCCTTAGGCTAGGGGAGCCTTAGCCTTAGCCTAAGCCTAGTGGTGCCCTAGCCTGAGCCTAGGGGTGCCCTAGCCTAAACCTAGGGGTGCCCTAGCCTTAGCCTAAGCTTAGGGGTGCCCTAGCCTAAGCCTAGGGGTGCTCTAGCCTACGCCTAGGGGTGTCCTAGCCTAAGCCTAGGGGTGTCCTAACCTAAGCCTAGGGGTGCCATACCCTAAGCCTAGGGGTGCCCTAGACTAAGCCTAGGGGTGCCATAACAATAGGCTAGGGGAGCACTTATCTTACCCTAAGCCTAGGCGAGCCCTAGCCTTAGGCTAGGGGAGGCCTAGACTTAGCCTAAGCCTAGGGGTGCCCTCGCCTAAACCTCGGGGTACCCTAGCCCAAGCCAAGGGGTGCCCTAGCCTTAGGCTAGGGATGCCCTAGCCTTAGCCTAAGCCTTGGGGTGCCCTATCCAAAGCCTAGGGGTGCCCTAGCCTAAGCCTAGGGGTGCCCTAGCCTTAGGCTAGGGGAGCCCTAGCCTTAGCCTAAGCCTAGGGGTGCCCTAGCCTAAGCCTAGGTGTGCCCTAGCCTAAGCAATGGGGTGCCCTAGTCTAAGCCTAGGGGAGCCCTAGCCTTAGCCTAAGCATAGGGGTGACCTAGCCTAAGCCTAGGGGTGCCCTCGCCTAAGCCTCGGGGTACCCTAGCCCAAGCCAAGGGGAGCCCTAGCCTTAGCCTAAGCCTAGGGGTGCACTAGCCTGAGCCTAGGGGTGCCCTAGCCTGAGCCTACGGGTGCCCTAGCCTGAGAGTAGGGGAGTCATAGCCTGAGTCTAGCCTAGGATTGCCCTAGCTTAAGCCTAGGGGTGCCATAGCCTGAGTCTCGGGGTGCCATAGCCTTAGACTAGGGGAGCCGTAGCCTTAGCCTAAGCCTAGGATTACCTAGCCTAAGCCTAGGCATGCTCTAGCCTTAGGTTTGGGGAGCCCTCGCCATAGCCTAAGCCTAGGGGTGCCCTAGCCTAAGTCTAGGGGTGCTCTAACCTAAGCCTAGGGGTGCCCTAGCCTTATGCTAGGGAAGCCCTAGCCTTAGCCTAAGTCTAGCGGTGCCATAGCTTAAGCCTAGGGGTGCCCTAGCCTAAGCCTATGGATGCCCTAGCCTAAGCCTAGTTGTGCCCTAGCCTTAGGCTATGGGAGCCCTAGCCTTAGCCTAAGCCTAGGGGTGCCCTAGCCTAAGAATATGGGTGACCTAGCCTAAGCTTAGAGGTGCCCTAGCCTTAGGCTAGGGGAAACCTAGCCTTAGCCTAAGCCTAGGGGTGCCCTAGCGTAAGCCTAGGATTGCCCTAGCCTAACACTAGGGGTGCCCTAGGCTAAGCCTAGGGTGCCCTAGCCTAAGCCTAGGGGTGCCCTAGTCTTAGGCTAGAGAAGCCCTAGCCTTAGCCTTAGCCTAGGGGTGCCCTAGCCTAAGCCTAGGGGTGCCCTAGCCTAAGCCTAGGGGTGCCCAAGCCTAAGCCTAGACGTGCCCTAACATAAGCCTAGGGGTGCCCTAGCCTTAGGCTAGAGAAGCCCTAGCCTTAGCCTTAGCCTAGGGATGCCCTACCCTAAGCCTAGGGGTATCCTAGCCTAAGCCAGGGGCTGCCCTAGCCTAAGCCTAGGGGTACCCTAGCCTAAGCCTACGGGTGCCCTAGCCTTAGGCTAGGGTAGCCCTAGTTTAGCCTAATCCTAGTTGTGGCCTAGCCTAAGCCTAGGGGTGCCCAGCCTAAGCCTAGGGGTGCTCTAGCCTTAGGCTAGGGGTGCCTTAGCCTAAGCCTAGGGGTGCCCTAGCCTGAGGCTAGGGGAGCCCTAGCTTTAGCCTAAGACTAGGGGTGCCCAGCCTAAGCCTAGGGGTGCCCTATCCTGAGCCTAGAGGTGTCCTAGCCCAAGCCTAGGGGTGCCCTAGCCTGAGGCTAGGGGAGCCCTAGCCTTAGCCTAAGCCTAGGGGTGCACTAGCCTAAGCCTAGGGGTGCACTAGCCTAAGCCTAGGGGTGCCATAGCCTAAGATTACGGGTGCATTAGCCTAAACCTAGGTGTGCTCTAGCTTAAGCCTAGGGGTGCCCTAACCTAAGCCTAGGGGTGCCTTCCCCTAAGCCTCGGGGTACCCTAGCCTAAGCATAGGCGTGCCCTATCCTTAGACTAGGAGAGCCCTAGTCTTAGCCTAAGCCTAGGTGTGCCCTAGCCTAAGCCTAGGGGTGCCCTAGCCTAAGCCTAGGGGTGCCCTAGCCTTAGTCTAGGGGAGCCGTAGCCTTAGCCTAAGCCTAGCGGTACCCAAGCCTAAGCCTAGGGGTGCCCTAGCCTAAGCCTAGGGGTGCTCTAGCCTTAGGCTAGGGGAGCATTAACCTTAGCCCAAGACTAAGGGTGCCCTAACCTAAGCCTAATGGTGCCCTAACCTAACCCTAGGGGTGCCCTAGCCTAAGCCTAGGTGTACCCTAGCCTTAGGCTAGGGGAGCCCTAGCCTTAGCCTAATCCTAGGGGTGCCCTAGCCTGAGCCTAGGGGTGCCCTACCCTGAGCTTACTGGTGCCCTAACCTGAGGCTAGAGGAGCACTAGCCTTTGTCTAGGCAAGGGGTGCCCTAGCCTAAGCCTAGGGGTGCCCTAGCCTGAGCCTAGGGGTGCCCTAGCCTGAGCCTAGGTGTGCATTAGCCTTATGGTAGGGGAGCCCTAGCTTTAGCCTAAGGCTAGGGGTGCCTTAGCCTAAGTCTAGGGGTGCCCTAGCCTAAGCCTAGGGGTGCCGTAGCCTTAGGCTAGCGGAGTCCTAGCCTTAGCCTAAGCCTAGGTGTGCCCTAGCCTAAGCCTAGGGATGCCCTCGCCTAAGACTCGGGGTACCCTAGCCCAAGCCAAAGGGTGCCCTACCCTAAGCCTAGGGGTGCCCTAGCCTTAGGCTAGGGGAGCACTAGCCTTAGCCTAAGCCTAGGGGTGCCCTAGTCTAAGCCTAGGGGTGCCCTAGCCTAAGCCATGGAGTTCCCTAGCCTAAGCCTAGGGGAGCCCTAGCCTTAGCCTAAGCATAGGGGTGCCCTAGCCTAAGCCTAGGTGTGCCCTAGCCTAAGCCAATGGGTGCCCTAGCCTAAGCCTAGGGTAGCCCTAGCCTTAGCCTAAGCCTATATGTGCCCTAGCCTAAGCCTAGGGGTGCCCTAGCCTAAGCCTAGGGGTGCCCTAGCCTTAGGCTAGGGGAGGCCTAGCCTTAGCCTTAGCCTAGGGGTACCCTAGCCTAAGCCTTGGGGTGCCCTAACCTAAGCCTAGGGGAGCCCTAGCTTTAGCCTAAGCCTTGGTGTGCCCTAGCCTAAGACTAGGGATGCCCTAGCCTGAGCCTACAGGTGCCCTTTCCTTAGTCTAGCCTAGGATTGCCCTAGCCTAAGCCTAGGGGTGCCCTAGCCTTAGGCTAGGGGAGCCCTAGCCTTAGCCTAAGCCTAGGGGTGCCCTAGCCTAAGACTAGGGGTGCCCTAGCCTAAGCTTAGGGGTGCCCTAGCCTAAGCCTAGGGGTGCCATAGCCTAAGCCTAGGGGTGCCCTAGACTAAGCCTAAGCCTAGGTGTGCCCTAGCCTAAGCCTAGGGGTGCCCTCGCCTAAGCCTCGGGGTGAACTAGCCCAAGCCAAGGGGAGCCCTAGCCTTAGCCTAAGCCTAGGGAGGCACTTGCCTGAGCCTAGGGGTGCCCTAGCCTGAGCCTACGGGTGCCCTAGCCTGAGGCTAAGGGAGTCCTAGCCTGAGTCTAGCCTAGGATTGCCCTACCCTAAGCCTAGGGGTGCCATCGCCTGAGTCTCAGGGTGGCCTAGCCTTAGGTTAGGGGAGCCATAGCCTTAGCCTAAGCCTAGGGGTGCCCTAGTTTAAGCCTAGGGGTGCCCTAGCCTAAGCCCAGCCGTGCCCTAGCCTAAGCCTTGGGGTGCCCTAGCCTTAGGCTAGGGGAGCCTTAGCCTTAGCCAAAGCCTAGTGGTGCCCTAGCCTGAGCCTAGGCGTGCCCTAGCCTGAGGCTAGGGGAGCCCTAGCCTTAGACTAAGCCTAGGATTGCCCTAGCCAAAGCCTAGGGGTGCCCTAGCCTAAGCCTAGGGGTGCACTAGCCTAAGCCTAGGGGTGCCATAGCCTAAGCTTACGGGTGCCTTAGCCTAAGCCTAGGTGTGCCCTAGCCTAAGCCTAGCGGTGCCCTAGCCTAAGCCTAGGGGTGCCCTCGCCTAAGCCTCGGGGTACCCTAGCCTAAGCATAGGGGTGCCCTATCCTTAGACTAGGGGAGCCCTAGCCTTAGCCTAAGCCTAGGTGTGCCCTAGCCTAAGCCTAGGGGTGCCCTAGCCTAAGCCTAGGTGTGCCCTAGCCTTAGGCTAGGGGAGCCCTAGCCTTAGCCTAAGCCTAGGTGTGCCCTAGCCTAAGCCTAGGGGTTTCCTCGCCTAAGCTCGGGGAACCTTAGCCCAAGCCAAGGGGAGCCCTAGCCTTAGCCTAAGCCTAGGGGTGCACTAGCCTGAGCCTAGGGGTGCCCTAGCCTGAGCCTACGGGTGCCCTAGCCTGAGGCTAGGGGAGTCGTAGCCTGAGTCTAGCCTAGGATTGCCCTAGCCTAAGCCCAGGGGTGTCATAGCCTGAGTCTCGGGGTGCCCTAGCCTTAGGCTAGGGCAGCCGTAGCCTTAGCCTAAGCCTAGGGGTGCCCTAGCCTAAGCCCAGCGGTGCCCTAGCCTAAGCCTTGGGGTGCCCTAGCCTTAGGCTAGGGGAGCCCTAGCCTTAGCCTAAGCATAGTGGTGCCATAGCCTAAGCTTAGGGGTGCCCTCTCCTTAGGTTAGGGGAGCCCTAGCCTTAGCCTAAGCCTAGGTGTGCCCTAGCCTAAGCCTAGGGGTGCCCTCGCCTAAGCCTCGGGGTACCCTAGCCCAAGCCAAGGGGTGCCCTAGCATGAGGCTAGGGGAGCCCTAGCCTTAGCCTAAGCCTAGGATTACACTAGCCTAAGCCTAGGGGTGCCCTAGCGTAAGCGTAGAAGTGCACTAGCCTAAACCTATGGGTGCCATAGCCTAAGCTTACGGGTGCCTTAGCCTAAGCCTAGGTGTGCCCTAGTCTAAGCCTAGGGGTGCCCTAGCCTAAGCCTAGAGTTGCCCTCGCCTAAGCCTCGGGGTACCCTAGCCTAAGCTTAGGGGTGCCCTATCCTTAGACTAGGGGAGCCCTAGCCTTAGCCTAAGCCTAGGTGTGCCCTACCCTAAGCCTAGGGGTGCCCTAGCCTAAGCCTAGGGATGCCCTAGCCTTGGTCTAGGGGAGCCCCAGCCTTAGCCTAAGCCTAGGGGTACCCTACCTAAGCCTAGGGGTGCCCTAACCTAAGCCTAGCGGTGCTCTAGCCTTAGGCTAAGGGAACGCTAGCCTTAGCATAAGCCTAGGGGTGCCCTAGCCTAAACCTAGGGGTGCCCTAGCCTGAGCCTAGGGGTGCCCTCGTCTGAGCCTATGGGTGCCCTTTCCTTAGTCTAGCCTAGGATTGCCCTAGCCTAAGCCTAGGGGTGTCCTAGCCTAAGCCTAGGGGTGCCATAGCCTAAGCCTAGGGGTGCCCTAGACTAAGTCTAGTGGTGCCATAACAATAGGCTAGGGGAGCACTAATATTACCCTAAGCCTAGGGGTGCCATAGCTTAGGCTTAGGGGTGCCCTCTCCTTAGGCCAGGGGAGCCCTAGGCTTAGCCTAAGCCTAGGTGTGCCCTAGCCTAAGCCTAGGTGTACCCTAGCCTAAGCCATGGGGTGCCGTAGCCTAAGCCTAGGGGAGCCCTAGCCTTAGCCTAAGCCTAGGTGTGCCCTAGCCTAACCCTAGGGGTGCCCTAGCCTAAGCCTAGGGGTGCACTAGCCTTAGGCTAGGGGAGCACTAGCCTTAGCCTAAGCATAGGGGTACCCTAGCCTAAGACTAGGGGTACCCTAGCCTAAGCCTAGGGGTGCTCTATCCTAAGGCTAGGGTTCCCTAGCCTAGGGGTGCCCTAGCCTTAGCCTATGCCTAGGTGTGCCCTAGCCTAAGCCTAGGGGTGCCCTAACCTGAGCCTAGGGGAGCCCTAGCTTTAGCTTTAGCTTTGGGGTACCCTAGCCTAAGCCTAGGGGTGCCCTAGCCTGAGCCTAGGGGTGCCCTATCCTGAGCCTACAGGTGCCCTTTCCTTAGTCTAGCCTAGGATTGCCGTAGCTTAAGCCTAGGGGTGCCCCAGCCTTAGCCTAAGCCTAGGGGTGCCCTAGCCTAAGCCTAGGGGTGGCCTAACCTAAGCCTAGGGGTGCCTTAGCCTAAGCCTAGGGGTGCCATAGCCTAAGCCTAGGGGTGGCCTAGACTAAGCCTAGGGGTGCCCTAACCTTAGGCTAGGGGAGCCCTGATCTTACCCTAAGCCTAGGGGTGCCCTAGCCTAAGGCTAGGGGAGCCCTAGCCTTAGCCTAAGACTACGGGTGCCCTCGCATAAGCCTAGGGGTGCCCTAGCCTTAGGCTAGGGGAGCACTAGCCTTTGCCTAAGCCTAGGTGTGCCCTAGCCTAAGCCTAGGGGTGCCCTAGCCTGAGCCTAGGGGTGCCCTAGCCATAGGGTAGGGGAGCCCTAGCCTTAGCCTAAGCCTAGGGGTACCCTAGCCTAAGCCTAGGGGTGCCCTAGCCTAAGCCTAGGGGTGCTCTAGCCTTAGGCTAGGGAACCCTAGCTTTGCCTAAGCCTAGGGGTGCCCTAGCCTAAGCCTAGGGGTGCCCTAACCTGAGGCTAGGGGAGCCCTAGCTTTAGCCTAAGCCCTGGGGTGCCCTAGCCTAAGCCTAGGGGTGCCCTAGCCTGAACCTAGGGGTGCCCTAGCCTGAGCCTACAGGTGCCTTTTCCTTTGTCTAGCCTAGGATTGCCCTAGCCTAAGCCTAGGGTTGCCATATCCTGAGTCAAGGGATGCCTTAGCCTGAGGCTATGGAGCCTTAGCCTTAGCCTAAGCCTAGCTGTGCCCTAGCCTAAGCCTAGGGGTGCCCTAGCCTAAGCCTAGGGGTGCCCTAGCCTTAGGTTAGGGGAGCCCTAGCCTTAGCCCAAGCCTAGGGGTGGCCTAGCTTAAGCCTAGGGGTGCCCTAGCCAAAGCCTAGGGGTGCCCTATCCTAAGCCTAGGGGTGACCTACCCTAAGCCTTGGGGTACCCTAACCTAAGTGTAGGGGAGCCCTAGCCTTAGCCTAAGCCTAGGGGTGCCCTAGCCTAAGCCAAGGTGTGTCCTAGCCTAAGACTAAGGGTGCCCTAACCTAAGCCTAGGGGTGCCCTAGCCTAAGCCTAGGGGTGCCCTTGCCTAAGCCTAGGGGTGCCCTAGCCTAAGCCTAGGCGTGCCCTAGCCTAAGCCTAGGGGTGCCCTAGCCTAAGCCTAGGGGAGGCCTAGCCTTAGGCTAGGGAGCACTAGCCTTAGCCTAAGCCTAGGGGTGTCCTAGCCTAAGCCTAGGGGTGCCCTAGCCTAACCCTAGGGGTGCCCTAGCCTTAGGCTAATGGAGCCCTAGCTTTAGCCTAAGCCTTGGGGTGCCCTAGCCTAAGCCTAGGGGTGCCCTAGTCTAAGCCTAGGGGTGCTCTAACCTTAGGCTAGGGGAGCCCTAGCCTTAGCCTAAGCCTTGGGGTTCCCTAACCTAAGCCTACGGGTGCCCTAACCTAAGCCTAGGGGTGCCCTAGGCTGAGGCTATGGGAGCCCTAGCTTTAGCCTAAGCCTAGTAGTGCCCTAGCCTACGCTTAGGGGTACCCTAGCCTGAGCCTAGGGTTGCCCTAGCCTGAGCCTACAGGTGCCCTAGCCTGAGGCTAGGGGAGCCCTAACCTTAGTCTAGCCTAGGATTTCCCTAGCCTAAGCCTAGGGGTGCCATAGCATGAGCCTACAGGTGCCCTTTCCTTAGTCTAGCCTAGGATTGCCCTAGCCTAAGCCTAGGGGTGCCATATCCTGAGTCAAGGGGTGCCCTAGGCTGAGGCTATGGAGCCGTAGCCTTAGCCTAAGCCTAGCTGTGCCCTAGCCTAAGCCTAGGGGTGCCCTAGCCTAAGCCTAGGGGTGCCATAGCCTAAGCCTAGGGGTGGCCTAGACTAAGCCTAGGCGTGCCCTAACCTTATGCTAGGGGAGCCCTGATCTTACCCTAAGCCTAGGGGTGCCCTAGCCTAAGGCTAGGGGAGCCCTAGCCTTAGCCTAAGCCTAGGTGTGCCCTAGCCTAAGCCTAGGTGTGCCCTAGCCTGAGCCTAGGGGTGCCCTAGCCTGAGCCAAGGGGTGCCCTAGCCTTAGGGTAGGGGGCCCTAGCCTTAGCCTAAGCCTAGGGGTACCCTAGCCTAAGCCTAGGGGTGCCCTAGCCTAAGCCTAGGGGTGCTCTAGCCTTAGGCTAGGGGAACCCTAGCTTTGCCTAAGCCTAGGGGTGCCCTAGCCTAAGCCTAGCGGTGCTCTAGCCTTAGACTAAGGGAACGCCAGCCTTAGCCTAAGCCTAGGGGTGCCCTAGCCTAAGCCTAGGGGTGCCATAGCATGAGCCTACAGGTGCCCTTTCCTTAGTCTAGCCTAGGATTGCCCTAGCCTAAGCCTAGGGGTGCCATATCCTGAGTCAAGGGGTGCCCTAGGCTGAGGCTATGGAGCCGTAGCCTTAGCCTAAGCCTAGCTGTGCCCTAGCCTAAGCCTAGGGGTGCCCTAGCCTAAGCCTAGGGGTGCCATAGCCTAAGCCTAGGGGTGGCCTAGACTAAGCCTAGGCGTGCCCTAACCTTATGCTAGGGGAGCCCTGATCTTACCCTAAGCCTAGGGGTGCCCTAGCCTAAGGCTAGGGGAGCCCTAGCCTTAGCCTAAGCCTAGGTGTGCCCTAGCCTAAGCCTAGGTGTGCCCTAGCCTGAGCCTAGGGGTGCCCTAGCCTGAGCCTACAGGTGCCCTAGCCTGAGGCTAGGGGAGTCCTAACCTTAGTCTAGCCTAGGATTTCCCTAGCCTAAGCCTAGGGGTGCCATAGCATGAGCCTACAGGTGCCCTTTCCTTAGTCTAGCCTAGGATTGCCCTAGCCTAAGCCTAGGGGTGCCATATCCTGAGTCAAGGGGTGCCCTAGGCTGAGGCTATGGAGCCGTAGCCTTAGCCTAAGCCTAGCTGTGCCCTAGCCTAAGCCTAGGGGTGCCCTAGCCTAAGCCTAGGGGTGCCATAGCCTAAGCCTAGGGGTGGCCTAGACTAAGCCTAGGCGTGCCCTAACCTTATGCTAGGGGAGCCCTGATTTACCCTAAGCCTAGGGGTGCCCTAGCCTAAGGCTAGGGGAGCCCTAGCCTTAGCCTAAGCCTAGGTGTGCCCTAGCCTAAGCCTAGGTGTGCCCTAGCCTGAGCCTAGGGGTGCCCTAGCCTGAGCCAAGGGGTGCCCTAGCCTTAGGGTAGGGGGCCCTAGCCTTAGCCTAAGCCTAGGGGTACCCTAGCCTAAGCCTAGGGGTGCCCTAGCCTAAGCCTAGGGGTGCTCTAGCCTTAGGCTAGGGGAACCCTAGCTTTGCCTAAGCCTAGGGGTGCCCTAGCCTAAGCCTAGCGGTGCTCTAGCCTTAGACTAAGGGAACGCCAGCCTTAGCCTAAGCCTAGGGGTGCCCTAGCCTAAGCCTAGGGGTGCCATAGCATGAGCCTACAGGTGCCCTTTCCTTAGTCTAGCCTAGGATTGCCCTAGCCTAAGCCTAGGGGTGCCATATCCTGAGTCAAGGGGTGCCCTAGGCTGAGGCTATGGAGCCGTAGCCTTAGCCTAAGCCTAGCTGTGCCCTAGCCTAAGCCTAGGGGTGCCCTAGCCTAAGCCTAGGGGTGCCATAGCCTAAGCCTAGGGGTGGCCTAGACTAAGCCTAGGCGTGCCCTAACCTTATGCTAGGGGAGCCCTGATCTTACCCTAAGCCTAGGGGTGCCCTAGCCTAAGGCTAGGGGAGCCCTAGCCTTAGCCTAAGCCTAGGTGTGCCCTAGCCTAAGCCTAGGTGTGCCCTAGCCTGAGCCTAGGGGTGCCCTAGCCTGAGCCTACAGGTGCCCTAGCCTGAGGCTAGGGGAGCCCTAACCTTAGTCTAGCCTAGGATTTCCCTAGCCTAAGCCTAGGGGTGCCATAGCATGAGCCTACAGGTGCCCTTTCCTTAGTCTAGCCTAGGATTGCCCTAGCCTAAGCCTAGGGGTGCCATATCCTGAGTCAAGGGGTGCCCTAGGCTGAGGCTATGGAGCCGTAGCCTTAGCCTAAGCCTAGCTGTGCCCTAGCCTAAGCCTAGGGGTGCCCTAGCCTAAGCCTAGGGGTGCCATAGCCTAAGCCTAGGGGTGGCCTAGACTAAGCCTAGGCGTGCCCTAACCTTATGCTAGGGGAGCCCTGATCTTACCCTAAGCCTAGGGGTGCCCTAGCCTAAGGCTAGGGGAGCCCTAGCCTTAGCCTAAGCCTAGGTGTGCCCTAGCCTAAGCCTAGGTGTGCCCTAGCCTGAGCCTAGGGGTGCCCTAGCCTGAGCCAAGGGGTGCCCTAGCCTTAGGGTAGGGGGCCCTAGCCTTAGCCTAAGCCTAGGGGTACCCTAGCCTAAGCCTAGGGGTGCCCTAGCCTAAGCCTAGGGGTGCTCTAGCCTTAGGCTAGGGGAACCCTAGCTTTGCCTAAGCCTAGGGGTGCCCTAGCCTAAGCCTAGCGGTGCTCTAGCCTTAGACTAAGGGAACGCCAGCCTTAGCCTAAGCCTAGGGGTGCCCTAGCCTTAGGTTAGGGGAGCCCTAGCCTTAGCCCAAGCCTAGGGGTGGCCTAGCCTAAGCCTAGGGGTGCCCTAGCCAAAGCCTAGGGGTGCCCTATCCTAAGCCTAGGGGTGACCTACCCTAAGCCTTGGGGTACCCTAACCTAAGTGTAGGGGAGCCCTAGCCTTAGCCTAAGCCTAGGGGTGCCCTAGCCTAAGTCTAGAGGTGCCCTAGCCTAAGCCAAGGTGTGTCCTTGCCTAAGACTAAGGGTGCCCTAACCTAAGCCTAGGGGTGCCCTAGCCTAAGCCTAGGGGTGCCCTTGCCTAAGCCTAGGGGTGCCCTAGCCTAAGCCTAGGCGTGCCCTAGCCTAAGCCTAGGGGTGCCCTAGCCTAAGCCTAGGGGAGGCCTAGCCTTAGGCTAGGGAGCACTAGCCTTAGCCTAAGCCTAGGGGTGTCCTAGCCTAAGCCTAGGGGTGCCCTAGCCTAACCCTAGGGGTGCCCTAGCCTTAGGCTAATGGAGCCCTAGCTTTAGCCTAAGCCTTGGGGTGCCCTAGCCTAAGCCTAGGGGTGCCCTAGCCTAAGCCTAGGGGTGCTCTAACCTTAGGCTAGGGGAGCCCTAGCCTTAGCCTAAGCCTTGGGGTTCCCTAACCTAAGCCTACGGGTGCCCTAGCCTAAGCCTAGGGGTGCCCTAGGCTGAGGCTATGGGAGCCCTAGCTTTAGCCTAAGCCTAGTAGTGCCCTAGCCTACGCTTAGGGGTACCCTAGCCTGAGCCTAGGGGTGCCCTAGCCTGAGCCTACAGGTGCCCTAGCCTGAGGCTAGGGGAGCCCTAACCTTAGTCTAGCCTAGGATTTCCCTAGCCTAAGCCTAGGGGTGCCATAGCATGAGCCTACAGGTGCCCTTTCCTTAGTCTAGCCTAGGATTGCCCTAGCCTAAGCCTAGGGGTGCCATATCCTGAGTCAAGGGGTGCCCTAGGCTGAGGCTATGGAGCCGTAGCCTTAGCCTAAGCCTAGCTGTGCCCTAGCCTAAGCCTAGGGGTGCCCTAGCCTAAGCCTAGGGGTGCCATAGCCTAAGCCTAGGGGTGGCCTAGACTAAGCCTAGGCGTGCCCTAACCTTATGCTAGGGGAGCCCTGATCTTACCCTAAGCCTAGGGGTGCCCTAGCCTAAGGCTAGGGGAGCCCTAGCCTTAGCCTAAGCCTAGGTGTGCCCTAGCCTAAGCCTAGGTGTGCCCTAGCCTGAGCCTAGGGGTGCCCTAGCCTGAGCCAAGGGGTGCCCTAGCCTTAGGGTAGGGGGCCCTAGCCTTAGCCTAAGCCTAGGGGTGCCCTAGCCTAAGCCTAGGGGTGCTCTAGCCTTAGGCTAGGGGAACCCTAGCTTTGCCTAAGCCTAGGGGTGCCCTAGCCTAAGCCTAGCGGTGCTCTAGCCTTAGACTAAGGGAATGCCAGCCTTAGCCTAAGCCTAGGGGTGCCCTAGCCTAAGCCTAGGGGTGCCATAGCATGAGCCTACAGGTGCCCTTTCCTTAGTCTAGCCTAGGATTGCCCTAGCCTAAGCCTAGGGGTGCCATATCCTGAGTCAAGGGGTGCCCTAGGCTGAGGCTATGGAGCCGTAGCCTTAGCCTAAGCCTAGCTGTGCCCTAGCCTAAGCCTAGGGGTGCCCTAGCCTAAGCTTAGGGGTGCCATAGCCTAAGCCTAGGGGTGGCCTAGACTAAGCCTAGGCGTGCCCTAACCTTATGCTAGGGGAGCCCTGATCTTACCCTAAGCCTAGGGGTGCCCTAGCCTAAGGCTAGGGGAGCCCTAGCCTTAGCCTAAGCCTAGGTGTGCCCTAGCCTAAGCCTAGGTGTGCCCTAGCCTGAGCCTAGGGGTGCCCTAGCCTGAGCCTACAGGTGCCCTAGCCTGAGGCTAGGGGAGCCCTAACCTTAGTCTAGCCTAGGATTTCCCTAGCCTAAGCCTAGGGGTGCCATAGCATGAGCCTACAGGTGCCCTTTCCTTAGTCTAGCCTAGGATTGCCCTAGCCTAAGCCTAGGGGTGCCATATCCTGAGTCAAGGGGTGCCCTAGGCTGAGGCTATGGAGCCGTAGCCTTAGCCTAAGCCTAGCTGTGCCCTAGCCTAAGCCTAGGGGTGCCCTAGCCTAAGCCTAGGGGTGCCATAGCCTAAGCCTAGGGGTGGCCTAGAGTAAGCCTAGGCGTGCCCTAACCTTATGCTAGGGGAGCCCTGATCTTACCCTAAGCCTAGGGGTGCCCTAGCCTAAGGCTAGGGGAGCCCTAGCCTTAGCCTAAGCCTAGGTGTGCCCTAGCCTAAGCCTAGGTGTGCCCTAGCCTGAGCCTAGGGGTGCCCTAGCCTGAGCCAAGGGGTGCCCTAGCCTTAGGGTAGGGGGCCCTAGCCTTAGCCTAAGCCTAGGGGTACCCTAGCCTAAGCCTAGGGGTGCCCTAGCCTAAGCCTAGGGGTGCTCTAGCCTTAGGCTAGGGGAACCCTAGCTTTGCCTAAGCCTAGGGGTGCCCTAGCCTAAGCCTAGCGGTGCTCTAGCCTTAGACTAAGGGAACGCCAGCCTTAGCCTAAGCTTAGGGGTGCCCTAGCCTTAGGTTAGGGGAGCCCTAGCCTTAGCCCAAGCCTAGGGGTGGCCTAGCCTAAGCCTAGGGGTGCCCTAGCCAAAGCCTAGGGGTGCCCTATCCTAAGCCTAGGGGTGACCTACCCTAAGCCTTGGGGTACCCTAACCTCAGTGTAGGGGAGCCCTAGCCTTAGCCTAAGCCTAGGGGTGCCCTAGCCTAAGTCTAGAGGTGCCCTAGCCTAAGCCAAGGTGTGTCCTTGCCTAAGACTAAGGGTGCCCTAACCTAAGCCTAGGGGTGTCCTAGCCTAAGCCTAGGGGTGCCCTTGCCTAAGCCTAGGGGTGCCCTAGCCTAAGCCTAGGCGTGCCCTAGCCTAAGCCTAGGGGTGCCCTAGCCTAAGCCTAGGGGAGGCCTAGCCTTAGGCTAGGGAGCACTAGCCTTAGCCTAAGCCTAGGGGTGTCCTAGCCTAAGCCTAGGGGTGCCCTAGCCTAACCCTAGGGGTGCCCTAGCCTTAGGCTAATGGAGCCCTAGCTTTAGCCTAAGCCTTGGGGTGCCCTAGCCTAAGCCTAGGGGTGCCCTAGCCTAAGCCTAGGGGTGCTCTAACCTTAGGCTAGGGGAGCCCTAGCCTTAGCCTAAGCCTTGGGGTTCCCTAACCTAAGCCTACGGGTGCCCTAGCCTAAGCCTAGGGGTGCCCTAGGCTGAGGCTATGGGAGCCCTAGCTTTAGCCTAAGCCTAGTAGTGCCCTAGCCTACGCTTAGGGGTACCCTAGCCTGAGCCTAGGGGTGCCCTAGCCTGAGCCTACACGTGCCCTAGCCTGAGGCTAGGGGAGCCCTAACCTTAGTCTAGCCTAGGATTTCCCTAGCCTAAGCCTAGGGGTGCCATAGCATGAGCCTACAGGTGCCCTTTCCTTAGTCTAGCCTAGGATTGCCCTAGCCTAAGCCTAGGGGTGCCATATCCTGAGTCAAGGGGTGCCCTAGGCTGAGGCTATGGAGCCGTAGCCTTAGCCTAAGCCTAGCTGTGCCCTAGCCTAAGCCTAGGGGTGCCCTAGCCTAAGCCTAGGGGTGCCATAGCCTAAGCCTAGGGGTGGCCTAGACTAAGCCTAGGCGTGCCCTAACCTTATGCTAGGGGAGCCCTGATCTTACCCTAAGCCTAGGTGTGCCCTAGCCTGAGCCTAGGGGTGCCCTAGCCTGAGCCAAGGGGTGCCCTAGCCTTAGGGTAGGGGGCCCTAGCCTTAGCCTAAGCCTAGGGGTACCCTAGCCTAAGCCTAGGGGTGCCCTAGCCTAAGCCTAGGGGTGCTCTAGCCTTAGGCTAGGGGAACCCTAGCTTTGCCTAAGCCTAGGGGTGCCCTAGCCTAAGCCTAGCGGTGCTCTAGCCTTAGACTAAGGGAACGCCAGCCTTAGCCTAAGCCTAGGGGTGCCCTAGCCTAAGCCTAGGGGTACCCTAGCCTGAGCCTAGGGGTGCCCTAGCCTGAGCCTACGGGTGCCCTTTCCTTAGTCTAGCCTAGGTTTGCCCTAGCCTAAGCCTAGGGGTGTCATAGCCTGAGTTTAGGTGTGCCCTAGCCTGAGGCGAGGGGAGGTGTAGCTTTAGCCTAAGCCTAGCTTTACCGTAGCCTAAGCCTAGGGGTGCCCTAGCCTAAACATAGGGGTGCCCTAGCCTTAGCCTAAGCTTAGGGGTGCCCTAGCCTAAGCCTAGGGGTGCCATACCCTAAGCCTAGGGGTGCCCTAGACTAAGCCTAGGGGTGCCATAACAATAGGCTAGGGGAGCACTAATCTTACCCTAAGCCTAGGGGAGCCCTAGCCTTAGGTTAGGGGAGCCCTAGACTTAGCCTAAGCTTATGGGTGCCCTACCCTAAGCCTAGGGGTGCCCTAGCCTTAGGCTAGCGGAGCCCTAGCCTTAGCCTAAGCCTAGGTGTGCCCTAGCCTAAGCCTAGGGCTGCCCTAGCCTGAGCCTAGGGGTGCCCTAGCGTGAGCATACAGGTACCCTATCCACAGGCTTGGGGAGCCCTAGCCTTAGTCTAGCCTAGGATTGCCCTAGCCTAAGCCTAATGGTGTCATAGCCTGAGTCTAGGGGTGCACTAGCCTTAGGCTAGGGGAGCCCTAGCCTTTATCTAAGCCTTGGGTGCCCTAGTCTAAGCCTAGGGGTGCCCTTTCCTGAGCCTAGGGGTGCTGTAGCCTTAGGCTAGTGGAGCCCTAGCCTTAGACTAAGCCTAGGGGTGCCCTAGTCTAAGCCTAGTGGTGCCGTAGCCTGAGCCTAGGGGTGCCCTAGTCTGAGGCTAGGGGAGCCCTAGCCTTATCCTAAGCCTAGGATTGCCCTAGCCTAAGGTTACGGGTGCCCTAACCTGAGTCTAGGGGTGCCCTAACCTGAGGCTAGTGGAGCCCTAGCCTTAGCCTAAGCTTAGGGGTGCCCTATCCTAAGCCTAGGGGTGCCCTACCCTAAGCCTAGGGGAGCCCTAGCCTAAGCCTAGTGTTGCCCTAGCCTAAGCCTAGGGTTGCCCTAGCCTAAGCCTAGGGTTGCCCTAGCCTAAGCCTAGGGGTGCCCTATCCTTAGGCTAGGGGAGCTCTAGCCGTTGGCTAGGGGAGCCCTAGCCTTAGCCTAAGCCTAGGGGTACCCTATCCTAAGCCTAGGGGTGCCCTAGCCTAAGCCTAGAGTTGCCCTAGCCTAAGCCTATGGGTGCCCTAGCCTTAGACTAGGGGAGCCCTAGCTTTAGCCTAAGCCTAGGGGTGCCCTAGCCTAAGCCTAGGGGTGCCCTAGCCTATGCCTAGGGGTGCCCTAGCCTTAGGCTAGGGGAGCCGTAGCCTTAGCCTAAGCCTAGGGGTGCCCTAGCCTATGCCTAGGGGTGCCCTAGCCTTAGGCTAGGTGAGCCCTAGCCTAAGCTTAGGGGTGCCCTAGCCTAAGCCTAGGGGTGCCTTAGCCTAAGCCTAGGTGTGCCCTAAGCGTAGGCTAGGGGAGCCCTAGTCTTAGCCTAAGCCTAGGGGTGCCCTAGCATAAGTCTAGGGGTGCCCTAGCCTAAGCCTAGGGGTGCCCTAGGCTAAGACTAGGGGTGCCCTAGCCTAAACTTAGGGGTGCCCTAGCCTAAGCCTAGGGGTGCCTTAGCCTAAGCCTAGGTGTGCCCTAGGGTTAGGCTAGGGGATCCCTAGCCTTAGCCTAAGCCTATGGGTGCCCTAGCCTAAGCCTAGGGGTGCCCTAGCCAAAGCCTAGGGGTGCCCTAGCCTAAGCCTAGGGGTGCCCTAGCCTAAGCCTAGGGGTGCCTTAGCCTAAGCCTAGGGGTTCCCTAGCCATAGCCTAAGCCTTGGGGTGCCCGAGCCTAAGCCTACGGTTGCCCTAGCCTAAGCCTAGCGATGCCCTAGCCTTAGGCTAGGGGACCCCTAGCCGTAGCCTACGTCTAGGGGTGCCCTAGCCTAAGCCTAGGGGTGCCCTTGCCTGAGTCTAGGGGTGCCCTAGCCTGAGCCTATGGGTGCCCTAGCCTGAGGCTAGGGGAGCCCTAGCCTTAGTCTAGCCTAGGATTGCCCTAGCCTAAGCCTATGGGTGCCATAGCCTGAGTCTAGGGGTGCCCGCGCCTTAGGCTAGGGGAGCCCTAGCCTTAGACTAAGCCTAGGGGTGCCCTAGCCTAAGCGTAGGGATGCCCTAGGCTTAGCCTAGGGGTGCCCTAGCCTTAGGCTAGTGGAGCCCTAGCCTTAGCCTACGCCTAGGGGTGTCCTAGCCTAAGCCTAGGGGTGCCCTAGCCTAAGGCTAAAAGTGCCCTTGCCTAAGCCTACGAGTGCTCTAGCCTAAGCCTATGGGTGCCCTAGCCTTAGGCTAGGCTAGCCCTAGCCTTAGCCTAAGCCTAGGTTGCCCTAGCCTAAGCCTAAGGCTGCCCTAGCCTAAGCCTAGGGGTACCCTAACCTAAGCCTAGGGGTGCCCTAGCCTATGCCTAGGGGTGACCTAGCTTTAGGCTAGGGGAGCACTAGCCTTAGCCTAAGCCTAGGGGTGCCCTAGCCTAAAACTTGGGGTGCCCTAGCCTAAGCCTAGGGGTGCCCTAACCTATGCCTAGGGGTGCCCTAGCCTGAGGCTATGGGAGCCGTAGCCTTAGCCTAAGCCTAGGGGTGCCCTAGCCTAAGCCTAGGGTTGCCCTAGCCTAAGCCTAGGGGTGCCCTACCCTAAGCCTAGGGGTGCCCTAGCCGTAGGCTAGGGGTGCACTAGCCTTAGTCTAAGCCTAGGGGTGTCCTAGCCTAAGCTTAGGGGTGCCCTAGCCTATGCCTAGGGGTGCCCTAGCCTAAGCCTAGGGTTGCCCTAGCATAAGCCTAGGGGTGCCCTAGCCTTAGGCTAGGGGAGCCCTAGCCTTAGCCTAAGCCTAGGGGTGCCCTAGCCTAAGCCTAGGGGTGCCCTAGAATAAGCCTACGGGTGTCCTAGCCTAAGCCTAGGGGTGCCATAGCCGTAGGCTAGGGGAGCCCTAGCCTAAGCCTAAGCCTTGGGGCGCCCTACCTAAACCTAGGGGTGCCCTAGCCTAAGCCTACGGGTGCCCTAGCCTAAGCCTAGGGGCTCCCTAGCCTAAGCCTGGGGTTGTCCCAGCCTAAGGCTAGGGGTGTCCTAGCCTAAGTCTAGTGGAGCCCTAGCCTTAGCCTAAGCCTAGGGGTGCCCTATCCTAAGCCTAGGGGTGCGCTAGCCTAAGCCTAGGGGTGCCCTAGCCTAAGCCTAACCCTAGGGGGGCCCAGCCTAAGCCTAGGGGTGCCCTAGCCTAAGCCTAGGGGTGCCTTAGCCTAAGCCTAGGGGTCCCCTAGTCTTAGCCTAAGCCTAGGGGTGCCCTAGCCTAAGCCAAGTGGTGCCCTAGCCTAAGCCTACGGGTGCCTTAGACTAAGCCTAGGGGTCCCCTAGCGTTAGCCTAAGCCTAGGGGTGCCCTAGCCTAAGCCTAGGGGTGCCCTAGCCTAAGCCTAGGGGTGCCTTAGCCTAAGCCTAGGGGTCCCCTATCCCTAGCCTAATCCTAGGGGTGCCCTAGCCTAAACTTAGGGGTTCCCTAGATTAAGCCTAGGGTTCCCCTAGCCTTAGCCTAAGCCTAGGGGTACCATAGCCTGAGTCTCAGGGTGCCCTAGCCTTAGGCTAGGGGAGCCCAAGTCTTAGCATAAGCTAAGGGTGCCCTAGCCTAAAACTAGGGGTGCCCTAGCGTAAGCCTAGGGGTGCCCTAGCATTATGGGAGGAGAACCCTAGCCTTAGCCTAAGGCTAGGGGTGCCCTAGCTTAAGCCTAGGATTACCTAGCCTAAGCCTAGGCATGCCGTAGCCTTAGGTTTGGGGAGCCCTCGCCATACCCTAAGCCTAGGGGTGCCCTAGCCTAAGCCTAGGGGTGCTCTAACCTAAGCCTAGGGGTGCCCTAGCCTTAGGCTAGGGGAGCCCTAGCCTTAGCCTAAGTCTAGCGGTGCCATTGCTTAAGCCTAGGGGTGCCCTCGCCTAAGCCTAGAGGTGCCCTAGCCTTTGGCTAGGGGAACCCTAGCCTTAGACTAAGCCTAGGGGTGCCCTAGCGTAAGCCTAGGATTGCCCTAGCCTAACACTAGGGGTGCCCTAGCCTAAGCCTAGGGGTTCCCTAGCCTAAGCCTAGGGGTGCCCTAGCCTTAGGCTAGAGAAGCCCTAGCCTAAGCCTTAGCCTAGGGGTGCCCTAGCCTAAGCCTAAGGGTGCCCTAGCCTAAGCCTAGGGGTGCCCAAGCCTAATCCTAGACGTGCCCTAACCTAAGCCTAGGGGTGCCTTAGCCTTAGGCTAGAGAAGCCCTAGCCTTAGCCTTAGCCTAGGGGTGCCCTACCCTAAGCCTAGGGGTATCCTAGCCTAACCCAGGGGCTGCCCTAGACTAAGCCTAGGGGTACCCTAGCCTAAGCCTACGGGTGCCCTAGCCTTAGGCTAGGGTAGCCCTAGTTTAGCCTAATCCTAGTTGTGCCCTAGCCTAAGACTAGGGGTGCCCAGCCTAAGCTTAGTGGTGCTCTAGCCTAAGCCTAGGGGTGCCCTAGCCTGAGGCTAGGGGAGCCCTAGCTTTAGCCTAAGCTTAGGGGTTCCCTAGCCTAAGCCTAGGGGTGCCCTAGCCTGAGCCTAGAGGTGTCCTAGCCTGAGCTTACGGGTGCCCTAGCCTGAGGCTAGTGGAACCCTAGCCTTAGTCTAGCCTAGGATTGCCCGAGCCTAAGCCTAGGGGTGCCATAGCATGAGTCTAGGGGTGCCCTAGCCTGAGGATAGGGGAGCCGTAGCCTTTGCCTAAGCCTAGGTGTGTCCTAGCCTAAGCCTAGGGGTGCCCTAGCCTAAGCCTAGGGGTGCCCTAGCCTAAGCCTTGCGGTGCCCTAGCCTGAGGCTAGGGGAGCCCTAGCCTTAGCCTAAGCCTAGGGATGCCCTAGCCTAAGTCTAGGGGTGCTCTACATTTAGGCTCGGGGAGCCCTAACCTAGGCCTAGGAATGCCCTAGCCTGAGGCTAGGGGAGCCCTAGCCTTAGCCTAAGCCTAGGGGTGCACTAGCCTAAGCCTAGGGGTGCACTAGCCTATGCCTAGGGGTGCCATAGCCTAAGCTTACGGGTGCCTTAGCCTAAACCTAGGTGTGCCCTAGCCTAAGCCTAGGGGTGCCCTAACCTAAGCCTAGGGGTGCCCTCACCTAAGCCTCGGGGTACCCTAGCCTAAGCATAGGGGTGCCCTAGCCTTAGCCTAGGGGAACCCTAACCTAAGCCTAGGGGTGCCCTAGCCTAAGCCTAGGGGTGCCCTAGTCTAAGCCTAGGGGTGCTCTAGCCTTAGGCTAGGGGAGCATTAACCTTAGTCCAAAACTAGGGGTGCCCTAGCGTAAGCCTAGGTGTGCCATAGCCTGAGGCTAGGGGAGCCCTAGCCTTAGCCTAAGCCTAGGGGTGCCCTAGCCTGATCCTAGGGGTGCCCTACCCTGAACCTACTGGTGCCCTAACCTGAGGCTAGAGGAGCACTAGCATTAGTCTAGCCAAGGGGAGCCCTAGCCTTAGCCTAATCCTAGGGGTGCCCTAGCCTAAGGCTAGGGTTGCCCTAGCCTAAGCCTAGGGGTGCCCTCGCTTAAGCCTCGGGGTACCCTAGCCTAAGCATAGGGGTGCCCTAGCCTTAGGCTACGGGAGCCCTAGCCTTAGCCTAAGCCTACGGGTGCCCTAGCCTAAGCATATGGGTGCCTTAGCCTAAGCCTAGGGGTGCCCTAGCCTTAGGCTAGGGGAGCCCTAGCCTTAGCCTAAACCTAGGGGTGCCCTAGCCTAAGCCAAGGGGTGCCCTAGCCTAAGCCTACGGGTGCCCTAGCCTGAGCCTAGGGGTGCCCTAGCTTTAGCCTAAGCCTAGGGGTGCCCTAGACTAAGCCTAGGTGTGCCCTAGCCTTAGCCTAAGCATAGCGGTGCCCTAGCTTAAGCCTAGGGGTGCCCTATCCTAAGCCTAGGGGGTACCCTAGCCTTAGGCTGTGGGAGCCCAAGCCTTAGCCTAAGCCTAGGGGTGTCCTAGCCTAAGACTAGGGGTTCCCTAGCCTTAGCTTAGGGGTGCCCTAGCCTAAGCTTAGGGGTGCCCTAGCCTAAGCTTAGGGGTGCCCTAGCCTAAGCCTAGGGGTGCCCTAGGCTTAGGCTAGAGAAGCCTTAGCCTTAGCCTTAGCCTAGGGGTGCCCTAGCCTAAGCCTAGGGGTATCCTAGCCTAAGCCTAGGGGTGCCCTAGCCTAAGCCTAGGGGTGCCCTAGCCTTAGGCTAGGGGAGCCCTAGCTTTAGCCTAAGCCTACTTGTGCCCTAGCCTAAGCCTACGGGTGCCATAGCATGGGTCTATGGGTGCCCTAACCTGAGGCTAGTGGAGCCGTAGCCTTAGCCAAACCTAGGGGTGCCCTAGCCTAAGCCTAGGGATGCCGTAGCCTAAGCCTAGGGGTGCCCTAACCTAAACCTTGGGGTGCCCTAGCCTAAGCTTAGGGGTACCCTCGCCTAAGCCTAGGGGTGCCCTAGCCTTGGGCTACGGGAGCCTTAGCCTTAGCCTAAGCCTAGGGGTGCCCTTGCCTGAGCCTAAGGGTGCCCTAGCCTAAGCCTAGGGGTGCCCTAGCCTGAGGCTAGGGGATCCCTAGCCTTAGCCTAAGCCTAGGGGTGCCCTAGCCTGAGCCTAGGGGTGCCCTAGCCTGAGCCTACGGGTGCCCTAGCCTGAGGCTATTGGAGTCCTAGCGTGATTCTAGCCTAGGATTACCCTAGCCTAAGCCTAGCGGTGCCATAGCCTGAGTCTAGGGGTGCCCTAGCCTTAGGCTAGGGGAGCCGTAGCCTTAGCCTAAGCGTAGGGGCGCCCTAGTTTAAGCCTAGGGGTGCCCTAGCCTAAGCCTAGCGGTGCCGTAGCCTAAGCCTATGGGTGCCCTAGCCTTAGGCTAGGGGAGCCCTAGCCTTAGCCTAAGCCTTGGGGTGCCCTAGCCTGAGACTAGGTGTGCCCTAGCCTGAGCCTGGGGTGCCTTACCCTGAGGCTAGGGGAATCCTAGCCTTAGCCTAAGCCTAGGATTGCCCTAGCCTACGTCTAGGGGTGCCCTAACCAAAGCCTAGGAGTGCCCTAGCCTTAGCCTAGGGGAGCCCTAGCCTTACCCTAAACCTAGGGTTGCACTAGTCTAAGACTAGGGGTGCCCCAGCCTAAGCCTAGGGGTGCCCTAGCCTAAGCCTAGGGGTGCCATAACTTAAGCTTACGGGTTCCTTAGCCTAAGCCTAGGTGTGCCCTAGCCTAAGACTAGGGGTGCCCTAGCCTATGCCTAGGGGTGCCCTCGCCTAAGCCTCAGGGTACCCTAGCCTAAGCCTAGGGGTGCCCTATCCTTAGACTAGGGGAGCCCTAGCCTTAACCTAAGCCTAGGGGTGCCCTAGCCTAAGCCTAGTGGTGCCCTAGCATAAGCCTAGGGGTGCCCTAGCATAAGCCTAGGGGTGGCCTAGCCTGAGGCTAGGGGAGACCTAGCCTTAGCCTAAGCCTAGGGGTGAACTAGCCTAAGCCTAGTGGTGCCCTAGCCTGAGCCTAGGGGAGCCCTAGCCTTAGCCTAAGCATAGGGGTGCCCTAGCCAAAGTCTAGAGGTGCCCTAGCCTAAGCGTAGGGGTGCCCAGGCCTAAGCTTAGGGGTGCCCAGCATAAACCTAGGGGTGCCCTCGCCTAAGCATCGAGGTACCCTAGCCTAAGCCTAAGGGTGCCCTAGCCTTAGGCTAGGGGAGCCCTAATCTTAGCCTAAGCCTAGGGGTGCCCTAGCCTAAGCCAAGGGGTGCCCTAGCCTAAGCCTAGGTGTGCCCTAGCCTTCGGCTAGTGGAGCCCTAGCCTTAGCCTACTCCTAGGGGTGCCCTAGCCTAAGCCTACGGGTGCCCTAGCCTAAGCCTAGGGGTGCTCTAGCCTTAGGCTAGGGGAGCCTTAGCCTTACCCTAAGCCTAGGGGTGCCCTATCCTAAGCCTAGGAGTGCCCTAGCCTTAGGCTAAGCTTAGGGGTGCCCTAGCGTAAGACTAGGGGTGCCCTAGCCTGAGTCTAAGGGTGCCCTAGCCTGAGGCTAGGAGAGCCGTGGCCTTAGCCTAAGCCTAGGGGTGCCCTAGCATTAGGCGAGGAGAGCCCTAGCCTTAGCCTAAGCCTAGGGGTGCCCTAGCGTAAGCCAAGGGGTACCCTAGCCTAACCCTAGGGGTGCCCTAGCCTAAGCCTAGGGGTGCCCTAGCCTAAGCCATGGGGTGCCCTAGCCTTAGGCTAGAGGAGCCCTAACCTTAGCCTTAGACTAGGGGTGCCCTAGCATAAGCCTAGGGGTGCCCTAGCCTAACCCTTGGGGTGCCCTAGCCTGAGTCTAAGGGTGCCCTAGCCTAAGCCTTGGGGTGCCCTAGCCTAAGCCTTGGGGTGCCCTAGCCTAAGCCTAGGGGTGCCCTAGCCTTAGGCTGGGGGAGTCCTAGCCTTAGCCTAAGCCTAACGGTGCCCTAGACTATCCTAGGGGTGCTCTAGCCTTAGGCTACGGGAGCCTTAGCCTTAGCCTAAGCTTAGGGGTGCCCTAGCCTTAGGCTAGGGGTGCCCTAGCCTTAGCCTAAACCTAGTGGTGCCCTAGCCTGAGCCTAGGGGTGCCCTAGCCAGAGGCTTGGGGAGCCCTAGCCTTAGCCTAAGCCTAGGTGTGCCCTAGCCTAAGCCTAGGGGTGCCCTAGCCTAAGCCTAGGGGTGTCCTAGACTAAGCCTTGGGGAGCCCTAGCCTAAGCCTAGAAGTACCATAGCCTGAGTCTAGGGGTGCCATAGTCTGAGGCTAGGGGAGCCGTAGCCTTAGCCTAAACCTAGGGGTGCCCTAGCCTAAGCCTAGGGGTGCCCTAGCCTTAGGCTAGGGGAGTCCTAGTCTTATCCTAAGCCTAAGTGTGCCCTAGCCTAAGCCTACGCGTGCCCTAGCCTGAGCCAATGGGTGCCCTAGCCTTAGGCTAGGGGAGCCTTAGCCTTTTCCTATGCCTAGGGGTACCCTAGCCTAAGCATAGTGGTGCCCTAAACAAAACCTAGGGGTTCCCTAGCCTATGTCTAGGGGTGCCCTAGACTAAGCTTAGGGGTGCCCTAGCCTAAGCCTAGGGGTGACCTAGCCTTAGGCTCGGGGAGCCCTAGCCTTAGCCTAATCCTAGGGGTGCCCTAGCCTAAGACTAGGGGTGCCCTAGCCTAAGCTTAGGTGTGCCCTAGCCTAAGCCTAGGGGTGCCCTAGCATAAGCCTAGGGGTGCCCTCGCCTAAGTCTCGGGGTACCCTAGCCTAAGCCTAGGGGTGCCCTAGGCTAAGCCTATGGGTGCCCTAGCCTAAGCTTAGGGGTGCCCTAGCCTTAGCGTAAGCCTAGGGGTGCCCTAACCTAAGGCAAGGGGTGCCCTAGCCTAAGCCTAGGGGTGCCCTAGCCTAAGCCTAGGGGTGCCCTAGCCTTCGGTTAGGGGAGCCCTAGCCTTAACCTAAGCCTAGGGGTGCCCTAGCCTAAGCCTACGGGTGCCCTAGCCTTTGCCTATGGGTGTCCTAGCTTTAGCCTAAGCCTAGGGGTGCCCTAGCCTTAGGCTAGGGGAGCCCTAGCCTTAGCCTGAGCCTAGGGATGCCCTAGCCTAAGCCTACGGGAGCCCTAGCCTTAGCCTAAGCCTAGCTGTGCCCTAGCCTTATCCTAGGGGTTCCCTAGCCTAAGCCTAGGGGTGCCCTAGCCTGAGGCTTGGGGAGCCCTAGCTTTAGCCTAAGCCTAGGGGTGCCCTAGCCTAAGCATAGGGGTGCCCTAGCCTGAGCCAACGGGTGCCCTAGCCTGAGCCAACGGGTGCCCTAGCCTGAGGCAAGGGGAGCCCTAGCCTTAGTCTAACCTAGGATTGCCCTAGCCTAAGCCTATGGGTGCCATAGCCTGAGTCTAGGGGTGCCCTAGCCTGAGGCTAGGTGAGCCGTAGCCTTAGCCTAAGCCTAGGGGTGCCCTAGCCTAAGCCTAGGGGTGCTCTAACCTAAGCCTAGCGGTGCCCTAGCTTAAGCCTAGGGGTGAGTTAGCCTAAGCCTTGGGTTGCCCTAGCCTAAGCTTAGGGGTGCCCTAGCCTTAGCCTAAGCCTAGGGGTGCCCTAGCCTAAGCCTAGGGGTGCTCTAACCTAAGCCTAGCGGTGCCCTAGCTTAAGCCTAGGGGTGCCCTTTCCTAAGCCTAGGGGTACCCTAACCTTAGCCTAGGGGTGCCCTAGCCTTAGGCTGTGGGAGCCCTAGCCTTAGCCTAAGCCTAGGGGTGTCCTAGCCTAAGACTAGGGGTTCCCTAGCCTAAGCCTAGGGTTGCCCTACACTTAGGCTAGGGGAGCCCTAGCCTTAGCCTAAGCCTAGGGGTGCCCTAGCGTAAGCCTAGGAGTGACCTAGCCTAACCCTATGGGTGCCCTAGCCTAAGCCTAGGGGTGCCCTATCCTAAGCCTAACGGTGCCCTAGACTATCCTAGGGGTGCTCTAGCCTTAGGCTACGGGAGCCTTAGCCTTAGCCTAAGCTTAGGGGTGCCCTAGCCTTAGGCTAGGGGTGCCCTAGCCTTAGCCTAAACCTAGTGGTGCCCTAGCCTGAGCCTAGGGGTGCCCTAGCCAGAGGCTTGGGGAGCCCTAGCCTTAGCCTAAGCCTAGGTGTGCCCTAGCCTAAGCTTAGGTGTGCCCTAGCCTAAGCCTAGGGGTGCCCTAGCATAAGCCTAGGGGTGCCCTCGCCTAAGTCTCGGGGTACCCTAGCCTAAGCCTAGGGGTGCCCTAGGCTAAGCCTATGGGTGCCCTAGCCTAAGCTTAGGGGTGCCCTAGCCTTAGCGTAAGCCTAGGGGTGCCCTAACCTAAGCCAAGGGGTGCCCTAGCCTAAGCCTAGGGGTGCCCTAGCCTAAGCCTAGGGGTGCCCTAGCCTTCGGTTAGGGGAGCCCTAGCCTTAACCTAAGCCTAGGGGTGCCCTAGCCTAAGCCTACGGGTGCCCTAGCCTTTGCCTATGGGTGTCCTAGCTTTAGCCTAAGCCTAGGGGTGCCCTAGCCTAAGCCTAGGGGTGCTCTAGCCTTAGGCTAGGGGAGCCCTAGCCTTAGCCTGAGCCTAGGGATGCCCTAGCCTAAGCCTAGGGGAGCCCTAGCCTTAGCCTAAGCCTAGCTGTGCCCTAGCCTTATCCTAGGGGTTCCCTAGCCTAAGCCTAGGGGTGCCCTAGCCTGAGGCTTGGGGAGCCCTAGCTTTAGCCTAAGCCTATGGGTGCCCTAGCCTAAGCATAGGGGTGCCCTAGCCTGAGCCAACGGGTGCCCTAGCCTGAGCCAACGGGTGCCCTAGCCTGAGGCAAGGGGAGCCCTAGCCTTAGTCTAACCTAGGATTGCCCTAGCCTAAGCCTATGGGTGCCATAGCCTGAGTCTAGGGGTGCCCTAGCCTGAGGCTAGGTGAGCCGTAGCCTTAGCCTAAGCCTAGGGGTGCCCTAGCCTAAGCCTAGGGGTGCTCTAACCTAAGCCTAGCGGTGCCCTAGCTTAAGCCTAGGGGTGAGTTAGCCTAAGCCTTGGGTTGCCCTAGCCTAAGCTTAGGGGTGCCCTAGCCTTAGCCTAAGCCTAGGGGTGCCCTAGCCTAAGCCTAGGGGTGCTCTAACCTAAGCCTAGCGGTGCCCTAGCTTAAGCCTAGGGGTGCCCTTTCCTAAGCCTAGGGGTACCCTAACCTTAGCCTAGGGGTGCCCTAGCCTTAGGCTGTGGGAGCCCTAGCCTTAGCCTAAGCCTAGGGGTGTCCTAGCCTAAGACTAGGGGTTCCCTAGCCTAAGCCTAGGGTTGCCCTACACTTAGGCTAGGGGAGCCCTAGCCTTAGCCTAAGCCTAGGGGTGCCCTAGCGTAAGCCTAGGAGTGACCTAGCCTAACCCTATGGGTGCCCTAGCCTAAGCCTAGGGGTGCCCTATCCTAAGCCTAGTGGTGCCCTATCCTAAGCCTATGGGTGCCCTAGCCTTAGGCTAGAGAAGCCCTAGCCTTAGCCTCAGCCTAGGGGTGCCCTAGCCTAAGCCTAGGGTTATCCTAGCCTAAGCCTAGGGGTGCCCTAGCCTAAGCCTAGGGGTGCCCTAGCCTAAGCCTACGGGTGCCCTAGCCTTAGGCTAGGGGATCCCTAGCTTTAGCCTAAGCCTAGTTGTGCCCTAGCCTATGCCTAGGGTTGCCCTAGCCTAAGCCTAGGGGTGCTCTAGCCTTAGGTTAGGGGAGCTCTAGCTTTAGCATGAGCCTAGGGGTGCCCTAGCCTAAGCCTAGGGGTGCCCTAGACTGAGACTAGGGGTGGCCTAGCCTGAGCATACGGGTACTCTAGCCTGAGGCTAGGGGATCCCTAGCCTTAGTCTAGCCTATGATTGCCCTAGCCTAAGCCTAGGGGTGCCATAGCATGGGTCTATGGGTGCCCTAGCCGGAGGCTAGTGGAGCCGAATTCTTAGCCTAAGCCTAGGGGTGCCGTAGCCTAAGCCTAGGGGTGCCGTAGCCTAAGCCTAGGGGTGCCCTCACCTAAACCTTGGGGTGCCCTTGCCTATGCTTAGGGGTACCCTCGCCTAAGCCTAGGGGTGCCCTAGCCTTGGGCTACGGGAGCCTTAGCCTTAGCCTAAGCCTAGGGGTGCCCAAGCCTGAGCCTAGGGGTGCCATAGCCTGAGTCTAGGGGTGCTGTAGCCTTAGGCTAGAGGAGCCGTGGCCTTAGCCTAAGCCTAGGGGCGCCCTAGTTTAAGCCTAGGGGTGCCCTAGCCTAAGCCTAGCGGTGCCCTAGCCTAAGCCTAGGGGTGCCCTAGCCTCAGGCTAGGGGAGCCCTAGCCTTAGCCTAAGCCTAGGGGTGACCTAGCCTGAGACTAGGTGTGCCCTAGCATGAGCCTGGGGTGCCCTACCCTGAGGCTAGGGGAATCCTAGCCTTAGCCTAAGCCTAGGATTGCCCTACCCTAAGTCTAGGGGTGCCCTAACCAAAGCCTAAGGGTGTCCTAGCCTTAGCCTAGGGGAGCCCTAGCCTTAGCCTAAGCCTAGGGGTGCCCTATCCTAAGCCTAGGGGTGCCCTAGCCTTAGGCTAGAGAAGCCCTAGCCTTAGCCTTAGCCTAGGGGTGCCCTAGCCTAAGCCTAGGGGTATCCTACCCTAAGCCTAGGGGTGCCCATGCCTAAGCCTAGGGGTACCTTAGCCTAAGCCTACGGGTGCCCAAACCTTAGACTAGGGGAGCCCTAGTTTAGCCTAAGCCTAGTTGTGCCCTAACCTAAGCCTAGGGGTGCCCTAGCCTAAAAATTGGGGTGGTCTAGCCTTAGGCTAGGGGTGCCTTAGCCTAAGCCTAGGGGTGCCCTAACCTGAGGCTAGGGGAGCCCTAGCTTTAGCCTAACCCTAGGGGTGCCCTAGCCTAAGCCTAGGCGTGCCCTAGCCTGAGCCTAGGGGTGCCCTAGCCTGAGCATACGGGTGCCCTAGACAAAGACAAGGGGTGCTCTACATGTAGGCTAGGGGGGCCCTAGCCTTAGCCTAAGCCTAGGGGTGCCCTAGCCTAAGCCTAGGGGTGCCACAGCATGAGTCTAGGGGTACCCTAGCCTGAGGCTAGGGGAGCCGTAGCCTTAGCCTAAGCCTAGGGGTGCACTAGCCTAAGCCTAGGGGTGCCCTAGCCTAAGTCTAGGGTTGCCCTAGCCTAAGCTTTGGGGTGCCCTAGCCTTAGGCTAGGCGAGCCCTAGCCTTAGCCTAAGCCTAGGGGTGCCCTAGCCTAAGCCTAGGGATGTGCTAGCCTATGTCTAGGGGTCCTCTACATGTAGGCTAGGGGAGCCCTAGCCTTAGCCTAAGCCTAGGGGTGCCCTAGCCTAAGCCAAGGGGTGCCCAAGCCTAAGCCTAGGGGTGCCCAAGCCTGAGGCTAGGTGAGTCCTAGCCTTAGCCTAAGCCTAGGGGTGCCCTAGCGTAAGCCTAGGGGTGCCCTAGCCTAAGCTTTGGGGTGCCCTAGCCTAAGGCTAGTGGAGCCCTAGCCTAAGCCTAACCCTAAAGGTGCCCTAGACTAAGCCTAGGGGTGCCACAGCATGAGTCTAGGGGTGCCCTAGCCTGAGAATAGGGGAGCCGTAGCCTTAGCCTAAGCCTAGGGGTGCCCTAGCCTAAGCCTAGGGGTGCCCTAGCCTTAGGCTAGGCGAGCCCTAGCCTTAGCCTAAGCCTAGGGGTGCCCTAGCCTAAGCCTAGGGATGCCCTAGCCTAAGACTAGGGGTGCTCTACATGTAGGCTAGGGGGGCCCTAGCCTTAGCCTAAGCCTAGGAGTGCCCTAGCCTAAGCCAAGGGGTGCCCAAGCCTAAGCCTAGGGGTGCCCTATCCTGAGGCTGGGTGAGCGCTAGCATTAGCCTAAGCCTAGGGGTGCACTAGCCTGAGCCTATGGGTGCCCTAGCCTGAGGCTAGGGGAGTCCTAGCCTGATCTAGCCTAGGATTGCCCTAGCCTAAACCTAGGGGTGCCATAGCCTGAGTCTAGGGGTGCCCTAGCCTTAGGCTACGGGAGCCTTAGCCTAAGCCTAGGGGTGCCCTAGCCTGAGCCTAGGGGTGCCCTAGCCTAAGCCTTGGGGTGCTTTAGCCTAAGCCTCGGGGTACCGTAGCCTAAGCCTCGGGGTGCCCTATCCTTAGACTAGGGGAGCCCTAGCCTTAGCCTAAGCCTAGGGGTGCCCTAGCCTAAGACAAGGGGTGCCCTAGCCTAAGCCTAGGGGTGCCCTAGCCTTAGGCTAGGGGAGACCTAGCCTTAGCCTAAGCCTAGGGGTACCCTAGCCTAAGCCTAGGGGTGCCCTAGCCTAAGCCTAGGGGTGCCCTAGTCTAAGCCTAGGGGTGCTCTAGCCATAGGCTAGGGGAGCCTTAACCTTAGCCCAAGACTAGGGTTGCCCTAGCATAAGCCTAGGGGTGCCCTAGCCTGAGGCTAGGGGAGCCCGAGCTTAGCCTAAGCCCAGTGGTGCCCTAGCCTGAGCCTAGGGGTGCCCTAACCTGAGGCTAGAGGAGCACTAGCCTTAGTCTAGCCAAATGGTGCCCTAGCCTAAGCCTAGGGGTGCCCTAGCCTAAGCCTAGGGGTACCCTAGCCTGAGCCTAGGGGTGCCCTAGCCTGAGCCTAGGAGTGCCCTAGCCTTAGGGTAGGGGAGCCCTAGCTTTAGGCTAAGCCTAGGGGTGCCCTAGCCTAAGTCTAGGGGTGCCCTAGCCAAAGCCTAGGGGTGCCCTAGCCTAAGCCTAGGGGTGCCCTAGCCTTAGGCTAGGGGAGCCCTAGCCTTACCCTAAGCGTACGGGTGCCCGAGCCTAAGCCTAGGGGTGCCCTAGCCTTAGGCTATGGGAGCCCTAGCCTTAGGATAGGGAGCCCTAGCCTTAGCCTAAGCCTAGGGGTGCCCTAGCCTAAGCCTAGGTGTGCCCTAGCCTAAGCCTAGGGGTGTCCTCGCCTAAGCCTAGGGGTGCCATAGCCTAAGATTAGGGGTGCCCTAGACTAAGCCTAGTGGTGCCCTAACAATAGGCTAGGGGAGCACTAATCTTACCCTAAGCCTAGGGATGCCCTAGCCTAATGATAGGGGAGCCCTAGCATTAGCCTAAGCCTAGGGGTGCCATAGCCTAAGCCTAGGTGTGCCCTAGCCTAAGCCAAGGGGTGCCCAAGCCTAAGCCTAGGGGTGCCCAAGCCTGAGGCTAGGTGAGTCCTAGCCTTAGCCTAAGCCTAGGGGTGCCCTAGCATAAGCCTAGGGGTGCCCTAGCCTAAGCTTTGGGGTGCCCTAGCCTAAGGCTAGTGGAGCCCTAGCCTTAGCCTAAGCCTAGGGGTGCCCTAGCCTAAGCCTAGGGGTGCCACAGCATGAGTCTAGGGGTGCCCTAGCCTGAGAATAGGGGAGCCGTAGCGTTAGCCTAAGCCTAGGGGTGCCCTAGCCTAAGCCTAGGGGTGCCCTAGCCTTAGGCTAGGCGAGCCCTAGCCTTAGCCTAAGCCTAGGGGTGCCCTAGCCTAAGTCTAGGGGTGCTCTACATGTAGGCTAGGGGGGCCCTAGCCTTAGCCTAAGCCTAGGAGTGCCCTAGCCTAAGCCAAGGGGTGCCCAAGCCTAAGCCTAGGGGTGCCCTATCCTGAGGCTGGGTGAGCCCTAGCATTAGCCTAAGCCTAGGGGTGCACTAGCCTGAGCCTATGGGTGCCTTAGCCTGAGGCTAGGGGAGTCCTAGCCTGATCTAGCCTAGGATTGCCCTAGCCTAAGCCTAGGGGTGCCATAGCCTGAGTCTAGGGGTGCCCTAGCCTTAGGCTACGGGAGCTTTAGCCTAAGCCTAGGGGTGCCCTAGCCTGAGCCTAGGGGTGCCCTAGCCTAAGCCTAGGGGTGCCCGAGCCTGAGGTTGGGGAGCAGTAGCCTTAGCCTAAACCTAGGGGTGCCCTACATTAAGCGTAGGGGTGCCCTAGCCTAAGCCTTGGGGTGCTTTAGCCTAAGCCTCGGGGTACCCTAGCCTAAACTCGGGGTGCCCTATCCTTAGACTAGGGGAGCCCTACCCTTAGCCTATGCCTAGGGGTGCCCTAGCCTAAGACTAGGGGTGCCCTAGCCTAAGCCTAGGGGTGCCCTAGCCTTAGGCTAGGGGAGACCTAGCCTTAGCCTAAGCCTAGGGGTACCCTAGCCTAAGCCTAGGGGTGCCCTAGCCTAAGCCTAGGGGTGCCCTAGTCTAAGCCTAGGGGTGCTCTAGCCATAGGCTAGGGGAGCCTTAACCTTAGCCCAAGACTAGGGTTGCCCTAGCATAAGCCTAGGGGTGCCCTAGGCTTAGGCTAGGGGAGCCCGAGCTTAGCCTAAGCCTAGTGGTGCCTTAGCCTGAGCCTAGGGGTGCCCTAACCTGAGGCTAGAGGAGCACTAGCCTTAGTCTAGCCAAGTGGTGCCCTAGCCTAAGCCTAGGGGTGCCCTAGCATAAGCCTAGGGGTACCCTAGCTTGAGCCTAGGGGTGCCCTAGCCTGAGCCTAGGGGTGCCCTAGCCTTAGGGTAGGGGAGCCCTAGCTTTAGCCTAAGCCTAGGGGTGCCCTAGCCTAAGCCTAGGGGTGCCCTAGCCAAAGCCTAGGGGTGCCCTAGCCTAAGCCTAGGGGTGCCCTAGCCTTAGGCTAGGGGAGCCCTAGCCTTACCCTAAGCGTAGGGGTGCCCGAGCCTAAGCCTAGGGGTGCCCTAGCCTTAGGCTATGGGAGCCCTAGCCTTAGGATAGGGGAGCCCTAGCCTTAGCCTAAGCCTAGGGGTGCCCTAGCCTAAGCCTAGGTGTGCCCTAGCCTAAGCCTAGGGGTGTCCTCGCCTAAGCCTAGGGGTGCCATAGCCTAAGATTAGGGGTGCCCTAGACTAAGCCTAGTGGTGCCCTAACAATAGGCTAGGGGAGCACTAATCTTACCCTAAGCCTTGGGATGCCCTAGCCTAATGCTAGGGGAGCCCTAGCATTAGCCTAAGCCTAGGGGTGCCATAGCCTAAGCCTAGGTGTGCCCTAGCCTAAGCCAAGTGGTGCCCTAGCCTAAGCCTAGGGGAGCCCTAGCCTTAGCCTTAGCCTAGGTGTGCCCTAGCCTAAGCCTTGGGGTGCCCAAGCCTAAGCCTAGGGGTGACCTACCCTAAGCCTCGGGGTACCCTAACCTAAGCGTAGGGGAGCCCTAGCCTTAGCCTAAGCCTAGGGGTGCCCTAGCCTAAGCCTAGGGGTGCCCTAGCCTAAGCCTAGGGGTGCCCTAGCCTGAGGCTAGGGGAGCCCTAGCCTTAGCCTAAGCCTAGGGGTGCACTAGCCTGAGCCTAGGGGTGCCCTAGCCTGAGCCTACGGGTGCCCTAGCCTGAGGCTAAGGGAGTCCTAGCCTGAGTCTAGCCTAGGATTGCCCTAGCCTAAGCCTAGGGGTGCCATAGCCTGAGTCTAGGGGTGCCCAATCCTTAGGCTAGGGGAGCCGTAGCCTTAGCCTAAGCCTAGGGGCGCCCTTGTTTAAGCCTAGGGGTGCCCTAGTCTAAGCCTAGCGGTGCTCTAGAATAAGCCTAGGGGTGCCCTAGCCTTAGGCTAGGGGAACCCTAGCCTTAGCCTAAGCCAAGGGGTGCCCTAGCCTGAGCCTGTGGTGCCCTAGCCTGAGCCTAGGGGAATCCTAGCCTTTGCCTAAGCCTAGGATTGCCCTAGCCTAAGTCTAGGGGTGCCCTAACCAATGCCAACGGGTGCCCTAGCCTTAGCCTAAGCCTAGGGGTGCCCTAGCCTAAGCCTAGGGGTGCCCCAACCTAATCCTAGGGGTGCCCTAGCCTAAGCCTAGGGGGGCACTAGACTAAGCCTAGGGGTGCCATATCTTAAGCTTACGGGTGCCTTAGCCTAAGCCTAGGTGTGCCCTAGCCTAAGCCTAGGGGTGCCCTAGCCTAAGCCTAGGGGTGCCCTCCCCTAAGCCTCAGGGTACCCTAGCCTAAGCCTAAGGGTGCCCTATCCTTAGATTAGGGGAGCCCTAAACTTAACCTAAGCCTAGGGGTGCCCTAGCCTAACCCTAGTGGTGCCCTAGCCTAAGCCTAGGGGTGCCCTAGCCTAAGCCTATGGGTGCCCTAGCCTAAGCGTAGGGGTGCCCTAGCCTAAGCCTAGGGGTGCCCTAGCATAAGCCTAGGCATGCCCTAGCCTGAGCCTAGGGGTGCCCTAGCCTGAGACTACGGGTGCCCTAGCCTGAGGCTAGGGGAAGCCTAGCCTTAGTCTAGCCTAGGATTGCCCTAGCCTAAGCCTAGGGGTGCCACAGCATGAGTCTAGGGGTGCCCTAGCCTGAGGCTAGGGGAGCCGTAGCCTTAGCCTAAGCCTAGGGGTGCACTAGCCTAAGCCTAGGGGTGCCCTAGCCTAAGTCTAGGGTTGCCCTAGCCTAAGCTTTGGGGTGCCCTAGCCTTAGGCTAGGCGAGCCCTAGCCTCAGCCTAAGCCTAGGGGTGCCCTAGCCTAAGCCTAGGGATGCCCTAGCCTATGTCTAGGGGTGATCTACATGTAGGCTAGGGGAGCCCTAGCCTTAGCCTAAGCCTAGGGGTGCCCTAGCCTAAGCCAAGGGGTGCCCAACCTAAGCCTAGTGGTGCCCAAGCCTGAGGCTAGGTGAGCCCTAGCCTTAGCCTAAGCCTAGGGGTGCCCTAGCCTAAGCCAAGGGGTGCCCAACCTAAACCTAGTGGTGCCCAAGCCTGAGGCTAGGTGAGCCCTAGCCTTAGCCTAAGCCTAGGGGTGCCCTAGCGTAAGCCTAGGGGTGCCCTAGCCTAAGCTTTGGGGTGCCCTAGCCTAAGGCTAGTGCAGCCCTAGCCTTAGCCTAAGCCTAGGGGTGCCCTAGCCTAAGCCTAGGGGTGCCACAGCATGAGTCTAGGGGTGCCCTAGCCTGAGAATAGGGGAGCCGTAGCCTTAGCCTAAGCCTAGGGGTGCCCTAGCCTAAGCCTAGGGGTGCCCTAGCCTAAGTCTAGGGGTGCCCTAGCCTAAGCTTTGGGGTGCCCTAGCCTTAGGCTAGGCGAGCCCTAGCCTTAGGCTAAGCCTAGGGGTGCACTAGCCTGAGCCTATGGTTGCTCTAGCCTGAGGCTAGGGGAGTCCTAGCCTGATCTAGCCTAGGATTGCCCTAGCCTAAGCCTAGGGGTGCCATAGCCTGAGTCTAGGGGTGCCCTAGCCTTAGGCTACGGGAGCCTTAGCCTTAGCCTAAGCCTAGGGGTGCCCTAGCCTGAGCCTAGGGGTGCCCTAGCCTAAGCCTAGAGGTGCCCTAGCCTGAGGTTGGGGAGCAGTAGCCTTAGCCTAAGCCTAGGGGTGCACTACTTTAAGCGTAGGGGTGCCCTAGCCTAAGCCTTGGGGTGCTTTAGCCTAAGCCTCGAGGTACCCTAGCCTAAGCCTAGGGGTGCCTTATCCTTAGACTAGGGGTGCCCTAGCCTAAGCCTAGGGGTGCCCTAGCCTTAGGCTAGGGTAGACCTAGCCTTAGCCTAAGCCTAGGGGTACCCTAGCCTAAGCCTAGGGGTGCCTTAGCCTAAGCCCAGGGGTGCCCTAGTCTAAGCCTAGGGGTGCTCTAGCCTTAGGCTAGGGGAGCCTTAACCTTAGCCCAAGACTAGGGGTGCCCTAGCATAAGCCTATGGGTGCCCTAGCCTGAGGCTAGGGGAGCCCGAGCTTAGCCTAAGCCTAGTGGTGCCCTAGCCTGAGCCTAGGGGTGCCCTAACCTGACACTAGAGGAGCACTAGCCTTAGTCTAGCCAAGTGGTGCCCTAGCCGAAGCCTAGGGGTGCCCTTGCCTAAGCCTAGGGGTACCCTAGCCTGAGCCTAGGGGTGCCCTAACCTGAGCCTAGGGGTGCCCTAGCCTTAGGGTAGGGGAGCCCTAGCTTTAGCCTAAGCCTAGGGGTGCCCTAGCCTAAGCCTAGGGGTGCCCTAGCCAAAGCCTAGGGGTGCCCTAGCCTAAGCCTAGGGGTGCCCTAGCCTAAGCCTAGGGGTGCCCTAGCCTTAGGTTAGGGGAGCCCTAGCCTTACCCTAAGCGTAGGGGTGCCCGAGCCTAAGCCTAGGGGTGCCCTAGCCTTAGGATGGGAGCCCTAGCCTTAGGATAGGGGAGCCCTAGCCTTAGCCTAAGCCTAGGGGTGCCCTAGCCTAAGCCTAGGTGTGCCCTAGCCTAAGCCTAGGGGTGCACTAGCCTAAGCCTAAGGGTGCCCTAGCCTGAGGCTAGGGGAGCCGTAGCTTTAGCCTAAGCCTAGGGGTGCCCTAGCTTAAGCCTAGGGGTGCCCTAGCCTAAGCCTAAGCCTAGGGGTGCCCTAGCCTAAGTCTAGGGGTGCCCTAACCTAAGCCTTGTGGTGCCCTAGCCTGAGCTTACGGATGCCCTAGCCTGAGGCTAGGGGAACCCTAGCCTTAGTCTAGCCTAGGATTGCCCTAGCCTAAGCCTAGGGGTGCCACAGCATGAGTCTAGGGGTGCCCTAGCCTGAGGCTTAGCGAGCCGTAGCCTTAGCCTAAGCCTAGGGGTGCCCTAGCCTAAGCCTAGGGGTGTCCTAGCATAAGCGTTGGGGTGCCCTCGCCTTAAGTTGGGGAGCCCTAGCCTTAGCCTAAGCCTAGGGGTGCCCTAGCCTAAGCCTAGGGATGCCCTAGCCTAAGTCTAGGGGTGCTCTACATTTAGGCTAGGGGAGCCCTAGCCTTAGCCTAAGGCTAGGGGTGCCCTAGCCTAAGCCAAGGGGTGCCCAAGCCTAAGCCTAGGGGTGCTCTAGCCTGAGCCTAGGTGAGCCCTAGCCTTAGCCTAAGCCTAGGGGTGCCCTAACCTAAGTCTAGGGGTGCCCTAACCTAAGCCTTGGGGTGCTATAGCCTTTGGCTACGGGAACCTTAGCCGTAGCCTAAGCCTTGGGATGCCCTAGCCTGAGCCTAGGGGTGCCCCAGCCTAATCCTAGGGGTGCCCTAGCCTGAGGCTAGGGGAGCCCTAGCCTTAGCTTAAGCCTAGGGGTGCACTAGCCTGAGCCTAGGGGTGCCCTAGCCTGAGCCTACGGGTGCCCTAGCCTGAGGCTAGGGGAGCCGTAGCCTTAGCCTAAGCCTAGGGGTGCCCTAGTTTAAGCCTAGGGGTGCCCTAGCCTGAGCCTAGCGGTGCCCTAGCCTAAGCCTAGGGGTGCCCGAGCCTGAGGCTAGGGGAGCCGTAGCCTTAGCCTAAGCCTAGGGGTGCCCTAGTTTAAGCCTAGGGGTGCCCTAGCGTAAGCACAGCATTGCCCTATCCTAAGCCTTGTGGTGCCCTAGCCTTAGGCTAGGGGAGCCCTAGCCTTAGCCTAAGCCTAGGGGTGCCCTAGCCTGAGACTAGGTGTGCCTTACCCTGAGCCTGGGGTGCCCTAGCCTGAGGCTAGGGGAACCCTAGCCTTAGAGTAAGGCTAGGGGTGCCTTAGACGAAGCCTAGTGGTGCCTTGGCCTGAGCCTAGGGGTACCCTAGCCTGAGGCTAGGGGAGCCCTAGCCTTAGCCTAAGCCTAGGATTGCCCTAGCCTAAGTCTACGGGTGCCCTAACCAAGGCCTAGGGGTGCCCTAGCCTTAGGCTAGGGGAGCCCTAGCCTTAGCCTAAGCCTAGGGGTGCCCTAGCCTAAGCCTAGGGGTACTCTAGCCTAAGCCTAGGGGTGCCCTAGCCTAAGCCTAGGGGTGCACTAGCCTAAGCCTAGGGGTGCCATAGCCTAAGCCTACGGGTGCCCTAGCCCAAGCCTAGGGGTGCCCTCGCCTAAGCCTAGGGGTGCCCTATCCTTAGACTAGGGGAGCCCGGGACTTAGCCTAAGCCTAGGGGTGCCCTAGCCTAAGCCTAGGGTTGCCCTAGCCTAAGCCTAGGGGTGCCTTAGCCTTAGGCTAGGGGAGACCTAGCCTTAGCCTAGGCCTAGGGGTACCCTAGCCTAAGCCTAGGGGTGTCGTAGCCTAAGCCTAGGGGTGCTCTAGTCTAAGCCTAGGGGTGCTCTAGCCTTAGGCTAGGGGAGCCTTAACCTTAGCCCAAGGCTAGGGGTGTCCTAGCATAAGCGTAGGGGTGCCCTAGCCTGAGGCTAGGGGAGCCCTAGCATTAGCCTAAGTCTAGGGGTGCCCTAGCCTTAGCCTAGGTGTGCCCTAACATGAGGCTAGAGGAGCACTAGCCTTTGTCTAGCCAAGGGTTGCCCTAGCCTAAGCCTAGGTGTGCCCTAGCCTGAGCCTAGGGGTGCCCTAGTATGAGCCTAGGGGTGCCCTAGCCTGAGCCTAGGGGTGCCCTAGCCTTAGGGTAGGGGAGCCCTAGCTTTAGTCTAAGCCTAGGGGTGCCCTAGCCTAAGCCTAGGGGTGCCCTAGCCAAAGCCTATGGGTGCCCTAGCCTAAGCTTAGGGGTGCCCTATCCTTAGGCTAGGGGAGCCCTAGCCTTAGCCTAAGCCTAGGGGTGCCCTAGCCTTAGGGTAGGGGAGCCCTAGCTTTAGCCTAAGCCTAGGGGTGCCCTAGCCTAAGCCTAGGGGTGTCCTAGCCAAAGCTTAGGGGTGCCCTAGCCTAAGCTTAGGGGTGCCCTATCCTTAGGCAAGGGGAGCCCTAGCCTTAGCCTAAGCGTAGGGGTGCCCTAGCCTAAGCGTAGGGGTGCTCTAGCCTAAGCCTAGGGGTGCCCTAGCCTAAGCCTAGGGGTGTCCTAGCCTAAGCCTAGGGGTGCCATAACCTAAGCCTAGGGGTGCCCTAGACTAAGCCTAGGGGTGCCCTAACACTAGGGTAGGGGGGCACTAATCTTACCCTAAGCCTAGGGGTGCCCTAGCCTAAGGCTAGGGGAGCCCTAGCCTTAGCCTAAGCCTAGGGGTGCCCTAGCCTAAGCCTAGGGGTTCCCGAGCCTGAGGCCAGGGGAGCCGTAGCCTTAGCCTAAGCCCAGCGGTGCCCTAGCCTAAGCCTTGGGGTGCCCTAGCCTTAGGCTAGGGGAGCCCTAGCCTTAGCCTAATCCTAGGGGTGCCCTAGCCTGAGACTAGGTGTGCCTTAGCCTGAGCCTGGGGTGCCCTAGCGTGAGGCTAGGGTAACCCTAGCCTTAGACTAAGGCTAGGGGTGCCCTCGACGAAGCCTAGTGGTGCCCTAGCCTGAGCCAAGGGGTGCCCTAGCCTGAGGCTAGGGGAGCCCTAGCCTTAGCCTAAGCCTAGGATTGCCCTAGCCTAAGTCTACGGGTGCCCTAACCAAAGCCTAGGGGTACCCTAGCCTTAGGGTAGGGGAGCCCTAGCCTTAGCCTAAGCCTAGGGGTGCCCTAGCCTAAGCCTAGGGGTGCCCTAGCCTAAGCCCAGGGGTGCCCTAGCCTAAGCCTAGGGGTGCACTAGCCTAAGCCTAGGGGTGCCCTAGCCTGAGCCTAGGTGTGCCCTAACCTGAGGCTAGAGGAGCACTAGCCTTAGTCTAGCCAAGGGGTGCCCTAGCCTAAGCCTAGGGTGCCCTAGCCTGATCTAGGGGTGCCCTAGTCAGAGCCTAGGGGTGCCCTAGCCTGAGCCTAGGGGTGCCCTAGCCTTAGAGTAGGGGAGCCCTAGCTTTAGCCTAAGCCTAGGGGTGCCCTAGCCTAAGCCTAGGGGTGCTCTAGCCAAAGCCTAGGGGTACCGTAGCCTAAGGCTAGGGGTGCCCTAGCCTTAGGCTAGGGGATCCCTAGCCTTAGCCTAAGCGTAGGGGTGCCCTAGCCTAAGCCTAGGGGTGCTCTAGCCTAAACTTAGGTGTGCCCTAGCCTAAGCCAAGAGGTGCCCTAGCCTAAGCCCAGGGGAGCCCTAGCCTTAGCCTTAGCCTAGGTGTGCCCTAGCCTAAGCTTAGGGATGCCCTAGCCTAAGCCTAGGGGTGACCTACTCTAAGCCTCGGGCTACCCTAACCTAAGCGTAGGGGAGCCCTAGCCTTAGCCTAAGCCTAGGGGTGCCCTAGCCTAAGCCTAGGGGTGCCCTAGCCTGAGGCTAGGGGAGCCGTAGCCTTAGCCTAAGCCTAGGGGTGCCCTAGCCTAAGACTAGGGGTGCCCGAGCCCAAGCCTTGGGGTGCCCTAGCCTAAGCGTAGGGGTGCCCTAGCCTAAGCCTAGGGGTTTCCTAGCCTTAGGCTTGGGGTGCCCTAGCCTTAGCCTAAGCCTAGGGGTGCCCTAGCCTAAGCCTAGGTATGCCCTAGCCTAAGTCTAGGGGTGCCCTAGCAATAGGATAGGAGAGCCCTAGCCTTAGCCTAGGGGTGCCCTAGCCTGAGGCTAGGGGAGCCGTAGCCTTAGCCTAAGCCTAGGGGTGCCCTAGCCTAAGCCTAGGGGTGGCCTAGCCTAAGCGTTGGGGTGCCCGAGCCTTAAGCTAGGGGGCCCTAGCCTTAGGCTAAGCCTAGGGGTGCCCTAGCCTAAGTCTAGTGATGCCCTAGGCTAAGTCTAGGGGTGCACTACATTTAGGCCAGGGGAGCTCTAGCCTTAGCCTAAGCCTAGGGGTGCCCTAGCCTAAGCCAAGGGGTGCCGAAGCCTAAGCCTAAGGGTGCCCTAGCCTGAGGCTAGGTGAGCCCTAGTCTTAGCCTAAGCCTAGGGTTGCCCTAGCCTAAGTCTTGGGGTGCCCTAGCCTAAGCCTGGGGTGCTCTAGCCTTAGGCTACGGGAGCCTTAGCCTTAGCCTAAGCCTTGGGGTACCCTAGCCTGAGCCTATGGGTGCCCTAGCATGAGGCTAGGGGAGCCCTAGCCTTAGCCTAAGCCTAGGGGTGCACTAGCCTGAGCCTAGGGGTGCCCTAGCCTGAGCCTACGGGTGCCCTAGCCTGAGGCTAGGGGAGCCGTAGCCTTAGCCTAAACCTAGGGGTGCCCTAGTTTAAGCCTAGGTGTGCCCTAGCCTGAGCCTAGCGGTGCCCTAGCCTAAGCCTAGGGGTGCCCGAGCCTGAGGCTAGGGGAGCCGTAGTATTAGCCTAAGCCTAGGGGTGCCCTAGTTTAAGCCTAGGGGTGCCCTAGCCTAAGCACAGCGGTGCCCTAGCCTAAGCCTTTTGGTGCCCTAGCCTTAGGCTAGGGGAGCCCTAGCCTTAGCCTATGCCTAGGGGTGTCCTAGCCTGAGACTAGGTGTGCCTTAGCCTGAGCCTGGGGTGCCCTAGCCTGAGGTTAGGGGAACCCTAGCCTTAGACTAAGGCTAGGGGTGCCTTAGACGAAGCCTAGTGGTGCCCTAACCAAAGCCTAGGGGTGCCCTAGCCTTAGGATAGGGGAGCCCTAGCCTTAGCCTAAGTCTAGGGGTGCCCTAGCCTGAGCCTAGGGGTGCCCTAACCTGAGGCTAGAGGAGCACTAGCCTTAGTCTAGCCAAGGGGTGCCCTAGCCTAAGCCTAGGTGTGCCCTAGCCTGAGCCTAGGGGTGCCCTAGTCTGAGCCTAGGGGTGCCCTAGCCTGAGCCTAGGGGTGCCCTAGCCTTAGGGTAGGGGAGCCCTAGCTTTAGCCTAAGCCTAGGGTTGCCCTAGCCTAAGCCTAGGGGTGCCCTAGCCTAAGCCTAGGGGTGCCCTAGCCTAAGCCTAGGGGTGCTCTAGCCTAAGCCTAGGGGTGCCCTAGCCTAAGCCTAGGGGTGTCCTAGCCTAAGCCTAGGGGTGCCATAGCCTAAGCCTAGGGGTGCCCTAGACTAAGCCTAGGGGTGCCCTAACAATAGCCTAGGGGAGCACTAATCTTACCCTAACTCTAGGGGTGCCCTAGCCTAAGGCTAGGGGAGCCCTAGCCTTAGCCTAAGCCTAGGGGTACCCTAGCCTAAGCCTAGGAGTACCCTAGCCTAAGCCTAGGGGTGCCCGAGCCTGAGGCTGGGGGAACCGTAGCCTTAGCCTAAGCCTAGGGGTGCCCTAGTTTAAGCCTAGGGGTGCCCTAGCCTAAGCCCAGCGGTGCCCTAGCCTAAGCCTTGGGGTGCCCTAGCCTTAGGCTAGGGGAGCCCTAGCCTTAGCCTAAGCCTAGGGGTGCCCTAGCCTGAGACTAGGTGTGCCTTATCATGAGCCTGGGTGCCCTAGCGTGAGGCTAGGGGAACCCTAGCCTTAGACTAATGCTAGGGGTTCCCTAGATGAAGCTTAGTGGTGCCCTAGCCTGAGCCTAGGGGTGCCCTGGCCTGAGGCTAGGGGAGCCCTAGCCTTAGCCTACGCCTAGGGGTGCCCTAGCCTAAGCCTAGGGGTGCCCGAGCCTAAGCCTAGGGGTGCCCGAGCCTGAGGCTGGGGGAGCCGTAGCCTTAGCCTAAGCCTAGGGGTGCCCTAGCCTAAGCCTAGGGGTGCCCTGGCCTAAGCCCAGGGGTGCCCTAGCCTAAGCCTAGGGGTGCACTAGCCTAAGCCTAGGGGTGACCTAGCCTGAGCCTAGGGGTGCTCTAACCTGAGGCTAGAGGAGCACTAGCCTTAATC
Organism: Tenrec ecaudatus; assembly: GCF_050624435.1. Lineage (NCBI taxonomy): Eukaryota > Metazoa > Chordata > Mammalia > Afrosoricida > Tenrecidae > Tenrec > Tenrec ecaudatus. The sequence continues at coordinate 2,422,738 of NW_027457640.1, read as the reverse complement.
TAGCCAAGGGGTGCCCTAGCCTAAGCCTAGGGGTGCCCTAGCCTGAGCCTAGAGGTGCCCTAGTCAGAGCTTAGGGGTGCCCTAGCCTGAGCCTAGGGGTGCCCTATCCTTAGGGTAGGGGAGCCCTAGCTTTAGCCTAAGTCTAGGGGTGCCCTAGCCTAAGCCTAGGGGTGCCTTAGCCTTAGGCTACGGGAGCCCTAGCCTTAGCCTAAGTCTAGGGGTGCCCTAGCCTTAGGCTAGGGGAGCCCTAGCCTTAGCCTAAGCCTAGATGTGCCCTAGCCTAAGCCAAAGGGTGACCTAGCCTAAGTCTAGGGGAGCCCTAGCCTTAGCCTAAGCCTAGGGGTGCCCTAGCCTAAGCCTAGGGGTGCCCTAGCCTAAGCCTAGGGGTGCCTTAGCCTAAGCTTAGGGGTGCCCTAGCCTTAGCCTAAGCCTAGGGGTGCCCTAGCCTTAGGCTAGGGGAGCCTAGCCTTAGCCTAAGCCTAGGGGTGCCCTAGCCTAAGCCTATGTGTGCCCTAGCCTAAGCCAAGGTGTGCCCTAGCCTAAGCCAAGGGGTGCCCTAGCCTAAGCCCAGGGGAGCCCTAGCCTTAGCCTTAGCCTAGGTGTGCCCTAGCGTAAGCTTAGGGATGCCCTAGCCTAAGCCTAGGGGTGACCTACCCTAAGCCTCGGGCTACCCTAACCTAACCGTAGGGGAGCCCTAGCCTTAGCCTAAGCCTAGGGGTGCCCTAGCCTAAGCGTAGGGGTGCACTAGCCTAAGCCTAGGGGTGCCCTAACCTAAGCCTAGGGGTGCCCTAGCCTTAGGCTAGGGGAGCCCTGGCCTTAGCCTAAGCCTAGGGGTGCCCTAGCCTAAGCCTAGGGGAGCCCTAGCCTTAGCCTAAGCCTAGGTGTGCCCTAGCCTAATCCTAAGGTTGCCCTAGCCTAAGCCTCGGGGTACCCTAACCTAAGCATAGGGGAGCCCTAGCCTTAGCCTAAGCCTAGGGGTGCCCTAGCCTAATCTAGGGGTGCACTAGCCTAAGCCAAGGTGTGTCCTAGCCTAAGCCTAGGGGTACCCTAGTCTAAGCCTAGGGGTGCCCTAGCCTAAGCCAAGGGGAGCCCTAGCCTTAGGCTAGGGGAGCACTAGCCTTAGCCTAAGCCTAGGGGTGTCCTAGCCTAAGCTTAGGGGTGCCCTAGCCTAACCCTAGGGGTGCCCTAGCCTAAGCCTAGGGGTGCCCTAGCCTTAGGCTAGTGGAGCCCTAGCCTTAGCCTTAGCCTAGGGGTGTCCTAGCTTAAGCCTAGGGGTGCCCTAGCCAAAGCCTAGGGGTGCCCTAGCCTAAGCCTAGAGTTGCCCTAGCCTAAGCCTACGAGTACCCTAGCCTTAGGCTAGGGGAGCCCTAGCTTTAGCCTAAGCCTTGGGGTGCCCTAGCAAAAGCCTAGGGGTGCCCTAGCCTAAGCCTAGGGATGCCCTAACCTGAGGCTAGGGGAGCCCTAGCTTTAGCCTAAGCCCTGGGGTGCCCTAGCCTGAACCTAGGAGTGCCCTAGCCTGAGCCTACAGTTGCCCTTTCCTTAGTCTAGCCTAGGATTGACCTAGCCTAAGCCTAAGGGTGCCATAGCCTGAGTCTAGGGGTGCCCTAGCCTGAGGATAGGGGAGCCGCAACCTTACCCTAAGCCTAGCTGTGCCCTAGCCTAAGCCTAGGGGTGCCCTAGCCTAAGCCTAGGGGTGCCCTAGCCTTAGGCTAGGGGAGCCCTAGCCTTAGCCTAAGCGTAGGGGTGCCCTAGCCTAAGCCTAGGAGTGCTCTAGCCTTAGGCTAGGGGAGCCCTAGCCTTAGCCTAAGCCTAGGGGTGCACTAGACTAAGCCTAGGGGTGCCCTAACCTTAGGCTAGGGGAGCCCTAATCTTACCCTAAGCCTAGGGGTGCCCTAGCCTAAGCCTAGGGTTGCCCTAGCCAAAGCCTAAGCGTGCCATAGCATAAGCCTAAGGGTGCCCTGGACTAAACCTAGGGGTGCCCTAACAATAGGCTAGGGGAGCACTAATATTACCCTAAGCCTAGGGGTGCCCTAGCCTACCCTAGGGGTGCTCTAGCCTAAGCCTAGGGGTGCCCTAACCTGAGCCTAGGGGAGCCCTAGCCTGAGCCTAGAGGTTCCCTTTCCTTAGTCTTGCCTAGGATTGCCCTAACCTAAGCCTAGGGGTGCCCTAGCCTTAGGCTAGGGGAGCCCTAGCCTTAGCCTAAGCCTAGGGGTGCCCTAGCCTAAGCCTAGGGGTGCTCTAGCCTTAGGCTAGGGGAGCCCTAGTCTTAGCCTAAGCCTAGGGGTGCCCTAGTGTAAGGCTATGGGAGCCCTAGCCTTAGCCTAAGCCTAGGGGTGCCCTAGCCTAAGCCTAGGGGTGCCCTAGCCTTAGGCTAGGGGAGCCTTAGCCTTAACCTAAGCCTAGGTGTGCCCTAGCCTAAGCCTAGGGGTGCCCACACCTAAGCCTCGGGGTACCCTAGCCCAAGCCAAGGGGTACCCTAGCCTTAGGCTAGGGATGCCCTAGCCTTAGCCTAAGCCTAGGGGTGCCCTAGCGTAAGCCTAGGGGTGCCTTAGCTTAAGCCTAGGGGTGCCCAAGCCTTAGGCTAGGGGAGCCCTAGCCTTAGACTAAGCCAAGGGTGCCCTAGCCTAAGCCTAGGTGTGCCCTAGCCAGGCTGGGGGAGCCCTAGCCTTAGCCTAAGTGTAGGGGTGCTCTAGCCTAAGCCTAGGGGTGCTCTAGCCTTTGGCTATGGGAGCCCTAGCCTTAGCCTAAGCCTAGGGGTGCCCTAGCCTTAGCCTAGGGGTGCCCTAGCCTAAGCCTAGGGGTGCCTTAGCCTAAGCCTAGGGGTGCCATAGCCTAAGCCTAGGGGTGCCCTAGACTAAGCCTAGGGGTGCCCTAACCTTAGGCTAGGGGAGCACTAATCTTACCCTAAGCCTAGGGGTGCCTTAGCCTAAGGCTAGGGGAGCCCTAGCTTTAGCCTAAGCCTAGGGGTGCCCTAACCTAAGCCTAGGCGTGCCCTAGCCTTAGGCTAGGGGAGCCCTAGCCTTAGCCTAAGCCTCGGTTTGCCCTAGCCTTAGTTTAGGGGTGCCCTCGCCTAAGCCTTGGGGTACCCTAGCCCAAGCCAAGGGGTGTCCTAGCCTAAGCCTAGGGGTGCCCTAGCCTAAGCCAAGGGGTGCCCTAGCCTAAGCCTAGGGGAGCACTAGCCTTAGCCTATGCCTAGGGGTGCCCTAGCCTAAGCCTAGGGGTGCACTAGCCTAAGCCAAGGTGTGTCCTAGCCTAATCCTAGGGGTGCCCTAGTCTAAGCCTAGGGGTGCACTAGCCTAAGCCTAGGGGTGCCCTAGCCTAAGCCTAGGGGTGCCCTAGCCTAAGCCTAGGGGAGCCTTAGTCTTAGGCTAGGGGAGCATTAGCCTTAGCCTAAGCCTAGGGGTGTCCTAGCCTAAGCCTAGGGGTGCCCTAGCCTAACCCTAGGGGTGCCCTAGCCTAAGCCTAGGGGTGCCCTAGCCAAAGCCCAGGGGTGCCCTAGAATAAGCCTAGAGTTGCCCTAGGCTAAGCCTACGGGTGCCCTAGCCTAAGCCTAGGGGTGCTATAGCCTTAGGCTAGGGGAGCCATAGCCTTAGCCTAATCCTAGGGGTGCCCTAGCCTAAGCCTAGGATTGCCCTAGCCAAAGCCTAAGGGTGCCCTAGCCTAAGCCTAGGGGTGCCCTAACCTAAGCCTAGGGGTGCCCTAACCTGAGGCAAGGGGAGCCCTAGCTTTAACCTAAGTCCTGGGGTGCCCTAGCCTAAGCCTATGGGTGCCCTAGACTGACCCTAGGGGTGCCCTAGCCTGAGGCTAGGGGAGCCGTAGCCTTAGCCTAAGCCTAGCTGTGCCCTAGCCTAAACCTAGGGGTGCACTAGCCTAAGCCTAGGGGAGCCCTAGCCTTAGGCTAGGGGAGCCCTAGCCTTAGCCTAAGCGTAGGGGTGCCCTAGCCTAAGCCTAGGAGTGCTCTAGCCTTAGGCTAGGGGAGCCCTAGCCTTAGCCTAAGCCTAGGTGTGCCCTTGCCTAGGCCTTGGGGTGCTCTAGCCTAATCCAAGGGGTGCCATAGCCTAAACTTAGGGGTGCCCTAGACTAAGCCTAGGGGTGCCCTAACCTGAGGCTAGGGGAGCCCTAGCTTTAGCCTAAGCCATGGGGTGCCCTAGCCTGAACCTAGGAGTGCCCTAGCCTGAGCCTACAGTTGCCCTTTCCTTAGTCTAGCCTAGGATTGACCTAGCCTAAGCCTAAGGGTGCCATAGCCTGAGTCTAGGGGTGCCCTAGCCTGAGGATAGGGGAGCCGCAACCTTACCCTAAGCCTAGCTGTGCCCTAGCCTAAGCCTAGGGGTGCCCTAGCCTAAGCCTAGGGGTGCCCTAGCCTTAGGCTAGGGGAGCCCTAGCCTTAGCCTAAGCGTAGGGGTGCCCTAGCCTAAGCCTAGGAGTGCTCTAGCCTTAGGCTAGGGGAGCCCTAGCCTTAGCCTAAGCCTAGGGGTGCCCTAGACTAAGCCTAGGGGTGCCCTAACCTTAGGCTAGGGGAGCCCTAATCTCACCCTAAGCCTAGGGGTGCCCTAGCCTAAGCCTAGGGTTGCCCTAGCCAAAGCCTAAGCGTGCCATAGCATAAGCCTAAGGGTGCCCTGGACTAAACCTAGGGGTGCCCTAACAATAGGCTAGGGGAGCACTAATATTACCCTAAGCCTAGGGGTGCCCTAGCCTAAGCCTAGGGGTGCTCTAGCCTAAGCCTAGGGGTGCCCTAACCTGAGCCTAGGGGAGCCCTAGCCTGAGCCTAGAGGTTCCCTTTCCTTAGTCTTGCCTAGGATTGCCCTAACCTAAGCCTAGGGGTGCCCTAGCCTTAGGCTAGGGGAGCCCTAGCCTTAGCCTAAGCCTAGGGGTGCCCTAGCCTAAGCCTAGGGGTGCTCTAGCCTTAGGCTAGGGGAGCCCTAGTCTTAGCCTAAGCCTAGGGGTGCCCTAGTGTAAGGCTATGGGAGCCCTAGCCTTAGCCTAAGCCTAGGGGTGCCCTAGCCTAAGCCTAGGGGTGCCCTAGCCTTAGGCTAGGGGAGCCTTAGCCTTAACCTAAGCCTAGGTGTGCCCTAGCCTAAGCCTAGGGGTGCCCACACCTAAGCCTCGGGGTACCCTAGCCCAAGCCAAGGGGTACCCTAGCCTTAGGCTAGGGATGCCCTAGCCTTAGCCTAAGCCTAGGGGTGCCCTAGCGTAAGCCTAGGGGTGCCTTAGCTTAAGCCTAGGGGTGCCCAAGCCTTAGGCTAGGGGAGCCCTAGCCTTAGACTAAGCCAAGGGTGCCCTAGCCTAAGCCTAGGTGTGCCCTAGCCAGGCTGGGGGAGCCCTAGCCTTAGCCTAAGTGTAGGGGTGCTCTAGCCTAAGCCTAGGGGTGCTCTAGCCTTTGGCTATGGGAGCCCTAGCCTTAGCCTAAGCCTAGGGGTGCCCTAGCCTTAGCCTAGGGGTGCCCTAGCCTAAGCCTAGGGGTGCCTTAGCCTAAGCCTAGGGGTGCCATAGCCTAAGCCTAGGGGTGCCCTAGACTAAGCCTAGGGGTGCCCTAACCTTAGGCTAGGGGAGCACTAATCTTACCCTAAGCCTAGGGGTGCCTTAGCCTAAGGCTAGGGGAGCCCTAGCTTTAGCCTAAGCCTAGGGGTGCCCTAACCTAAGCCTAGGCGTGCCCTAGCCTTAGGCTAGGGGAGCCCTAGCCTTAGCCTAAGCCTCGGTTTGCCCTAGCCTTAGTTTAGGGGTGCCCTCGCCTAAGCCTCGGGGTACCCTAGCCCAAGCCAAGGGGTGCCCTAGCCTTAGGATAGGGATGCCCTAGCCTTAGCCTAAGCCTAGGGGTGTCCTAGCCTAAGCCTAGGGGTGCCCTAGCCTAAGCCAAGGGGTGCCCTAGCCTAAGCCTAGGGGAGCACTAGCCTTAGCCTATGCCTAGGGGTGCCCTAGCCTAAGCCTAGGGGTGCACTAGCCTAAGCCAAGGTGTGTCCTAGCCTAATCCTAGGGGTGCCCTAGTCTAAGCCTAGGGGTGCACTAGCCTAAGCCTAGGGGTGCCCTAGCCTAAGCCTAGGGGTGCCCTAGCCTAAGCCTAGGGGAGCCTTAGTCTTAGGCTAGGGGAGCATTAGCCTTAGCCTAAGCCTAGGGGTGTCCTAGCCTAAGCCTAGGGGTGCCCTAGCCTAACCCTAGGGGTGCCCTAGCCTAAGCCTAGGGGTGCCCTAGCCAAAGCCCAGGGGTGCCCTAGAATAAGCCTAGAGTTGCCCTAGGCTAAGCCTACGGGTGCCCTAGCCTAAGCCTAGGGGTGCTATAGCCTTAGGCTAGGGGAGCCATAGCCTTAGCCTAATCCTAGGGGTGCCCTAGCCTAAGCCTAGGATTGCCCTAGCCAAAGCCTAAGGGTGCCCTAGCCTAAGCCTCGGGGTGCCCTAACCTAAGCCTAGGGGTGCCCTAGCCTTAGGCTAGGGGAGCCCTAGCCTTAGCCTAAGCCTATGGGTACCCAAGCTTAAGCCTAGGGGTGCCCTAGCCTAAGCCTAGGGGTGCCCTAACCTGAGGCAAGGGGAGCCCTAGCTTTAACCTAAGCCCTGGGGTGCCCTAGCCTAAGCCTATGGGTGCCCTAGACTGACCCTAGGGGTGCCCTAGCCTGAGGCTAGGGGAGCCGTAGCCTTAGCCTAAGCCTAGCTGTGCCCTAGCCTAAACCTAGGGGTGCACTAGCCTAAGCCTAGGGGAGCCCTAGCCTTAGGCTAGGGGAGCCCTAGCCTTAGCCTAAGCGTAGGGGTGCCCTAGCCTAAGCCTAGGAGTGCTCTAGCCTTAGGCTAGGGGAGCCCTAGCCTTAGCCTAAGCCTAGGTGTGCCCTTGCCTAGGCCTTGGGGTGCTCTAGCCTAATCCAAGGGGTGCCATAGCCTAAACTTAGGGGTGCCCTAGACTAAGCCTAGGGGTGCCCTAACCTTAGGCTAGGGGAGCCCTAATCTTACCCTAAGGCTAGGGGTGCCCTAGCCTAAGGCTAGGGAAGCCCTAGCCTTAGCTTAAGCCTAGGGGTGCCCTAGCCTAAGCCTAGGGGTGCCTTAGCCTAAGCGTAGAGGTGCTCTAGCCTTAGGCTAGGGGAGCCCTAGCCTTAGCCTAAGCCTAGGGGTTCCCTAGCCTAAGCCTAGGTGTGCCGTAGACTAAGCCAAGGGCTGCCCTAGCCTAAGCCTAGGGGAGCCCTAGCCTTAGCCTAAGCCTTGGGGTGCCCTAGCCTAAGCCTAGGTGTACCCTAGCCTAAGCCAAGGGGTGCCCTAGCCTAAGCCTAGGGGAGCCCTAGCCTTAGCCTAAGCCTAGGTGTGCCCTAGCCTAAGCCTAGGGGTGCCCTAGCCTAAGCCTAGGGGTGACCTACCCTAAGCCTCGGGGTACCCTAACCTAAGCGTAGGGGAGCCCTAGCCTTTGTCTAAGCCTAGGGGTGCCCTAGCTTAAGGCTAGGGTTGCCCTAGCCTAAGCCAAGGTGTGTCCTAGACTAAGCCTAGGGGTGCCCTAGCCTAAGCCTAGGGGTGCACTAGCCTGAGCCAAGGGGTGCCCTAGCCTAAGCCTAGGGGTGCCCTAGCCTAAGCCAAGGGGAACCCTAGCCTTAGGCTAGGGGAGCACTAGCCTTAGCCTAAGCTTAGGGGTGTCCTAGCCTAAGCCTAGGGGTGCCCTAGCCTAAACCTAGGGGTGCCATAGCCTAAGCCTAGGGGTGCCCTAGCCTTAGCCTAGTGGAGCCCTAGCCTTACCCTTAGCCTAGGGGTGCCCTAGCCTAAGCCTAGGTGTACCCTCGCGTAAGCCTAGGGGTGCCCTAGCCTCAGCCTAGGGGTGCCTTAGAATAAGCCTACGCGTGCCCTAGCCTTAGGCTAGGGGTGCCCTAGCCTGAGCCTAGGGGTGGCCTAGCTTTAGGGTAGGGGAGCCCTAGCCTTAGCCTAATCCTAGGGGTGCCCTAACCTAAGCCTAGGGGTGCCCTAGCCTTAGGCTAGGGGAGCCATAGCCTTAGCCGAAGCCTAGGGGTACCCTAGCCTAAGCGTAGGGGTGCCCTAGCCTAAGCCTAGGGGTGCCCTAACCTAAGCCTAGGGTTGCCCTAGCCTTAGGCTAGGGGAGCCCTAGCCTTAGCCTAAGCCTAGGGGTGCCCTAGCCTAAGCCTAGGGGTGCCCTAGCCTAAGCCTAGGGGTGCTCTAGCCTTAGGCTAGGGGAACCCTAGCCTTAGCCTAAGCCTAGGGGTGCCCTAGCCTAAGCCTAGGGGTGCGCTAACCTGAGGCTAGTGAAGCCCTAGCTTTAGCCTTAGCCCTGGGCTTCCCTAGCCTAAGTCTAGGGGTTCCCTAGCCTGAACCTAGGGGTGCAATAGCCTGAGCCTACAGGTGCCCTTTCCTTAGCATAGCCTAGGATTGCCCTAGCCTAAGTCAAGGGGTGCCCTAGCCTGAGGCTAGGGGAGCAGTAGCCTTAGCCTAAGCCTAGCTGTGCCCTAGCCTAAGCCTAGGGGTGCCCTAGCCTAAGCCTAGGGTGCCGTAGCCTTCGGCTAGGGGAGCCCTATCCTTAGCCTAAGCGTAGGGGTGCCCTAGCCTAAGCCTAGGAGTGCTCTAGCCTTAGGCTAGGGGAGCCCTAGCCTTAGCCTAAGCCTAGGGGAGCCCTAGCCTAGTCTTAGGGGTGCCCTAGCCTAAGCCTAGGTGTGCCCTAGCCTAATCCTTGGGGTGCCATAGCCTAAGCCTAGTCGTGCCCTAGACTAAGCCTAGGGGTGCCCTAACCTTAGGCTAGGGGAGCCCTAATCTTACCCTAAGCCTAGGGGTGCACTAGCCTAAGGCTAGGGTAGCCCTAGCCTTAGCCTAAGCGTAGGGGTGCCCTAGCCTAAGCCTAGGGGTGCCCTAGCCTAAGCCTAGGGGTGCCATAGCCTAAGCCTAGGGGTGCCCTAGACTAAGCCTTGGGGTGCTCTAACCTTAGGCTAGGGGAGCCTTAATCTTACCCTAAGCCTACGGGTGCCCTAGCCTAAGGCAAGGGGAGCCCTAGCCTTAGCCCAAGCCTAGCGGTGCCCTAGCCTAAGCATAGGGGTGCCTTAGCCTAAGCCTAGGGGTGCCCTAGCCTAAGCCTAGGTGTGCCCTAGCCTAAGCCAAGGGGTGCCCTAGCCTAAGCCTAGGGGAACCCTAGCCTTAGCCTAAGCCTAGGGGTGCCCTAGCCTAAGCCTAGGTGTGCCCTAGCCTAAGCCAAGGGGTGCCTTAGCCTAATCCTAGGGGAGCCCTAGCCTTAGCCTAAGCCTAAGTGTGCCCTAGCCTAAGCCTAGGGGTGTCAAAACCTAAGCCTAGGGGTGACCTACCCTAAGCCTCATGGTACCCTAACCTAAGGCTAGGGTTGCCCTAGCCTAAGCCAAGGTGTGTCCTAGCCTAAGCCTAGGGGTGTCCTAGCCTAAGGCTAGGGGTGCCCTAGCCTAACCCTAGGGGTGCTCTAGCCTAAGCCTAAGGGTGCCCAAGCCTTAGCCTAGTGGAGCCCTAGCCTTAGGCTAGGGGAGTCCTAGCTTTAGCCTAAGCCTTGGGGTGCCCTAGCCTAAGCCTAGGGGTGCCCTAGCCTAAGCCTACGGGTGCCCTAGCCTAAGCCTAGAGGTGCCCTAGCCCGAGTCTAGGGGAGCCCTAGCTTTAGCCTAAGCCTAGGGGTGCCCTAGCCTAAGCCTTGGGGTGCCCTAACCTAAGCCTAGGGATGCCCTAACCTGAGGCTAGGGGAGCCCTAGCTTTAGCCTAAGCCCTGGGTTGCCCTAGCCTAAGCCTAGGGGTGCCCTAGCCTGAACCTAGGAGTGCCCTAGCCTGAGCCTACAGTTGCCCTTTCCTTAGTCTAGCCTAGGATTGCCCTAGCCTAAGCCTAAGGGTGCCATAGCCTGAGTCTAGGGGTGCCCTAGCCTGAGGCTAGGGGAGCCGTAACCTTACCCTAAGCCTAGCTGTGCCCTAGCCTAAGCCTAGGGGTGCCCTAGCCTTAGGCTAGGGGAGCCCTAGCCTTAGCCTAAGCGTAGGGGTGCCCTAGGCTAAGCCTAGGAGTGCTCTAGCCTTAGGCTAGGGGAGCCCTAGCCTTAGCCTAAGCCTAGGGGTGCCCTAACCTTAGGCTAGGGGAGCCCTAACCTTAGGCTAGGGGAGCCCTAATCTTACCCTAAGCCTAGGGGTGCCCTAGCCTAAGCCTAGGGTTGCCCTAGCCAAAGCCTAAGTGTGCCATAGCATAAGCCTAAGGGTGCCCTGGACTAAACCTAGGGGTGCCCTAACAATAGGCTAGGGGAGCACTAATATCACCCTAAGCCTAGGGGTGCCCTAGCCTAAGCCTAGGGGTGCCCTAGCCTAAGCCTAGGGGTGCCCTAGCCTTAGGCTACGGGAGCCCTAGCCTTAGCCTAAGCCTAGGGGTGCCCTAGCCTTAGGCTAGGGGGGCCCTAGCCTTAGCCTAAGCCTAGGTGTGCCCTAGCCTAAGCCAAGGGGTGCCCTAGCCTAAGTCTAGGGGAGCCCTAGCCTTAACCTAAGCCTAGGGGTGCCCTAGCCTTAGCCTAGGTGTGCCCTAGCCTAAGCCTAGGGGTGCCCTAGCCTAAGCCTAGGGGTGACCTACCCTAAGCCTCGGGGTACCCTAACCTAAGCGTAGGGGAGCCCTAGCCTTAGCCTAAGCCTAGGGGTGTCCTAGCCTAAGCCTAGGGGTGCCCTAGCCTAAGCCTAGGGGTGCCCCAGCCTTAGGCTAGGGGAGCCCTAGCCTTAACCTAAGCCTAGGGGTGCCCTAGCCTAAGCCTAGGGGTGCCCTAACCTAAGCCTAGGGGTGCCCCAGCCTTAGGCTAGGGGAGCCCTAGCCTTAACCTAAGCCTAGGGGTGCCCTAGCCTAAGCCTAGGGGTGCTCTAGCCTTAGGCTAGGGCAACCCTAGCCTTAGCCTAAGCCTAGGTGTACCCAAGCCTAAGCCTAGGGGTGCCCTAACCTGAGCCTAGGGGAGCCCTAGCCTGAGCCTAGAGGTTCCCTTTCCTTAGTCTTGCCTAGGATTGCCCTAACCTAAGCCTAGGGGTGCCCTAGCCTTAGGCTAGGGGAGCCCTAGCCTTAGCCTAAGCATAGGGGTGCCCTAGCCTAAGCCTAGGGGTGCCATAGCCTGAGTCTAGGGGTGCCCTAGCCTGAGGCTAGGGGAGCAGTAGCCTTAGCCTAAGCCTAGCTGTGCCCTAGCCTAAGCCTAGGGGTGCCCTAGCCTAAGCCTAGGGGTGCCATAGCCTTAGGCTAGGGGAGCCCTAGCCTTAGCCTAAGCGTAGGGGTGCCCTAGCCTAAGCCTAGGAGTGCTGTAGCCTTAGGCTAGGGGAGCCCTAGCCTTAGCCTAAGCCTAGGGGTGCCCTAGCCTAGTCCTAGGGGTGCCCTAGCCTAAGCCTAGGTGTGCCCTAGCCTAATCCTTGGGGTGCCATAGCCTAAGACTAGTGGTGCCCTAGACTAAGCCTAGGGGTGCCCTAACCTTAGGCTAGGGGAGCCCTAATCTTACCCTAAGCCTAGGGGTGCATTAGCCTAAGGCTAGGGTAGCCCTAGCCTTAGCCTAAGCGTAGGGGTGCCCTAGCCTAAGCCTAGGGGTGCCATAGCCTAAGCCTAGGGGTGCCCTAGACTAAGCCTTGGGGTGCCCTAACCTTAGGCTAGGGGAGCCCTAATCTTACCCTAAGCCTACGGGTGCCCTAGCCTAAGGCTAGGGGAGCCCTAGCCTTAGCCCAAGCCTAGGGGTGCCCTAGCCTAAGCCTAGGGGTGCCTTAGCCTAAGCCTAGGGGTGCCCTAGCCTTAAGTTAGGGGAGCCCTAGCCTTAGCCTAAGCCTAAGGGTGCCCTAGCCTAAGCCTAGGGGTGCCCTAGCCTAAGCCTAGGGGTGCCCTAGCCTTAGGCTAGGGGAGCCCTAGCCTTAGCCTAAGCGTAGGGGTGCCCTAGCCTAAGCCTAGGAGTGCTCTAGCCTTAGGCTAGGGGAGCCCTAATCTTACCCTAAGCCTAGGGGTGCCCTAACCTAAGTCTAGGGTTGCCCTAGCCAAAGCCTAAGCGTGCCATAGCATAAGCCTAAGGGTGCCCTGGACTAAACCTAGGGGTGCCCTAACAATAGGCTAGGGGAGCACTAATATTACCCTAAGCCTAGGGGTGCCCTAGCCTAAGCCTAGGGGTGCCCTAGCCTAAGCCTAGGGGTGCCCTAGCCTTAGGCTAGGGGAGCCCTAGCCTTAGCCTAAGCCTAGGGGTGCCCTAGCTTTAGGCTAGGGGGGCCCTAGCCTTAGACTAAGCCTAGGTGTGCCCTAGCCTAAGCCAAGGGGTGCCCTAGCCTAAGTCTACGGGAGCCCTAGCCTTAACCTAAGCCTAGGGGTGCCCTAGCCTAAGCCTAGGTGTGCCCTAGCCTAAGCCAAGGGGTGCCCTAGCCTAAGCCTAGGGGAGCCCTAGCCTTAGCCTTAGCCTAGGTGTGCCCTAGCCTAAGCCTATGGGTGCCCTAGCCTAAGCCTAGGGGTGACCTACCCTAAGCCTCGGGGTACCCTAACCTAAGCGTAGGGGAGCCCTAGCCTTAGCCTAAGCCTAGGGATGTCCTAGCCTAAGCATAGGGGTGCCCTAGCCTAAGCCTAGGGGTGCCCTTAACCAAAGCCTAAGGGTGCCCTAGCCTAAGCCTAGGGGAGCCCTAACCTAAGCCTAGGGGTGCCCTAGCCTTAGGCTAGGGGAGCCCTAGCCTTAGCCTAAGCCTAGGTGTGCCCTAGCCTAAGCCTAGGGTTGCTCTAGCCTTAGGCTAGGGCAACCCTAGCCTTAGCCTAAGCCTAGGTGTGCCCTAGCCTAAGCCTAGGGGTGCCCTAACCTGAGCCTAGGGGAGCCCTAGCCTGAGCCTAGATGTTCCCTTTCCTTTGTCTTGCCTAGGATTGCCCTAACCTAAGCCAGGTGTGCCCTAGCCTTAGGCTAGGGGAGCCCTAGCCTTAGCCTAAGCCTAGGGGTGCCCTAGCCTAAGCCTAGGGGTGCTCTAGCCTTAGGCTAGGGGAGCCCTAGTCTTAGCCTAAGCCTAGGGGTGCCCTAGCGTAAGGCTATGGTAGCCCTAGCCTTAGCCTAAGCCTAGGGGTGCCCTAGCCTAAGCCTAGGGGTGCCCTAGCCTTAGGATAGGGGAGCCTTAGCCTTAACCTAAGCCTAGGTGTGCCCTAGCCTAAACCTAGGGGTGCCCACACCTAAGCCTCGGGGTACCTTAGCCCAAGCCAAGAGGTACCCTAGCCTTAGGCTGGGGATGCCCTAGCCTTAGCCTAAGCCTAGGGGTGCCCTAGCCTAAGCCTAGGGGTGCCTTAGCTAAAGCCTAGGGGGGCCCTAGCCTTAGGCTAGGGGAGCCCTAGCCTTAGCCTAAGCCAAGGGTGCCCTAGCCTAAGCCTAGGTGTGCCCTAGCCAGGCTGGGGGAGCCCTAGCCTTAGCCTAAGTGTAGGGGTGCTCTAGCCTAAGCCTAGGGGTGCTCTAGCCTAAGCCTAGGGGTGCTCTAGCCTTTGGCTATGGGAGCCCTAGCCTTAGCCTAAGCCTAGGGGTGCCCTAGCCTTAGCCTAGGGGTGCCCTAGCCTAAGCCTAGGGGTGCCCTAGCCTAAGCCTAGGAGTGCCATAGCCTAAGCCTAGGGGTGCCCTAGACTAAGCCTAGGGGTGCCCTAACCTTAGGCTAGGGGAGCACTAATCTTACCCTAAGCCTAGGGGTGCCTTAGCCTAAGTCTAGGGGAGCCCTAGCTTTAGCCTAAGCCTAGGGGTGCCCTAACCTAAGCCTAGGGGTGCCCTAGCCTTAGGCTAGGGGAGCCCTAGCCTTAGCCTAAGCCTAGGTTTGCCCTAGCCTTAGCCTAGGGGTGCCCTCGCCTAAGCCTCGGTGTACCCTAGCCAAAGCCAAGGGGTGCCCTAGCCTTAGGATAGGGATGCCCTAGCCTTAGCCTAAGCCTAGGGGTGTCCTAGCCTAAGCCTAGGGGTGCCCTAGCCTAAACCAAGGGGTGCCCTAGCCTAAGCCTAGGGGAGCACTAGCCTTAGCCTATGCCTAGGGGTGCCCTAGCCTAAGCCTAGGGGTGCACTAGCCTAAGCCAAGGTGTGTCCTAGCCTAATCCTAGGGGTGCCCTAGTCTAAGCCTAGGGGTGCACTAGCCTAAGCCTAGGGGTGCCCTAGCCTAAGCCTAGGGGTGCCCTAGCCTAAGCCTAGGGGAGCCCTAGTCTTAGGCTAGGGGAGCATTAGCCTTAGCCTAAGCCTAGGGGTGTCCTAGCCTAAGCCTACGGGTGCCCTAGCCTAACCCTAGGGGTGCCCTAGCCTAAGCCTAGGGGTGCCCTAGCCAAAGCCCAGGGGTGCCCTAGAATAAGCCTAGAGTTGCCCTAGGCTAAGCCTACGGGTGCCCTAGCCTAAGCCTAGGGGTGCTATAGCCTTAGGCTAGGGGAGCCCTAGCCTTAGCCTAAGCCTAGGGGTGCCCTAGCCTAAGCCTAGGGTTGCCCTAGCCAAAGCCTAAGGGTGCCCTAGCCTAAGCCTAGGGGTGCCCTAACCTAAGCCTAGGGGTGCCCTAGCCTTAGGCTAGGGGAGCCCTAGCCTTAGCCTAAGCCTATGGGTACCCAAGCTTAAGCCTAGGGGTGCCCTAGCCTAAGCCTAGGGGTGCCCTAACCAGAGGCAAGGGGAGCCCTAGCTTTAACTTAAGCCCTGGGGTGCCCTAGCCTAAGCCTATGGGTGCCCTAGACTGACCCCAGGGGTGCCCAAGCCTGAGGCTAGGGGAGCCGTAGCCTTAGCCTAAGCCTAGCTGTGCCCTAGCCTAAACCTAGGGGTGCACTAGCCTAAGCCTAGGGGAGCCCTAGCCTTAGGCTAGGGGAGCCCTAGCCTTAGCCTAAGCGTAGGGGTGCCCTAGCCTAATCCTAGGAGTGCTCTAGCCTTAGGCTAGGGGAGCCCTAGCCTTCGGCTAAGCCTAGGTGTGCCCTAGCCTAGGCCTTGGTGTGCTCTAGCCTAAGCCAAGGGGTGCCATAGCCTAAAGCTAGGGGTGCCCTAGACTAAGCCTAGGGATGCCCTAACCTTAGGCTAGGGGAGCCCTAATCTTACCCTAAGGCTAGGGGTGCCCTAGCCTAAGGCTAGGGAAGCCCTAGCCTTAGCTTAAGCCTAGGGGTGCCCTAGCCTAAGCCTAGGGGTGCCTTAGCCTAAGCGTAGAGGTGCTCTAGCCTTAGGCTAGGGGAGCCCTAGCCTTAGCCTAAGCCTAGGGGTGCCCTAGCCTAAGCCTAGGTGTGCCGTAGCCTAAGCCAAGGGGTGCCCTAGCCTAAGCCTAGGGGAGCCCTAGCCTTAGCCTAAGCCTGGGGGTGCCCTAGCCTAAGCCTAGGTGTGCCCTAGCCTAAGCCAAGGGGTGCCCTAGCCTAAGCCTAGGGGAGCCCTAGCCTTTGCCTAAGCCTAGGTGTTCCCTAGCCTAAGCCTAGTGGTGCCCTAGCCTAAGCCTAGGGGTGACCTACCCTAAGCCTCGGGGTACCCTGACCTAAGTGTAGGGGAGCCCTAGCCTTTGCCTAAGCCTAGGGGTACCCTAGCTTAAGGCTAGGGTTGCCCTAGCCTAAGCCAAGGTGTGTCCTAGCCTAAGCCTAGGAGTGTCCTAGCCTAAGCCTAGGGGTGCACTAGCCTGAGCCTAGGGGTGCCCTAGCCTAAGCCTAGTGGTGCCCTAGCCTAAGCCAAGGGGAGCCCTAGCCTTAGGCTAGGGGAGCACTAGCCTTAGCCTTAGCTTAGGGGTGTCCTAGCCTAAGCCTAGGGGTGCCCTAGCCTAACCCTAGGGGTGCCATAGCCTAAGGCTAGGGGTGCCCTAGCCTTAGCCTAGTGGAGCCCTAGCCTTATCCTTAGCCTAGGGGTGCCCTAGCCTAAGCCTAGGTGTATCCTCGCGTAAGCCTAGGGGTGCACTAGCCTAAGCCTAGAGTTGCCCTAGCCTAACCCTACGCGTGCCCTAGCCTAAGGCTAGGAGAGCCATAGCTTTAGCCTCAGCCTAGGGGTGCCCTAGCCTAAGCCTAGGGTTGCCCTAGCCTGAGCCTAGGGGTGCCCTAGCCTGAGCCTAGGGGTGCCCTAGCCTTAGGCTAGGGGAGCCCTAGCCTTAGCCGAAGCCTAGGGGTACCCTAGCCTAAAAGTAGGGGTGCCCTAGCCTAAGCCTAGGGGTGCCGTAACCTAAGCCTAGGGGTGCCCTAGCTTTAGGCTAGGGGAGCCCTAGCCTTAGCCTTAGCCTAGGGGTGCCCTAGCCTAAGCCTAGGGGTGCCCTAGCCTAAGCCTAGGGGTGCTCTAGCCTAAGGCTAGGGGAACCCTAGACTTAGCCTAAGCCTAGGGGTGCCCTAGCCTAAGCCTAGGGGTGCCCTAACCTGAGGCTAGAGAAGCCCTAGCTTTAGCCTAAGCCCTGGGATTCCCTAGCCTAAGTCTAGGGGTTCCCTAGCCTGAACCTAGGGGTGCCCTAGTCTGAGCCTACAGGTGCCCTTTCCTTAGCATAGCCTAGGATTGCCCTAGCCCAAGCCTAGGGGTGCCATAGCCTGAGTCTAGGGGTGCCCTAACCTGAGGCTAGGGGAGCAGTAGCCTTAGCCTAAGCCTAGCTGTGCCCTAGCCTAAGCGTAGGGGTGCCCTAGCCTAAGCCTAGGAGTGCTGTAGCCTTAGGCTAGGGGAGCCCTAGCCTTAGCCTAAGCCTAGGGGTGCCCTAGCCTAGTCCTAGGGGTGCCCTAGCCTAAGCCTAGGTGTGCCCTAGCCTAATCCTTGGGGTGCCATAGCCTAAGCCTAGGGGTGCCCTAGCCTAAGCCTAGGGGTGCCATAGCCTAAGCCTAGGGGTGCCCTAGACTAAGCCTTGGGGTGCCCTAACCTTAGTCTAGGGGAGCCCTAATCTTACCCTAAGCCTACGGGTGCCCTAGCCTAAGGCTAGGGGAGCCCTAACCTTAGCCCAAGCCTAGGGGTGCCCTAGCCTAAGCCTAGGGGTGCCTTAGCCTAAGCCTAGGGGTGCCCTAGCCTTAGGTTAGAGGAGCCCTAGCCTTAGCCTAAGCCTAGTGGTGCCCTAGCCTAAGCCTAGGTGTGCCCTAGCCTAAGCCAAGGGGTGCCCTAGCCTAAGCCTAGGGGAGCCCTAGCCTTAGCCTAAGCCTAGGTGTGCCCTAGCCTAAGGCTAGGTGTGCCCTAGCCTAAGCCAAGCGGTGCCTTAGCCTAAGCCTAGGGGAGCCCTAGCCTTTGCCTAAGCCTAAGTGTGCCCTAGCCTAAGCCTAGGGGTGTCAAAACCTAAGCCTAGGGGTGACCTACCCTAAGCCTCGGGGTACCCTAACCTAAGCGTAGGGGAGCCCTAGCCTTAGCCTAAGCCTAGGTGTGCCCTAGCCTAAGGCTTGGGTTGCCCTAGCCTAAGCCAAGATGTGTCCTAGCCTAAGCCTAGGGGTGTCCTAGCCTAAGGCTAGGGGTGCCCTAGCCTAACCCTAGGGGTGCCCTAGCCTAAGCCTAAGGGTGCCCAAGCCTTAGACTAATGTTGCCCTAGCCTTAGGCTAGGGGAGTCCTAGCTTTAGCCTAAGCCTTGGGGTGCCCTAGCCTAAGCCTAGGGGTGCCCTAGCCTAAGCCTACGGGTGCCCTAGCCTAAGCCTAAAGGTGCCCTAGCCTGAGGCTAGGGGAGCCCTAGCTTTAGCCTAAGCCTAGGGGTGCCCTAGCCTAAGCCTAGGGGTGCCCTAACCTAAGCCTAGGGGTGCCCTAGCCTTAGGCTAGGGCAGCCCTAGTCTTAGCCTAAGGCTAGGGGTACCCTAGCCTAAGTCTAGGGGTGCCCTAGCCTAAGCCTAGGGATGCCCTAACCTGAGGCTAGGGGAGCCCTAGCTTTAGCCTA
Organism: Tenrec ecaudatus; assembly: GCF_050624435.1. NCBI lineage: Eukaryota > Metazoa > Chordata > Mammalia > Afrosoricida > Tenrecidae > Tenrec > Tenrec ecaudatus. Next base: position 2,405,039 of record NW_027457640.1, on the reverse strand, counting down.
AGCCCTGGGGTGCCCTAGCCTAAGCCTAGGGGTGCCCTAGCCTGAGGCTAGGGGAGCCCTAGCCTTAGCCTAAGCCTAGGGGTGCCCTAGACTAAGCCTAGGGGTGCCCTAACCTTAGGCTAGGGGAGCCCTAATCTTACCCTAAGCCTAGGGGTGCCCTAGCCTTAGGCTAGGGGAGCCCTAGCCTTAGCCTAAGTCCTGGGGTGCCTTAGCCTAAGCCTAGGGGTGCCCTAGCCTGAACCTAGGAGTGCCCTAGCCTGAGCCTACAGTTGCCCTTTCCTTAGTCTAGCCTAGGATTGCCCTAGCCTAAGCCTAAGGGTGCCATAGCCTTAGTCTAGGGGTGCCCTAGCCTGAGGCTAGGGGAGCCGTAACCTTACCCTAAGCCTAGCTGTGCCCTAGCCTAAGCCTAGGGGTGCCCTAGCCTAAGCCTAGGGGTGCCCTAGCCTTAGGCTAGGGGAGCCCTAGCCTTAGCCTAAGCGTAGGGGTGCCCTAGCCTAAGCCAAGGAGTGCTCTAGCCTTAGGCTAGGGGAGCCCTAGCCTTAGCCTAAGCCAAGGGGTGCCCTAGCCTAAGCCTAGGGGAGCCCTAGCCTTAGCCTTAGCCTAGGTGTGCCCTAGCCTAAGCCTAGGGGTGCCCTAGCCTAAGCCTAGGGGTGACCTACCCTAAGCCTCGGGGTACCCTAACTTAAGCGTAGGGGAGCCCTAGCCTTAGCCTAAGCCTAGGGGTTCCTAGCCTAAGCCTAGGGGTGCCCTAGCCTAAGCCTAGGGGTGCCCTTAACCAAAGCCTAAGGGTGCCCTAGCCTAAGCCTAGGGGTGCCCTATCCTAAGCCTAGGGGTGCCCTAGCCTAAGCCAAGGGGAGCCCTAGCCTTAGGCTAGGGGAGCACTAGCCTTAGCCTAAGCTTAGGGGTGTCCTAGCCTAAGCCTAGGGGTGCCCTAGCCTAACCCTAGGGGTGCCATAGCCTAAGGCTAGGTGTGCCCTAGCCTAGGCCTTGGGGTGCTCTAGCCTAAGCCAAGGGGTGCCATAGCCTAAACCTAGGGGTGCCCTAGCCTTAGCCTAGTGGAGCCCTAGCCTTATCCTTAGCCTAGGGGTGCCCTAGCCTAAGCCTAGGTGTACCCTCGCGTAAGCCTAGGGGTGCCCTAGCCTAAGCCTAGAGTTGCCCTAGCCTAAGCCTACGCGTGCCCTAGCCTTAGGCTACGGGAGCCATAGCTTAAGCCTCAGCCTAGGGGTGCCCTAGCCTAAGCCTAGGGGTGCCCTAGCCTGAGCCTATGGGTGCCATAGCCTGAGCCTAGGGGTGCCCTAGCCTTAGGGTAGGGGAGCCCCAGCCTTAGCCTAATCCTAGGGGTGCCCTAGCCTAAGCCTAGGGTTGCCCTTGCCTTAGGCTAGGGGAGCCCTAGCCTTAGCCGAAGCCTAGGGGTACCCTAGCCTAAGCGTAGGGGTGCCCTAGCCTAAGCCTAGGGGTGCCCTAACCTAAGCCTAGGGGTGCCCTAGCCTTAGGCTAGGGGAGCCCTAGCCTTAGCCTAAGCGTAGGGGTGCCCTAGCCTAAGCCTAGGAGTGCTCTAGCCTTAGGCTAGGGGAGCCCTAGCCTTAGCCTAAGCCTAGGGGTGGCCTAGCCTAAGCCTAGGGGTGCCCTAGCCTTAGGCTAGGGGAGCCCTAGCCTTAGCCTAACCCTAGGTGTGCCCTAGCCTAAGCCTATGGGTGCCCTCGCCTAAGCCTCGGGGTACCCTAGCCGAAGGCAAGGGTTGCCCTAGCCTTAGGCTAGGGATGCCTTAGCCTTAGTCTAAGCCTAGGGGTGCCCTAGCCTAAACCTAGGGGTGCCTTAGCCTAAGCCTAGGGATGCACTAGCCTAAGGCTTGGAGAGCCCTAGCCTTAGTCTAAGCCAAGGGGTGCCCTAGCCTAAGCCTAGGTGTGCCCTAGCCTAAGCCAAGGGGTGCCCTAGCCTAAGCCTAGGGGAGCCCTAGCCTTAGACTAAGCCTAGGGGTGCCCTAGCCTAAGACTAGGTGTGCCCTAGCCTAAGCCAATGGGTGCCCTAGCCTAAGCCTATGGGTGCCCTCGCCTAAGCCTCGGGGTACACTAGCCGAAGCCAAGGGGTGCCCTAGCCTTTGGCTAGGGATGCCTTAGCCTCAGCCTAAGCCTAGGGGTGCCCTAGCCTAAACCTAGGGGTGCCTTAGCCTAAGCCTAGGGGTGCCCTAGCCTTAGGCTTGGAGAGCCCTAGCCTTAGTCTAAGCCTAGGGGTGCCCTAGCCTAAGCCTAGGTGTGCCCTAGCCTAAGCCAAGGGGTGCCCTAGCCTAAGTCTAGGGGAGCCCTAGCCTTAGACTAAGCCTAGGGGTGCCCTAGCCTAAGCCTAGGTGTGCCCTAGCCTAAGCCTAGGGGTGCCCTAGCCTAAGCCTAGGGGTGACCTACCCTAAGCCTCGGGGTACCCTAACCTAAGCGTAGGGGATCCCTATCCATAGCCTAAGACTAGGGGTGCCCTAGCCTAAGCCTAGGGGTGCCCTAGCCTAAGCCACGATGTGTCCTAGCCTAAGCCTAGGGGTGCCCTAGCCTAAGCTTAGGGGTGCACTAGCCTAAACCTAGGGGTGCCCTAGCCTAAGCCTAGGGGTGCCCTAGCCTAAGCCTAGGGGTGCATTAACCTAACCCTAGGGGTGCCCTAGCCTAAGCTTAGGTGTGACCTAGCCTTAGGCTAGTCGATCCCTAGCCTTAGCCTTAGCCTAGGGGTGCCCTAGCCTAAGTCTAGGGGTGCCCTAGCCAAAGCCTAGGGGGTGCCCTAGCCTTAGGCTAGGGGACCCCAAGCCTTAGCCTAAGCCTAAGGGTACCCTAGCCTAAACCTAGGGGTGCACTAGCCTAAGCCTACGGGTACCCTAGCCTAAGCCTAGGGGTGCCCTAACCTGAGGCTAGGGGAGCCCTAGCTTTAGCCTAAGCCTAGGGGTGCCCTAACCTAAGCCTACAGGTGCCCTAGCCTGAGGGTAGGGGAGCCCTTGCCTTAGTCTAGCCTAGGATTCCCCTAGCCTAAGCCTATGGGTGCCATAGCATGGGTCTAGAGGTGCCCAAACCTGTGGCTAGGAGAGCCGTAGCCTTAGCCTAAGCCTTTGGGTGCCCTAGCCTAAGCTTAGGGGTGCCCTAGCCTAAGTCTAGGAGTGCCCTAGCCTATGCCTAGGGGTGCCCAAGCCTAAGCCTAAGGGTGCCCTAGCCTAAGCCTAGGGGTGCCCTAGCCTAAGCCTAGGGGAGCCCTAGCCTAAGTCTAAGCCTAGGGGTGTCCTATCCTAAGCCTAGGGGTGCCCTAGCCTTAGGCTAGGGGAGCCCTAGCCTTAGCCTAAGCCTAGGGTTGCCCTAGCCTAAGCCTAGGGGTGCCCTAGCCTGAGCCTACGGGTGCCCTAGCCTGAGCATAGGGGAGCCCTAGCGTTAGTCTAGCCTAGGATTGCCCTAGCCTTTGTCTAGGGGTGCCATAGCCTGAGTCTAGGGGTGCCCTAGCCTGAGGCTAGGGGAGCCGTAGCCTTAGCCGAAGCCTAGGGGTGCCCTAGCCTAAGCCTAGGGGTGCCCTAGCCTAAGCCTTGGGGTGCCCTTTCCTTAGGCTAGGGGAGCCCTATCCTTAGCATAAGCCTAGGGGTGCCCTAGCCTAAGCCTAGGGGTGCCCTAGCCTAAGCCTAGGGGTGCCCTAGCCTTAGGCTAGGGGAGCCCAAGCCTTAGCCTAAGCTAGAGGTGCCCTAGCCTAAGCCTAGGGGTGCCCTAGCCTAAGCCTAGGGGTGCCCTAGCCTAAGCCTAGGGGTGCCCTAGCGTAAGCCTAGGGGTGCCCTAGCCTTAGGATAGGGGAGCCCTAGCCTTAGCCTAAGCCTAGCGGTGCCATTGCTTAAGCCTAGGGTTCCCTAGCCTAAGCCAAGGGATGCCCTAACCTAAGCCATGGGGTGCCCTAGCCTTAGTCTATGGGAGCCCTAGCCTTAGCTTAAGCCTAGGGGTGCCCTAGCCTAAGACTAGGGGTGCCCTAGCCTAAGCCTAGGGGTGCCCTAGCCTAAGCCTAAGGGTTCCCTAGCCTAAGCTTAGGGGTGCACTAACCTAAGCCTAGGGGTGCATTAGCCTTTGGCTAGAGAAGCCCTAGGCTTAGCTTTAGCCTAGGGGTGCCCTACCCTAAGCCTAGGGGTATCCTAGCCTAAGCCTGGGGGTGCCCTAGCCTAAGCCTAGTGGTGCCCTAGCCTGAGCCTATGGGTGCCATAGCCTGAGCCTAGGGGTGCCCTAGCCTTAGGGTAGGGGAGCCCCAGCCTTAGCCTAATCCTAGGGGTGCCCTAGCCTAAGCCTAGGGTTGCCCTTGCCTTAGGCTAGGGGAGCCCTAGCCTTAGCCGAAGCCTAGGGGTACCCTAGCCTAAGCGTAGGGGTGCCCTAGCCTAAGCCTAGGGGTGCCCTAACCTAAGCCTAGGGGTGCCCTAGCCTTAGGCTAGGGGAGCCCTAGCCTTAGCCTAAGCGTAGGGGTGCCCTAGCCTAAGCCTAGGAGTGCTCTAGCCTTAGGCTAGGGGAGCCCTAGCCTTAGCCTAAGCCTAGGGGTGGCCTAGCCTAAGCCTAGGGGTGCCCTAGCCTTAGGCTAGGGGAGCCCTAGCCTTAGCCTAACCCTAGGTGTGCCCTAGCCTAAGCCTATGGGTGCCCTCGCCTAAGCCTCGGGGTACCCTAGCCGAAGGCAAGGGTTGCCCTAGCCTTAGGCTAGGGATGCCTTAGCCTTAGTCTAAGCCTAGGGGTGCCCTAGCCTAAACCTAGGGGTGCCTTAGCCTAAGCCTAGGGATGCACTAGCCTAAGGCTTGGAGAGCCCTAGCCTTAGTCTAAGCCAAGGGGTGCCCTAGCCTAAGCCTAGGTGTGCCCTAGCCTAAGCCAAGGGGTGCCCTAGCCTAAGCCTAGGGGAGCCCTAGCCTTAGACTAAGCCTAGGGGTGCCCTAGCCTAGCCTAAGCCTAGGTGTGCCCTAGCCTAAGCCAATGGGTGCCCTAGCCTAAGCCTATGGGTGCCCTCGCCTAAGCCTCGGGGTACCCTAGCCGAAGCCAAGGGGTGCCCTAGCCTTTGGCTAGGGGAGTCCTAGCCTTAGCCTAAGCCTAGGGGTGCCCTAGCCTAAGCATAGGGGTGCCCTAGCCTGAGCCTAGGGGTGTCCTAGCCTGAGCTTACGGGTGTCTTAGCCTGAGGCTAGGGGAACCCTAGCCTTAGTCTATCCTAGGATTGCCCTAGCCTAAGCCTAGGGGTGCCATAGCATGAGCCTCGGGGTGCCCTAGCCTGAGTCTAGGGGAGCCGTAGCCTTTGCCTAAGCCTAGGGGTGCCCTAGCCTAAGCCTAGGGGTGACTTAGCCTAAGCCTAGGGGAGCCCTAGCCCTAGCCTAAGCCTAGGGGTGCCCTAGCCTAAACCTAGGGGTGCCCTAGCCTTAGGCTAGGGGAGCCCTAGCCCTATCCTAAGCCTAGGGGTGCCCTAGCCTAAGCCTTGGGGTGCTCTAGCCTTAGGCTACGGGAGACTTAGCCTTAGCCTAAGCCTAGGGGTGCCCGAGTCTGAGCCGAGGGGTGCCCTAGCCTAAGCCTAGGGGTGCCCTAGCCTGAGGCTAGGGGAGCCCTAGCCTTAGCCTAAGCCTAGGTGTGCACTAGCCTGAGCCTAGGGGTGCCCTAGCCTGAGCCTACGGGTGACCTAGCCTGAGGCTAAGGGAGTCCTAGCCTGAGTCTAGCCTAGGATTGACCTAGCCTAAGCCTAGGGGTGCCATAGCCTGAGTCTAGGGGTGCCCTAGCCTTAGGCTAGTGGAGCCCTAGCCTTAGCCTAAGCCTAGCGGTGCCCTAGCCTAAGATTAGGGGTGCCCTAGCCTAAGCCTAGGTGTGCCCTAGCCTTAGGCTATGGGAGCCCTAGCCTTAGCCTAAGGCTAGGGGTGTCCTAGCCTATGACTAGGGGTGCCCTAGCCTAAGCCTAGGGGTGCCCTCGCCTAAGCTTAGGGGTGCCCTAGCCGTTGGCTAGAGGAGCCCTAGCCTTAGCCTTAGCCTAGGGGTGCCCAAGCCTAAGCCTACGGTTGCCCTAGCCAAAGCCTAGGGGTGCCCTAGCCTAAGGCTAGGGGAGCCCTAGCCTTAGCCTAAGCCTAGGGGTGCCCTAGCCTAAGGCTACGGGTGCCCTGGCCTTAAGCTAGGGGATCCCTAGATTGAGCCTAAGCCTAGGGGTGCCCTAATCTAAGCCTAGGGGTTCCCTAGCCTAAGCCTAGAGGTGCTCTAGCCTTAGGCTAGGGGAACCCTAGCCTTAGCCTAAGCCTAGGGGTACCCTAGCCTAAGCCTAGGTGTGCCCTAGCCTAAGCCTAGGGGTGCCCTAGACTTAGGCTAGTGGAGCCAAAGCCTTAGCCTAAGCTAGGGGTGCCCTAGCCTAAGCCTAGGGGTGCCCTAGCATTAGGGGAGGAGAGCCCTAGCCTTAGCCTAAGGCTAGGGGTGCCCTAGCCTAAGCCTAGGGTTACCTAGCCTAAGCCTAGGCGTGCCCTAGCCTTAGGTTTGGGGTGCTCTCGCCATAGCCTAAGCCTAGGGATGCCCTAGCCTAAGCCTAGTGGTGCTCTAACCTAAGCCTAGGGGTGCCCTAACCATAGGCTATGGGAGCCCTAGCCTTAGCCTAAGCCTAGCGGTGCCATAGCTTAAGCCTAAGGGTGCCCTAGCCTAAGCCTAGGGTGCCCTAGCCTAAGCCTAGGGGTGCCCTAGCCTTAGGCTACGGGAGCCCTAGCCTTAGCCTAAGGCTAGGGGTGCCCTAGCCTTAGCCTAAGACTAGGGGTGCCCTAGCCTAAGACTAGTGGTGCCCTAGCCTAAGCCTAGTGGTGCTCTAACCTAAGCCTAGGTGTGCCCTAGCCTTAGGCTAGGGGAGCCCTAGCTTTAGCCTAAGCCTAGGGGTGCCCTAGCCTAAGTCTAGGGGTGCACTAGCCTGAGCCTAGGCGTGCCCTAGCCTGAGCCTACGGGTGTCCTAGCCTGAGGCTAGGGGAACCCTAGCCTTAGTCTACCCTAGGATTGCCCTATCCTAAGCCTAGGGGTGCCACAGCATGAGTCTAGGGGTGCCCTAGCCTGAGGCTACTGGAGCCGTAGCCTTAGCCTACGCCTAGGGGTGCCCTAGCCTAAGCCTTGGGGTGCCCTAACCTAAGCCTACGGGTGCCCTAGCCTAAGCTTTGGGGTGCCCTAGCCTTAGGGTAGGGGAGCCCTAGCCTTAGCCTAAGCCTAGTGGTACCCTAGCCTAAGCCTAAGTGTGCCCGAGCCTGAGCCTAGGGGTGCACTAGCCTAAGGCTAGGGGTGCCTTAGCCTGAGGCTAGAGGAGCCCTAGCCTTAGCCTAAGCCTGGGGGTGCACTAGCCTGAGCCTAGGGGTGCCCTAGCCTGAGCCTACGGGTGCCCTTGCCTAAGGCTAAGGGAGTCCTAGCCTGAGTCTAGCCTAGGATTGCCCTAGCCTAAGCCTAGGGGTTCCATAGCCTGAGTCTAGGGGTGCCCAAGCCTTAGGCTTGGGGAGCCGTGGCCTTAGCATAAGCCTAGGGGCGCACTAGTTTAAGCCTAGGGGTGCCCTGGCCTAAGCCAAGCGGTGCCCTAGCCTAAGCCTAGGGGTGCCCTAGCCTTAGGCTAGGGGAGCCCTAGCCTTAGCCTAAGCCTAGGGGTGCCCTAGCCTGAGACTAGGTGTGCCCTAGCCTGAGCCTGGGGTGCCCTAGCTTGAGGCTAGGGGAATCCTAGCCTTAGCCTAAGCCTAGGATTGCCCTAGCCTAAGTCTAAGGGTGCCCTAACCAAAGCCTAGGGGTGCCCTAGCCTTAGCCTAGGGAAGCCCTAGCCTTAGCCTAAGCCATGGGGTGCCCTAGCTAAAGCCTAGGTGTTACCTAGCCTTCGGCTAGGGGAGCCCTAGCCTTAGCCTAAGACTAGGTGTGCCCTAGCCTAAGCCTTGGGGTGCCCTAACCTAAGCCTAGGGGTGGCCTAGCCTAAGCCTCGGGGTACCATAACCTAAGCCTAGGGGTGCCCTAGCCTTAGGCTAGGGGAGCCCTAGCTTTAGCTTAAGCCTTGGGGTGCCCTAGCCTAAGCCATGGGGTGCCCTAGCTTAAGCCTAGGTGTGCCCTAGCCTTCGGCTAGTGGAGCCCTAGCCTTAGCCTGAGCCTAGAGATGCCGTAGCCTAAGCCTAGGGGAGCCCTAGCCTTAGCCTAAGACTAGGTGTGCCCTAGCCTAAGCCTTGGGGTGCCCTAACCTAAGCCTAGGGGTGGCCTAGCCTTAGGCTAGGGGAGCCCTAGCTTTAGCTTAAGCCTTGGGGTGCCCTAGCCTAAACCTAGGGGTGCCCTAGCCTAAACCTAGGGGTGCCCTAGCCTTAGGCTAGGGGAGCCCTAGCCTTAGTCTAAGCCTAGGGGTGTCCTAGCCTAAGCCTAGGGGTATCCTAGCCTAAGCCTACGGGTGCCCTAGCCTAAGCCTACGGGTGCCCTAGCCTAAGCCTAGGAGTGCCGTAGCATTAGGCGAGGTGAGCCCTAGCCTTAGCCTAAGGCTAGGGGTGCCCAAGCTTAAGCCTAGGGTTACCTAGCCTAAGCCGAGGCGTGCCCTAGCCTTAGGTTTGGGGAGCCTAGCCTTAGCCTAAGCCTAGGGGTGCCCTAGCCTTACGCTAGTGGAGCCCTAGCCTTAGCCTAAGCCTAACGGTGCCCTAGCCTAAGCTTAGGGGTGCCCTACCCTATGCCTAGGGGTGTCCAGCCTTAGGCTATGGGAGCCCTAGCCTTAGCCTAAGGCTAGGGGTGCCCTAGCCTAAGACTAGAAGTGCCCTAGCCTAAGCCTAGTGGTGCCCTAGCCTAAGCCTAGGGGTGCCCTAGCCTTAAGTTAGGGGAGCCCTAGCCTTAGCTTAAGCCTAAGGGTGCCCTAGCGTAAGCCTAGGGGTGTCCTAGCCTAACCCTAGGGGTGCCCTAGCCTAAGCCTAGGGGTGCCCTCGCCTAAGCCTAGGGGTGCCGTAGCCGTAGGCAAGAGGAGCCCTAGCCTTAGCCTTAGCCTAGGGGTGCACTAGCCTAAGACTTGGGGTGCCCTTGCCAAAGCCTAGGGGTGCCCTAGCCTTAGGCTATGGGAGCCCTAGCTTTAGCCTAAGCCTAGGGGTACCCTAATCTAAGCCTAGGGGTGCCCTAGTCTAAGCCTAGAGGTGCTCTAGCCCTAGGCTAGGGGAGCCCTAAACTTAGCCTAAGCCTAGGTGTGCCCTAGCCTAAGCCAAGGGTACCCAAGCCTTAGCCTAGGGGTGCCCTAGCCTAAGCCTACGGGTGCCCTAGCCGGTGGCTAGGGGAGCCCTAGCCTTAGTCTAGCCTATGATTGCCCTAGCCTAAGCCTAGGGGTGCCATAGCTTGAGTCTAGGGGTGCCCTAGCCTCAGGCTAGGGGAGCCGTAGCCTTAGCCTAAGCCTAGGTGTGCCCTAGCCTAAGCCTAGGGGTGCCCTAGCCTAAGCCTTGGGGTGCCCTAGCCTAAGCGTAGGGGTGCCCTAGCCTAAGCCTAGGGGTGCCCTAGCCTTAGGCTAGGGGAGCCCTAGCCTTAGCCTAAGCCGAAGAGTGCCCTAGCCTAAGCCTAGGTGTGCCCTAGCCTAAGCCAAGGGGTGCCATAGACTTGGGCTAGGGCAGCCAATGCCTTAGCCTAAGCACGGGGTGCCCTAGCCTAAGCCTAGGGGTGCCCTAGCCTAAGCCTAGGAGTGCCGTAGCATTAGGCGAGGTGAGCCCTAGCCTTAGCCTAAGGCTAGGGGTGCCCTAGCTTAAGCCTAGGGTTACCTAGCCTAAGCCTAGGTGTGCCCTAACCTAAGCCTAGGGGTGCCCTAGCCTTAGGCTAGTGGATCCCTAGCCTTAGCCTAAGCCTAGCGGTGCCCTAGCCTAAGCTTAGGGGTGCCCTGCCCTAAGCCTAGGGGTGCCCTAGCCTTAGGCTATGGGAGCCCTAGCCTTAGCCTAAGGCTAGGGGTGCCCTAGCCTAAGACTAGGGGTGCCCTAGCCTTAGCCTAAGACTAGGTGTGCCCTAGCCTAAGCCTTGGGGTGCCCTAACCTAAGCCTAGGGGTGGCCTAGCCTTAGGCTAGGGGAGCCCTAGCTTTAGCTTAAGCCTTGGGGTGCCCTAGCCTAAACCTAGGGGTGCCCTAGCCTTAGGCTAGGGGAGCCCTAGCCTTAGTCTAAGCCTAGGGGTGTCCTAGCCTAAGCCTAGGGGTATCCTAGCCTAAGCCTACGGGTGCCCTAGCCTAAGCCTACGGGTGCCCTAGCCTAAGCCTAGGAGTGCCGTAGCATTAGGCGAGGTGAGCCCTAGCCTTAGCCTAAGGCTAGGGGTGCCCAAGCTTAAGCCTAGGGTTACCTAGCCTAAGCCGAGGCGTGCCTTAGCCTTAGGTTTGGGGAGCCTAGCCTTAGCCTAAGCCTAGGGGTGCCCTAGCCTTACGCTAGTGGAGCCCTAGCCTTAGCCTAAGCCTAACGGTGCCCTAGCCTAAGCTTAGGGGTGCCCTACCCTATGCCTAGGGGTGTCCAGCCTTAGGCTATGGGAGCCCTAGCCTTAGCCTAAGGCTAGGGGTGCCCTAGCCTAAGACTAGAAGTGCCCTAGCCTAAGCCTAGTGGTGCCCTAGCCTAAGCCTAGGGGTGCCCTAGCCTTAAGTTAGGGGAGCCCTAGCCTTAGCTTAAGCCTACGGGTGCCCTAGCGTAAGCCTAGGGGTGTCCTAGCCTAACCCTAGGGGTGCCCTAGCCTAAGCCTAGGGGTGCCCTCGCCTAAGCCTAGGGGTGCCGTAGCCGTAGGCTAGAGGAGCCCTAGCCTTAGCCTTAGCCTAGGGGTGCACTAGCCTAAGACTTGGGGTGCCCTTGCCAAAGCCTAGGGGTGCCCTAGCCTTAGGCTATGGGAGCCCTAGCTTAAGCCTAAGCCTAGGGGTACCCTAATCTAAGCCTAGGGGTGCCCTAGTCTAAGCCTAGAGGTGCTCTAGCCCTAGGCTAGGGGAGCCCTAAACTTAGCCTAAGCCTAGGTGTGCCCTAGCCTAAGCCAAGGGTACCCTAGCCTTAGCCTAGGGGTGCCCTAGCCTAAGCCTACGGGTGCCCTAGCCGGAGGCTAGGGGAGCCCTAGCCTTAGTCTAGCCTATGATTGCCCTAGCCTAAGCCTAGGGGTGCCATAGCCTGAGTCTAGGGGTGCCCTAGCCTGAGGCTAGGGGAGCCGTAGCCTTAGCCTAAGCCTAGGTGTGCCCTAGCCTAAGCCTTGGGGTGCCCTAGCCTAAGCGTAGGGGTGCCCTAGCCTAAGCCTAGGGGTGCCCTAGCCTTAGGCTAGGGGAGCCCTAGCCTTAGCCTAAGCCGAAGAGTGCCCTAGCCTAAGACTAGGTGTGCCCTAGTCTAAGCAAAGGGGTGCCATAGACTTGGGCTAGGGCAGCCAATGCCTTAGCCTAAGCACGGGGTGCCCTAGCCTAAGCCTAGGGGTGCCCTAGCCTAAGCCTAGGAGTGCCGTAGCATTAGACGAGGTGAGCCCTAGCCTTAGCCTAAGGCTAGGGGTGCCCTAGCTTAAGCCTAGGGTTACCTAGCCTAAGCCTAGGTGTGCCCTAACCTAAGCCTAGGGGTGCCCTAGCCTTAGGCTAGTGGAGCCCTAGCCTTAGCCTAAGCCTAGCGGTGCCCTAGCCTAAGCTTTGGGGTGCCCTGCCCTAAGCCTAGGGGTGCCCTAGCCTTAGGCTATGGGAGCCCTAGCCTTAGCCTAAGGCTAGGGGTGCCCTAGCCTAAGACTAGGGGTGCCCTAGCCTAAGCGTAGGGGTGCCCTAGCCTAAGCCTAGGCGTGCCCTAGCCTTAAGCTAGGGGAGCCGTAGCCTTAGCTTAAGCCTAGGGGTGCCCTAGCGTAAGCCTAGGGGTGCCCTAGCCTAACCCTAGGGGTGCCCTAGCCTAAGCCTAAGGGTGCCCTCGCCTAAGCCTAGGGGTGCCGTAGCCGTAGGCTAGAGGAGCCCTAGCCTTAGCCTTAGCCTAGGGGTGCCCTAGCCTAAGCCTAGGGGTGCCCTTGCCAAAGCCTAGGGGTGCCCTAGCCTTAGGCTAGGTGAGCCCTAGCTTTAGCCTAAGCCTAGAGGTGCCCTAGCCTAAGGCTACGGGTGCCCTGGCCTTAGGCTAGGGGATCCCTAGATTTAGCCTAAGCCTAAGGGTACCCGAATCTAAGCCTAGGGGTGCCCTAGCCTAGGCCTAGAGGTGCTCTAGCCTTAGGCTAGGGGAGCCCTAGCCTTAGCCTAAGCCTAGGTGTGCCCTAGCCTAAGCCAAGTGTACCCTAGCCTTAGCCTAGGGGTGCCCTAGCCTAAGCCTACAGGTGCCCTAGCCTGAGGCTAGGGGAGCCCTAGCCTTAGTCTAGCCTATGATTGCCCTAGCCTAAGCCTAGGGGTGCCATAGCCTGAGTCTAGGGGTGCCCTAGCCTGAGGCTAGGGGAGCCGTAGCTTTAGCCTAAGCCTAGGTGTGCCCTAGCCTAAGCCTAGGGGTGCCCTAGCCTAAGCCTAGGGGTGCCCTAGCCTAAGCCTTGGGGTCACCTAGCCTAAGCGTAGGGGTGCCCTAGCCTAAGCCTAGGGGTGCCCTAGCCTTAGGCTAGGGGAGCCCTAGCAATAGCCTAAGTCTAGGGGTGCCCTAGCCTAAGCCTAGGTGTGCCCTAGCCTAAGCCTAGGGGTGCCCTAGCCTTAGGCTAGGGGAGCCAATGCCTTAGCCTAAACACGGGGTGCCCTAGCCTAAGCCTAGGGGTGCCCTTGCGTAAGCATAGGGTTGCCCGAGCCTAATCCTAGGGTACCCTAGCCTAAGCCTAGGCGTGCCCTAGCCTTAGGTTTGGGGAGCCCTCGCCATAGCCTAAGCCTAGGGGTGCCCTAGCCTAAGACTAGGGGTGCCCTAGCCTAAGCCTAGGGGTGCCCTAGCTTTAGGCTAGGGGAACCCTAGCCTTAGCCTAAGCCTAGGAGTGCCCTATCCTAACCCTAGGGGTGCCCTAGCCTAACCCTAGGGGTGCCCTAACCTAAGCCTAGGGGTGCCCTAGCCTTAGGCTAGAGAAGCCTTAGCCTTAGCCTTAGCCTAGGGGTGCCCTAGCCTAAGCCTAGGGGTGCCCTAGCCTAAGCCTAGGGGTGCCCTAGCCTAAGCCTAGGATTGCCCTAGCCTTAGGCTAGAGAAGCCCTAGCCTTAGCCTTAGCCTAGGGGTGCCCTAGCCTAAGCCTAGGGGTATCCTAGCCTAAGCCTAGGGATACCCTAGCCTAAGCCTACGGGTGCCCTAACCTTAGGATAGGGGAGCCCTAGTTTAGCCTAAGCCTAGTTGTGCCCTAGCCTAAGCCTAGGGGTGCCCTAGCCTAAGCCTAGGGGTGGTCTAGCCTTAGGCTAGGGGTGCCTTAGCCTAAGCCTACGGGTGCCCTAGCCTGAGGCTAGGGGAGCCCTAGCTTTAGCCTAAGCCTAGCGGTGCCCTAGCCTAAGCCTAGGGGTGCCCTAGCCTGAGCCTAGGGGTGCCCTAGCCTGAACCTAGGGGAGCACTAGCCTAAGTCTAGGGGTGCCATAGCCTAAGCTTACGGGTGCCTTAGCATAAGCCTAGGTGTGCCCTAGCCTAAGTCTAGGGGTGCCCTAGCCTAAACTTAGGGGTGCCCTAGCCTAAGCCTAGGGGTGCCCTAACCTAAGCCTAGGGGTTCCCTAGCCTAAGCCTAGGGGTGCCCTAGCCTAAGCCTTGGGGTGACTCAGCATGGGTCTAGGGGTGCCCTAGCCTGAGGCTAGGGGAGCCGTAGCCTTAGCCTAAGCCTAGGGGTGCCCTAGCCTAAGCCTAGGGGTGCCCTAGCTTAAGCTTTGGGGTGCCTAAGCCTTAGGCTAGGTGAGCCCTAGCCTTAGCCTAAGCCTAGGGATGCCCTAGCCTAAGTCTAGGGGTGCTCTACATTTAGGCTAGGGGAGCCCTAGCCTTAGCCTAAGCCTAGGGGTGCCCTAGCCTAAGCCAAAGGGTGCCCAAGCCTAAGCCTAGGGGTGCCCTAGCCTGAGGCTAGGTGAGCCCTAGACTTAGCCTAAGCCTAGGGGTGCCCTAGCCTAAGCCTAGGGGTGCCCTAGCCTAAGCCTTGGGGTGCTCTAGCCTTAGCCTAAGTCTAGGGATGCTCTTGCCTGAGACTAGGTGTGCCTTAGCCTGAGTCTGGGGTGCGCTAGCCTGAGGCTATGGGAACCCTAGCCTTAGCCTAAGGCTAGGGGTGCCCTAGACGAAGCCTAGTGGTGCCCTAGCCTGAGCCTAGGGGTGCCCTAGCCTGAGGCTAGGGGAGCCCTAGCCTTAGCCTAAGCCTAGGATTGCACTAGCCCAAGTCTATGGGTGCCCTAAGCAAAGCCTAGGGGAGCCCTAGCCTTAGCCTAAGCCTAGGGGTGCCCTAGCCTAAGCCAAGGGGTAACCAAGCCTAAGACTAGGGGTGACCTAGCCTGAGGCTAGGTGAGCCCTAGCCTTAGACTAAGTCTAGGGGTGCCCTAGCCTTAACATAGGGGTGCCCTAGCCTAAGCCTTGGGGTGCTCTAGCCTTAGGCAACGGGAGCCTTAGCCTTAGGCTAAGCCTAGGGGTGCCCTATCCTGAGCCTAGGGGTGCCCTAGCCTAAGCCTAGGGGTGCCCTAGCCTGAGGCTAGGGGAGTCCTAGCCTGAGTCTAGCCTAGGATTGCCCTAGCCTATGCCTAGCGGTGCCAAAGCCTGAGTCTAAGGGTGCCCTAGCCTTAAGCTACGGGAGCCTTAGCCTTAGCCTAAACCTAGGGGTGCCCTAGCCTGAGCCTAGGGGTGCCCTAGCCTAAGCCTAGGGGTGCCCTAGCCTGAGGCTAGGGGAGCCCTAGCCTTAGCCTAGCCTAGTGGTGCCCAAGCCTAAGCCTAGGTGTGCCCTAGCCTAAGCCTAGGTGTGTCCTAGCCTAAGCCTAGGGGTGCCCTAGCCTAACCCTAGGGGTGCCCTAGCCTAAGCCTAAGGGTTCCCTAGCCTTAGGCTAGAGAAGCCCTAGCCTTAGCCTTAGCATAGGGGTGCCCTAGCCTAAGCCTAGGGGTGCCCTAGCCTGAGCCTAGGGGTGCCCTAGCCTAAGCCTATGGGTGCCCTAGCCTGAGGCTAGGGGAGTCCTAGCCTGAGTCTAGCCTAGGATTGCCCTAGCCTAAGCCTAGGGGTGCCATAGCCTGAGTCTAGGGGTGCCCTAGCCTTAGGCTACGAGAGCCTTAGCCTTAGCGTAAGCCTAGGATTGCCCTAGCCTAAGTCTACGGGTGCCCTAACAAAAGCCTAGGGGTGCCCTAGCCTTAGGGTAGGGGAGCCCTACCTTTAGCCTAAGCCTAGGGGTGCCCTAGCCTAAGCCTAGGGGTGCCTTAGCCTAAGCCTAGGGGAGCACTAGCCTAAGTCTAGGGGTGCCATAGCCTAAGCTTACGGGTGCCTTAGCATAAGCCTAGGTGTGCCCTAGCCTAAGTCTAGGGGTGCCCTAGCCTAAGCCTAGGGGTGCCCCCGCCTAAGCCTCGGGGTAACCTAGCCTAAGCCTAGGGGTGTCCTATCCTTAGATTAGGGGAGCCCTAGCCTTAGCCAAAGCCTAGGGGTGCCCTAGCCTAAGCCTAGGGGTGCCCTAGCCTAAGCCTAGGGGTGCCCTAGTCTTAGGCTGGGGGAGCCCTAGCCTTAGCCTAATCCTAGGGGTACCCTAGCTTAAGCCTAGGGGTGCCCTAGCCTAAACCAAGGGGTGCCCAAGCCTAAGCTTAGGGGTGCCCTAGCCTTACGCTAGGGGAGCCCTAGTTTAGCCTAAGCCTAGTTGTGCCCTAGCCTAAGCCTAGGGGTGCCCTAGCATAAGCCTAGGGGTGGTCTAGCCTTAGGCTAGGGGTGCCTCAGCCTAAGCCTAGGGGTGCCCTAGGCTGAGGCTAGGGGAGCCCTAGCTTTAGCCTAAGCCTAGGGGTAACCAAGCCTAAGACTAGGGGTGACCTAGCCTGAGGCTAGGTGAGCCCTAGCCTTAGCCTAAGCCTAGGGTTGCCCAAGCCTAAGCTTAGGTGTGCCCTAGCCTAAGCCTAGGTGTGTCCTAGCCTAAGCCTAGGGGTGCCCTAGATTAAGCCTAAGGGTGCACTAGCCTAAGCCTAGGGGTGCCCTAGCCTAAGCCTAGGGGTGCCCTAGCATTAGGCGAGGTGAGCCCTAGCCTTAGCCTAAGGCTAGGGGTGCCCTAGCTTAAGCCTAGCGTTACCTACACTAAGCCTAGGTGTGCCCTAGCCTTAGGTTTGGGGAGCCCTAGCCTTAGCCTAAGCCTAGGGGTGCCCTAGCCTAAGCCTAGGGGTGCCCTAACCTACGCCTAGGGGTGCCCTAGCCTTAGGCTAGTGGAGCCCTAGCCTTAGCCAAAGCCTAGCGGTGCCCTCGCCTAAACTTAGGGGTGCCCTAGCCTAAGCCTAGGGGTGCCCTAACCTAAGCCTAGGGGTTCCCTAGCCTAAGCCTAGGGGTGCCCTAGCCTAAGCCTTGGGGTGCCCTAGCCGAAGCGTAGGGATGCCCTAGCCTAAGCCTAGGCGTGCCCTAGCCTTAGGCTAGGGGAGCCCGAGCCTTAGCCTAAGCCTAGGGGTTCCCTAGCCTAGGCCTAGGTGTGCCCTAGCCTAAGCCTAGGGATGCCCTAGCCTTAGGCTAGGGGAGCCAAAGCCTTAACCTAAGCTAGGGGTGCCCTAGCCTAAGCTTAGGGGTGCCCTAGCGTAAGCCTAGGGGTGCCCTAGCATTAGGGGAGGAGAGCCCTAGCTTTAGCCTAAGGCTAGGGGTGCCCTAGCCTAAGCCTAGGGTTACCTAGCCTAAGCCTAGGCGTACCCTAGCCTTAGGTTTGGGGAGCCCTCGACATAACCTAAGCCTAGAGGTGCCCTAGCCTAAGCCTAGGGGTGCTCTAACCTAAGCCTAGGGGTGCCCCAGCCTTAGGCTAGGGGAGCCCTAGCCTTAGCCTAAGCCTAGGGGTGCCCTAGCCTAAGACTAGGGGTGCCCTAGCCTAAGACTAGGGGTGCCCTAGCCTAAGCCTAGGGGTGCCCTAGCCTTAGGCTAGGGGAACCCTAGCCTTAGCCTAAGCCTAGGCGTGCCCTAGCGTAAGCCTACGAGTGCCCTAGCCTAAACCTAGGGGTGCCCTAGCCTAACCCTAGGGGTGCCCTATCCTAAGCCTAGGGGTGCCCTAGCCTTAGGCTAGAGAAGCCCTAGCCTTAGCCTTAGCATAGGGGTGCCCTAGCCTAAGCCTGGGGGTGCCATAGCCTAAGCCTAGGGGTGCCCTAGCCTAAGCCTTGGGTTGTTCTAGCCTTAGGCTACGGGAGACTTAGCCTTAGCCTAAGCCTAGGGGTGCCCTAGCCTGAGCCTAGGGGTGCCCTAGCCTAAGCCTAGGGGTGCCCTAGCCTGAAACTAGGGGAGTCCTAGCCTGAGTCTAGCCTAGGATTGCCCTAGCCTAATCCTAGGGGTGCCATAGCCTGAGTCTAGGGGTGCCCTAGCCTTAGGCTACGGGAGCCTTAGCCTTAGTCTAAGCCTAGGATTGCTCTAGCCTAAGTATACGGGTGCCCTAACAAAAGCCTAGGGGTGCCCTATCCTTAGGGTAGGGGAGCCCTACCTTTAGCCTAAGCCTAGGGGTGCCCTAGCCTAAGCCTAGGGGTGCCTTAGCCTAAGCCTAGGGGAGCACTAGCCTAAGTCTAGGGGTGCCATAGCCTAAGCTTACGGGTGCCTTAGCATAAGCCTAGGTGTGCCCCAGCCTAAGCCTAGGGGTGCCCTCGCCTAAGCCTCGGGGTACCCTAGCCTAAGCCTAGGGGTGCCCTATCCTTAGACTAGGGGAGCCCTAGCCTTAGCCAAAGCCTAGGGGTGCCCTAGCCTAAGCCTAGGGGTGCCCTAGCCTAAGCGTAGGGGTGCCATAGCCTTAGGCTAGGGGAGCCCTAGCCTTAGCCTAATCCTAGTGGTACCCTAGCCTAAGCCTAGGGTTGCCCTAGCCTAAACCAAGGGGTGCCCAAGCCTAAGCTTAGGGGTGCCCTAGCCTGAGGCTACGTGAGCCCTAGCCTTAGCCTAATCCTAGGGGTACCCTAGCCTAAGCCTAGGGGTGCCATAGCCTAAGCCTTGGGGTGCCCTAGCCTAAGCCTACGGGTGCCCTAGCCTTACGCTAGGGGAGCCCTAGTTTAGCCTAAGCCTAGTTGTGCCCTAGCCTAAGCCTAGGGGTGCCCTAGCCTAAGCCTAGGGGTGCCCTAGCCTAAGCCTAGGGGTGGTCTAGCCTTAGGCTAGGGGTACCTTAGCCTAAGCCTAGGGGTGCCCTAGGCTGAGGCTAGGGGAGCCCTAGCTTTAGCATAAGCCTAGGGGTGCCCTAGCCGAAGCGTAGGGGTGCCCTAGCCTGAGCCTAGGGGTGCCCTAGCCTGAGGCTAGTGGAACCCTAGCCTTAGTCTAGCCTAGGATTGCCCTAGCCTAAGCCTAGCGGTGCCACAGCATGAGTCTAGGGGTGCCCTAGCCTGAGGCTAGGGGAACCGTAGCCTTAGCCTAAGCCTAGGCGTGCCCTAGCCTAAGCCTAGGGGTTCCCTAACCTAAGCCTAGGGGTGCCCTAGCCTAAGATTTGGGGTGCCCAAGCCTTAGGCTAGGGGAGCCCTAGCCTTAGCCTAAGCCTAGGGGTGCCCTAGCCTAAGCCTAGGGATGCCCTCGCCTAAGTCTAGGGGTGCTCTACATTTAGGCTAGGGGAGCCCTAGCCTTAGCCTAAGTCTAGGGGTGCCCTAGCCTAAACCAAGGGGTGCCCAAGCCTAAGCTTAGGGGTGCCCTAGCCTGAGGCTATGTGAGCCCTAGCCTTAGCCTAAACTTAGGGGTGCCCTAGCCTAAGCCTAGGGGTGCCCTAGCCTAAGCCTTGGGGTGTTCTAGCCTTAGGCTACGGGAGCCTTAGCCTTAGCCTAAGCCTAGGGGTGCCCGAGCCTGAGCCTAGGGGTGCCCTAGCCTAAGCCTAGGGGTGCCCTAGCCTGAGGCTAGGGGAGTCCTAGCCTGAGTCTAGCCTAGGATTGCCCTAGCCTAAGCCTAGGGGTGCCATAGCCTGAGTCTAGGGGTGCCCTAGCCTTAGGCTACGGGAGCCTTAGCCTTAGCCTAAGCCTAGGATTGCCATAGCCTAAGTCTACTGGTGCCCTAACAAAAGCCTAGGGGTGCCCTAGCCTTAGGGTAGGGGAGCCCTACCTTTAGCCTAAGCCTAGGGGTGCCCTAGCCTAAGCCTAGGGGTGCCCTAGCCTAAGCCTAGGGGTGCACTAGCCTAAGTCTAGGGGTGCCATAGCCTAAGCTTACGGGTGCCTTAGCATAAGCCTAGGTGTGCCCTAGCCTAAGTCTTGCGGTGCCCTAGCCTAAGCCTAGGGGTGCCCTCGCCTAAGCCTCGGGGTACCATAGACTAAGCCTAGGGGTGCCCTATCCTTAGACTAGGGGAGCCCTAGCCTTAGCCAAAGCCTAGGGGTGCCCTAGCCTAAGCCTAGGGGTGTCCTAGCCTAAGCCTAGGGGTGCCCTAGCCTAAGCCTAGGGGTGCCCTAGCCTTAGGCTAGGGGAGCCCTAGCCTTAGCCTAATCCTAGGGGTACCCTAGCCTAAGCCTAGGGGTGCCCTAGCCTAAGCCTAGGGGTGCCCTAGTCTAAGCCTAGGGGTGCCCTAGCCTGAGCCTAGGGGTGCCCTAACCTGAGGCTAGAGGAGCACTAGCCTTAGTCTAGCCAAGGGGTGCCCTAGCCTAAGCCTAGCGGTGCCCTACCCTGAGCCTACGGGTGCCCTAGCCTGAGCCCAGGGGTGCCCTAGCCTGAGCCTAGGGGTGCCCTAGGCTTAGGGTAGGGGAGCCCTACCTTTAGCCTAAGCCTAGGGGTGCCCTAGCCTAAGCCTACGGGTGCCCAAGACAAAGCCTAGGGGTGCCCTAGCCTAAGCCTAGGGGTGCCCTAGCCTTAGGCTAGGGGAGCCCTTGGCTTAGCCTAAGCGTAAGTGTGCCCTAGCCTAAGCCTAGGAGTGCTCTAGCCCAAGCCTAGGGGTGCCCTAGCCTAAGACTAGGGGTGTCCTAGCCTAAGCTTAGGGGTGCCATAGCCTAAGCCTAGGGGTGCCCTAGACTAAGCCTAGGGTTGCCCTAACAATAGGCTAGGGGAGCACTAATCTTACCCTAAACCTAGGGGTGCCCTAGCCTAAGGCTAGGGGAGCCCTAGCCTTAGCCTAAGCCTACGTGTGCCCTAGCCTACGCCTAGGGGTGCCCTCGCCTAAGCCTCGGGGTACCCTAGCCCAAGCCAAGGGGTGCCCTAGCCTTAGGCTAGGGATGCCCTAGCCTTAGCCTAAGCCTAGTGGTGCCCTAGCCTAAGTCTAGGGGTGCCATACCCTAAGCCTAGGGGTGCGCTAGCCTTAGGCTAGGGGAGCCCTAGTCTTAGCCTAAGCCTAGGGGTGCCCTAGCCTAAGCCTAGGTGTGCCCTAGCCAAAGCCAAGGGGTGCCATAGCCTAAGGCTAGGGGAGCCCTAGCCTTAGGCTAAGCCTAGGGGTGCCGTAGCCTAAGCCTAGGAGTGCCCTAGCTTTAGGCTAGGGGAGCCCTAGCCTTAGCCTAAGCCTAGGGGTGCCCTAGCCTAAGCCTAGGGGTGCCCTCGCCTAAGCCTCGGGGTACCCTAGCCCAAGCCAAGGGGTGCCCTAGCCTTAGGCTAGGGATGCCCTAGCCTTAGCCTAAGCCTAGGTGTGCCCTAGCCTAAGCCTAGGGGTGCCCTAGCCTTAGGCTAGGGGAGCCCTAGCCTTAGCCTAAGCCTAGGGGTGCCCTAGCCTAAGCCTAGGTGTGCCCTAGCCTAAGCCAAGGGGTGCCATAGCCTAAGCCTAGGAGTGCCCTAGACTAAGCCTAGGGGTGCTATAACCTTAGGCTAGGGGAGCCCTAATCTTACCCTAAGCCTAGGGTTGCCCTAGCCTAAGGCTAGGGGAGCCCTAGCCTTAGCGTAAGCCTAGGGGTGCCCTAGCCTAAGCCTAGGGGTGGCCTAGCCTTAGGCTAGGGGAGCCCTAGCCTTAGCCTAAGCCTAGGTGTGCCCTAGCCTAAGCCTAGGGGTGCCCTCGCCTAAGCCTCGGGTACCCTAGCCCAAGCCAAGGGGTGCCCTAGCCTTAGGTTAGGGATGCCCTAGCCTTAGCCTAAGCCTAGGGGTGCCCTAGCCTAAGCCTAGGGGTGCCCTAGCGTAAGCCAAGGGGTGCCCTAGCCTAAGCCTACGGGAGCACTAGCCTTAGCCTAAGCCTAGGGATGACCTAGCCTAAGCCTAGGTGTGCCCTAGCCTAAGCCTAAGGGTGCCCAAGCCTAAGCCTCGGGGTACCCTAACCTAAGCATAGGGGAGCCCTAGACTTAGCCTAAGCCTAGGGGTGCCCTAGCCTAAGGCTAGAGTTGCCCTAGCCTAGCCATGGTGTGTCCTAGCCTAAGCCTAGGGGTGCCCTAGCCTAAGCCTAGGGGTGCACTAGCCTAAGCCAAGGTGTGTCCTAGCCTAAGCCTAGGGGTGCCCTAGCCTAAGCCTAGGGGTGCACTAGCCTTAGGCTAGTGGAGCCCTAGCCTTAGCCTTAGCCTAGGGGTGCCCTAGCCTAAGCCTAAGGGTGCCCTAGTCAAAGCTTAGGAGTGCCCTAGCCTAAGCCTAGAGTTGCCCTAGCCTAAGCCTACGGGTGCCCTAGCCTTAGGCTAGGGGAGCCCTAGCTTTAGCCTAAGCCTTGAGGTGCCCTAGCCTAAGCCTCGGGGTGCC
The DNA here is from genome assembly GCF_050624435.1 of Tenrec ecaudatus. Classification (NCBI taxonomy): domain Eukaryota; kingdom Metazoa; phylum Chordata; class Mammalia; order Afrosoricida; family Tenrecidae; genus Tenrec; species Tenrec ecaudatus. Next base: position 2,383,510 of record NW_027457640.1, on the reverse strand, counting down.
CTAGTCTAAGCTTAGGGGTGCTCTAGCCTTTGGCTAGCCTTTGCCCTAGCCTAAGCCTAGGGGTGCCCTAACCTAAGCCTACGGGTGCCCTAGCTTAAGCCTAGAGGTGCCCTAGCCTGAGGCTAGGGGAACCCAAGCTTTAGCCTAAGCCTAGGGGTGCCCTAGCCTAAGCCTTCGGGTGCCCTAGCCTGAGTCTAGGGGTGCCCTAGCCTAAGCCTAGGGGTACCCTAGCCTTAGTCTAGGGGAGCCCTAGCCTTAGCCTAAGCGTAGGGGTGCCCTAGCCTAAGCCTAGGAGTGCGCTAGCCTTAGGCTAGGGGAGCCCTAGCCTTTGCCTAAGCCTAGGGGTGCCCTAGCCTAGGCCTAGGGGTGCCCTAGCCTAAGCCAAGGGGTGCCATAGCCTAAGCCTAGGGGTCCCCTAACCTTAGGCTAGGGGAGCCCTAATCTTACCCTAAGCCTAAGGGTGCCCTAGCCTAAGGCTAGGGGAGCCCTAATCTTAGCCAAAGCCTAGGGGTGCCCTAGCCTAAGCCTATGGGTGCCTTAGCCTAAGCCTAGGGGTGCCCTAGCCTTAGGCTAGGGGAGCCGTAGCCTTGGCCTAAGCCTAGGGGTGCCCTAGCCTAAGCCTAGGTGTGCCCTAGCCTAAGCCAAAGTGTGCCCTAGCCTAAGCCTAGGGGAGCCCTAGCCTTAGCCTAGGCCTAGGGGTGCCCTAGCCTAAGCCTAGGTGTGCCCTAGCCTAAGCCAAGGGGTGCCCTACCCTAAGCCTAGCGGAGCCCTAACCTTAGCCTAAGCCTAGGGGAGCCCTAGCCTTAGCCTAAGCCTAGGGGTGCCCTAGCCTAAGCCTAGGTGTGCCCTAGCCTAAGCCTAGGGGTGCCCTAGCCTAAGCCTAGGGGTGACCTACCCTAAGCCTCAGGGTACCCTAACCTAAGCGTAGGGGAGCCCTAGCCTTAGCCTAAGGCTAGGGGTGCCCAAGCCTAAGCCTAGGGGTGCCCTAACCTAAGCCTAGGGGTGCCCTAGCCTAAGCCTAGGGTTGCCCTAACCTGAACCTAGGGGAGCCCTAGCTTTAGCCTAAGCCTTGGGGTGCGCTAGCCTAAGCCTAGGGGTGCCCTAGCCTGAGCCTACAGGTGCCCTTTCCTTAGTCTAGCCTAGGATTGCCCTAGCCTAAGCCTAGGGGTGCCATAGCCTGAGTCTAGGGGTGCCCTAGCCTGAGGTTAGGGGAGCCCTTGCCTTAGCCTAAGTGTAGGGGTGCCCTAGCCTAAGCCTAGGGGTGCCCTAGCCTAAGCCTAGGGGTGTCCTAGCCTAAGCCTAGGGGTGCCATAGCCTAAGCCTAGGGGTGCCCTAGACTAAGCCTAGGGGTGCCATAACCTTAGCTAGGGGAGCCCTAATCTTACCCTAAGCCTAGGGGCGCCCTAGCCTAAGGCTAGGGGAGCCCTAGCCTTAGCCTAAGCCTAGGGGTGCCCTAGCCTAAGCCTAGGGGTGCCCTCGCCTAAGCCTCGGGGTACCCTAGCCCAAGCCAAGGGGTGCCCAAGCCTTAGGCTAGGGATGCCCTAGCCTTAGCCTAAGCCTAGGGGTGCCCTAGCCTAAGCCTAGGGGTGCCCTAGCCTTAGGCTAGGGGAGCCCTAGCCTTAGCCTAAGCCTAGGGGTGCCCTAGCCTAAGCCTAGGGGTGCCCTCGCCTAAGCCTCGGGGTACCCTAGCCCAAGCCAAGGGGTGCCCTAGCCTTAGGCTAGGGATGCCCTAGCCTTAGCCTAAGCCTAGGGGTGCCCTAGCCTAAGCCTAGGGGTGCCCTCGCCTAAGCCTCGGGGTACCCAACCCAAGCCAAGGGGTGCCCTAGCCTTAGGCTAGGGATGCCCTAGCCTTAGCCTAAGCCTGGGGGTGCCCTAGCCTAAGCCTAGGGGTGCCCTAGCCTTACGCTAGGGGAGCCCTAGCGTTAGCCTAAGCCTAGGTGTGCCCTAGCCTAAGCCAAGGGGAGCCCTAGCCTTAGCCTAAGCCTAGGGGTGCCCTAGCCTAAGCCTAGGTGTGTCCTAGCCTAAGCCTAGGGGTGCCCTAGCCTAAGCCTAGGGGTGACCTACCCTAAGCCTAGGGGTGCCCTAACCTTTGGGTAGGGGAACCCTAGCTTCAGCCTAATCCTAGGGGTGCCCTAGCCTAAGCCTAGGGTTGCCCTAGCCAAAGCCTAAGGTTGCCCTAGCCTAAGCCTAGGGGTGCTCTAGCCTTAGGCTAGGGGAGCCCTATAATTAGCCTAAGCCTAGGGATGCCCTAGCCTAAGCCTAGGGGTGCCTTAGCCTAATCCTCGGGGTGCCCTAGCTTTAGGCTAGGGGAGCCCTAGCCTTAACCTAAGCCTAGGGGTGCCGTAGCCGAAGCCTAGGGGTGCTCTAGCCTTAGGCTAGGGGAACCATAGCCTTAGCCTAAGCCTAGGGGTGCCCTAGCCTAAGCCTAGGGGTGCCCTAACCTGAGCCTAGGGGAGCCCTAGCTTTAGCCTAAGCCTTGGGGTGCCCTAGCCTAAGACTAGGGGTGCCCTAGCCTGAGCCTAGGGGTGCCCTAGCCTGGGCCTACAGGTGCCATATCCTTAGTCTAGCCTAGGATTGCCCTAGCCTAAGCCTAGGGGTGCCATAGCCTGAGTCTAGGGGTGCACTACCCTGAGGCTAGGGGACCCGAAGCCTTAGCCTAAGCCTAGCTGTGCCCTAGCCTAAGCCTAGGGGTGCCCTAGCCTAAGCCTAGGTGTGCCCTAGCCAGGCTAGGGGAGCCCTAGCCTTAGCCTAAGTGTAGGGGTGCCCTAGCCTAAGCCTAGGGGTGCCCTAGCCTAAGCCTAGGGGTGTCCTAGCCTAAGCCTAGGGGTGCCATAGCCTAAGCCTAGGGGTGCCCTAGACTAAGCCTAGGGGTGCCATAACCTTAGGCTAGGGGAGCCCTAATCTTACCCTAAGCCTAGGGGTGCCCTAGCCTAAGGCTAGGCGAGCCCTAGCCTTAGCCTAAGCCTAGGGGTGCCCTAGCCTAAGCCTAGGAGTGCCCTAGCCTTAGGCTAGGGGAGCCCTAACCTTAGCCTAAGCCTAGGTGTGCCCTAGCCTAAGCCTAGGGGTGCCCTCGCCTAAGACTCGGGGTACCCTAGCCCAAGCCAAGGGGTGCCTAGGCTTAGGCAAGGGGAGCCCTATCTTTAGCCTAAGCCTAGGGGTGCCCTAGCCTAAGCCTAGGTGTGCCCTAGCCTAAGCCTAGGGGTGCCCTAGCCTAATCCTAGGTGTGACCTACCCTAAGCCTCAGGGTACCCTAACCTAAGCGTAGGGGAGCCCTAGCCTTAGCCTAAGCCTAGGTGTGCCCAAGCCTAAGCCTAGGGGTGCCCTAGCCTAAGCCTAGGTGTGCCCTAGCCTGAGCCTAGGGGTGCCCTAGCCATAGGGTAGGGGAGCCCTAGCTTCAGCCTAATCCTAGGGGTGCCCTAGCCTAAGCCTAGGGTTGCCCTAGCCAAAGCCTAAGGTTACCCTAGCCTAAGCCTAGGGGTGCCCTAACCTAAGCCTAGGGGTACCCTAGCCTTAGGCTAGGGGAGCCCTAGCCTTAACCTCAGCCTAGGGGTGCCGTAGTCTAAGCCTAGGGGTGCTCTTGCCTTAGGCTAGGGGAACCATAGCCTTAGCCTAAGCCTAGGGGTGCCCTAGCCTAAGCCTAGGGGTGCCCTAACCTGAGCCTAGGGGAGCCCTAGCTTTAGCCTAAGCCTTGGGGTGCCCTAGCCTAAGCCTAGGGGTGCCCGAGCCTGAGCTTACAGGTGCCCTTTCCATAGTCTAGCCTAGGATTGCCCTAGCCTAAGCCTAGGGGTGCCATAGCCTGAGTCTAGGGGTGCCCTAGCCTGAGGTTAGGGGAGCCGAAGCCTTAGCCTAAGCCTAGCTGTGCCCTAGCCTAAGCCTAGGGGTGCCCTAGCCTAAGCCTAGGGGTGCCCTAGCCAGGCTAGGGGAGCCCTTGCCTTAGCCTAAGTGTAGGGGTGCCCTAGCCTAAGCCTAGGGGTGCCCTAGCCTAAGCCTAGGGGTGTCCTAGCCTAAGCCTAGGGGTGCCATAGCCTAAGCCTAGGGGTTCCCTAGACTAAGCCTAGGGGTGCCATAACCTTAGGCTAGGGGAGCCCTAGCTTTAGCCTAAGCCTTGGGTTGCCCTAGCCTAAGAATAGAGGTGCCCTAGCCTGAGCCTAGGGGTGCCCTAGCCTGAGCCTACAGGTGCCCTATCCTTAGTCTAACATAGGATTGCCTACCCTAAGCCTAGGGGTGCCATAGCCTGAGTCTAGGGGTGCACTAGCCTGAGGCTAGGGGAACCATAGCCTTAGCCTAAGCCTAGGGGTGCCCTAGCCTAAGCCTAGGGGTGCCCTCGCCTAAGCCTCGGGGTACCCTAGCCCAAGCCAAGGGGTGCCCTAGCCTTAGGCTAGGGATGTCCTAGCCTTAGCCTAAGCCTAGGGGTGCCCTAGCCTAAGCCTAGGGGTGCCCTAGCCTTAGGCTAGGGGAGCCCTAGCGTTAGCCTAAGCCTAGGGGTGCCCTAGCCTAAGCCTAGGTGTACCCTAGCCTAAGCCAAGGGGTGCCCTAGCCTAAGGCTAGGGGAGCCCTAGCCTTAGCCTAAGCGTAGGGGTGCCCTAGCCTAAGCCTAGGTGTGCCCTAGCCTAAGCCTAGGGGTGCCCTAGCCTAAGCCTAGGGGTGACCTACCCTAAGCCTAGGGGTGCCCTAGCCTTAGGGTAGGCGAACCCTAGCTTCAGCCTAATCCTAGGGGTGCCCTAGCCTAAGCCTAGGGTTGCCCTAGCCAAAGCCTAAGGTTGCCCTAGCCTAAGCCTAGGGGTGCTCTAGCCTTAGGCTAGGGGAGCCCTATAATTAGCCTAATCCTAGGGATGCCCTAGCCTAAGTCTAGGGGTGCCTTAGCCTAATCCTAGGGGTGCCCTAGCTTTAGGCTAGGGGAGCCCTAGACTTAACCTAAGCCTAGGGGTGCCGTAGCCGAAGCCTAGGGGTGCTCTAGCCTTAGGCTAGGGGAACCATAGCCTTAGCCTAAGCCTAGGGGTGCCCAAGCCTAAGCCTAGGGGTGCCCTAACCTGAGCCTAGGGGAGCCCTAGCTTTAGCCTAAGCCTTGGGGTGCCCTAGCCTAAGAATAGGGGTGCCCTAGCCTGAGCCTAGGGGTGCCCTAGCCTGAGCCTACAGGTGCCCTATCCTTAGTCTAGCCTAGGATTGCCCTACCCTAAGCCTAGGGGTGCCATAGCCTGAGTCTAGGGGTGCACTAGCCTGAGGCTAGGGGAGCCGAAGCCTTAGCCTAAGCCTAGCTGTGCCCTAGCCTAAGCCTAGGGGTGCCCTAGCCTAAGCCTAGGTGTGCCCTAGCCAGGCTAGGGGAGCCCTAGCCTTAGCCTAAGTGTAGGGGTGCCCAGCCTAAGCCTAGGGGTGCCCTAGCCTAAGCCTAGGGGTGTCCTAGACTAAGCCTAGGGGTGCCATAACCTTAGGCTAGGGGAGCCCTAATCTTACCCTAAGCCTAGGGGTGCCCTAGCCTAAGGCTAGGGGAGCCCTAGCCTTAGCCTAAGCCTAGGGGTGCCCTAGCCTAAGCCTAGGGGTGGCCTAGCCTTAGGCTAGGGGATCCCTAGCCTTAGCCTAAGCCTAGGTGTGCCCTAGCCTAAGCCTAGGGGTGCCCTCGCCTAAGCCTCGGGGTACCCTAGCCCAAGCCAAGGGGTGACCTAGCCTTAGGCTAGTGATGCCCTAGCCTTAGCCTAAGCCTAGGGGTGCCCTAGCCTAAGCCTAGGGGTGCCCTAGCCTAAGCCAAGGGGTGCCCTAGCCTAAGCCTAGGGGAGCACTAGCCTTAGCCTAAGCCTAGGGGTGCCCTAGCCTAAGCCTAGGTGTGCCCTAGCCTAAGCCTGGGGGAGCCCTAGCCTTAGCCTAAGCCTAGATGTTCCCTAGCCTAAGCCTAAGGGTGCCCAAGCCTAAGCCTCGGGGTACCCTAACCTAAGCGTTGGGGAGCCATAGATATAGCCTAAGCCTAGGGGTGCCCTAGCCTAAGCCTAGGGGTGCACTAGCCTAAGCCAAGTTGTGTCCTAGCCTAAGCCTAGGGGTGCCCTAGCCTAAGCCTAGGGGTGTACTAGCCTAAGCCTAGGGGTGCCCTAGTTAGGCTAGTGGAGCCCTAGCCTTAGCCTTAGCCTAGGGGTGCCCTAGCCTAAGCCTAAGGGTGCCCTAGTCAAAGCCTAGGGGTGCCCTAGCCTAAGCCTAGAGTTGCCCTAGCCTAAGCCTACGGGTTCCCTAGCCTTAGGCTAGGGGATCCCTAGGTTTAGCCTAAGCCTTGGGGTGCCCTAGCCTAAGCCTACGGGTGCCCTAGCTTAAGCTTAGAGGTGCCCTAGCCTGAGGATAGTGGAACCCTAGCTTTAGCTTAAGCCTAGGGGTGCCCCAGCCTAAGTCTTGGGGTGTCCTAGCCTGAGCCTAGGGGTGCCCTAGCCTGAGCCTAGGGGTGCACTAGCCTTAGGTAGGGGAGCCCTAGCCTTAGCCTAATCATAGGGGTGCCCTAGCCTAAGCCTAGGGGTGCCCTAACCTAAGCCCTGGGGTGCCCTAGCCTAAGCCTAGGGGTGCCCTGGACTGAACCTTGGGGTGCCCTAGCCTGAGCCTACAGGTGCCCTTTCCTTGGTCTAGCCTAGGATTGCCCTAGCCTAAGCCTAGGGATGCCATAGCCTGAGTCTAGGTGTGCCCTAGCCTGAGGCTAGGGGAGCCGTAGCCTTAGCCTAAGCCTAGTTGTGCCCTAGCCTAAGCCTAGGGGTGCCCTAGCCTTAGTCTAGGGGAGCCCTAGCCTTAGCCTAAGCGTAGGGGTGCCCTAGCCTAAGCCTAGGGGTGCCCTAGCCTTAGTCTAGGGGAGCCCTAGCCTTAGCCTAATCCTAGGGGTGCCCTAGCCTAAGCCTAGGGTTGCCCTAGCCAAAGCCTAAGGTTGCCCTAGCCTAAGCCTAGGGGTGCCCTAACCTAAGCCTAGGGGTGCCCTAGCCTTAGGCTAGGGGAGCCCTAGACTTAACCTAAGCCTAGGGGTGCCGTAGCCTAAGCCTAGGGGTGCTCTAGCCTTAGGCTAGGGGAACCATAGCCTTAGCCTAAGCCTAGGGGTGCCCTAGCCTAAGCCTAGGGGTGCTCTAACCTGAGCCTATAGGAGACCTAGCTTTAGCCTAAGCCTTGGGGTGCCCTACCCTAATCCTAGGGGTGCCCTAGCCTGAGCCTAGGTGTGCCCTAGCCTGAGCCTACAGGTGCCCTTCCCTTAGTCTAGCCTAGGATTGCCCTAGCCTAAGCCTAGGGGTGCCATAGCCTGAGTCTAGGGGTGCCCTAGCCTGAGGCTAGGGGAGCCGAAGCCTTAGCCTAAGCCTAGCTGTGCGCTAGCCTAAGCCTACGGGTGCACTAGCCTAAGCCTAGGGGTGCCCTAGCCAGCTAGGGGAACCCTTGCCTTAGCCTAAGTGTAGGGGTGCCCTAGCCTAAGCCTAGGGGTGCCCTAGCCTAAGCCTAGGGGTGTCCTAGCCTAAGCCTAGGGGTGCCATAGCCTAAGCCTAGGGGTGCCCTATACTAAGCCTAGGGGTGCCATAACCTTAGGCTAGGGGAGCCCTAATCTTACCCTAAGCCTAGGGGCGCCCTAGCCTAAGGCTAGGGGAGCCCTACCCTTAGCCTAAGCCTAGGGGTGCCCTAGCCCAAGCCTAGGGGTGGCCTAGCCTTAGGCTAGGGGAGCCCTAGCCTTAGCCTAAGCCTAGGTGTGCCCTAGCCTAAGCCTAGGGGTGCCCTCGCCTAAGCCTCGGGGTACCCTAGCCCAAGCCAAGGGGTGCCCTAGCCTTAGGCTAGGGATGCCCTAGCCTTAGCCTAAGCCTAGGGGTGCCCTAGCCTAAGCCTAGGGGTGCCCTAGACTAAGCCATGGGGTGCCCTAACCTAAGCCTAGGGGAGCACTAGCCTTAGCCTAAGCCTAGGTGTGCCCAGGCCTAAGCCTAAGGGTGCCCTAGCCTAAGCCTCTGGGTACCCTAACCTAAGCGTAGGGGAGCCCTAGCCTTAGCCTAAGCCTAGGGGTACCCTAGCCTAAGGCTAGGGTTGCCCTAGCCTAGCCATGGTGTGTCCTAGCCTAAGCCTAGCGGTGGCCTAGCCTAAGCCTAGGGGTGCACTAGCCTAAGCCAAGGTGTGTCTAACCTAAGCCTAGGGGTGCCCTAGCCTAAGCCTAGGGGTGCACTAGCCTAAGCCTAGGGGTGCCCTAGCCTTAGGCTAGTGGAGCCCTAGCCTTAGCCTTAGCCTAGGGGTGCCCTAGCCTAAGCCTAAGGGTGCCCTAGCCAAAGCCAAGGGGTGCCCTAGCCTAAGCCTAGAGTTGCCCTAGCCTAAGCCTAGGGGTGCCCTAGCCTAAGCCTAGGGGTGCACTAGCCTAAGCCAAGGTGTGTCCTAGCCTAAGCCTAGGGGTGCCCTAGCCTACGCCTAGGGGTGCACTAGCCTAAGCCTAGGGGTGCCCTAGCCTTAGGCTAGTGGAGCCCTAGCTTTAGCCTTAGCCTAGGGGTGCCCTAGCCTAAGCCTAAGGGTGCCCTAGCCAAAGCCTAGGGGTGCCCTAGCCTAAGCCTAGGGTTGCCCTAACCTAAGCCTACGGGTGCCCTAGCCTTAGGCTAGGGGAGCCCTAGCTTTAGCCTAAGCCTAGGGGTGCCCTAGCCTAAGCTTAGGGGTGCTCTAGCCTTAGGCTAGGGGAGCCCTAGCCTTAGCCTAAGCCTAGGGGTGTCCTAGCCTAAGCCTACGGGTGCCCTAGCTTAAGCCTAGAGGTGCCCTGGCCTGAGGCTAGGAGAGCCCTAGCTTTAGCCTAAGCCTAGGGGTGCCCTAGCCTAAGCCTTGGGGTGCCCTAGCCTGAGCCTAGGGGTGCCCTAGCCTGAGCCTAGGGGTGCCCTAGCCTAAGCTTAGGGGTGCCCTAACCTAAGCCCTGTGGTGCCCTAGCCTAAGCCTAGGGGTGCCTAGCCTGAACCTAGGGGTGCCCAAACCTGAGCCTACAGGTGCCCTTTCCTTTGTCTACCCAAGGATAGCCCTAGCCTAAGCTTAGGGATGCCATATCCTGAGTCTAGGTGTGCCCTAGCCTGAGGCTAGGGGAGCCGTAGCCTTAGCCTAAGCCTAGCTGTGCCCTAGCCTAAGCCTAGGGGTGCCCTAGCCTTAGGCTCGGGGAGCGCTAGCCTTAGCCTAAGCGTAGGGGTGCCCTAACCTAAGCCTAGGAGTGCGCTAGCCTTAGGCTAGGGGAGCCCTAGCCTTAGCCTAAGCCTAGGTGTGCCCTAGCCTAGGCCTAGGGGTGCCCAAGCCTAAGCCTAGGGGTGCCATAGCCTTAGCCTAGGGGTGCCCTAACCTTAGGCTAGGGGAGCCCTAATCTTACCCTAAGCCTAGGGGTGCCCTAGCCTAAGGCTAGGGGAGCCCTAATCTTAGCCTAAGCCTAGGGGTGCCCTAGCCTAAGCCTATGGGTGCCTTAGCCTAAGCCTAGGGGTGCCCTAGCCTTAGGCTAGGGGAGCCCTAGCCTTGGCCTAAGCCTAGGGGTGCCCTAGCCTAAGCCTAGGTGTGCACTAGGCTAAGCCAAGGGGTGCCCTAGCCTAAGCCTACGGAAGCCCTAGCCTTAGCCTAAGCCTAGGGGTGCCCAAGCCTAAGCCTAGGTGTGCCCTAGCCTAAGCCAAGGGGTGCCCTAGCCTAAGCCTAGGGGAGCCCTAGCCTTAGCCTAAGCCTAGGGGAGCCCTAGCCTTAGGCTAGGGGAGCACTAGCCTTAGCCTAAGCCTAGGGGTGTCCTAGCCTAAGCCTAGGGGTGCCTTAGCCTAACTCTAGGGGTGCCCTAGCCTAAGACTAGGGGTGCCGTAGCCTTAGCCTAGTGGATCCCTAGCCTTAGCCTTAGCCTAGGGGTGCCCTAGCCTAAGCCTAGGGGTACCCTAGCCTAAGCCTAGGGGTGACCTAGCCTAAGCCTAGAGTTGGCCTAACCTAAGCCTACGGGTGCCCTAGCCTTAGGCTAGGGGAGCCCTAGCTTGATCCTAATCCTAGGGGTGCCCTAGCCTAAGCCTAGGGGTGCCCTAGCCTGAGCCTAGGGGTGCCCTAGCCTGAGCCTAGTGGTGCCTTAGCCTTAGGGGAGGGGAGCCCTAGCCTTAGCCTAATCATAGGGCTGCCCTAGCCTAAGGCTAGGGTTGCCCTAGTCAAAGCCTAAGGGTGCCCTAGCCTAAGCCTAGGGGTGCCCTAACCTAAGCCTAGGGGAGCCCTAGCCTCAGGCTAGGGGAGCCCTAGCCTTAGCCTAAGCCTAGGGGTACCCTAGCCTAAGCCTAGGGGTGCCCTAGTCTAAGCCTAGGGGTGCCCTAACCTGAGGCTAGGGGAGCCCTAGCTTTAGCCTAAGCCCTGGGGTGCCCTAGCCTAAGTCTAGGGGTGCCCTAGCCTGAACCTAGGGGTGCCCTAGCCTGAGCCTACAGGTTCCCTTTCCTTGGTCTAGCCTAGGATTGCCCTAGCCTAAGCCTAGGGGTGCCATAGCCTGAGTCTAGGGGTGCCCTAGCCTGAGGCTAGGGGAGCCGTAGCCTTAGCCTCAGCCTAGCTGTGCCCTAGCCTAAGCCTAGGGGTGCCCTAGCCTAAGCCTAGGGGTCTCCTAGCCTTAGGTTAGGGGAGCCCTAGCCTTAGCCTAAGCGTAGGGGTGCCCTAGCCTAAGCCTAGGAGTGCTGTAGCCTTAAGCTAGGGGAGCGCTAGCCTTAGCCTAAGCCTAGGTGTGCCCTAGCCTAGGCCTAGGGGTGCCCTAGCCTAAGCTTAGGGGTGCCCTAGCCTAATCCTAGGGGTGCCATAGCCTAAGCCTAGGGGTGCCCTAGACTAAGCCTAGGGGTGCCCTAACCTTAGGCTAGGGGAGCCCTAATCTTACCCTAAGCCTAGGGGTGCCCTTGCCTAAGGCTAGGGGAGCCCTAGCCTTAGCTTAAGCCTAGGGGTGCCATAGCCTAAGCCTAGGGGTGCCCTAGACTAAGCCTAGGAGTGCCCTAACCATAGGCTAGGGGAGCCCTAATCTTACCCTAAGCCTAGGGGTGCCCTAGCCTAAGGCTAGGGGAGCCTAGCCTTAGCCTAAGCCTAGGGGTGCCCTAGCCTAAGCCTAGGGGTGCTCTAGCCTTAGGCTAGGGGAGGCCTAGCCTTAGCCAAAGCCTAGGGGTGCCCTAGCCTAACCCTAGGGGTGCCCTAGCCTAAGCCAAGGGGTGGACTAGCCTGAGTCTAGGGGTGCCATAGCCTAAGCTTACGGGTGCCTTAGCATAAGCCTAGGTGTGCCCTAGCCTAAGTCTAGGGGTGCCCTAGCCTAAGCCTAGGGGTGCCCTCGCCTAAGCCTCGGGGTACCCTATCCTAATCCTAGGGGTGCCCTATCCTTAGAGTAGGGGAGCCCTAGCCTTAGCCTAAGCCTAGGGGTGCCCTATCCTAAGCCTACTGGTGCCCTAGCCTAAGCCTAGGGGTGCCCTAGCCATAGGCTAGGGGAGACCTAGCCTTAGCCTAATCCTAGGGGTACCCTAGCCTAATCCGAGGGGTGCCCTAGTCTAAGCCTAGGGGTACTCTAGCCTTAGGCTAGGGGAGCCTTAACCTTAGCCCAAGACTAGGGGTGCCCTAGCATAAGCCTAGGGGTGCCCTAACCTGAGGCCAGGGGCGCCCTAGCCTTAGCCTAAGCCTAGGCGTGCCCTAGCCTGAGCCTAGGGGTGCCCTAACCTGAGGCTAGAGGAGCACTAGCCTTAGTCTAGCCAAGGGGTGCCCTAGCCTGAGCCTAAGGGTGCCCTAGCCTGAGCCTAGGGGTGCCCTAGCCTGAGCCTAAGGGTGCCCTAGGCTTAGGGTAGGGGAGCCCTACCTTTAGCCTAAGCCTAGGGGTGCCCTAGTCTAAGCCTACGGGTGCCCTAGCCTAAGGTGGTGCCCTAGCCTTAGCCTAAGCGTAGGGGTGCCCTAGCCTAAGCCTAGGGGTGCTCTAGCCCAAGCCTAGGGGTGCCCTAGCCTAAGCCTAGGGTTGTCCTAGCCTAAGCCTAGGGGTGCCATAGCCTAAGCCTAGGGGTTCCCTAACAATAGGCTAGGGGAGCACTAATCTTACCCTAAACCTAGGGGTGCCCTAGCCTAAGGCTAGGGGAGCCCTAGCCTTAGCCTAAGCCTAGGGGTGCCCTAGCCTAAGCCTAGGAGTGCCCTAGGCTTAGGCTAGGGGATCCCTAGGCTTAGCCCAAGCCTAGGTGTGCCCTAGCCTAAGCCTAAGGGTGCCCTCGCCTAAGCCTCGGGGTACCCTATCCCAAGTCAAGGGGTGCTCTAGCCTTAGGCTAGGGATGCCCTAGCCTTAGCCTAAGCCTAGGGGTGCCCTAGCCTAAGTCTAGGGGTGCCCTAGCCTAAGCCTAGGGGTGCCCTAGCCTTAGGCTAGGGGAGCCGTAGCCTTAGCCTAAGCCTAGGGGTGCCCTAGCCTAAGCCAAGGGGTGCCCTAGCCTAAGGCTAGGGGAGCCCTAGCCTTAGCCTAAGCCTAGGGGTGCCCTAGCCTAAGCCTAGTTGTGCCCTAGCCTAAGACAAGGGGTGCCCTAGCCTTAGGCTATGGGAGCCCTAGCCTTAGCCTAAGCCTAGATGTACCCTAGCCTAAGCCTAGGGGTGCCCTCGCCTAAGCCTCGGGTTACCCTAGCCCAAGCCAAGGGGTGCCCTAGCCTTAGGCTAGGAATGCCCTAGCCTTAGCCTAAGCCTAGGGGTGCCCTAGCCTAAGTCTAGGGGTGCCCTAGCCTTAGTCTAGGGGAGCCCTAGCCTTAGCCTAAGCCTAGGGGTGCCATAGCCTAAGCCTAGGTGTGCCCTAGCCTAAGCCAAGGGGTGCCCTAGCCTAAGGCTAGGGGAGCCCTCGACTTAGCCTAAGCCTAGGGGTGCGCTAGCCTAAGGCTACGTGTGCCCTAGCCTAAGCCTAGGGGTCCCCTAGTATAAGCCTAGGGGTGACTTACCCTAAGTCTCAGGGTACCCTAACCTAAGCGTAGGGGAGCCCTAGCCTTAGATTAAGCCTAGGGGTGCCCAAGCCTAAGCCTAGGGGTGCCCTAGCCTAAGCCTAGGGGTGCCCTAGCCAGAGCCTAGGCGTGCCCTAGCCTTAGGGTAAGGGAGCCCTAGCTTTAGCCTAATCCTAGGGGTGCCCTAGCCTAAGCCTAGGGTTGCCCTAGACAAAGCCTAAGGGTGCCCTAGCCTAAGCCTAGGGGTGCCCTAACCTAAGCCTAGGGGTGCCCTAGCCTTAGGCTAGGGGAGCCCTAGCCATAGCCTAAGCCTAGGGGTGCCATAGCCTAAGCCAAGGGGTGCTCTAGCCTTGGGCTAGGGGAACCATAGCCTTAGCCTAAGCCTAGGGGTGCCCTAGCCTAAGCCTAGGGGTGCCCTAACCTGAGCCTAGGGGAGCCCAGCTTTAGCCTAAGCCTTGGGGTGCCCTAGCCTAAGCCTACAGGTGCCCTTTCCTTAGTCTAGCCTAGGATTGCCCTAGCTTAAGCCTAGGGGTGCCATAGCCTGAGTCTAGGGGTGCCCTAGCCTGAGGCTAGGGGAGCAGTAGCCTTAGCCTAAGCTTAGCTGTGCCCTAGTCTAAGCCTAGGGGTGCCCTAGCCTAAACCTAGGGGTGCCCTAGCCAGGCTAGGGGAGCCCTAGCCTTAGCCTAAGTGTAGGGGTGCCCTAGCCTAAGCCTAGGGGTGCTCTAACCTTAGGCTAGGGGAGCCCTAGCCTTAGCCTAAGCCTAGGGGTGCCCTAGCCTAAGCCTAGGGGTACCCTAGCCTTAGCCTAGGGGTGTCCTAGCCTAAGCCTAGGGGTGCCATAGCCTAAGCCTAGGGGTGCCCTGAACTAAGCCTAGGGGTGCCATAACCTTAGGCTAGGGGAGCCCTAATCTTACCCTAAGCCTAGGGGTGCCCTAGCCTAAGCCTAGGGGTGCCCTAGCCTAAGCCTACGTGTGCCCTAGCCTAAGCCAAGGCGTGCCCTAGCTTAAGCCTAGTGGAGCACTAGCGTTAGCCTAAGCCAAGGGTGCCCTAGCCTAAGCCTAGGGGTGCTCTAACCTTAGGCTAGGGGAGCCCTAGCCTTAGCCTAAGCCTAGGGGTGCCCTAGCCTAAGCCTAGGGGTACCCTAGCCTAAGCCAAGGTGTGTCCTAGCCTAAGCCTAGGGGTGCCCTAGCCTAAGCCTAGGGGTGCACTAGCCTAAGGCTAGGGGTGCCCTAGTCTAAGCCTAGGGGTGCTCTAGCCTTAGGCTATGGGAGCATTAACCTTAGCCCAAGACTAGGGGTGCCCTAGCCTAAGCCTAGTGGTGCCCTAGCCTAAGCCTAGGGGTGGCCTAGCCTAAGCCTAGGGGTGCCCTAGCCTTAGCCTAAGCCTAGGGGTGCCCTATCCTAAGCCTACTGGTGCCCTAGCCTAAGCCTAGGGGTGCCCTAGCCATAGGCTAGGGGAGACCTAGCCTTAGCCTAATCCTAGGGGTACCCTAGCCTAATCTGGGGGTGCCCTAGTCTAAGCCTAGGGGTACTCTAGCCTTAGGCTAGGGGAGCCTTAACCTTAGCCCAAGACTAGGGGTGCCCTAGCATAAGCCTAGGGGTGCCCTAACCTGAGGCCAGGGGCGCCCTAGCCTTAGCCTAAGCCTAGGCGTGCCCTAGCCTGAGCCTAGGGGTGCCCTAACCTGAGGCTAGAGGAGCACTAGCCTTAGTCTAGCCAAGGGGTGCCCTAGCCTGAGCCAAAGGGTGCCCTAGCCTGTGCCTAGGGGTGCCCTAGCCTGAGCCTAGGGGTGCCCTAGGCTTAGGGTAGGGGAGCCCTACCTTTAGCCTAAGCCTAGGGGTGCCCTAGTCTAAGCCTACGGGTGCCCTAGGCGAAGGTGGTGCCCTAGCCTTAGGCTAGGGGAGCCCTAGCCTTAGCCTAAGCGTAGGGGTGCCCTAGCCTAAGCCTAGGGGTGCTCTAGCCCAAGCCTAGGGGTGCCCTAGCCTAAGCCTAGGGTTGTCCTAGCCCAAGCCTAGGGGTGCCATAGCCTAAGCCTAGGGGTTCCCTAACAATAGGCTAGGGGAGCACTAATCTTACCCTAAACCTAGGGGTGCCCTAGCCTAAGGCTAGGGGAGCCCTAGCCTTAGCCTAAGCCTAGGGGTGCCCTAGCCTAAGCCTAGGAGTGCCCTAGGCTTAGGCTAGGGGATCCCTAGGCTTAGCCCAAGCCTAGGTGTGCCCTAGCCTAAGCCTAAGGGTGCCCTCGCCTAAGCCTCGGGGTACCCTAGCCCAAGTCAAGGGGTGCTCTAGCCTTAGGCTAGGGATGCCCTAGCCTTAGCCTAAGCCTAGGGGTGCCCTAGCCTAAGTCTAGGGGTGCCCTAGCCTAAGCCTAGGGGTGCCCTAGCCTTAGGCTAGGGGAGCCGTAGCCTTAGCCTAAGCCTAGGGGTGCCCTAGCCTAAGCCAAGGGGTGCCCTAGCCTAAGGCTAGGGGAGCCCTAGCCTTAGCCTAAGCCTAGGGGTGCCCTAGCCTAAGCCTAGTTGTGCCCTAGCCTAAGACAAGGGGTGCCCTAGCCTTAGGCTATGGGAGCCCTAGCCTTAGCCTAAGCCTAGGTGTACCCTAGCCTAAGCCTAGGGGTGCCCTCGCCTAAGCCTCGGGTTACCCTAGCCCAAGCCAAGGGGTGCCCTAGCCTTAGGCTAGGAATGCCCTAGCCTTAGCCTAAGCCTAGGGGTGCCCTAGCCTAAGTCTAGGGGTGCCCTAGCCTTAGTCTAGGGGAGCCCTAGCCTTAGCCTAAGCCTAGGGGTGCCATAGCCTAAGCCTAGGTGTGCCCTAGCCTAAGCCAAGGGGTGCCCTAGCCTAAGGCTAGGGGAGCCCTCGACTTAGCCTAAGCCTAGGGGTGCGCTAGCCTAAGGCTACGTGTGCCCTAGCCTAAGCCTAGGGGTCCCCTAGTATAAGCCTAGGGGTGACTTACCCTAAGTCTCAGGGTACCCTATCCTAAGCGTAGGGGAGCCCTAGCCTTAGATTAAGCCTAGGGGTGCCCAAGCCTAAGCCTAGGGGTGCCCTAGCCTAAGCCTAGGGGTGCCCTAGCCAGAGCCTAGGCGTGCCCTAGCCTTAGGGTAGGGGAGCCCTAGCTTTAGCCTAATCCTAGGGGTGCCCTAGCCTAAGCCTAGGGTTGCCCTAGACAAAGCCTAAGGGTGTCCTAGCCTAAGCCTAGGGGTGCCCTAACCTATGCCTAGGGGTGCCCTAGCCTTAGGCTAGGGGAGCCCTAGCCATAGCCTAAGCCTAGGGGTGCCGTAGCCTAAGCCAAGGGGTGCTCTAGCCTTGGGCTAGGGGAACCATAGCCTTAGCCTAAGCCTAGGGGTGCCCTAGCCTAAGCCTAGGGGTGCCCTAACCTGAGCCTAGGGGAGCCCAGCTTTAGCCTAAGCCATGGGGTGCCCTAGCCTAAGCCTACAGGTGCCCTTTCCTTAGTCTAGCCTAGGATTGCTCTAGCTTAAGCCTAGGGGTGCCATAGCCTGAGTCTAGGGGTGCCCTAGCCTGAGGCTAGGGGAGCAGTAGCCTTAGCCTAAGCTTAGCTGTGCCCTAGTCTAAGCCTAGGGGTGCCCTAGCCTAAGCCTAGGGGTGCCCTAGCCAGGCTAGGGGTGCCCTAGCCTTAGCCTAAGTGTAGGGGTGCCCTAGCCTAAGCCTAGGGGTGCTCTAACCTTAGGCTAGGGGAGCCCTAGCCTTAGCCTAAGCCTAGGGGTGCCCTAGCCTAAGCCTAGGGGTACCCTAGCCTTAGCCTAGGGGTGTCCTAGCCTAAGCCTAGGGGTGCCATAGCCTAAGCCTAGGGGTGCCCTGAACTAAGCCTAGGGGTGCCATAACCTTAGGCTAGGGGAGCCCTAATCTTACCCTAAGCCTAGGGGTGCCCTAGCCTAAGCCTAGGGGTGCCCTAGCCTAAGCCTACGTGTGCCCTAGCCTAAGCCAAGGCGTGCCCTAGCTTAAGCCTAGTGGAGCACTAGCGTTAGCCTAAGCCAAGGGTGCCCTAGCCTAAGCCTAGGTGTGCCCTATCCTAAGCCTAGGGGAGCCCTAGCCTTAGCCTAAGCCTAGGTGTGCCCTAACCTAAGCCTCGGGGTACCCTAACCTAAGCGTAGGGGAGGCCTAGCCAGGCTAGGGGAGCCCTAGCCTTAGCCTAAGTGTAGGGGTGCCCTAGCCTAAGCCTAGGGGTGCTCTAACCTTAGGCTAGGGGAGCCCTAGCCTTAGCCTAAGCCTAGGGGTGCCCTAGCCTAAGCCTAGGGGTACCCTAGCCTAAGCCAAGGTGTGTCCTAGCCTAAGCCTAGGGGTGCCCTAGCCTAAGCCTAGGGGTGCACTAGCCTAAGGCTAGGGGTGCCCTAGTCTAAGCCTAGGGGTGCTCTAGCCTTAGGCTAGGGGAGCATTAACCTTAGCCCAAGACTAGGGGTGCCCTAGCCTAAGCCTAGTGGTGCCCTAGCCTAAGCCTAGGGGTGGCCTAGCCTAAGCCTAGGGGTTCCCTAGCCTGAGGCTAGGGGAGCCCTAGCCTTAGCCTAAGCCTAGAGGTGCCCTAGCCTGAGCCTAGGGGTGCTCTAGCCTGAGCATACTGGTGCCCTAACCTGAGGCTAGAGGAGCACTAGCCTTAGTCTAGCCAAGGGGTGCCCTAGCCTAAGCCTAGGGGTTCCCTAGCCTGAGCCTAGGGGTGCCCTAGCCTGAGCCTAGGGGTGCATTAGCCTTAGGGTAGGGGAGCCCTAGCTTTAGCCTAAGCCTAGGGGTGCCCTAGCCTAAGCCTAGGGGTGCCCTAGCCTTAGATTAAGCCTAGGGGTGCCCTAGCCTGAGGCTACGGATGCCCTAGCCTGAGGCTAGGGGAGCACTAGCCTTAGTCTAGCCTAGGGGTGCCCTAGCCTAAGCCAGGGGTGCCCAAGCCTAAGCCTAGGGGTGCCCTGGCCTTTGCCTAGGGGTGCCCTAGCCTGAGCCTACGGGTGCTGTAGCCTTAGGGTAGGGGAGCCCTAGCCTTAGCCTAAGCCTAGGGGTGCCCTAGCCTAAGCCTAGGGTTGCCCTAGCCAAAGACTAAGGGTGCCCTAGCCTAAGCCTAGGGGTACCCTAACCTAAGCCTATGGGTGCCCGAGCCTTAGGCTAGGGGAGCCCTAGCCTTCGCCTAAGCCTAGGGGTACCCTAGCCTAAGCCTAGGGGTGCCCTAGCCTAAGCCTAGCGGTGTTTAGCCTTTGGCTAAGGGAACGCTAGCCTTAGCCTAAGCCTAGGGGTGCCCTAGCCTAAGCCTAGGGGTGCCCTAGCCTGAGCCTAGGGGTGCCCTAGCCTGAGCCTACGGGTGCCTTTCCTTAGTCTAGCCTAGGATTGCCCTAGCCTAAGCCTAGGGGTGTCATAGCCTGAGTCTAGTGGTGCCCTAGCTTGAGGCTAGGGGAGCCGTAGCCTTAGCCTAAGCCTAGCTGCGCCCTAGCCTAAGCCTAGGGGTGCCCTAGCCTAAGCCTAGGGGTGCCCTAGCCAGGCTAGGGGAGCCCTAGCCTTAGCCTAAGTGTAGGGGTGCCCTAGCCTAAGCCTAGGTGTGCTAAAGCCTTAGGCTAGGGGAGCCCTAGCCTTAGCCTAAGCCTAGGGGTACCCTAGCCTAAGCCTAGGTGTTTCCTAGCCTAAGCCTAGGGGTGCCATAGCCTAAGCCTAGGGGTGCCCTAGACTAAACCTAGGGGTGCCATAACCTTAGGCTAGGGGAGCTCTAATCTTACCCTAAGCCTAGGGGTGCCCTAGCCTAAGGCTAGGGGAGCCCTAGCCTTAGCCTAAGCCTAGGTGTGCCCTAGCCCAAGCCAAGGGGTACCCTAGCCTTAGGCTAGGGATGCCCTAGCCTTAGCCTAAGCCTAGGGGTGCCCTAGCCAAAGCCTAGGAGTGCCCTAGCCTAAGCCTAGGGGTGCGCTAGCCTTAGGCTAGGGGAGCCCTAGCCTTAGCCTAAGCCTAGGTGTGTCCTAGGCTAAGCCTAGGTGTGCCCTAGCCTAAGCCATGGGGTGCCCTAGCCTACGCCTAGGGGAGCCCTAGCCTTAGCCTAAGCATAGGGGTGCCCTAGCCTAAGCCTAGGTGTGCCCTAGCCTAAGCCAATGGGTGCCCTAGCCTAAGCTTAGGGGTGCCCTAGCCTTAGCCTAGGGGTGCCCTATCCTTAGGCTAGGGGAGGCCTAGCCTTAGCCTAAGCCTAGGGGTGCCCTAGCCTAAGCCTAGGGGTGCTCTAGCCTTAGTCTAGGGGAACTCTAGCCTTAGCCTAAGCTTAGGGGTGCCCTAGCCTAAGCCTTGGGGTGTCCTAACCTGAGCTTAGGGGAGCCCTAGCTTTATCCTAAGCCTAGGTGTGCCCTAACCTTAGGCTAGGGGAGCCCTAGCCTTAGCCTAAGCATAGTGGTGCCATAGCCTAAGCTTAGGGGTGCCCTCTCCTTAGGCTAGGGGAGCCCTAGCCTTAGCCTAAGCCTAGGTGTGCCCTAGCCTAAGCCTAGGGGTGCTCTCGCCTAAGCCTCGGGGTACCCTAGCCCAAGCCAAGGGGTGCCCTAGCATGAGGCTAGGGGAGCCCTAGCCTTAGCCTAAGCCTAGGATTACACTAGCCTAAGCCTAGGGGTGCCCTAGCGTAAGCGTAGAAGTGCACTAGCCTAAACCTATGGGTGCCATAGCCTAAGGTTACGGGTGCCTTAGCCTAAGCCTAGGTGTGCCCTAGTCTAAGCCTAGGGGTGCCCTAGCCTAAGCCTGGGGTTGCCCTCGCCTAAGCCTCGGGGTACCCTAGCCTAAGCTTAGGGGTGCCCTATCCTTAGACTAGGGGAGCCCTAGCCTTAGCCTAAGCCTAGGTGTGCCCTACCCTAAGCCTAGGGGTGCCCTAGCCTAAGCCTAGGGATGCCCTAGCCTTGGTCTAGGGGAGCCCCAGCCTTAGCCTAAGCCTAGGGGTACCCTACCTAAGTCTAGGGGTGCCCTAACCTAAGCCTAGCGGTGCTCTAGCCTTAGGCTAAGGGAACGCTAGCCTTAGCCTAAGCCTAGGGGTGCCCTAGCCTAAACCTAGGGGTGCCCTAGCCTGAGCCTAGGGGTGCCCACGTCTGAGCCTATGGGTGCCCTTTCCTTAGTCTAGCCTAGGATTGCCCTAGCCTAAGCCTAGGGGTGTCCTAGCCTAAGCCTAGGGGTGCCATAGCCTAAGCCTAGGGGTGCCCTAGACTAAGTCTAGTGGTGCCATAACAATAGGCTAGGGGAGCACTAATATTACCCTAAGCCAAGGGATGCCATAGCTTAAGCTTAGGGGTGCCCTCTCCTTAGGCCAGGGGAGCCCTAGCCTTAGCCTAAGCCTAGGTGTGCCCTAGCCTAAGCCTAGGTGTACCCTAGCCTAAGCCATGGGGTGCCGTAGCCTAAGCCTAGGGGAGCCCTAGCCTTAGCCTAAGCCTAGGTGTGCCCTAGCCTAACCCTAGGGGTGCCCTAGCCTAAGCCTAGGGGTGCACTAGCCTTAGGCTAGGGGAGCACTAGCCTTAGCCTAAGCATAGGGGTACCCTAGCCTAAGACTAGGGGTACCCTAGCCTAAGCCTAGGGGTGCTCTATCCTAAGGCTAGGGTTCCCTAGCCTAGGGGTGCCCTAGCCTTAGCCTATGCCTAGGTGTGCCCTAGCCTAAGCCTAGGGGTGCCCTAACCTGAGCCTAGGGGAGCCCTAGCTTTAGCTTTAGCTTTGGGGTACCCTAGCCTAAGCCTAGGGGTGCCCTAGCCTGAGCCTAGGGGTGCCCTATCCTGAGCCTACAGGTGCCCTTTCCTTAGTCTAGCCTAGGATTGCCGTAGCTTAAGCCTAGGGGTGCCCCAGCCTTAGCCTAAGCCTAGGGGTGCCCTAGCCTAAGCCTAGGGGTGGCCTAACCTAAGCCTAGGGGTGCCTTAGCCTAAGCCTAGGGGTGCCATAGCCTAAGCCTAGGGGTGGCCTAGACTAAGCCTAGGGGTGCCCTAACCTTAGGCTAGGGGAGCCCTGATCTTACCCTAAGCCTAGGGGTGCCCTAGCCTAAGGCTAGGGGAGCCCTAGCCTTAGCCTAAGACTACGGATGCCCTCGCATAAGCCTAGGGGTGCCCTAGCCTTAGGCTAGGGGAGCACTAGCCTTTGCCTAAGCCTAGGTGTGCCCTAGCCTAAGCCTAGGGGTGCCCTAGCCTGAGCCTAGGGGTGCCCTAGCCTGAGCCTAGGGGTGCCCTAGCCATAGGGTAGGGGAGCCCTAGCCTTAGCCTAAGCCTAGGGGTACCCTAGCCTAAGCCTAGGGGTGCCCTAGCCTAAGCCTAGGGGTGCTCTAGCCTTAGGCTAGGGGAACCCTAGCTTTGCCTAAGCCTAGGGGTGCCCTAGCCTAAGCCTAGGGGTGCCCTAACCTGAGGCTAGGGGAGCCCTAGCTTTAGCCTAAGCCCTGGGGTGCCCTAGCCTAAGCCTAGGGGTGCCCTAGCCTGAACCTAGGGGTGCCCTAGCCTGAGCCTACAGGTGCCCTTTCCTTTGTCTAGCCTAGGATTGCCCTAGCCTAAGCCTAGGGTTGCCATATCCTGAGTCAAGGGATGCCTTAGCCTGAGGCTATGGAGCCTTAGCCTTAGCCTAAGCCTAGCTGTGCCCTAGCCTAAGCCTAGGGGTGCCCTAGCCTAAGCCTAGGGGTGCCCTAGCCTTAGGTTAGGGGAGCCCTAGCCTTAGCCCAAGCCTAGGGGTGGCCTAGCCTAAGCCTAGGGGTGCCCTAGCCAAAGCCTAGGGGTGCCCTATCCTAAGCCTAGGGGTGACCTACCCTAAGCCTTGGGGTACCCTAACCTAAGTGTAGGGGAGCCCTAGCCTTAGCCTAAGCCTAGGGGTGCCCTAGCCTAAGTCTAGAGGTGCCCTAGCCTAAGCCAAGGTGTGTCCTAGCCTAAGACTAAGGGTGCCCTAGCCTAAGCCTAGGGGTGCCCTAGCCTAAGCCTAGGGGTGCCCTTGCCTAAGCCTAGGGGTGCCCTAGCCTAAGCCTAGGCGTGCCCTAGCCTAAGCCTAGGGGTGCCCTAGCCTAAGCCTAGGGGAGGCCTAGCCTTAGGCTAGGGAGCACTAGCCTTAGCCTAAGCCTAGGGGTGTCCTAGCCTAAGCCTAGGGGTGCCCTAGCCTAACCCTAGGGGTGCCCTAGCCTTAGGCTAATGGAGCCCTAGCTTTAGCCTAAGCCTTGGGGTGCCCTAGCCTAAGCCTAGGGGTGCCCTAGCCTAAGCCTAGGGGTGCTCTAACCTTAGGCTAGGGGAGCCCTAGCCTTAGCCTAAGCCTTGGGGTTCCCTAACCTAAGCCTACGGGTGCCCTAGCCTAAGCCTAGGGGTGCCCTAGGCTGAGGCTATGGGAGCCCTAGCTTTAGCCTAAGCCTAGGGGTGCCCTAGCCTACGCCTGTGGGTACCCTAGCCTGAGCCTAGGGTGCCCTAGCCTGAGCCTACAGGTGCCCTAGCCTGAGGCTAGGGGAGCCCTAACCTTAGTCTAGCCTAGGATTTCCCTAGCCTAAGCCTAGGGGTGCCATAGCATGAGCCTACAGGTGCCCTTTCCTTAGTCTAGCCTAGGATTGCCCTAGCCTAAGCCTAGGGGTGCCATATCCTGAGTCAAGGGGTGCCCTAGGCTGAGGCTATGGAGCCGTAGCCTTAGCCTAAGCCTAGCTGTGCCCTAGCCTAAGCCTAGGGGTGCCCTAACCTAAGCCTAGGGGTGCCATAGCCTAAGCCTAGGGGTGGCCTAGACTAAGCCTAGGCGTGCCCTAACCTTATGCTAGGGGAGCCCTGATCTTACCCTAAGCCTAGGGGTGCCCTAGCCTAAGGCTAGGGGAGCCCTAGCCTTAGCCTAAGCCTAGGTGTGCTCTAGCCTAAGCCTAGGTGTGCCCTAGCCTGAGCCTAGGGGTGCCCTAGCCTGAGCCTAGGGGTGCCCTAGCCTAAGCCTAGCGGTGCTCTAGCCTTAGACTAAGGGAACGCCAGCCTTAGCCTAAGCCTAGGGGTGCCCTAGCCTAAGCCTAGGGGTACCCTAGCCTGAGCCTAGGGGTGCCCTAGCCTGAGCCTACGGGTGCCCTTTCCTTAGTCTAGCCTAGGTTTGCCCTAGCCTAAGCCTAGGGGTGTCATAGCCTGAGTTTAGGTGTGCCCTAGCCTGAGGCGAGGGGAGCCGTAGCTTTAGCCTAAGCCTACCTTTACCGTAGCCTAAGCCTAGGGGTGCTCTAGCCTAAACATAGGGGTGCCCTAGCCTTAGCCTAAGCTTAGGGGTGCTCTAGCCTAAGCCTAGGGGTGCCATACCCTAAGCCTAGGGGTGCCCTAGACTAAGCCTAGGGGTGCCATAACAATAGGCTAGGGGAGCACTAATCTTACCCTAAGCCTAGGGAAGCCCTAGCCTTAGGTTAGGGGAGCCCTAGACTTAGCCTAAGCTTATGGGTGCCCTAGCCTAAGCCTAGGGGTGCCCTAGCCTTAGGCTAGCGGAGCCCTAGCCTTAGCCTAAGCCTAGGTGTGCCCTAGCCTAAGCCTAGGGGTGCCCTAGCCTTAGGCTAGGGGAGCACTAGCCTTAGCCTAAGCCTAGGGGTGCCCTAGCCTAAGCCTAGGGGTGCCCTAGCCTAAGCCATGGGGTGCCCTAGCCTAAACCTAGGGGTGCCCTAGCCTTAGGCTAGGGGAGCACTAGCCTTAGCCTAAGCCTAGGGGTGCCCTAGCCTAAGCCTAGGGGTGCCCTAGCCTAAGCCATGGGGTGCCCTAGCCTAAGCCTCGGGGAGCCCTAGCCTTAGCTTAAGCATAGGGGTGCCCTAGCCTAAGCCTAGGTGTGCCCTAGCCTAAGCCAATGGGTGCCCTAGCCTAAGCCTAGGGTAGCCCTAGCCTAAGCCAATATGTGCCCTAGCCTAAGCCTAGGGGTGCCCTAGCCTAAGCCTAGGGGTGCTCTCGTCTTAGGCTAGGGGAGGCCTAGCCTTAGCCTAAGCCTAGGGGTACCCTAGCCTAAGCCTTGGGGTGCCCTAACCTGAGCCTACGGGAGCCCTAGCTTTAGCCTAAGCCTTGGTGTGCCCTAGCCTAAGACTAGGGGTGCCCTAGCCTGAGCCTACAGGTGCCCTTTCCTTGGTCTAGCCTAGGATTGCCCTAGCCTAAGCCTAGGGGTGCCCTAGCCTTAGGCTAGGGGAGCCCTAACCTTAGCCTAAGCCTAGGGGTGCCCTAGCCTAAGACTAGGGTTGCCCTAGCCTAAGCCTAGGGGTGCCCTAGCCTAAGCCTAGGGGTGCCATAGCCTAAGCCTAGGGGTGCACTAGACTAAGCCTAAGCCTAGGTGTGCCATAGCCTAAGCCTAGGGGTGCCCTCGCCTAAGCCTCGGGGTGCCCTAGCCCAAGCCAAGGGGAGCCCTAGCCTTAGCCTAATCCTAGGGAGGCACTAGCCTGAGCCTAGGGGTGCCCTGGCCTGAGCCTACGGGTGACCTAGCCTGAGGCTAAGGGAGTCCTAAACTGAGTCTAGCCTAGGATTGCCCTACCCTAAGCCTAGGGGTGCCATAGCCTGAGTCTCAGGGTGGCCTAGCCTTAGGCTAGGGGAGCCGTAGCCTTAGCCTAAGCCTAGGGGTGCCCTAGTTTAAGACTAGGGGTGCCCTAGCCTAAGCCCAGTGGTGCCCTAGCCTAAGCCTTGGGGTGCCCTAGCCTTAGGCTAGGGGAGCCTTAGCCTTAGCCAAAGCCTAGTGGTGCCCTAGCCTGAGCCTAGGCATGCCCTAGCCTGAGGCTAGGGGAGCCCTAGCCTTAGACTAAGCCTAGGATTGCCCTAGCCAAAGCCTAGGGGTGCCCTAGCCTAAGCCTAGGGGTGCACTAGCCTAAGCCTAGGGGTGCCATAGCCTAAGCTTACGGGTGCCTTAGCCTAAGCCTAGGTGTGCCCTAGCCTAAGCCTAGGGGTGCCCTAGCCTAAGCCTAGGGGTGCCCTCGCCTAAGCCTCGGGGTACCCTAGCCTAAGCATAGGGGTGCCCTATCCTTAGACTAGGTGAGCCCTAGCCTTAGCCTAAGCCTAGGTGTGCCCTAGCCTAAGCCTAGGGGTGCCCTAGCCTAAGCCTAGGGGTGCCCTAGCCTTAGGCTAGGGGAGCCCTAGCCTTAGCCTAAGCCTAGGTGTGCCCTAGCCTAAGCCTAGGCGTTTCCTCGCCAAACCTCGGGGAACCTTAGCCCAAGCCAAGGGGAGCCCTAGCCTTAGCCTAAGCCTAGGGGTGCACTAGCCTAAGCCTAGGGGTGCCCTAGCCTAAGCCCAGCGGTAACCAAGCCTAAGCCTTGGGGTGCCCTAGCCTTAGGCTAGGGGAGCCCTAGCCTTAGCCTAAGCATAGTGGTGCCATAGCCTAAGCTTAGGGGTGCCCTCTCCTTAGGCTAGGGGAGCCCTAGCCTTAGCCTAAGCCTAGGTGTGCCCTAGCCTAAGCCTAGGGGTGCCCTCGCCTAAGCCTCAGGGTACCCTAGCCCAAGCCAAGGGGTGCCCTAGCATGAGGCTAGGGGAGCCCTAGCCTTAGCCTAAGCCTAGGATTACCCTAGCCTAAGCCTAGGGGTGCCCTAGCGTAAGCTTAGAAGTGCACTAGCCTAAGCCTATGGGTGCCATAGCCTAAGCTTACGGGTGCCTTAGCCTAAGCCTAGGTGTGACCTAGCTTAATCCTAGGGGTGCCCTAGCCTAAGCCTAGGGGTGCCCTCGCCTAAGCCTCGGGGTACCGTAGCCTAAGCTTAGGGGTGCCCTATCCTTAGACTAAAGGAGCCCTAGCCTTAGCCTAAGCCTAGGTGTGCCCTACCCTAAGCCTAGGGGTGCCCTAGCCTAAGCCTAGGGATGCCCTAGCCTTAGTCTAGGGGAGCCCTAGCCTTAGCCTAAGCCTAGGGGTACCCTAGCCTAAGCCTAGGGGTGCCCTAACCTAAGCCTAGCGGTGCTCTAGCCTTAGGCTAAGGGAACGCTTGCCTTAGCCTAAGCCTAGGGGTGCCCTACCCTAAGCCTAGGGGTGCCCTAGCCTGAGCCTAGGGGTGCCCTCGCCTGAGCCTATGGGTGCCCTTTCCTTAGTCTAGCCTAGCATTGCCCTAGCCTAAGCCTAGGGGTGTCCTAGCCTAAGCCTAGGGGTGCCATAGCCTAAGCCTAGGGGTGCCCTAGACTAAGTCTAGTGGTGCCATAACAATAGGCTAGGGAAGCACTAATCTTACCCTAAGCCTAGGGGTGCCATAGCTTAAGCTTAGGGGTGCCCTCTCCTTAGGCTAGGGGAGCGCTAGCCTTAGCCTAAGCCTAGGTGTGCCCAAGCCTAAGCCTAGGGGTGCCCTCGCCTAAGCCTCTGGGTACCCTAGCCCAAGCCAAGGGGTGCCCTAGCCTTAGGCTAGGGATGTCCTAGCCTTACCCTAAGCCTAGGGGTGCCCTAGCCAAAGCCTAGGGGTGCCCTAGCCTAAGCCTAGGGGTGCCCTAGCCTTAGGCTAGGGAAGCCCTAGCGTTAGCCTAAGCCTAGGGGTGTCCTAGCCTAAGCCTAGGTGTACCCTAGCCTAAGCCATGGGGTGCCGTAGCCTAAGCCTAGGGGAGTCCTAGCCTTAGCCTAAGCCTAGGTGTACCCTAGCCTAAGCCTAGGGGTGCCCTAGCCTAAGCTTAGGGGTGCACTAGCCTTAGGCTAGGGGAGCACTAGCCTTAGCCTAAGCCTAGGTGTGCCCTAGCCTAAGACTAGGGTTGCCCTAGCCTAAGCCTAGGGGTGCCCTAGCCTAAGCCTAGGGGTGCCATAGCCTAAGCCTAGGGGTGCACTAGACTACGCCTAAGCCTAGGTGTGCCATAGCCTAAGCCTAGGGGTGCCCTCGCCTAAGCCTCGGGGTGCCCTAGCCCAAGCCAAGGGGAGCCCTAGCCTTAGCCTAAGCCTAGGGAGGCACTAGCCTGAGCCTAGGGGTGCCCTGGCCTGAGCCTACGGGTGACCTAGCCTGAGGCTAAGGGAGTCCTAAACTGAGTCTAGCCTAGGATTGCCCTACCCTAAGCCTAGGGGTGCCATAGCCTGAGTCTCAGGGTGGCCTAGCCTTAGGCTAGGGGAGCCGTAGCCTTAGCCTAAGCCTAGGGGTGCCCTAGTTTAAGACTAGGGGTGCCCTAGCCTAAGCCCAGTGGTGCCCTAGCCTAAGCCTTGGGGTGCCCTAGCCTTAGGCTAGGGGAGCCTTAGCCTTAGCCCAAGCCTAGTGGTGCCCTAGCCTGAGCCTAGGCATGCCCTAGCCTGAGGCTAGGGGAGCCCTAGCCTTAGACTAAGCCTAGGATTGCCCTAGCCAAAGCCTAGGGGTGCCCTAGCCTAAGCCTAGGGGTGCACTAGCCTAAGCCTAGGGGTGCCATAGCCTAAGCTTCCGGGTGCCTTAGCCTAAGCCTAGGTGTGCCCTAGCCTAAGCCTAGGGGTGCCCTAACCTAAGCCTAGGGGTGCCCTCGCCTAAGCCTCGGGGTACCCTAGCCTAAGCATAGGGGTGCCCTATCCTTAGACTAGGGGAGCCCTAGCCTTAGCCTAAGCCTAGGTGTGCCCTAGCCTAAGCCTAGGGGTGCCCTAGCCTAAGCCTAGGGGTGCCCTAGCCTTAGGCTAGGGGAGCCCTAGCCTTAGCCTAAGCCTAGGTGTGCCCTAGCCTAAGCCTAGGCGTTTCCTCGCCTAAGCCTCGGGGAACATAAGCCCAAGCCAAGGGGAGCCCTAGCCTTAGCCTAAGCCTAGGGGTGCACTAGCCAAAGCCTAGGGGTGCCCTAGCCTAAGCCCAGCGGTAACCAAGCCTAAGCCTTGGGGTGCCCTAGCCTTAGGCTAGGGGAGCCCTAGCCTTAGCCTAAGCATAGTGGTGCCATAGCCTAAGCTTTGTGGTGCCCTCTCCTTAGGCTAGGGGAGCCCTAGCCTTAGCCTAAGCCTAGGTGTGCCCTAGCCTAAGCCTAGGGGTGCCCTCGCCTAAGCCTCGGGGTACCCTAGCCCAAGCCAAGGGGTGCCCTAGCATGAGGCTAGGGGAGCCCTAGCCTTAGCCTAAGCCTAGGATTACCCTAGCCTAAGCCTAGGGGTGCCCTAGCGTAAGCTTAGAAGTGCACTAGCCTAAGCCTATGGGTGCCATAGCCTAAGCTTACGGGTGCCTTAGCCTAAGCCTAGGTGTGACCTAGCTTAATCCTAGGGGTGCCCTAGCCTAAGCCTAGGGGTGCCCTCGCCTAAGCCTCGGGGTACCCTAGCCTAAGCTTAGGGGTGCCCTATCCTTAGACTAAAGGAGCCCTAGCCTTAGCCTAAGCCTAGGTGTGCCCTACCCTAAGCCTAGGGGTGCCCTAGCCTAAGCCTAGGGATGCCCTAGCCTTAGTCTAGGGGAGCCCTAGCCTTAGCCTAAGCCTAGGGGTACCCTAGCCTAAGCCTAGGGGTGCCCTAACCTAAGCCTAGCGGTGCTCTAGCCTTAGGCTAAGGGAACGCTTGCCTTAGCCTAAGCCTAGGGGTGCCCTACCCTAAGCCTAGGGGTGCCCTAGCCTGAGCCTAGGGGTGCCCTCGCCTGAGCCTATTGGTGCCCTTTCCTTAGTCTAGCCTAGCATTGCCCTAGCCTAAGCCTAGGGGTGTCCTAGCCTAAGCCTAGGGGTGCCATAGCCTAAGCCTAGGGGTGTCCTAGACTAAGTCTAGTGGTGCCGTAACAATAGGCTAGGGAAGCACTAATCTTACCCTAAGCCTAGGGGTGCCATAGCTTAAGCTTAGGGGTGCCCTCTCCTTAGGCTAGGGGAGCGCTAGCCTTAGCCTAAGCCTAGGTGTGCCCTAGCCTAAGCCTAGGGGTGCCCTAGCCTAAGCCTCTGGGTACCCTAGCCCAAGCCAAGGGGTGCCCTAGCCTTAGGCTAGGGATGTCCTAGCCTTACCCTAAGCCTAGGGGTGCCCTAGCCAAAGCCTAGGGGTGCCCTAGCCTAAGCCTAGGGGTGCCCTAGCCTTAGGCTAGGGAAGCCCTAGCGTTAGCCTAAGCCTAGGGGTGTCCTAGCCTAAGCCTAGGTGTACCCTAGCCTAAGCCATGGGGTGCCGTAGCCTAAGCCTAGGGGAGTCCTAGCCTTAGCCTAAGCCTAGGTGTGCCCTAGCCTAAGCCTAGGGGTGCCCTAGCCTAAGCCTAGGGGTGCACTAGCCTTAGGCTAGGGGAGCACTAGCCTTAGCCTAAGCCTAGGGGTGCCCTAGCCTAAGCCTAGGGGTGCCCTAGCCTAAGCCATGGGGTGCCCTAGCCTAAGCCTAGGGGTGCCCTAGCCTTAGGCTAGGGGAGCACTAGCCTTATCCTAAGCCTACGGGTGCTCTAGCCTAAGCCTAGGGGTGCCCTAGCCTAAGCCATGGGGTGCCCTAGCCTAAGCCTAGGGGAGCCCTAGCCTTAGCCTAAGCAGAGGGGTGCCCTAGCCTAAGCCAATGGGTGCCCTAGCCTAAGCCTAGGGTATCCCTAGCCTTAGCCTAAGCCAATATGTGCCCTAGCCTAAGCCTTGGGGTGCCCTAGCCTAAGCCTAGGGGTGCCCTAGCCTTAGGCTAGGGGAGGCCTAGCCTTACCCTAAGCCTAGGGGTACCCTAGCCTAAGCCTTGGGGTGCCCTAACCTGAGCCTAGGGGAGCCCTAGATTTAGCCTAAGCCTTGGTGTGCCCTAGCCTAAGACTAGGGGTGCCCTAGCCTGAGCCTACAGGTGCCCTCTCCTTAGTCTAGCCTAGGATTGCCCTAGCCTAAGCCTAGGGGTGCCCTAGCCTTAGGCTAGGGGAGCCCTAGCCTTAGCCTAAGCCTACGGGTGCCCTAGCCTAAGACTAGGGGTGCCCTAGCCTAAGCCTAGGGGTGCCCTAGCCTAAGCCTAGGGGTGCCATAGCCTAAGCCTAGGGGTGCCCTAGACTAAGCCTAAGCCTAGGTGTGCCCTAGCCTAAGCCTAGGGGTGCCCTCGCCTAAGTCTCGGTGTGCCCTAGCCCAAGCCAAGGGGAGCCCTAGCCTTAGCCTAAGCCTAGGGAGGCACTAGCCTGAGCCTAGGGGTGCCCTGGCCTGAGCCTACGGGTGCCCTAGCCTGAGGCTAAGGGAGTCCTAGCCTGAGTCTAGCCTAGGATTGCCCTACCCTAAGCCTAGGGGTGCCATAGCCTGAGTCTCAGGGTGGACTAGCCTTAGGCTAGGGGAGCCGTAGCCTTAGCCTAAGCCTAGTGGTGCCCTAGTTTAAGCCTAGGGGTGCCCTAGCCTAAGCCCAGCGGTGCCCTAGCCTAAGCCTTGGGGTGCCCTAGCCTTAGGCTAGGGGAGCCTTAGCCTTAGCCAAAGCCTAGTGGTGCCCTAGCCTGAGCCTAGGCATGCCCTAGCCTGAGGCTAGGGGAGCCCTAGCCTTAGACTAAGCCTAGGATTGCCCTAGCCAAAGCCTAGGGGTGCCCTATCCTAAGCCTAGGGGTGCACTAGCCTAAGCCTAGGGGTACCATAGCCTAAGCTTACGGGTGCCTTAGCCTAAGCCTAGGTGTGCCCTAGCCTAAGCCTAGGGGTGCCCTAGCCTAAGCCTAGGGGTGCCCTCGCCTAAGCCTCGGGGTACCCTAGCCTAAGCATAGGGGTGCCCTAGCCTAAGCCTAGGGGTGCTCTAGCCTTAGGCTAGGGGAACCCTAGCTTTGCCTAAGCCTAGGGGTGCCCTAGCCTAAGCCTATGGGTGCCCTAACCTGAGGCTAGGGGAGCCCTAGCCTTAGCCTAAGCCTAGGGGTGCCCTAGCCTAAGCCTAGGGGTGCCCTAGCCTTAGGCTAGGGGAGCCCTAGCCTTAGCCTAAGCCTAGGTGTGCCCTAGCCTAAGCCTAGGGGTTTCCTCGCCTAAGCCTCGGGGAACCTTAGCCCAAGCCAAGGGGAGACCAAGCCTTAGCCTAAGCCTAGGGGTGCACTAGCCTGAGCCTAGGGGTGCCCTAGCCTGAGCCTACGGGTGCCCTAGCCTGAGGCTAGGGGAGTCCTAGCCTGAGTCTAGCCTAGGATTGCCCTAGCCTAAGCCTAGGGGTGTCATAGCCTGAGTCTCGGGGTGCCCTAGCCTTAGCCTAGGGCAGCCGTAGCCTTAGCCTAAGCCTAGGGGTGCCCTAGCCTAAGCCCAGCGGTACCCTAGCCTAAGCCTTGGGGTGCCCTAGCCTTAGGCTAGGGGAGCCCTACCTTAGCCTAAGCCTAGGTGTGCCCTAGCCTAAGCCTAGGGATGCCCTCGCCTAAGCCTCGGGGTACCCTAGCCCAAGCCAAGGGGTGCCCTAGCATGAGGCTAGGGGAGCCCTAGCCTTAGCCTAAGCCTAGGATTACCCTAGCCTAAGCCTAGGGGTGCCCTAGCGTAAGCTTAGAAGTGCACTAGCCTAAGCCTATGGGTGCCATAGCCTAAGCTTACGGGTGCCTTAGCCTAAGCCTAGGTGTGACCTAGCCTAAGCTTAGGGGTGCCCTAGCCTAAGCCTAGGGGTGCCCTCGCCTAAGCCTCGGGGTACCCTAGCCTAAGCTTAGGGGTGCCCTATCCTTAGACTAGGGGAGCCCTAGCCTTAGCCTAAGCCTAGGTGTGCCCTACCCTAAGCCTAGGGGTGCCCTAGCCTAAGCCTAGGGATGCCCTAGCCTTAGTCTAGGGGAGCCCTAGCCTTAGCCTAAGCCTAGGGGTACCCTAGCCTAAGCCTAGGGGTACCCTAGCCTAAGCCTAGGGGTGCCCTAACCTAAGCCTGGCGGTGCTCTAGCCTTAGGCAAAGGGAACGCTAGCCTTAGCCTAAGCTAGGGGTGCCCTAGCCTAAGCCTAGGGGTGCCCTAGCCTGAGCCTAGGGGTGCCCTCGCCTGAGCCTATGGGTGCCCTTTCCTTAGTCTAGCCTAGGATTGCCCTAGCCTAAGCCTAGGGGTGTCCTAGCCTAAGCCTAGGGGTGCCATAGCCTAAGTATAGGGGTGCCCTAGACTAAGTCTAGTGGTGCCATAACAATAGGCTAGGGGAGCACTAATCTTACCCTAAGCCTAGGGGTGCCATAGCTTAAGCTTAGGGGTGCCCTCTCCTTAGGCTAGGGGAGCGCTAGCCTTAGCCTAAGCCTAGGTGTGCCCTAGCCTAAGCCTAGGGGTGCCCTCGCCTAAGCCTCTGGGTACCCTAGCCCAAGCCAAGGGGTGCCCTAGCCTTAGGCTAGGGATGTCCTAGCCTTACCCTAAGCCTAGGGGTGCCCTAGCCAAAGCCTAGGGGTGCCCTAGCCTAAGCCTAGGGGTGCCCTAGCCTTAGGCTAGGGAAGCCCTAGCGTTAGCCTAAGCCTAGGGGTGTCCTAGCCTAAGCCTAGGTGTACCCTAGCCTAAGCCATGGGGTGCCGTAGCCTAAGCCTAGGGGAGCCCTAGCCTTAGCCTAAGCCTAGGTGTGCCCTAGCCTAAGCCTAGGGGTGCCCTAGCCTAAGCCTAGGGGTGCACTAGCCTTAGGCTAGGGGAGCACTAGCCTTAGCCTAAGCCTAGGGGTACCCTAGCCTAAGACTAGGGGTGCCCTAGCCTAAGCCTAGGGGTGCTCTCTCCTTAGGCTAGGGGAACACTAGCCTTAGCCTAAGCCTAGGGGTGCCCTAGCCTAAGCCTAGGGGTGCCCTAACCTGAGCCTAGGGGAGCCCTAGCTTTAGCTTTAGCTTTGGGGTACTCTAGCCTAAGCCTAGGGGTGCCCTAGCCTGAGCCTTGGGGTGCCCTATCCTGAGCCTACAGGTGCCCTTTCCTTAATCTAGCCTAGGATTGCCGTAGCTTAAGCCTAGGGGTGCCCTAGCCTTAGCCTAAGCCTAGGGGTGCCCTAGCCTAAGCCTAGGGGTGGCCTAACCTAAGCCTAGGGGTGCCTTAGCCTAAGCCTAGGGGTGCCATAGCCTAAGCCTAGGGGTGGCCTAGACTAAGCCTAGGGGTGCCCTACCCTTAGGCTAGGGGAGCCCTGATCTTACCCTAAGCCTAGGGGTGCCCTTGCCTAAGGCTAGGGGAGCCCTAGCCTTAGCCTAAGCCTACGGGTGCCCTCGCCTAAGCCTAGGGGTGCCCTAGCCTTAGGCTAGGGGAGCACTAGCCTTTGCCTAAGCCTAGGTGTGCCCTAGCCTAAGCATAGGGGTGCCGTATCCTGAGCCTAGGGGTGCCCTAGCCTGAGCCTAAGGGTGCCCTAGCCTTAGGGTAGGGGAGCCCTAGCCTTAGCCTAAGCCTAGGGGTACCCTAGCCTAAGCATAGGGGTGCCCTAGCCTAAGCCTAGGGGTGCTCTAGCCTTAGGCTAGGGGAACCCTAGCTTTGCCTAAGCCTAGGGGTGCCCTAGCCTAAGCCTATGGGTGCCCTAACCTGAGGCTAGGGGAGCCCTAGCTTTAGCCTAAGCCCTGGGGTGCCCTAGCCTAAGTCTAGGGGTGCCCTAGCCTGAACCTAGGGGTGCCCTAGCCTGAGCCTACAGGTGCCCTTTCCGTAGTCTAGCCTAGGATTGCCCTAGCCTAAGCCTAGGGGTGCCATATCTTGAGTCAAGGGGTGCCCTAGCCTGAGGCTATGGAGCCGTAGCCTTAGCCTAAGCCTAGCTGTGCCCTAGCCTAAGCCTAGGGGTGCCCTAGCCTAAGCCTAGGGGTGCCCTAGCCTTAGGTTAGGGGAGCCCTAGCCTTAGCCCAAGCCTAGGGGTGCCCAGCCTAAGCCTAGGGGTGCCTTAGCTTAAGCCAAGGGGTGCCCTAGCCTAAGCCTAGGGGAGCCCTAGCCTTAGCCTAAGCCCAGGGGTGCCCTAGCCTAAGCCTAGGTGTGCCCTAGCCTAAGCCTAGGGGTGCCCTATCCTAAGCCTAGGGGTGACCTACCCTAAGCCTTGGGGTACCCTAACCTAAGCGTAGGGGAGCCCTAGCCTTAGCCTAAGCCTAGCGGTGCCCTAGCCTAAGTCTAGGGGTGCCCTAGCCTAAGCCAAGGTGTGTCCTAGCCTAAGCCTAAGGGTGCCCTAGCCTAAGCCTAGGGGTGCACTAGCCTAAGACTAGGGGTGCCCTAGCCTAAGCCTAGGGGTGCCCTAGCCTTAGGCTAGGGAAGCCCTAGCGTTAGCCTAAGCCTAGGGGTGTCCTAGCCTAAGCCTAGGTGTACCCTAGCCTAAGCCATGGGGTGCCGTAGCCTAAGCCTAGGGGAGCCTTAGCCTTAGCCTAAGCCTAGGTGTGCCCTAGCCTAAGCCTAGGGGTGCCCTAGCCTAAGCCTAGGGGTGCACTAGCCTTAGGCTAGGGGAGCACTAGCCTTAGCCTAAGCTTAAGGGTACCCTAGCCTAAGACTAGGGGTGCCCTAGCCTAAGCCTAGGGGTGCTCTATCCTTAGGCTAGGGGAACCCTAGCCTTAGCCTAAGCCTAGGGGTGCCCTAGCCTAAGCCTAGGGGTGCCCTAACCTGAGCCTAGGGGAGCCCTAGCTTTAGCTTTAGCCTTGGGGTACTCTAGCCTAAGCCTAGGGGTGCCCTAGCCTGAGCCTTGGGGTGCCCTATCCTGAGCCTACAGGTGCCCTTTCCTTAGTCTAGCCTAGGATTGCCGTAGCTTAAGCCTAGGGGTGCCCTAGCCTTAGCCTAAGCCTAGGGGTGCCCTAGCCTAAGCCTAGGGGTGGCCTAACCTAAGCCTAGGGGTGCCTTAGCCTAAGCCTAGGGGTGCCATAGCCTAAGCCTAGGGGTGGCCTAGACTAAGCCTAGGGGTGCCCTACCCTTAGGCTAGGGGAGCCCTGATCTTACCCTAAGCCTAGGGGTGCCCTAGCCTAAGGCTAGGGGAGCCCTAGCCTTAGCCTAAGCCTACGGGTGCCCTCGCCTAAGCCTAGGGGTGCCCTAGCCTTAGGCTAGGGGAGCACTAGCCTTTGCCTAAGCCTAGGTGTGCCCTAGCCTAAGCCTAGGGGTGCCCTAGCCTGAGCCTAGGGGTGCCCTAGATTGAGCCTAAGGGTGCCCTAGCCTTAGGGTAGGGGAGCCTTAGCCTTAGCCTAAGCCTAGGGGTACCCTAGCCTAAGCCTAGGGTTGCCCTAGCCTAAGCCTAGGGGTGCTCTAGCCTTAGGCTAGGGGAACCCTAGCTTTGCCTAAGCCTAGGGGTGCCCTAGCCTAAGCCTAGGGCTGCCCTAACCTGAG
Source organism: Tenrec ecaudatus (assembly GCF_050624435.1). Lineage (NCBI taxonomy): Eukaryota > Metazoa > Chordata > Mammalia > Afrosoricida > Tenrecidae > Tenrec > Tenrec ecaudatus. The sequence continues at coordinate 2,348,827 of NW_027457640.1, read as the reverse complement.
GCTAGGGGAGCCCTAGCTTTAGCCTAAGCCCTGGGGTGCCCTAGCCTAAGTCTAGGGGTGCCCTAGCCTGAACCTAGGGGTGCCCTAGCCTGAGCCTACAGGTGCCCTTTCCTTTGTCTAGCCTAGGATTACCCTAGCCTAAGCCTAGGGGTGCCATATCCTGAGTCAAGGGGTGCCCTAGCCTGAGGCTATGGAGCCGTAGCCTTAGCCTAAGCCTAGCTGTGCCCTAGCCTAAGCCTAGGGGTGCCCTAGCCTAAGCCTAGGGGTGTCCTAGCCTTAGGTAAGGGGAGCCCTAGCCTTAGCCCAATCCTAGGGGTGCCCTAGCCTAAGCCTAGGGGTGCCTTAGCTTAAGCCAAGGGGTGCCCTAGCCTAAGCCTAGGGGAGCCCTAGCCTTAGCCTAAGCCTAGGGGTGCCCTAGCCTAAGCCTAGGGGTGCCCTATCCTAAGCCTAGGGGTGACCTACCCTAAGCCTTGGGGTACCCTAACCTAAGCGTAGGGGAGCCCTAGCCTTAGCCTAAGCCTAGGGGTGCCCTAGCCTAAGTCTAGGGGTGCCCTAGCCTAAGCCAAGGTGTGTCCTAGCCTAAGCCTAAGGGTGCCCTAGCCTAAGCCTAGGGGTGCCCTAGCCTAAGCCTAGGGGTGCCCTAGCCTTAGGCTAATGGAGCCCTAGCTTTAGCCTAAGCCTTGGGGTGCCCTAGCCTAAGCCTAGGGGTGCCCTAGCCTAAGCCTAGGGGTGCTCTAACCTTAGGCTAGGGGAGCCCTAGCCTTAGCCTAAGCCTTGGGGTTCCCTAACCTAAGCCTACGGGTGCCCTAGCCTAAGCCTAGGGGTGCCCTAGCCTGAGGCTAGGGGAGCCCTAGCTTTAGCCTAAGCCTAGGGGTGCCCTAGCTTAAGCCTAGGGGTGTCCTAGCCTGAGCCTAGGGGTGCCCTAGCCTGAGCATACAGGTGCCCTAGCCTGAGGCTAGGGGAGCCCTAACCTTAGTCGAGCCTAGGATTGCCCTAGCCTAAGCCTAGGGGTGCCATAACATGAGCCTACAGGTGCCATTTCCTTAGCCTAGCCTAGGATTGCCCTAGCCTAAGCCTAGCGGTGCATGTCCTGAGTCAAGGGGTGCCCTAGCCTGAGGCTATGGAGCCGTAGCCTTAGCCTAAGCCTAGCTGTGCCCTAGCCTAAGCCTAGGGGTGCCCTAGCCTAAGCCTAGGGTTGCCCTAGCCTTAGGTTAGGGGAGCCCTAGCCTTAGCCTAAGCCTAGGGGTGCCCTAGCCTAAGCCTAGGGGTGCCTTAGCCTAAGCCAAGGGGTGCCCTAGCCTAAGCCTAGCTGTGCCCTAGCCTAAGCCTAGGGGTGCCCTAGCCTTAGGTTAGGGGAGCCCTAGCCTTAGCCTAAGCCTAGGGGTGCCCTAGCCTAAGCCTAGGGGTGCCTTAGCCTAAGCCAAGGGGTGCCCTAGCCTAAGCCTAGGTGTGCCCTAGCCTACGCCAAGGGGTGCCCTAGCCTAAGCCGAGGGGTGCCCTAGCCTAAGCCTAGGGGAGCCCTAGCCATAGCCTAAGCCTAGGTGTGCCCTACCCTAAGCCTAGGGGTGCCATAGCCTAAGCCGAGGGGTGCCCTAGCCTTAGTCTAAGGGAGCCCTAGCCTTAGCCTAAGCCTAGGGGTACCCTAGCCTAAGCCTAGGCGTGCCCTAACCTAAGCCTAGCGGTGCTCTAGCATTAGGCTAAGGGAACGCTAGCCTTAGCCTTAGCCTAGGGGTGCCCTAGCCTAAGCCTAGGGGTGCCCTAGCCTGAGCCTATGGGTGCCCTTTCCTTAGTCTAGCCTAGGATTACCCTAGCCTAAGCCTAGGGGTGTCATAGCCTGAGTCTAGGTGTGCCCTAGCCTGAGGCTAGGGGAGCCGTAGCCTTAGCCTAAGCCTAGCTGTGCCCTAGCCTAAGCCTAGGGGTGCCCTAGCCTAAACCTAGGGGTGCCCTAGCCTTAGCCTAAGGGTAGGAGTGCCCTAGCCTAAGCCTAGGGGTGCTCTAGCCTTAGCCTAGGGGTGCCCTAGCCTAAGCCTAGGGGTGTCCTAGCCTAAGCCTAGGGGTGCCATAGCCTAAGCCTAGGGGTGCCGTAGACTAAGTCTAGTGGTGCCATAACAATAGGCTAGGGGAGCACTAATCTTACCCTAAGCCTAGGGGTGCCCTAGCCTAAGCTTAGGGGTGCCCTCTCCTTAGGCTAGGGGAGCCCTAGCCTTAGCCTAAGCCTAGGTGTGCCCTAGCCTAAGCCTAGCGGTGCCCTCGCCGAAGCCTCGGGGTACCCTAGCCCAAGCCAAGGGGTGCCCTAGCCTTAGGCTAGGGATGCCCTAGCCTTACCCTAAGCCTAGGGCTGCCCTAGCCCAAGCCAAGGGGTGCCCTAGCCTAAGCCTAGGGGTGCCCTAGCCTTAGGCTAGGGAAGACCTAGCCTTAGCCTAAGCCTAGGGGAGTCCTAGCCTAAGCCTAGGTGTGCCCTAGCCAAAGCCATGGGGTGCCGTAGCCTAAGCCTAGGGGAGCCCTAGCCTTAGCCTAAGCCTAGGTGTGCCATAGCCTAAGCCTAGGGGTGCCCTAGCCTAAGCCTAGGGGTGCCCTAGCCTTAGGATAGGGGAGCACTAGCCTTAGCCTAAGCCTAGGGGTACCCTAGCCTAAGACTAGGGGAACCCTAGCCTAAGCCTAGGGGTGCTCTATCCTTAGGCTAGGGGAACCCTAGCCTTAGCCTAAGCCTAGGGGTGCCCTAGCCTAAGCCTAGGGGTGCCCTAACCTGAGCCTAGGGGAGCCCTAGCTATAGCTTTAGCCTTGGGGTACCCTAGCCTAAGCCTAGGGGTGCCCTAGCCTGAGCCTATTGGTGCCCTATCCTGAGCCTACAGGTGCCCTTTCCTTAGTCTAGCCTAGGATTGCCGTAGCTTAAGCCTAGGGGTGCCCTAGCCTTAGCCTTAGCCTAGGGGTGCCCTAGTCTAAGACTAGGGGTGGCCTAACCTAAGCCTAGGGGTGCCATAGCCTAAGCCTAGGGGTGCCCTAGACTAAGCCTAGGGGTGCCCTAACCTTAGGCTAGGGGAGCCCTGATCTTACCCTAAGCCTAGGGGTCCCCTAGCCTAAGGCTAGGGGAGCCCTAGCCTTAGCCTAAGCCTACGGGTGCCCTAGCCTAAGCCTAGGGGTGCCCTAGCCTTAGGCTAGGGGAGCCCTAGCCTTTGCCTAAGCCTAGGTGTGCCCTAGCCTAAGCCTAGGGGTGCCCTAGCCTGAGCCTAGGGGTGCCCTAGCCTGAGCCTAGGGGTGCCCTAGCCTTAGGGTAGGGGAGCCCTAGCCTTAGCCTAAGCCTAGTGGTACCCTAGCCTAAGCCTAGGGGTGCCCTAGCCTAAGCCTAGGGGTGCTCTAGCCTTAGGCGAGGGGATCCCTAGCTTTGCCTAAGCCTAGGGGTGCCCTAGCCTAAGCCTAGGGGTGCCCTAACCTGAGGCTAGGGGAGCCCTAGCTTTAGCCTAAGCCCTGGGGTGCCTGAGCCTAAGCCTAGGGGTGTCCTAGACTGAACCTAGGGGTGCCCTAGCCTGAGCCTACAGGTGCCCTTTCCTTAATCTAGCCTAGGATTGCCCTAGCCTAATCCTAGGGGTGCCATATCCTGAGTCAAGGGGTGCCCTAGCCTGAGGCTATGGAGCCGTAGCCTTAGCCTAAGCCTAGCTGTGCCCTAGCCTAAGCCTAGGGGTGCCCTAGCCTAAGCCTAGGGGTGCCCTAGCCTTAGGTTAGGGGAGCCCTAGCCTTAGCCCAAGCCTAGGGGTGCCCTAGCCTAAGCCTAGGGGTGCCTTAGCTTAAGCCAAGGGGTGCCCTAGCCTAAGCCTAGGGGAGCCCTAGACTTAGCCTAAGCCTAGGGGTGCCCTAGCCTAAGCCTAGGTGTGCCCTAGCCTAAGCCTAGGGGTGCCCTATCCTAAGCCTAGGGGTGACCTACCCTAAGCCTTGGGGTACCCTAACCTAAGCGTACGGGAGCCCTAGCCTTAGCCTAAGCCTAGGGGTGCCCTAGCCTAAGTCTAGGGGTGCCCTAGCCTAAGCCAAGGTGTGTCCTAGCCTAAGCCTAAGGGTGCCCTAACCTAAGCCTAGGGGTGCACTAGCCTAAGCCTAGGGGTGCCCTAGCCTAAGCCTAGGGGTGCCCTAGCCTAAGCCTAGGCGTGCCCTAGCCTAAGCCTAGGTGTGCCCTAGCCTAAGCCTAGGAGAGGCCAAGCCTTAGGCTAGGGAGCACTAGCCTTAGCCTAAGCCTAGGGGTGTCCTAGCCTAAGCCTAGGGGTGCCCTAGCCTAACCCTAGGGGTGCCCTAGCCTTAGGCTAATGGAGCCCTAGCCTTAGCCTAAGCCTAGGGGTACCCTATCCTAAGCCTAGGGGTGCCCTAGCCTAAGCCTAGGGGTGCTCTAACCTTAGGCTAGGGGAGCCCTAGCCTTAGCCTAAGCCTTGGGGTTCCCTAACCTAAGCCTACGGGTGCCCTAGCCTAAGCCTAGGGGTGCCCTAGCCTGAGGCTAGGGGAGCCCTAGCTTTAGCCTAAGCCTAGGGGTGCCCTAGCTTAAGCCTAGGGGTGTCCTAGCCTGAGCCTAGGGGTGCCCTAGCCTGAGCATACAGGTGCCCTAGCCTGAGGCTAGGGGAGCCCTAACCTTAGTCGAGCCTAGGATTGCCCTAGCCTAAGCCTAGGGGTGCCATAACATGAGCCTACAGGTGCCATTTCCTTAGCCTAGCCTAGGATTGCCCTAGCCTAAGCCTAGCGGTGCATGTCCTGAGTCAAGGGGTGCCCTAGCCTGAGGCTATGGAGCCGTAGCCTTAGCCTAAGCCTAGCTGTGCCCTAGCCTAAGCCTAGGGGTGCCCTAGCCTAAGCCTAGGGTTGCCCTAGCCTTAGGTTAGGGGAGCCCTAGCCTTAGCCTAAGCCTAGGGGTGCCCTAGCCTAAGCCTAGGGGTGCCTTAGCCTAAGCCAAGGGGTGCCCTAGCCTAAGCCTAGGTGTGCCCTAGCCTACGCCAAGGGGTGCCCTAGCCTAAGCCGAGGGGTGCCCTAGCCTAAGCCTAGGGGAGCCCTAGCCATAGCCTAAGCCTAGGTGTGCCCTACCCTAAGCCTAGGGGTGCCATAGCCTAAGCCGAGGGGTGCCCTAGCCTTAGTCTAAGGGAGCCCTAGCCTTAGCCTAAGCCTAGGGGTACCCTAGCCTAAGCCTAGGCGTGCCCTAACCTAAGCCTAGCGGTGCTCTAGCATTAGGCTAAGGGAACGCTAGCCTTAGCCTAAGCCTAGGGGTGCCCTAGCCTAAGCCTAGGGGTGCCCTAGCCTGAGCCTATGGGTGCCCTTTCCTTAGTCTAGCCTAGGATTACCCTAGCCTAAGCCTAGGGGTGTCATAGCCTGAGTCTAGGTGTGCCCTAGCCTGAGGCTAGGGGAGCCGTAGCCTTAGCCTAAGCCTAGCTGTGCCCTAGCCTAAGCCTAGGGGTGCCCTAGCCTAAACCTAGGGGTGCCCTAGCCTTAGCCTAAGGGTAGGGGTGCCCTAGCCTAAGCCTAGGGGTGCTCTAGCCTTAGCCTAGGGGTGCCCTAGCCTAAGCCTAGGGGTGTCCTAGCCTAAGCCTAGGGGTGCCATAGCCTAAGCCTAGGGGTGCCGTAGACTAAGTCTAGTGGTGCCATAACAATAGGCTAGGGGAGCACTAATCTTACCCTAAGCCTAGGGGTGCCCTAGCCTAAGCTTAGGGGTGCCCTCTCCTTAGGCTAGGGGAGCCCTAGCCTTAGCCTAAGCCTAGGTGTGCCCTAGCCTAAGCCTAGCGGTGCCCTCGCCGAAGCCTCGGGGTACCCTAGCCCAAGCCAAGGGGTGCCCTAGCCTTAGGCTAGGGATGCCCTAGCCTTACCCTAAGCCTAGGGCTGCCCTAGCCCAAGCCAAGGGGTGCCCTAGCCTAAGCCTAGGGGTGCCCTAGCCTTAGGCTAGGGAAGACCTAGCCTTAGCCTAAGCCTAGGGGAGTCCTAGCCTAAGCCTAGGTGTGCCCTAGCCAAAGCCATGGGGTGCCGTAGCCTAAGCCTAGGGGAGCCCTAGCCTTAGCCTAAGCCTAGGTGTGCCATAGCCTAAGCCTAGGGGTGCCCTAGCCTAAGCCTAGGGGTGCCCTAGCCTTAGGATAGGGGAGCACTAGCCTTAGCCTAAGCCTAGGGGTACCCTAGCCTAAGACTAGGGGAACCCTAGCCTAAGCCTAGGGGTGCTCTATCCTTAGGCTAGGGGAACCCTAGCCTTAGCCTAAGCCTAGGGGTGCCCTAGCCTAAGCCTAGGGGTGCCCTAACCTGAGCCTAGGGGAGCCCTAGCTATAGCTTTAGCCTTGGGGTACCCTAGCCTAAGCCTAGGGGTGCCCTAGCCTGAGCCTATTGGTGCCCTATCCTGAGCCTACAGGTGCCCTTTCCTTAGTCTAGCCTAGGATTGCCGTAGCTTAAGCCTAGGGGTGCCCTAGCCTTAGCCTTAGCCTAGGGGTGCCCTAGTCTAAGACTAGGGGTGGCCTAACCTAAGCCTAGGGGTGCCATAGCCTAAGCCTAGGGGTGCCCTAGACTAAGCCTAGGGGTGCCCTAACCTTAGGCTAGGGGAGCCCTGATCTTACCCTAAGCCTAGGGGTCCCCTAGCCTAAGGCTAGGGGAGCCCTAGCCTTAGCCTAAGCCTACGGGTGCCCTAGCCTAAGCCTAGGGGTGCCCTAGCCTTAGGCTAGGGGAGCCCTAGCCTTTGCCTAAGCCTAGGTGTGCCCTAGCCTAAGCCTAGGGGTGCCCTAGCCTGAGCCTAGGGGTGCCCTAGCCTGAGCCTAGGGGTGCCCTAGCCTTAGGGTAGGGGAGCCCTAGCCTTAGCCTAAGCCTAGTGGTACCCTAGCCTAAGCCTAGGGGTGCCCTAGCCTAAGCCTAGGGGTGCTCTAGCCTTAGGCGAGGGGATCCCTAGCTTTGCCTAAGCCTAGGGGTGCCCTAGCCTAAGCCTAGGGGTGCCCTAACCTGAGGCTAGGGGAGCCCTAGCTTTAGCCTAAGCCCTGGGGTGCCTGAGCCTAAGCCTAGGGGTGTCCTAGACTGAACCTAGGGGTGCCCTAGCCTGAGCCTACAGGTGCCCTTTCCTTAATCTAGCCTAGGATTGCCCTAGCCTAATCCTAGGGGTGCCATATCCTGAGTCAAGGGGTGCCCTAGCCTGAGGCTATGGAGCCGTAGCCTTAGCCTAAGCCTAGCTGTGCCCTAGCCTAAGCCTAGGGGTGCCCTAGCCTAAGCCTAGGGGTGCCCTAGCCTTAGGTTAGGGGAGCCCTAGCCTTAGCCCAAGCCTAGGGGTGCCCTAGCCTAAGCCTAGGGGTGCCTTAGCTAAAGCCAAGGGGTGCCGTAGCCTAAGCCTAGGGGAGCCCTAGACTTAGCCTAAGCCTAGGGGTGCCCTAGCCTAAGCCTAGGTGTGCCCTAGCCTAAGCCTAGGGGTGCCCTATCCTAAGCCTAGGGGTGACCTACCCTAAGCCTTGGGGTACCCTAACCTAAGCGTACGGGAGCCCTAGCCTTAGCCTAAGCCTAGGGGTGCCCTAGCCTAAGTCTAGGGGTGCCCTAGCCTAAGCCAAGGTGTGTCCTAGCCTAAGCCTAAGGGTGCCCTAACCTAAGCCTAGGGGTGCACTAGCCTAAGCCTAGGGGTGCCTTAGCCTAAGCCTAGGGGTGCCCTAGCCTAAGCCTAGGCGTGCCCTAGCCTAAGCCTAGGTGTGCCCTAGCCTAAGCCTAGGAGAGGCCAAGCCTTAGGCTAGGGAGCACTAGCCTTAGCCTAAGCCTAGGGGTGTCCTAGCCTAAGCCTAGGGGTGCCCTAGCCTAACCCTAGGGGTGCCCTAGCCTTAGGCTAATGGAGCCCTAGCCTTAGCCTAAGCCTAGGGGTACCCTATCCTAAGCCTAGGGGTGCCCTAGCCTAAGCCTAGAGTTTCCCTAGCCTAAGCCTACGGGTGCCCTAGCCTTAGGCTAGGGGAGCCCTAGCTTTAGCCTAAGCCTAGGGGTGCCCTAGCCTAAGCCTAGGGGTGCCCTAGCCTAAGCCTAGGGGTGCTCTAGCCTTAGGCTAGGGGAGCCCTAGCCTTAGCCTAAGACCTGGGGTTCCCTAACCTAAGCCTACGAGTGCCCTAGCCTAAGCCTAGGGGTGCCCTAGCCTGAGGCTAGGGGAGCCCTAGCTTTAGCCTAAGCCTAGGCGTGCCCTAGCCTAAGCCTAGGGGTGCCCTAGCCTGAGCCTAGGGGTGCCCTAGCCTGAGCCTACAGGTGCCCTAGCTTGAGGCTAGGGGAGCCCTAGCCTTAGTCTAGCCTAGGATTGCCCTAGCCTAATCCTAGGGGTGCCATAGTATGAGCCTACAGGTGCCCTTTCCTTAGTCTAGCCTAGGATTGCCCTATCCTAAGCCTAGGGGTGCCATATCCTGAGTTTAGGGGTGCCCTAGCCTGAGGCTATGGAGCCGTAGCCTTAGCCTAAGCCTAGCTGTGCCCTAGCCTAAGCCTAGGGGTGCCCTAGCCTAAGCCTAGGGGTGCCCTAGCCTTAGGTTAGGGGAGCCCTAGCCTTAGCCTAAGCCTAGGGGTGCCCTAGCCTAAGCCTAGGGGTGCCTTAGCCTAAGCCAAGGGGTGCCCTAGCCTAAGCCTAGGGGAGCCCTAGCCTTAGCCTAAGCCTAGGGGTGCCCTAGCCTAAGCCTAGGTGTGCCCTAGCCTACGCCAAGGGGTGCCCTAGCCTAAGCCTAGGGGAGCCCTAGCCTTAGCCGAAGCCTAGGTGTGCCCTAGCCTAAGCCTAGGGGTGCCCTATCCTAAGCCTAGGGGTGACTTACCCTAAGCCTTGTGGTACCCTAACCTAAGCGTAGGGGAGCCCTAGCCTTAGCCTAAGCCTAGGGGTGCCCTCGTCTAAGCCTAAGGGTGCCCTAGCCTTAGGCTAATGGAGCCCTAGCCTTAGCCTAAGCCTAGGGGTACCCTATCCTAAGCCTAGAGTTGCCCTAGCCTAAGCCTACGGGTGCCCTAGCCTTAGGCTAGGGGAGCCCTAGCTTTAACCTAAGCCAAGGTGTGTCCTAGTCTAAGCCTAGGGGTGCCCTAGCATAAGCCTAGGTGTGCACTAGCGTAAGCCTAGGGGTGCCCTAGCCTAAGCCTAGGGGTGCCCTAGCCTAAGCCTAGGGGAGGCCTAGCCTTAGGCTAGGGAGCACTAGCCTTAGCCTAAGCCTAGGGGTGTCCTAGCCTAAACCTAGGGGTGCCCTAACCTAACCCTAGGGGTGCCCTAGCCTTAGGCTAATGGAGCCCTAGCCTTAGCCTTAGCTTAGGGGTGCCCTAGCCTAAACCAAGGGGTGCCCAAGCCTAAGCCTAGGGGTGCCCTACCCAAAGCCTGGGGGTACCCTAGCCTAAGCCTAGAGTTGCCCTAGCCTAAGCCTACGGGTGCCCTAGCCTTAGGTTAGGGGAGCCCTAGCCTTAGCCTAAGCCTAGGGGTGCCCTAGCCTAAGCCTAGGGGTGCCCTAGCCTAAGCCTAGGGGTGCTCTAGCCTTAGGCTAGGGGAGCCCTAGCCTTATCCTAAGCCTTGGGGTGCCCTAGCCTAAGCCTAGGGGTGCCCTAGCCTAAGCCTAGGGGTGCTCTAGCCTTAGGCTAGGGGAGCCCTACCCTTAGCCTAAGCCTTGGGGTGCCCTAGCCTAAGTCTACGGGTGCCCTAGCCTAAGCCTAGGGGTGCCCTAGCCTGAGTCTACAGGTGCCCTAGCCTGAGGCTAGGGGAGCCCTAGCCTTAGTCTAGCCTAGGTTTACCCTAGCCTAAGCCTAGGGGTGCCCTAGCCTAAGCCTAGGGGTGCCGTAGCCTAAGCCTAGCGGTGCCCTAGCCTAAGCCTTGGGGTGCCCCAGCCTAAGCTTAGGGGTGCCCTAGCCTAAGTCTAGGGGTGCCCTAGGCTAGGCTTAGGGGTGCCCTAGCCTAAGCCTAAGGGTGCCCTAGCTAAGCCTAGGGGTGCCCTAGCCTTAGCCTAGGGGAGCCCTAGCCTAAGTCTAAGCCTAGTGGTGCCCTAGCCTAAGCGAAGGAGTGCCCTAGCCTAAGCCTAGGGGTGCCCTAGCCTGAGCCTAGGGGTGCCCTAGCCTGAGCCTACAGGTACCCTAGCCTGAGGCTAGGGGAGGCCTAGCCTTAGTCTAGCCTAGGATTGCCCTAGCCTAAGCCTAGGGGTGGAATAGAATGAGTCTAGGGTTGCCCTAGCCTGTGGCTAGGGGAGCCGTAGCCTTAGCCTAAGCCTAGGGGTGCCCTAGCCTAAGCCTTGGGTTGCCCTAGCCTAAGCTTAGGGGTACCCTAGCCTAAGTCTAGGGGTACGCTAGCCTAAGCCTAGGGGTGCCCTAGCCTAAGCCTAGCGGCGCCCTAGCTTAAGCCTAGGGGAGCCCTAGTCTACGTCTAAGCCTAGGGGTGCCCTAGCTGAAGCTTTTGGGTTCCCTAGCCTAAGCCTAGGGGTGCTCTAGCCTTAGGCTAGGGAAGCCCTAGCCTTAGCCTAAGCCTAGGGGTGCCCTAACCTAAGCCTAGGGGTGCCCTAGCCTGAGCCTAGAGGTGCCCTAGCCTGAGCCTACGGGTGCCCTAACCTGAGGATAGGGGAGCCCTAGCATTAGTCTAGCCTAGGATTGCCCTAGCCTAAGCCTAGGGGTGTCATAGCCTGAGTCTAGGGGTGCAGTAGCCAGAGGCTAGGGGAGCCTTAGCCTTAGCCTAAGCCATGGGGAACCCTAGCTAAAGCCTTGGGGTGCCCATCCTAAGCCTAGGGTTGCCCTAGCCTAAGCCTAGGGGTGCCCTAGCCTTAGGCTAGGGGAGCCCTAGCCTTTTCCTAAGCATATGGGTGCCCTAGTCTAAGCCTAGGTGTGCCCTTTCCTGAGCCTAGGGGTGCCATAGCCTTAGGCTAGGGAAGCCCTAGCCTTAGCCTTAGCCTAGGGGTGCCCTAGTCTAAGCCTAGGGGTGCCCTAGCCTGAGCCTAGGGGTGCCCTAGTCTGAGGCTAGGGGTGCCCTAGCCTAAGCCTACGGGTGTTCTAGCCTAAGCCTAGGGGTGCCCTAGCCTAAGCCTAGGGGTGCCATAGCCTTAGACAAGGGGAGCCCTAGCCTTAGCCTAAGCCTTGGGGCGCCCTAGCCTAAACCTATGGGTGCCCTAGCCTAAGCCTAGGGGTGCCCTAGCCTAAACCGAGGGGTGCCCTAGCCTAAGCTTAGGGTTGTCCCAGCCTAAGGCTAGGGGTGTCCTAGCCTTAGTCTAGTGGAGCCCTAGCCTTAGCCTAAGCCTAGGGGTGCCCTATCCTAAGCCTAGGGGTGAACTATCCTAAGCCTAGGGGTGCCCTACCCTAAGGCTAGGGGTGCTCTAGCCAAAGCCTAGGGGTGCCCTAGCCTTAGGCTAGGGGAGCCCTAGCCTTAGCCAAAGCCTTGGGGTGCCCTAGCCTAAGCCTAGGGGTGCCCTATCCTAAGCCTAGGGGTTCCCTAGCCCAAGCCTAGGGATGCCCTAGCGTTAGGCTAGAGGAGCCCTAGCCTTAGCCTAAGCCTAGGGGTACCCTAGCCTAAGCCTAGGGGTGCCCTAGCCTAAGTCTAGGGGTGCCTTAGCCAAAGCTTAGGGGTACCCTAGCCTAAGCCAAAGCCTAGGGGTGCCCCAGCCTAAGCCTAGGGGTGCACTAGCCTAAGCCTAGGGGTGCCTTAGCCTAAGCCTAGGGGTCCCCTAGTCTTAGCCTAAGCCTAGGGGTGCCCTAGCCTAAGCCAAGTGGTGCCCTAGCCTAAGCCTAGGGGTGCCTTAGCCTAAGCCTAGGGGTCCCCTAGCCTTAGCCTAAGCCAGGGGTGCCCTAGCCTAAGCCTAGGGGTGCCCTAGCCTAAGCCTAGGGGTGCCCTAGCCTAAGCATAGGGGTGCCTTAGCCTAAGCCTAGGGGTCCCCTAGCCTTAGCCTAAGCCTAGGGGTGCCATAGCCAAAGCCTAGGGATGCCCTAGCCTAAGCCTAGGGGAGCCCTAGCTTTAGCCTAAGCCTAGGGGTGCCCTAGCCTAAACCTAGGGGTTCCCTAACCTAAGCCTAGGGGTGCTTTAGCCTAAGTCTAGGGGTCCCCTAGCCATAGCCTAAGCCTTGGGTTGCCCGAGCCTAAGCCTACGGTTGCCCTAGCCTAAGCCTAGCGATGCCCTAGCCTTAGGCTAGGGGACACCTAGCCTTAGCCTACGTCTAGGGGTGCCCTAGCCTAAGCTTAGTGGTACCCTAGCCTAAACCTAGGGGTGCTTTTGCCTGAGCCTAGGGGTGCCCTAGCCTGAGCCTACGGGTGCCCTAGCCTGAGGCTAGGGGAGCCCTAGCCTTAGTCTAGCCTAGGAATGCCCTAGCCTAAGCCTAGGGTTGCCATAACCTGAGTCTAGGGGTGCCCACGCCTTAGGCTAGGGAAGCCTTAGCCTTAGCCTAAGCCTAGGGGTGCTCTAGCCTAAGCCTAGGGATGCCCTAGGCTTAGCCTAGGGGTGCCCTAGCCTTAGGCTAGGGGAGCGCATGCCTTAGCCTAAGCCTAGGGGTGTCCTAGCCTAAGCCTAGGGGTGCCCTAGCCTAAGGCTAAAAGTACCCTTGCCTAAGCCTTGAGGTGTCCTAGCCTATGCCTAGGGATGCCCTAGCCTAACCCTAGGGGTGCCCTAGCCTTAGGCTAGTGGAGCCCTAGCCTTAGCCTTAGCCTAGGGGTGCCCTAGCCTAAGCCAAGGGGTGCCCTAGCCAAAGCCTAAAGGTGCCCTACCCAAAGCCTAGGGGTGCCCTAGCCTTAGGCTAGGGGACTCCAAGCCTTAGCCTAAGCTAGGTGTACCCTAGCCTAAGCCTAGGGGTGCCCTAGCCTAAGCCTATAGTTGCCCTAGCCTCAGCCTACGGGTGCCCTAGCCTTATGCTAGGGGATCCCTATTTAGCCTAAGCTTGTGGTGCCCTACCCTAAGCCTAGGGGTGCCCTAGCCTAAGCCTAGGGGTGCCCTAGCCTAAACCTAGGGGTGCCCTAGCCTAAGCCTAGGGTTGTCCCAGCCTAAGGCTAGGGGTGTCCTAGCCTTAGTCTAGTATAGCCCTAGCCTTAGCTTAAGCCTAGGGGTGCCATATCCTAAGCCTAGGGGTGAACTATCCTAAGCCTAGGGGTGCCCTACCCTAACCCTAGGGGTTCTCTAGCCAAAGCCTAGGGGTGCCCTAGCCTAAGTCTCGGGGTGCCGTAGCCAAAGCCTAGGGGTACGCTAGCCTTAGGCTCGTGGAGCCCTAGCCTTAGCCTAAGCCTAGGGGTGCCCCACCTTAAGTGTAGGCGTGCCCTAGCCTAACCCTTGGGGTGCCCTAGCCTAAGCCTAGGGGTGCCCTAGACTAAACCTAGGAGTCCCCTAGCTTAGCCTAAGCTTAGGGGTCCCCTAGCCTAAGCCTAAGCCTAGGGGTGCCCCAGCCTAAGCCTAGGGGTGCACTAACCTAAGCCTAGGGGTGCCTTAGCCTAAGCCTAGGGGTCCCCTAGTCTTAGCCTAAGCCTAGGGGTGCCCTAGCCTAAGCCAAGTGGTGCCCTAGCCTAAGCCTAGGGGTGCCTTAGCCTAAGCCTAGGGGTCCCCTAGCCTTAGCCTAAGCCAGGGGTGCCCTAGCCTAAGCCTAGGGGTGTCCTAGCCTAAGCCTAGGGGTGCCCTAGCCTAAGCCTAGGGGTGCCTTAGCTTAAGCCTAGGGGTCCCCTAGCCCTAGCCTAAGCCTAGGGGTGCCATAGCCAAAGCCTAGGGATGCCCTAGCCTAAGCCTAGGGGAGCCCTAGCTTTAGCCTAAGCCTAGGGGTGCCCTAGCCTAAACCTAGGTGTTCCCTAACCTAAGCCTAGGGGTGCTTTAGCCTAAGCCTAGGGGTCCCCTAGCCATAGCCTAAGCCTTGGGGTGCCCGAGCCTAAGCCTATGGTTGCCCTAGCCTAAGCCTAGCGATGCCCTAGCCGTAGGCTAGGGGACACCTAGCCTTAGCCTACGTCTAGGGGTGCCCTAGCCTAAGCTTAGTGGTGCCCTAGCCTAAACCTAGGGGTGCCTTTGCCTGAGCCTAGGGGTGCCATAGCCTGAGCCTACGGGTGCCTTAGCCTGAGGCTAGGGGAGCCCTAGCCTTAGCCTTAGCCTAGGGGTGCCCTAGCCTAAGACAAGGGGTGCCCTAGCCAAATCCTAAAGGTGCCCTACCCAAAGCCTAGGGGTGCCCTAGCCTTAGGCTAGGGGACTCCAAGCCTTAGCCTAAGCCTAGGTGTACCCTAGCCTAAGCCTAGGGGTGCCCTAGCATAAGCCTATAGTTGCCCTAGCCTCAGCCTACGGGTGCCCTAGCCTTATGCTAGGGGAGCCCTAGCTTTAGCCTAAGCTTGGGGTGCCCTAGTCTAAACCTAGGGGTGCCCTAGCCTAAGCCTAGGGGTGCTCTAGCCTTAGGTTAGGGGAGCCCTAGCCTTAGCCTAAGCCTTGGGGTGCCCTAGCCTAAGCCTACGGGTGCCCTAGCCTAAGCCTAGGGGTGCCCTAGCCTGAGGCTAGGGGAGCCCTAGCTTTAGCCTAAGCCTAGGGGTGCCCTAGCCTAAGCCTAGGGCTGCCCTAGCCTGAGCCTAGGGGTGCCCTAGCGTGAGCATACAGGTACCCTATCCACAGGCTTGGGGAGCCCTAGCCTTAGTCTAGCCTAGGATTGCCCTAGCTTAAGCCTAGGAGTGCCATAGCATGAGTCTAGGGGTGCCCTAGCCTGTGGCTAGGGGAGCCGTAGCCTTAGCCTAAGCCTAGGGGTGCCCTAGCCTAAGCCTAGGGGTGCCGTAGCCTAAGCATTGGGGTGCCCTAGCCTAAGCTTAGGGGTGCCCTAGCCTAAGTCTAGGGGTGCCCTAGCCTAAGCCTAGGGGTGCCCTAGCCTAAGACTAAGCCTAGTGGTGCCCTAGCCTAAGCCTAGGGGTGCCCTAGCCTTAGGCTAGGGGAGCCCTAGCCTTAACCTAAGCCTAGGGGTGCCCTAGCCTAAGCCTAGGGGTGCTCAAGCCTTAGGCTAGGGGATCCCTAGCCTTAGCCTAAGCCTAGGGGTGCCCTAGCCTAAGCCTAGGGGTGCCCTAGCCTGAGCCTACGGGTGCCCTAGCCTGAGACTACGGGTGCCGTAGCCTGAGGATAGGGGAGCCCTAGCGTTAGTCTAGCCAAGGATTGCCCTAGCCTAAGCCTAGGGGTGTCATAGCCTGAGTCTAGGGGTGCACTAGCTATAGGCTAGGGGAGCCCTAGCCTTTATCTAAGCATTGGGTGCCCTAGTCTAAGCCTAGGGGTGCCCTTTCCTGAGCCTAGGGGTGCTGTAGCCTTAGGCTAGGGGAGCCCTAGCCTTAGACTAAGCCTAGGGGTGCCCTAGTCTAAGCCTAGGGGTGCCGTAGCCTGAGCCTAGGGGTGCCCTAGTCTGAGGCTAGGGGAGCCCTAGCCTTATCCTAAGCCTAGGATTGCCCTAGCCTAAGGTTAGGGGTGCCCTAACCTGAGTCTAGGGGTGCCCTAACCTGAGGCTAGTGGAGCCCTAGCCTTAGCCTAAGCCTAGGGGTGCCCTATCCTAAGCCTAGGGGTGCCCTACCCTAAGCCTAGGGGAGCCCTAGCCTAAGCCTAGTGTTGCCCTAGCCTAAGCCTAGGGTTGCCCTAGCCTAAGCCTAGGGTTGCCCTAGCCTAAGCCTAGGGGTGCCCTATCCTTAGGCTAGGGGAGCTCTAGCCGTAGGCTAGGGGAGCCCTAGCCGTAGCCTAAGCCTAGGGGTACCCTATCCTAAGCCTAGGGGTGCCCTAGCCTAAGCCTAGAGTTGCCCTAGCCTAAGCCTACGGGTGCCCTAGCCTTAGACTAGGGGAGCCCTAGCTTTAGCCTAAGCCTAGGGGTGCCCTAGCCTAAGCCTAGGGGTGCCCTAGCCTATGCCTAGGGGTGCCCTAGCCTTAGGCTAGGGGAGCCGTAGCCTTAGCCTAAGCCTAGGGGTGCCCTAGCCTATGCCTAGGGGTGCCCTAGCCTTAGGCTAGGTGAGCCCTAGCCTTAGCCTAAGCCTAGGGGTGCCCTAGCCTAAGCCTAGGGGTGCCCTAGCCTAAGACTAGGGGTGCCCTAGCCTAAGCTTAGGGGTGCCCTAGCCTAAGCCTAGGGGTGCCTTAGCCTAAGCCTAGGTGTGCCCTAAGGGTAGGCTAGGGGAGCCCTAGCCTTAGCCTAAGCCTAGGGGTGCCCTAGCATAAGTC
The DNA here is from genome assembly GCF_050624435.1 of Tenrec ecaudatus. Lineage (NCBI taxonomy): Eukaryota > Metazoa > Chordata > Mammalia > Afrosoricida > Tenrecidae > Tenrec > Tenrec ecaudatus. The sequence continues at coordinate 2,332,776 of NW_027457640.1, read as the reverse complement.
TAGGGGTGCCCTAGCCTAAGCCTAGGGGTGCCCTAGGCTAAGACTAGGGGTGCCCTAGCCTAAACTTAGGGGTGCCCTAGCCTAAGCCTAGGGGTGCCTAGCCTAAGCCTAGGTGTGCCCTAGGGTTAGGCTAGGGGATCCCTAGCCTTAGCCTAAGCCTATGGGTGCCCTAGCCTAAGCCTAGGGGTGCCCTAGCCGAAGCCTAGGGGTGCCCTAGCCTAAGCCTAGGGGTGCGCTAGCCTCAGCCTAGGGGTGCCTTAGCCTAAGCCTAGGGGTTCCCTAGCCATAGCCTAAGCCTTGGGGTGCCCGAGCCTAAGCCTACGGTTGCCCTAGCCTAAGCCTAGCGATGCCCTAGCCTTAGGCTAGGGGACCCCTAGCCGTAGCCTACGTCTAGGGGTGCCCTAGCCTAAGCCTAGGGGTGCCCTTGCCTGAGTCTAGGGGTGCCCTAGCCTGAGCCTATGGGTGCCCTAGCCTGAGGCTAGGGGAGCCCTAGCCTTAGTCTAGCCTAGGATTGCCCTAGCCTAAGCCTATGGGTGCCATAGCCTGAGTCTAGGGGTGCCCGCGCCTTAGGCTAGGGGATTCCTAGCCTTAGACTAAGCCTAGGGGTGCCCTAGCCTAAGCGTAGGGATGCCCTAGGCTTAGCCTAGGGGTGCCCTAGCCTTAGGCTAGTGGAGCCGTAGCCTTAGCCTACGCCTAGGGGTGTCCTAGCCTAAGCCTAGGGGTGCCCTAGCCTAAGGCTAAAAGTGCCCTTGCCTAAGCCTACGAGTGCTCTAGCCTAAGCCTATGGGTGCCCTAGCCTTAGGCTAGGCTAGCCCTAGCCTTAGCCTAAGCCTAGGTTGCCCTAGCCTAAGCCTATGGCTGCCCTAGCCTAAGCCTAGGGGTACCCTAACCTAAGCCTAGGGGTGCCCTAGCCTATGCCTAAGGGTGACCTAGCCTTAGGCTAGGGGAGCACTAGCCTTAGCCTAAGCCTAGGGGTGCCCTAGCCTAAACCTTGGGGTGCCCTAGCCTAAGCCTAGGGGTGCCCTAACCTATGCCTAGGGGTGCCCTAGCCTGAGGCTATGGGAGCCGTAGCCTTAGCCTAAGCCTAGGGGTGCCCTAGCCTAAGCCTAGGGTTGCCCTAGCCTAAGCCTAGGGGTGCCCTACCCTAAGCCTAGGGGTGCCCTAGCCGTAGGCTAGGGGTGCACTAGCCTTAGTCTAAGCCTAGGGGTGTCCTAGCCTAAGCTTAGGGGTGCCCTAGCCTATGCCTAGGGGTGCCCTAGCCTAAGCCTAGGGTTGCCCTAGCATAAGCCTAGGGGTGCCCTAGCCTTAGGCTAGGGGAGCACTAGCCTTAGGCTAGGGGAGCCCTAGCCTTAGCCTAAGCCTAGGGGTGCCCTAGCCTAAGCTAGGGGTGCCCTAGAATAAGCCTACGGGTGTCCTAGCCTAAGCCTAGGGGTGCCATAGCCGTAGGCTAGGGGAGCCCTAGCCTTAGCCTAAGCCTTGGGGCGCCCTACCTAAACCTAGGGGTGCCCTAGCCTAAGCCTAGGGGTGCCCTAGCCTAAGCCTAGGGGTGCCCTAGCCTAAGCCTGGGGTTGTCCCAGCCTAAGGCTAGGGTTGTCCTAGCCTAAGTCTAGTGGAGCCCTAGCCTTAGCCTAAGCCTAGGGGTGCCCTATCCTAAGCCTAGGGGTGCGCTAGCCTAAGCCTAGGGGTGCCCTAGCCTAAGCCTAACCCTACGGGGGCCCAGCCTAAGCCTAGGGGTGCCCTAGCCTAAGCCTAGGGGTGCCTTAGCCTAAGCCTAGGGGTCCCCTAGTCTTAGCCTAAGCCTAGGGGTGCCCTAGCCTAAGCCAAGTGGTGCCCTAGCCTAAGCCTACGGGTGCCTTAGACTAAGCCTAGGGGTCCCCTAGCGTTAGCCTAAGCCTAGGGGTGCCCTAGCCTAAGCCTAGGGGTGCCCTAGCCTAAGCCTAGGGGTGCCTTAGCCTAAGCCTAGGGGTCCCCTATCCCTAGCCTAATCCTAGGGGTGCCCTAGCCTAAACCTAGGGGTTCCCTAGACTAAGCCTAGGGTTCCCCTAGCCTTAGCCTAAGCCTAGGGGTACCATAGCCTGAGTCTCAGGGTGCCCTAGCCTTAGGCTAGGGGAGCCGAAGTCTTAGCATAAGCTAAGGGTGCCCAAGCCTAAAACTAGGGGTGCCCTAGCGTAAGCCTAGGGGTGCCCTAGCATTAGGGGAGGAGAACCCTAGCCTTAGCCTAAGGCTAGGGGTGCCCTAGCCTAAGCCTAGGATTACCTAGCCTAAGCTTAGGCATGCCGTAGCCTTAGGTTTGGGGAGCCCTCGCCATACCCTAAGCCTAGGGGTGCCCTAGCCTAAGCCTAGGGGTGCTCTAACCTAAGCCTAGGGGTGCCCTAGCCTTAGGCTAGGGGAGCCCTAGCCTTAGCCTAAGTCTAGCGGTGCCATTGCTTAAGCCTAGGGGTGCCCTCGCCTAAGCCTAGGGGTGCCCTAGCCTTAGGCTATGGGAGCCCTAGCCTTAGCCTAAGCCTAGGGGTGCCCTAGCCTAAGAATATGGGTGCCCTAGCCTAACCCAGGGGCTGCCCTAGACTAAGCCTAGGGGTACCCTAGCCTAAGCCTACGGGTGCCCTAGCCTTAGGCTAGGGTAGCCCTAGTTTAGCCTAATCCTAGTTGTGCCCTAGCCTAAGACTAGGGGTGCCCAGCCTAAGCCTAGGGGTGCTCTAGCCTTAGGCTAGGGGTGCCTTAGACTAAGCCTAGGGGTGCCCTAGCCTGAGGCTAGGGGAGCCCTAGCTTTAGCCTAAGCTTAGGGGTGCCCTAGCCTAAGCCTAGGGGTGCCCTAGCCTGAGCCTAGAGGTGTCCTAGCCTGAGCTTACGGGTGCCCTAGCCTGAGGCTAGTGGAAACCTAGCCTTAGTCTAGCCTAGGATTGCCCGAGCCTAAGCCTAGGGGTGCCATAGCATGAGTCTAGGGGTGCCCTAGCCTGAGGATAGGGGAGCCGTAGCCTTTGCCTAGAGCCTAGGTGTGTCCTAGCCTAAGCCTAGGGGTGCCCTAGCCTAAGCCTAGGGGTGCCCTAGCCTAAGCCTTGCGGTGCCCTAGCCTGAGGCTAGGGGAGCCCTAGCCTTAGCCTAAGCCTAGGGATGCCCTAGCCTAAGTCTAGGGGTGCTCTACATTTAGGCTCAGGGAGCCCTAACCTAGGCCTAGGGGTGCCCTAGCCTGAGGCTAGGGGAGCCCTAGCCTTAGCCTAAGCCTAGGGGTGCACTAGCCTAAGCCTAGGGGTGCACTAGCCTAAGCCTAGGGGTGCCATAGCCTAAGCTTACGTGTGCCTTAGCCTAAACCTAGGTGTGCCCTAGCCTAAGCCTAGGGGTGCCCTCACCTAAGCCTCGGGGTACCCTAGCCTAAGCATAGGGGTGCCCTAGCCTTAGCCTAGGGGAACCCTAACCTAAGACTAGGGGTGCCCTAGCCTAAGCCTAGGGGTGCCCTAGTCTAAGCCTAGGGGTGCTCTAGCCTTAGGCTAGGGGAGCATTAACCTTAGTCCAAAACTAGGGGTGCCCTAGCGTAAGCCTAGGTGTGCCCTAGCCTGAGGCTAGGGGAGCCCTAGCCTTAGCCTAAGCCTAGGGATGCCCTAGCCTGATCCTAGGGGTGCCCTACCCTGAACCTACTGGTGCCCTACCCTGAGGCTAGAGGAGCACTAGCATTAGTCTAGCCAAGGGGTGCCCTAGCCTAAGCCTAGGGGTGCCCTAGCCTGAGCCTAGGGGTGCCCTAGCCTGAGCCTATGTGTGCATTAACCTTAGGGTAGGGGAGCCCTAGCTTTAACCTAAGCCTAGGGGTGCCCTAGCCTAAGTCTAGGGGTGCCCTAGCCTAAGCCTAGGGTTGCCCTAGCCTAAGCCTAGGGGTGCCATAGCCTTAGCTTAAGCCTAGGGGTGCCCTAGCCTGAGCCTACGGATGCCCTAGCCTGAGGCTATGGGAGCACTAGCCTTAATCTAGCCTAGGGGTGCCCTAGCCTAAGCCTAGGGGTGCCCAAGCCTAAGCCTAGGGGTGCCCTAGCCTTTGCCTAGGGGTGCCCTAGCCTGAGCCTAGGGGTGTCCTAGCCTTAGGGTAGGGGAGCCCTAGCCTTAGCCTAAGCCTAGGGGTGCCCTAGCCTAAGCCTAGGGTTGCCATAGCCAAAGACTAAGGGTGCCCTAGCCTAAGCCTAGGGGTGCCCTAATCTAAGCCTATGGGTGCCCTAGCCTTACGCTAGGGGAGCCCTAGCCTTAGCCTAAGCTTAGAGGTACCCTAGCATAAGCCTAGGGGTGCCCTAGCCTAAGCCTAGCGGTGCTCTAGCTTTAGACTAAAGGAACGCTAGCCTTAGCCTAAGCCTAGGGGTGCCCTAGCCTAAGCCTAGAGGTGCCCTTACCTGAGCCTAGGGGTGCCCTAGCCTGAGCCTACGGGTGCCCTTTCCTTAGTCTAGCCTAGATTTGCCCTAGCCTAAGCCTAGGGGTGTCATAGCCTGAGTCTAGGGGTGCCCTAGCCTGAGGTTAGGGGAGCCGTAGCCTTAGCCTAAGCCTAGCTGTGCCATAGCCTAAGCCTAGGGGTGCCCTAGCCTAAACCTAGGGGTGCCCTAGCCTTAGCCTAAGCTTAGGTGTGCCCTAGCCTAAGCCTAGCGGTGCTCTAGCCAAAGCCTAGGGGTGCCCTAGTCTAAGCCTAGGGGTGTCCTAGCCTAAGCCTAGGGGTGTCCTAGCCTAAGCCTAGGGGTGCCATACCCTAAGCCTAGGGGTGCCCTAGACTAAGCCTAGGGGTGCCATAACAATAGGCTAGGGGAGCACTAATCTTACCCTAAGCCTAGGGGAGCCCTAGCCTTAGGCTAGGGGAGCCCTAGACTTAGCCTAAGCCTAGGGGTGCCCTAGCCTAAGCCTAGGGGTGCCCTAGCCTTAGGCTAGGTGAGCCCTAGCCTTAGCCTAAGCCTAGGTGTGCCCTAGCTTAAGCCTAGGTGTGCCCTAGCCTAAGCCATGGGGTGCCCTAGCCTAAGCCTAGGGGAGCCCTAGCCTTAGCCTAAGCATAGGGGTGCCCTAGCCTAAGCCTAGGTGTGCCCTAGCCTAAGCCAATGGGTGCCCAAGCCTAAGCCTAGGGTAGCCCTAGCCTTAGCCTAAGCCTAGATGTGCCCTAGCCTAAGCCTAGGGGTGCCCTAGCCTAAGCCTAGGGGTGCCCTAGCCTTAGGCTAGGGGAGGCCTAGCCTTAGCCTAAGCCTAAGGGTACCCTAGCCTAAGCCTAGGGGTGCCCTAGCCTAAGCCTAGGGGTGCTCTAGCCTTAGTCTAGGGGAACTCTACCCTTAGCCTAAGCCTAGGGGTGCCCTAGCCTAAGCCTTGGGGTGCCCTAACCTGAGCCTAGGGGAGCCCTAGCTTTAGCCTAAGCCTTGGTGTGCCCTAGCCTAAGACTAGGGGTGCCCTAGCCTGAGCATACAGGTGCCCTTTCCTTAGTCTAGCCTAGGATTGCCCTAGCCTAAGCCTAGCGGTGCCCTAGCCTTAGGTTAGTGGAGCCCTAGCCTTAGCCTAAGCCTAGGGGTGCCCTAGCCTAAGCCTAGGGGTGCCCTAGCCTAAGCCTAGGGGTGCCCTAGCCTAAGCCTAGGCGTGCCATAGCCTAAGCCTAGGGGTGCCATAGCCTAAGCCTAGGGGTGCCCTAGATTAAGTCTAGGTGTGCCCTAACCTTAGGCTAGGGGACCCCTAATCTTACCCTAAGCCTCGGGGTGCCCTAGCCTAAGGCTAGGGGAGCCCAGCCTTAGCCTAAGCCTAGGTGTGCCCTAGCCTAAGCCTAGGGGTGCCCTCGCCTAAGCCTCGGGGTGCCCTAGCCCAAGCCATGGGGAGCCCTAGCCTTAGCCTAAGCCTAGGGATGCACTAGCCTGAGCCTAGGGGTGCCCTAGCCTGAGCCTACGGGTGCCCTAGCCTGAGGCTAAGGGAGTCCTAGCCTGAGTCTAGCCTAGGATTGCCCTATCCTAAGCCTAGGGGTGCCATAGCCTGAGTCTCGGGGTGGCCTAGCCTTAGCCTAGGGGAGCCGTAGCCTTAGCCTAAGTCTAGGGGTGCCCTAGTTTAAGCCTAGGGGTGCCCTAGCCTAAGCCCAGCGGTACCCTAGCCTAAGCCTAGGGGTGCCCTAGCCTAAGCCTAGGGGTGCCCTAGCCTAAGCCTAGGCGTGCCATAGCCTAAGCCTAGGGGTGCCATAGCCTAAGCCTAGGGGTGCCCTAGATTAAGTCTAGGTGTGCCCTAACCTTAGGCTAGGGGACCCCTAATCTTACCCTAAGCCTCGGGGTGCCCTAGCCTAAGGCTAGGGGAGCCCAGCCTTAGCCTAAGCCTAGGTGTGCCCTAGCCTAAGCCTAGGGGTGCCCTCGCCTAAGCCTCGGGGTGCCCTAGCCCAAGCCATGGGGAGCCCTAGCCTTAGCCTAAGCCTAGGGATGCACTAGCCTGAGCCTAGGGGTGCCCTAGCCTGAGCCTACGGGTGCCCTAGCCTGAGGCTAAGGGAGTCCTAGCCTGAGTCTAGCCTAGGATTGCCCTATCCTAAGCCTAGGGGTGCCATAGCCTGAGTCTCGGGGTGGCCTAGCCTTAGCCTAGGGGAGCCGTAGCCTTAGCCTAAGTCTAGGGGTGCCCTAGTTTAAGCCTAGGGGTGCCCTAGCCTAAGCCCAGCGGTACCCTAGCCTAAGCCTTGGGGTGCCCTAGCCTTAGGCTAGGGGAGCCCTAGCCTTAGCCTAAGCCTAGTGGTGCCCTAGCCTGAGCCTAGGGGTGCCCTAGCATGAGGCTAGGGGAGCCCTAGCCTTAGCCTAAGCCTAGGATTACCCTAGCCTAAGCCTAGGGGTGCCCTAGCGTAAGCTTAGGGGTGCACTAGCCTAAGCCTAGGGGTGCCATAGCCTAAGCTTACGGGTGCCTTAGCCTAAGCCTAGGTGTGCCCTAGCCTAAGCCTAGGGGTGCCCTAGCCTAAGCCTAGGGGTGCCCTCGCCTAAGCCTCAGGGTTCCCTAGCCTAAGCTTAGGGGTGCCCTATCCTTATACTAGGGGAGCCCTAGCCTTAGCCTAAGCCTAGGTGTGCCCTAGCCTAAGCCTAGGGGTGCCCTAGCCTAAGCCTAGGGGTGCCCTAGCCTTAGTCTAGGGGAGCCCTAGCCTTAGCCTAAGCCTAGGGGTACCATAGCCTAAGCCTAGGGGTGCCCTAGCCTTAGGCTAGGGGAGCACTAGCCTTAGCCTAAGCCTAGGGGTACCCTAGCCTAAGACTAGGGTTGCCCTAGCCTAAGCCTAGGGGTGTTCTAGCCTTAGGCTAGGGGAACCCTAGCCTTAGCGTAAGCCTAGGGGTGCCCTAGCCTAAGGCTAGGGGTGCCCTAACCTGAGCCTAGGGGAGCCCTAGCTTTAGCTTTAGCCTTGGGGTACCCTAGCCTAAGCCGAGGGGTGCCCTAGCCTGAGCCTAGGGGTGCCCTAGCCTGAGCCTACAGGTCCCCTTTCCTTAGTCTAGCCTAGGATTGCCGTAGCCTAAGCCTAGGGGTGCCCTAGCCTTAGCCTAAGCCTAGGGCTGCCCTAGCCTAAGCCTAGGGGTGGCCTAACCTAAGCCTATGGGTGCCTTAGCCTAAGCCTAGGGGTGCCATAGCCTAAGCCTAGGGGTGACCTAGACTAAGCCTAGGGGTGCCCTAACCTTAGGCTAGGGGAGTCCTGATCTTACCCTAAGCCTACGGGTGCCCTATCCTAAGCCTAGGGGTGCCCTAGCATTAGGCTAGGGGAGCTCTAGCCTTAGCCTAAGCCTTGGTGTGCCCTAGCCTAAGCCTAGGGGTGCCCTCGCCTAAGCCTCGGGGTACCCTAGCCCAAGCCAAGGGGTGCTCTAGCGTTAGGCTAGGGATGCCCTAGCCTTAGCCTAAGCCTAGGGGTGCCCTAGCCTAAGCCTAGGTGTGCCCTAGCCTAAGCCAAGGAGTGCCCTAGCCTAAGCCTAGGGGAGCACTAGCCTTAGCCTAAGCCTAGGGGTGCCCTAGCCTAAGCCTAGGTGTGTCCTAACCTAAGCCAAGGGGTGCCCTAGCCTAAGCCTAGGGGAGCCCTAGCCTTAGCCTAAGGCTAGGGTTGCCCTAGCCTATGCCTAGGGGTGCCCTAGCCTAAGCCTAGGGGTGCCCTAGCCTGAGCATAGGGGTGCCCTAGCCTGAGCCTACAGGTGCCCTAGCCTGAGGCTAGGGGTGCCCTAGCCTAAGCCTAAAGGTGCCCTAGCCTGAGGCTAGGGGAGCCCTAGCTTTAGCCTAAGACTAGGGGTGCCCTAGCCTAAACATAGGGGTGCCCTAGCCTGAGCCTAGGGATGCCCTAGCCTGAGCCTAGGGGTGCCCTAGCCTTAGGGTTGGGGAGCCTTAGCCTTAGCCTAATCCTATGGGTGCCCTAGCCTAAGCCTAGGGTTGCCCTAGCCAAAGCCTAAGGGTGCCCTAGCCTAAGCCTAGGGGTGCCCTAACCTAAGTCTAGGGGTGCCCTAGCCTTAGGCCACAGGAACCCTAGCCTTAGCCTAAGCCTAGGGGTACCCTAGCCTAAGCCTAGGGGTGCCCTAGCCTAAGCCTAGGGGTGCTCTAGCCTTAGGGTAGGGGAACCCTAGCCTTAGCCTAAGCCTAGGGGCGCCCTAGCCTAAGCCTAGGGGTGCCCTAACCTGAGGCTAGGGGAGCCCTAGCTTTAGCCTAAGCACTGGGGTGCCCTAGCCTAAGCCTAGGGGTGCCCTAGCCTGAACCTAGGAGTGCCCTAGCCTGAGCCTACAGGTGCCCTTTCCTTAGTCTAGCGTAGGATTGCCCTAGCCTAAGTCTAGGGGTGCCATATCCTGAGTCAAGGGGTGTCCTAGCCTGAGGCTATGGAGCCATAGCCTTAGCCTAAGCCTAGCTGTGCGCTAGCCTAAGCCTAGGGGTGCCCTAGCCTAAGCCTAGGGGTGCCCTAGCCTTAGGTTAGGGTAGCCATAGCCTTAGCCTAAGCCTAGGGGTGCCCTAGCCTAAGCCTAGGGGTGCCATAGCCAAAGACTAAGGGTGCCCTAGCCTAAGCCTAGGGGTGCCCTAATCTAAGCCTATGGGTGCCCTAGCCTTACGCTAGGGGAGCCTTGGCCTTAGCCTAAGCCTAGAGGTACCCTAGCCTAAGCCTAGGGGTGCCCTAGCCTAAGCCTAGCGGTGCTCTAGCTTTAGAATAAAGGAACGCTAGCCTTAGCCTAAGCCTAGGGGTGCCCTAGCCTAAGCCTAGAGGTGCCCTTACCTGAGCCTAGGGGTGCCCTAGCCTGAGCCTACGGGTGCCCTTTCCTTAGTCTAGCCTAGAATTGCCCTAGCCTAAGCCTAGGGGTGTCATAGCCTGAGTCTAGGGGTGCCCTAGCCTGAGGCTAGGGGAGCCGTAGCCTTAGCCTAAGCCTAGCTGTGCCCTAGCCTAAGCCTAGGGGTGCCCTAGCCTAAACCTAGGGGTGCCCTAGCCTTAGCCTAAGCTTAGGTGTGCCCTAGCCTAAGCCTAGCGGTGCTCTAGCCTAAGCCTAGGGGTGCCCTAGTCTAAGCCTAGGGGTGTCCTAGCCTAAGCCTAGGGGTGTCCTAGCCTAAGCCTAGGGGTGCCATACCCTAAGCCTAGGGGTGCCCTAGACTAAGCCTAGGTGTGCCCTAGCCTAAGCCATGGGGTGCCCTAGCCTAAGCCTAGGGGAGCCCTAGCCTTAGCCTAAGCATAGGGGTGCCCTAGCCTAAGCCTAGGTGTGCCCTAGCCTAAGCCAATGGGTGCCCAAGCCTAAGCCTAGGGTAGCCCTAGCCTTAGCCTAAGCCTAGATGTGCCCTAGCCTAAGCCTAGGGGTGCCCTAGCCTAAGCCTAGGGGTGCCCTAGCCTTAGGCTAGGGGAGGCCTAGCCTTAGCCTAAGCCTAAGGGTACCCTAGCCTAAGCCTAGGGGTGCCCTAGCCTAAGCCTAGGGGTGCTCTAGCCTTAGTCTAGGGGAACTCTACCCTTAGCCTAAGCCTAGGGGTGCCCTAGCCTAAGCCTTGGGGTGCCCTAACCTGAGCCTAGGGGAGCCCTAGGTTTAGCCTAAGCCTTGGTGTGCCCTAGCCTAAGACTAGGGGTGCCCTAGCCTGAGCACACAGGTGCCCTTTCCTTAGTCTAGCCTAGGATTGCCCTAGCCTAAGCCTAGCGGTGCCCTAGCCTTAGGTTAGTGGAGCCCTAGCCTTAGCCTAAGCCTAGGGGTGCCCTAGCCTAAGCCTAGGGGTGCCCTAGCCTAAGCCTAGGGGTGCCCTAGCCTAAGCCTAGGCGTGCCATAGCCTAAGCCTAGGGGTGCCATAGCCTAAGCCTAGGGGTGCCCTAGATTAAGTCTAGGTGTGCCCTAACCTTAGGCTAGGGGAGCCCTAATCTTACCCTAAGCCTCGGGGTGCCCTAGCCTAAGGCTAGGGGAGCCCTAGCCTTAGCCTAAGCCTAGGTGTGCCCTAGCCTAAGCCTAGGGGTGCCCTCGCCTAAGCCTCGGGGTGCCCTAGCCCAAGCCATGGGGAGCCCTAGCCTTAGCCTAAGCCTAGGGATGCACTAGCCTGATCCTAGGGGTGCCCTAGCCTGAGCCTACGGGTGCCCTAGCCTGAGGCTAAGGGAGTCCTAGCCTGAGTCTAGCCTAGGATTGCCCTATCCTAAGCCTAGGGGTGCCATAGCCTGAGTCTCGGGGTGGCCTAGCCTTAGCCTAGGGGAGCCGTAGCCTTAGCCTAAGTCTAGGGGTGCCCTAGTTTAAGCCTAGGGGTGCCCTAGCCTAAGCCCAGCGGTACCCTAGCCTAAGCCTTGGGGTGCCCTAGCCTTAGGCTAGGGGAGCCCTAGCCTTAGCCTAAGCCTAGTGGTGCCCTAGCCTGAGCCTAGGGGTGCCCTAGCATGAGGCTAGGGGAGCCCTAGCCTTAGCCTAAGCCTAGGATTACCCTAGCCTAAGCCTAGGGGTGCCCTAGCGTAAGCTTAGGGGTGCACTAGCCTAAGCCTAGGGGTGCCATAGCCTAAGCTTACGGGTGCCTTAGCTTAAGCCTAGGTGTGCCCTAGCCTAAGCCTAGGGGTGCCCTAGCCTAAGCCTAGGGGTGCCCTCGCCTAAGCCTCAGGGTTCCCTAGCCTAAGCTTAGGGGTGCCCTATCCTTATACTAGGGGAGCCCTAGCCTTATCCTAAGCCTAGGTGTGCCCTAGCCTAAGCCTAGGGGTGCCCTAGCCTAAGCCTAGGGGTGCCCTAGCCTTAGTCTAGGGGAGCCCTAGCCTTAGCCTAAACCTAGGGGTACCATAGCCTAAGCCTAGGGGTGCCCTAGCCTTAGGCTAGGGGAGCACTAGCCTTAGCCTAAGCCTAGGGGTACCTTAGCCTAAGACTAGGGGTGCCCTAGCCTAAGCCTAGGGGTGTTCTAGCCTTAGGCTAGGGGAACCCTAGCCTTAGCGTAAGCCTAGGGGTGCCCTAGCCTAAGGCTAGGGGTGCCCTAACCTGAGCCTAGGGGAGCCCTAGCTTTAGCTTTAGCCTTGGGGTACCCTAGCCTAAGCCTAGGGCTGCCCTAGCCTGAGCCTAGGGGTGCCCTAGCCTGAGCCTACAGGTCCCCTTTCCTTAGTCTAGCCTAGGATTGCCGTAGCCTAAGCCTAGGGGTGCCCTAGCCTTAGCCTAAGCCTAGGGCTGCCCTAGCCTAAGCCTAGGGGTGGCCTAACCTAAGCCTATGGGTGCCTTAGCCTAAGCCTAGGGGTGCCATAGCCTAAGCCTAGGGGTGCCCTCGCCTAAGCCTCGGGGTACCCTAGCCCAAGCCAAGGGGTGCTCTAGCGTTAGGCTAGGGATGCCCTAGCCTTAGCCTAAGCCTAGGGGTGCCCTAGCCTAAGCCTAGGTGTGCCCTAGCCTAAGCCAAGGAGTGCCCTAGCCTAAGCCTAGGGGAGCACTAGCCTTAGCCTAAGCCTAGGGGTGCCCTAGCCTAAGCCTAGGTGTGTCCTAACCTAAGCCAAGGGGTGCCCTAGCCTAAGCCTAGGGGAGCCCTAGCCTTAGCCTAAGGCTAGGGTTGCCCTAGCCTATGCCTAGGGGTGCCCTAGCCTAAGCCTAGGGGTGCCCTAGCCTGAGCCTAGGGGTGCCCTAGCCTGAGCCTACAGGTGCCCTAGCCTGAGGCTAGGGGTGCCCTAGCCTAAGCCTAAAGGTGCCCTAGCCTGAGGCTAGGGGGGCCCTAGCTTTAGCCTAAGACTAGGGGTGCCCTAGCCTAAACCTAGGGGTGCCCTAGCCTGAGCCTAGGGATGCCCTAGCCTGAGCCTAGGGGTGCCCTAGCCTTAGGGTTGGGGAGCCTTAGCCTTAGCCTAATCCTATGGGTGCCCTAGCCTAAGCCTAGGGTTGCCCTAGCCAAAGCCTAAGGGTGCCCTAGCCTAAGCCTAGGGGTGCCCTAACCTAAGTCTAGGGGTGCCCTAGCCTTAGGCCACAGGAACCCTAGCCTTAGCCTAAGCCTAGGGGTACCCTAGCCTAAGCCTAGGGGTGCCCTAGCCTAAGCCTAGGGGTGCTCTAGCCTTAGGGTAGGGGAACCCTAGCCTTAGCCTAAGCCTAGGGGCGCCCTAGCCTAAGCCTAGGGGTGCCCTAACCTGAGGCTAGGGGAGCCCTAGCTTTAGCCTAAGCACTGGGGTGCCCTAGCCTAAGCCTAGGGGTGCCCTAGCCTGAACCTAGGAGTGCCCTAGCCTGAGCCTACAGGTGCCCTTTCCTTAGTCTAGCCTAGGATTGCCCTAGCCTAAGTCTAGGGGTGCCATATCCTGAGTCAAGGGGTGCCCTAGCCTGAGGCTATGGAGCCGTAGCCTTAGCCTAAGCCTAGCTGTGCGCTAGCCTAAGCCTAGGGGTGCCCTAGCCTAAGCCTAGGGGTGCCCTAGCCTTAGGTTAGGGTAGCCATAGCCTTAGCCTAAGCCTAGGGGTGCCCTAGCCTAAGCCTAGGGGTGCCTTAGCCTAAGCCAAGGGGTGCCCTTGCCTAAGCCTAGGGGAGCCCAAGCCTTAGCCTAAGCCTAGGGGTGCCCTAGCCTAAGCCTAGGTATGCCCTAGCCTACGCCAAGGGGTGCCCTAGCCTAAGCCTAGGGGAGCCCTAGCCTAAGCCTACGGGTGCCCTAGCCTTAGGCTAGAGAAGCCCTAGCCTTAGCCTTAGCCTAGGGGTGCCCTAGCCTAAGTCTAGGGGTGCCCTAGCCTAACCTAGGGGTGCACAAGCCTAAGCCTAGGCGTGCCCTAACCTAAGCCTAGGGGTGCCCTAGCCTTAGGCTAGAGAAGCCCTAGCCTTAGCCTTAGCCTAGGGGTGCCCTACGCTAAGCCTAGGGGTATCCTAGCCTAAGCCTGGGGCTGCCCTAACCTAAGCCTAGGGGTAGCCTAGCCTAAGCCTACGGGTGCCCTAGCCTTAGGCTAGGGTAGCCCTAATTTAGCCTAATCCTAGTTGTGCCCTAGCCTAAGCCTAGGGGTGCCCAGCCTAAGCCTAGGGGTGCTCTAGCCTTAGGCTAGGGGTGCCTTATCCTAAGCTTAGGGGTGCCCTAGCCTGAGGCTAGGGGAGCCCTAGCTTTAGCCTAAGCCTAGGAGTGCCCTAGCCTAAGCCTAGGGGTGCCCTAGCCTGAGCCTTGGGGTGTCCTAGCCTGAGCTTACAGGTGCCCTAGCCTGAGGCTAGGGGAACCCTAGCCTTAGTCTAGCCTAGGATTGACGAGCCTAAGACTAGGGGTGCCATAGCATGAGTCTAGGTGTGCCCTAGCCTAAGCCTAGGGGTGCCCTATCCCAAGCCTAAGGGTGACCTACCCTAAGCCTTGGGGTACCCTAACCTAAGCGTAGGGGAGCCCTAGCCTTAGCCTAAGCCTAGGGGTGCCCTAGCCTAAGTCTATGGGTGCCCTAGCCTAAGCCAAGGTGTGTCCTAGCCTAAGCCTAGGGGTGCCCTAGCCTAAGCCTAGGGGTGCACTAGCCGAAGTCTAGGGGTGCCCTAGCCTAAGCCTAGGGGTGCCCTAGCCTAAGCCTAGGCGTGCCCTAGCCTAAGCCTAGGGGTGCCCTAGCCTAAGCCTAGGGGAGGCCTAGCCTTAGGCTAGGGAGCACTAGCCTTAGCCTAAGCCTACGGGTGCCCTAGCCTTAGGCTAGGGGAGCCCTAGCTTTAGCCTAAGCCTTGGGGTGTCCTAGCCTAAGCCTAGGTGTGCCCTAGCCTAAGCCTAGGGGTACTCTAGCCTTAGGCTAGGGGAGCCCTAGCCTTAGCCTATGCCTACGGGTGCCCTAGCCTAAGCCTAGGGGTGCCCTAGCCTGAGGCTAGGGGAGCCCTAGCTTTAGCCTAAGCCTAGGGGTGCCCTAGCCTAAGCCTAGGGGTGCCCTAGCCTGAGCCTAGGGGTGCCCTAGCCTGAGCCTACAGGTGCCCTAGCCTGAGGCTAGGGGAGCCCTAGCCTTAGTCTAGCCTAGGATTGCCCTAGCCTAAGCCTAGGGGTGCCATAGCATGAGCCTACAGGTGCCCTTTCCTTAGTCTGGCCTATGATTGCCCTAGCCTAAGCCAAGGGGTGCCATATCCTGAGTCAAGGGGTGCCCTAGCCTGAGGCTAGGGGAGCCGTAGCCTTAGCCTAAGCCTAGCTGTGCCCTAGCCTAAGCCTAGGGGTGCCCTAGCCTTAGGTTAGGGGAGCCCTAGGCTTAGCCTAAGCCTAGGGGTGCCCTAGCCTAAGCCTAGGGGTGCCTTAGCCTAAGCCAAGGGGTGCCTTAGCCTAAGCCTAGGTGTGCCCTAGCCTACGCCAAGGGGTGCCCTAGCCTAAGCCTAGTGGAGCCCTAGCCTTAGCCTAAGCCTAGGTGTGCCCTAGCCTAAGCCTAGGGGTGCCCTATCCTAAGCCTAGGGGTGACCTACCCTAAGCCTTGGGGTACACTAACCTAAGCGTAGGGGAGCCCTAGCCTTAGCCTAAGCCTAGGGGTGACCTAGCCTAAGTCTAAGGGTGCCCTAGCGTAAGCCAGGTGTGTCCTAGCCTAAGCCTAGGGGTGCCCTAGCCTAAGCCTAGGGGTGCACTAGCCTAAGCCTAGGGGTGCCCTAGCCTAAGCCTAGGGGTGCCCTAGCCTAAGCCTAGGGGTGACCTACCCTAAGCCTTGGGGTACCCTAACCTAAGCGTAGGAGAGCCCTAGCCTTAGCCTAAGCCTAGGGGTGCCCTAGCCTAAGTCTAGGGGTGCCCTAGCGTAAGCCAGGTGTGTCCTAGCCTAAGCCTAGGGGTGCCCTAGCCTAAGCCTAGGGGTTCCCTAGCCTAAGCCTAGGGGTGCCCTGGCCTAAGCCTAGGCGTGCCCTAGCCTAAGCCTAGGGGTGCCATAGCCTAAGCCTAGGGGAGGCCTAGCATTAGGCTAGGGAGCACTAGCCTTACCCTAAGCCTAGGGGTGTCCTAGCCTAAGCCTAGGGGTGCCCTAGCCTAACCCTAGGGGTGCCCTAGCCTTAGGCTAATGGAGCCCTAGCCTTAGCCTTTGCCTAGGGGTGCCCTAGCCTAAGCCAAGGGGTGCCCTAGCCTAAGCCTAGGGGAACCCTACCCAAAGCCTAGGGGTGCCCTAGTCTAAGCCTAGAGTTGCCCTAGCCTAAGCCTACGGGTGCCCTAGCCTTAGCCTAGGGGAGCCCTAGCTTTAGCCTAAGCCTTGGGGTCCTCTAGCCTAAGCCTAGGGGAGCCCTAGGCTAAGCCTAGGGGTGCTCTAACCTTAGGCTAGGGGAGCCCTAGCCTTAGCCTAAGCCTTGGGGTGCCCTAGCCTAAGCCTACGGGTGCCCTAGCCTAAGCCTCGGTGTGCCCTAGCCTGAGGCTAGGGGAGCCCAAGCTTTAGCCTAAGCCTAGGGGTGCCCTAGCCTAAGCCTAGGGGTGCCCTAGCCTGAGCCTAGGGGTGCCCTAGCCTGAGCCTACAGGTGCCCTAGCCTGAGGCTAGGGGAGCCCTAGCCTTAGTCTAGCCTAGGATTGCCCTAGCCAAAGCCTAGGGGTGCCATAGCATGAGTCTATGGGTGCACTAGCCTGTGGCTAGGGGAGCTGTAGCCTTAGCCTAAGCCTAGGGGTGCCCTAGCCTAAGCCTAGGGGTGCCGTAGCCTACGCCTAGGTGTGCCCTAGCCTAAGCCTTGGGGTGCTCCATCCTAAGCTTAGGGGTGCCCTAGCCTAAGTCTTGGGGTGCCCTAGCCTAAGCCTAGGGGTGCCCTAGCCTAAGCCTAAGGGTGCCCTAGCTAAGCCTAGGGGTGCCCAAGCCTTAGCCTAGGGGAGCCTTAGCCTAAGTCTAAGCCTAGTGGTGCCCTAGCCTAAGCCAAGGGGTGCCCTAGCCTAAGCCTAGGGGTGCCCTAGCCTGAGCCTAGGGGTACCATAGCCTGAGCCTATAGGTGCCCTAGCCTGAGGCTAGGGGAGCCTTAGCCTTAGTCTAGCCTAGGATTGCCCTAGCCTAAGACTATGGGTGCCATAGATTGAGTAGGGTTGCCCTAGCCTGTGGCTAGGGGAGCCGTAGCCTTAGACTAAGCCTAGGGGTGCCCTAGCCTAAGCCTTGGGTTGCCCTAGCCTAAGCTTAGGGGTGCCCTAGCCTAAGTCTAGGGGTACGCTAGCCTAAGCCTAGGGGTGCCCTAGCCTAAGGCTAGCGGCGCCCTAGCCTATGCCTAGGGGAGCCCTAGCCTAAGTCTAAGCCTAGGGGTGCCCTAGCCTAAGCCTATGGGTGCCCTAGCCTAAGCCTAGGGGTGCTCTAGCCTTAGGCTAGGGGATCCCAAGCCTTAGCCTAAGCCTAGGGGTGCCCTAGCCTAAGCCTAGGGGTGCCCTAGCCTGAGCCTAGAGGTGCCCTAGCCTGAGCCTACGGGTGCCCTAACCTGAGGATAGGGGATCCCTAGCGTTAATCTAGCCTAGGATTTCCCTAGCCTAAGCCTAGGGGTGTCATAGCCTAAGCCTAGGGTTGCCCTAGCATAAGCCTAGGGGTGCCCTAGCCTTAGGCTAGGGGAGCACTAGCTTTAAGCTAGGGGAGCCCTAGACTTAGCCTAAGCCTAGGGGTGCCGTAGCCTAAGCCAAGGGGTGCCCTAGCATAAGCCTACGGGTGTCCTAGCCTAAGCCTAGGGTGCCCTAGCCTAAGCCTAGGGTTGCCATAGCCTTAGGCTAGGGGAGCCCTAGCCTTAGCCTAAGCCTTGGAGCGCCCTAGCCTAAACTTATGGGTGCCCTAGCCTAAGCCTAGGGGTGCCCTACCCTAAGCCTAGGGGTGCCCTAGCCTAAGCCTAGGGTTGTCCCAGCCTAAGGCTAGGGGTGTCCTAGCCTTAGTCTAGTGGAGCCCTAGCCTTAGCCTAAGCCTGGGTGCCCTATCCTAAGCCTAGGGGTGCCCTATCCTAAGCCTAGGGGTGAACTATCCTAAGCGTAGGGGTGCCCAACCCTAAGCCTATGGGTGCTCTAGCCTAAGCCTAGGGGTGCCCTAGCCTTGGGCTAGGGGAGCCCTAGCCTTAGCCAAAGCCTTGGGGTGCCCTAGCCTAAGCCTAGGGGTGCCCTATCCTAAGCCTAGGGGTTCCCTAGCCCAAGCCTAGGGATGCCCTAGCGTTAGGCTAGAGGAGCCCTAGCCTTAGCCTAAGCCTAGGGGTGCCCTAGCCTAAGCCTAGGGGTGCACTAGCCTAAGTCTAGGGGTGCCGTAGCCAAAGGCTAGGGGTACCCTAGCTTTAGGCTAGGGGAGCCCTATCCTTAGCCTAAGCCTAGGGGTGCCCCACCCTAAGTGTAGGCGTGCCCAAGCCTAACCCTAGGGGTGCCCTAGCCTAAGATTTGGGGTGCCCTAGCCTAAACCTAGGGGTCCCCTAGCCTTAGCCTAAGCCTAGGCGTACACTAGCCTAAGCCAAGTGGTGCCCTAGCTTAAGCCTAGGGGTGCCTTAGCATAAGCCTAGGGGTCCCCTAGCCTTAGCCTAAGCCTAGGGGTGCGCTAGCCTAAGCCTAGTGGTGCCCTAGCCCAAGCCTAGGGGTGCCCTAGCCTAAGCCGAGGGGTGCCTTAGCCTAAGCCTAGGGGTCCCCTAGCCCTAGCCTAAGCCTAGGGGTGCCATAGCCAGAGCCTAGGGATGCCCTAGCCTAAGCCTAGGGGTCCCCTAGCCATAGTCTAAGCCTTGGGGTGCCCGAGCCTAAGCCTACGGTTGCCCTAGCCTAAGCCTAGTGATGCCCTAGCCTTAGGCTAGGGGACCCCTAGCCTTAGCCTACGTCTAGGGGTGCCCTAGCCTAAGCTTAGGGTGCCCTAGCCTAAGCCTAGGGGTGCCCTTGCTTGAGCCTAGGGGTGCCCTAGCCTGAGCCTACGGGTGCCCTAGCCTGAGGCTAGGGGAGCCCTAGCCTTAGTCTAGCCTAGGATTGCCCTAGCCTAAGCCTAGGGGTGCCATAACCTGAGTCTAGGGGTGCCCGCCCCTTAGGCTAGGGGAGCCCTAGCCTTAGCCTAAGCCTAGGGGTGCCCTAGCTTAAGCCTAGGGATGCCCTAGGCTTAGCCTAGGGGTGCCCTAGCCTTAGGCTATGGGAGCCCTAGCCTTAGCCTAAGCCTAGGGGTGCCCTAGCCTAAGCCTAGGCGTGCTCTAGCCTTAGGCTATGGGAGCCCTAGCCTTAGCCTAAGCCTTGGGGTGCCCTACCCTAAGCCTACGGGTGCCCTAGCCTAAGCCTAGGGGTGCCCTAGCCTGAGCCTAGGGGTGCCCTAGCATGAGCCTACAGGTGCCCTAGCCTGAGGCTAGGGGAGCCCTAGCCTTAGTGTAGCCTAGGATTGCCCTAGCCTAAACCTAGGGGTGCCATAGCATGAGTCTAGGGGTGCCCTAGCCTGTGGCTAGGGGAGCCGTAGCCTTAGCCTAAGCCTAGGGATGCCCTAGCCTAAGCCTAGGGTTGCCGTAGCCTAAGCCTAAGGGTGCCCTAGCTAAGCCTAGGGGTGCCGTAGCCTAAGCCTAAGGGTGCCCAGCTAAGCCTAGGGGTACCCTAGCCTAAGCCTAGGGGAGCCCTAGCCTAAGTCTAAGCCTAGTGGTGCCCTAGCCTAAGCCTAGGGGTGCCCTAGCCTTAGGCTAGGGGAGCCCTAGCCTTAACCTAAGCCTAGGGGTGCCCTAGCCTAAGCTTAGGGGTGCTCAAGCCTTAGGCTAGGGGAGCCCTAGCCTTAGCCTAAGCCTAGGGGTGCCCTTGCCTAAGCATAGGGGTGCCCTAGCCTGAGCCTAGGGGTGCCCTAGCCTGAGACTACGGGTGCCGTAGCCTGAGGATAGGGGAGCCCTAGCGTTAGTCTAGCCTAGGATTGCCATAGCCTAAGCCTAGGGGTGTCATAGCCTGAGTCTACGGGTGCACTCGCCTGAAGCTAGGGGAGCCTTAGCCTTAGCCTAAGCCTAGGGGAATGCTAGCTAAACCCTAGGGGTGCCCAAGCCTAAGCCTAGGGGTGCCCTAGCCTAAGCTTAGGGGTGCCCTAGCCTTAGGCTAGGGGAGCCCTAGCCTTTATCTAAGCCTATGGGTGCCCTAGTCTAAGCCTAGGGGTGCCGTAGCCTTAGGTTAGGGAAGACATAGCCTTAGACTAAGCCTAGGGGTGCCCTAGTCTAAGCCTAAGGGTGCCGTAGCCTGAGCCTAGGGGTGCCCTACTCTGAGGCTAGGGGAGCCCTAGCCTTATCCTAAGCCTAGGATTGCCCTAGCCTAAGCTTAGTGGTGCCCTAACCTGAGTCTAAGGGTGCCCTAACCTGAGGCTAGTGGAGCCCTAGCCTTAGCCAAAACCTAGGGGTGCCCTGTCCTAAGCCTAGGGGTGCCCTACACTAAGGCTAGGGTTGCCCTAGCCTAAGATTAGGGTTGCCCTAGCCTAAGACTAGGGGTGCCCTAGCCTTAGGCTAGGGGAGCTCTAGCATAGGCTAGAGGAGCCGAGCCTAAGCCTAATCCTAGGGGTGCCCTAGCCTAAGCCTAGGGGTGCCCTAGACTAAGCCTAGGGGTGCCCTAACCTTAGGCTAGGGGAGCCCTAATCTTACCCTAAGCCTAGGGGTGCCCTAGGCAAAGGCTAAGGGAGCCCTAGCCTTAGCCTAAGCCTAGGGGTGCCGTAGCCTAAGCCTAGGGGAGCCCTAGCCTTAGCCAAAGCCTAGGTGTGCCCTAGCCGAAGCCTAGGGATGCCCTAGCCTAAGCCTAGGGGTGACCTACCCTAAGCCTCGGGGTACACTAACCTAAGCGTAGGGGAGCCCTAGCCTTAGCCTAAGCCTAGGGGTGCCCTATACTAAGCCTAGGGGTGCCCTAGCCTAAGCCAAGGTGTGTCCTAGCCTAAGCCTAGGGGTGCCCTAGCGTAAGCCTAGGGGTGCACTAGCCTAAGCCTAGGGGTGCCCTAGCCTAAGCCTAGGGGTGCCCTAGCCTGAGCCTAGAGGTGCCCTAGCCTGAGCCTACGGGTGCCCTACCCTGAGGATAGGGGAGCCCTAGCGTTAGTCAAGCCTAGGATTGCCCTAGCCTAAGCCTAGGGGTGTCATAGCCTGAGTCTAGGGGTGCAGTAGCCTGAGGCTAGGGGAGCCTTGGCCTTAGCCTAAGCCAAGGGGAACCCTAGCTAATGCCTTGCGGTGCCTAAGCCTAAGCCTATGGGTGCCCTAGCCTAAGCCTAGGGGTGCCCTAGCCTTAGGCTAGGGGAGCCCTAGCCTTTTCCTAAGCCTATGGGTGCCCTAGTCTAAGCCTAGGTGTGACCTTTCCTGAACCTAGGGTGCCGTAGCCTTAGGCTAGGGGAGCCCTAGCCTTAGCCTAAGCCTAGGGGTGCCCTCGTCTAAGCCTAGGGGTGCCCTAGCCTGAGCCTAGAGGTGCCCTAGTCTGAGTCTAGGGGAGCCCTAGCCTTAGCCTAAGCCTAGGATTGCCCTAGCCTAAGCTAAGGGGTGCCCTAACCTGAGGCTAGTGGAGCCCTAGCCTTAGCCTAAGCCTAGGGGTGCCTTACCCAAAGCCTAGGGGTGCCCAAGCCTAAGCCTAGGGTTGCCCTAGCCTAAGCCTAGGGTTGCCCTAGCATAAGCCTAGGGTTGCCCTAGCATAAGCCTAGGGGTGCCCTAGCCTTAGGCTAGGGGAGCACTAGCCTTAGGCAAGGGGAGCCCTAGCCTTAGCCTAAGCCTAGGGGTGCCCTAGCCTAAGCCTAGGGGTGCCCTAGCTTAAGCCTACGGGTGTCCTAGCCTAAGCCTAGGGGTGCCCTAGCCTAAGCCTAGGGGTGCCATAGCCTTAGGCTAGGGGAGCCCTAGCCTTAGCTTAAGCCTTGGGGCGCCCTAGCCTAAACCTAGGGGTGCCCAAGCCTAAGCCTAGGGGTGCCCTAGCCTAAGCCTAGGGGTGCCCTAGCCTAAGCCTAGGGGTGTCCCAGCCTAAGGCTAGGGGTGCCCTAGCCTTAGTCTATTGGAGCCCTAGACTTAGCCTAAGCCTAGGGGTGCCCTATCCTAAGCCTAGGGGTGCCCTACCCTAAGCCTAGGGGTGCTCTAGCCTAAGCCTAGGGGTTCCCTATCCTTAGGCTAGGGGAGCCCAAGCCTTAGCCAAAGCCTTGGGGTGCCCTAGCCTAAGCCTAGGGGTGCCCTAGCCTGAGCCTAGGGGTGCCCTAGCCTTAGCCTAAGCTTAGGGGTCCCCTAGCCTAAGCCTAGGGGTGCCATAGCCAGAGCCTAGGTATGCCCTAGCCTAAACCTAGGGGAGCCCTAGCTTTAGCCTAAGCCTTGGGGTGCCCTAGACTAAACCTAGGTGTTCCCTAGCCTAAGCCTAGGGGTGCCTTAGCCTAAGCCTAGGGGTCCCCTAGCCATAGCCTAAGCCGTGGGGGGCCCGAGCCTAAGCCTACGGTTGCCCTATCCTAAGCTTAGCGATGCCCTAGCCTTAGGCTAGGGGACACCTAGCCTTAGCCCACGTCTAGGGGTGCCCTAGCTTAAGCTTAGAGGTGCCCTAGCCTAAGCCTAGGGGTGCCCTAGCCTAATCCTAGGGGTGCCCTTGCCTGAGCCTAGGGGTGCCCTAGCCTGAGCCTACGGGTGCCTTAGCCTGAGGTTAGGGGAGCCCTAGCCTTAGTCTAGCCTAGGATTGCCCTAGCCTAAGCCTAGGGGTGCCATAGCCTGAGTCTAGGGGTGCCCGCGCCTTAGGCTAGGGGAGCCCTAGCCTTAGCCTAAGCCTAGGGGTGCCCTAGCCTAAGAGTAGGGATGCCCTAGGCTGAGCCTAGGGGTGCCCTAGCCTTAGGCTAGGGGAGCCCTAACCTTAGCCTAAGCCTAGGGGTGTCCTAGCCTAAGCCTAGGGGTGCCCTAGCATAAGGCTAAAAGTGCCCTTGCCTAAGCCTATGGGTGCTCTAGCCTAAGCCTATGGGTGCCCTTGCCTTAGGCTAGGCGAGCCCTAGCCTTAGCCTAAGCCTAGGTTGCCCTAGCCTAAGCCTATGGCTGACCTAGCCTAAGCCTAGGGGTACCCTAGCCTAAGCCTAGGGGTGCCCTAGACTATGCCTAGCGGTGACGTAGCCTTAGGCTAGGGGAGCACTAGCCTTAGCCTAAGCCTAGGGGTGCGCTAGCCTAAACTTAGGGGTGCCCTAGCCTAAGCCTAGGGGTGCCCTAGCCTATGCCTAGGGGTGCCCTAGCCTTAGGCTAGGGGAGCCGTAGCCTTAGCCTAAGCTAGGGGTGCCCAAGCCTAAGCCTAGGGGTGCCCTAGCCTAAGCCTAGGGGTGCCCTAGCCTAAGCCTAGGGGTGTCCCAGCCTAAGGCTAGGGGTGTCCTAGCCTTAGTCTATTGGAGCCCTAGACTTAGCCTAAGCCTATGGGTGCCCTATCCTAAGCCTAGGGGTGCCCTACCCTAAGCCTAGGGGTGCTCTAGCCTAAGCCTAGGAGTGCCCTAGCCTTAGGCTAGGGGAGCCCTAGCCTTAGCCAAAGCCTTGGGGTGCCCTAGCCTAAGCCTAGGGGTGCCCTAGCCTGAGCCTAGGGGTGCCCTAGCCTTAGCCTAAGCTTAGGGGTCCCCTAGCCTAAGCCTAGGGGTGCCCTAGCCTAAGTCTAGGGGTGCCCTAGCCACAGCCTAGGGGTGCCCTAGCCTTAGGCTAGGGGAGCCCTAGCCTTAGCCAAAGCCTTGGGGTGCCCTAGCCTAAGCCTAGGGGTGCCCTAGCCTAAGCCTAGGGGTGCCCTAGCCCAAGCCAAGGGATGCCCTAGCGTTAGGCTAGAGGAGCCCTAGCTTTAGCCTAAGCCTAGGGGTGCCCTAGCCTAAGCCTAGGGGTGTCCTAGCCTAAGGCTAGGGGTGCCCTAGCCACAGCCTAGGGGTACCCTAGCCTTAGGCTAGGGGATCCCTAGCCTTAGCCTAAGCCTAGGGGTGCCCCACCCTAAGTGTAGGGGTGCCCTAGCCTAAGCCTATGGGTACCCTAGCCTAAGCCTAGGGGTGCCCTAGCCTAAACCTAGGGGTCCCCTAGCCTTAGCCTAAGCCTAGTGGTCCCCTAGCCTAAGCCTAAGCCTAGGGGTGCCCCAGCCTAAGCCTAGGGGTGCCCTAGCCTAAGCCTAGGGGTGCCTTAGCCTAAGCCTAGGGGTCCCCTAGTCTTAGCCTAAGCCTAGGGGTACCCGAGCCTAAGCCAAGTGGTGCCATAGCCTAAGCCTAGTGGTGCCTTAGCCTAAGCCTAGGGGTACCTTAGCCTTAGCCTAAGCCTAGGGGTGCCCTAGATTAAGCCTAGGGGTGCCCTAGATTAAGCCTAGGGGTGCCCTAGCCTAAGCCTAGGGGTGCCTTAGCATAAGCCTAGGGGTCCCCTAGCCCTAGCCTAAGCCTAGGGGTGCCATAGCCAGAGCCTAGGGATGCCCTAGCCTAAACCTAGGGGAGCCCTAGCTTTAGCCTAAGCCTTGGGGTGCCCTAGCCTAAACCTAGGTGTTCCCTAGCCTAAGCCTAGGGGTGCCCTAGCCTATGCCTAGGGGTGCCCTAGCCTTAGGCTAGGGGAGCCGTAGCCTTAGCCTAAGCTAGGGGTGCCCTAGCCTAAGCCTAGGGTTGCCCTAGCCTAAGCCTAGGGGTGCCCTAGCCTATGCCTAGGGGTGCCCTAGCCTTAGGCTAGGGGAGCCGTAGCCTTAGCCTAAGCCTAGGGGTGCCCTAGCCTAAGCCTAGGGTTGCCCTAGCCTATGCCTAGGGGTGCCCTAGCCTAAGCCTAGGGTTGCCCTAACATAAGCCTAGGGGTGCCCTAGCCTAAGCCTAGTGGTGCCATAGCCATAGGCTAGGGGAGCCCTAGCCTTAGCCTAAGCCTAGGGGTGCCCTAGCCTAAGCCTTGGGATGCCCTAGCCTAAGCCTACGGGTGTCCTTGCCTAAGCCTTGGGGCACCCTAGCTTAAACCTAGGGGTGCCCTAGTCTAAGCCTAGGGGTGTCCTAGCCTAAGCCTATGGGTGCCCTAGCCTAAGCCTAGGGGTGCCCTAACCTAAGCCTAGGGGTGCCCTAGCCTAAGCCTAGGGGTGAACTATCCTAAGCCTAGGGGTGCCCTAGCCTAAGCCTAGGGTGCTCTAGCCTAAGCCTAGGGGTGCCCTAGCCATAGGCTAGGGGAGCCCTAGCCTTAGCCGAAGCCTTGGGGTGCCATAGCCTAAGCCTAGGGGTGCCCTAGCCTAAGCCTAGGGGTGCCCTAGCCTAAACCTAGGGGTCCTCTAACCTTAGCCTAAGCCTAGGGGTCCCCTAGCCTAAGCCTAAGCCAAGGGGACCCCAGCCTAAGCCTAGGGGTGCCCTAGCCTAAGCCTAGGGGTGCCATAGCCTAAGCCTATGGGTCCCCTAGTCTTAGCCTAAGCCTAGGGGTGCCCTAGCCTAAGCCAAGTGGTGCCTTAGCCTAAGCCTACGGGTGCCTTAGAATAAGCCTATGGGTCCCCTAGCCTTAGCCTAAGCCTAGGGGTGCCCTAGCCTAAGCATAGGGGTACCCTAGCCTAAGCCTAGGGGTGCCTTAGCCTAAGCCTAGGGGTCCCCTAGTCCTACCCGAAGCCTAGGGGTGCCCTAGCCTAAACCTAGGCGCTCCCTAGACTAAGCCTATGGGTGCCTTAGCCTCAGCCTGGGGTCACCTAGCCTTAGCCTAAGCCTAGGGGTGCCTTAGCCTAAGCCTACGGTTGCCCTCGCCTAAGCCTAGCGATGCCCAAGCCTTAGGCTAGGGGACCCCTAGCCATAGCCTACGTCTAGAGGTGCCCTAGCCTAAGCCTAAGGGTGCCCTAGCCTAAGCCTACGGGTGCCCTAGTCTGAGTCTAGGGGTGCCCGCGCCTTATGCTAGGGGATCCCTAGCCTTAGCCTAAGCCTAGGGGTGCCCTAGGCTAAGCCTAGGGATGCCCTAGGCTGAGCCTAGGGGTGCCCTAGCCTTAGGCTAGGGGAGCCCTAGCCTTAGCCTAAGCCTAGGGGTGTCCCAGCCTAAGCCTAGGGGTGCCTAGCCTAAGGCTAAAAGTGCCCTTGCCTAAGCCGACGGGTGCTCTAGCCTAAGCCTACGGGTGCCCTAGCCTTAGGCTAGGCGAGTCCTAGCCCTAGCCTAAGCCTAGGTTGCCCTAGCCTAAGCCTATGGCTGCCCTAGCCTAAGCCTAGGGGTACCATAGCCTAAGCCAAGGGGTGCCCTAGCCTATGCCTAGGGGTGACCTAGCCTTAGGCTAGGGGAGCACTAGCCTTAGCCTAAGCCTAGGGGTGCCCTAGCCTAAGCCTAGGGGTGCCCTAGCCTAAGCCTAGGGGTGCCCTAGCCTATGCCTACGGGTGCCCTAGCCTTAGGCTAGGGGAGCCGTAGCCTTAGCCTAAGCCTAGGGGTGCCCTAGCCTAAGCCTAGGGGTGGCCTAGCCTAACCCTAGGGGTGCCCTAGCCTAAGCCTAGGGGTGCCCTAGCCCTAGGCTAGGGGTGCACTAGCCTTAGTCTAAGCCTAGGGGTGTCCTAGCCTAAGTTTAGGGGTGCCGTAGCCTATGCCTAGGGGTGCCCTAGACTTAGGCTAGGTGAGCCCTAGCCTTAGCCTAACCCTAGGGGTGCCCTAGTCTTAGGCTAGGGGAGCACTAGCCTTTGGCTAGGTGAGCCCTAGCCTTAGCCTAAGCCTAGGGCTGCCCTAGCCTAAGCCTAGGGGAGCCCTAGTCTAAGACTAGGGGTGCCCTAGCCTATCACTAGGGATGCCCTAGCCTTAGGCTAGGGGAGCACTAGCCTTAGCCTAAGACAAGGGTGGCCCTAGCCTATGCCTAGGGGTGCCCTAGCCTTAGGCTAGGGGAGCCGTAGCCTTAGCCTAAGCCTAGGGTTGCCCTAACCTAAGCCTAGGGGTGCCCTAGCCTTAGGCTAGGGGTGCACTAGCCTTAGCCTAAGCCTAGGGGTGCCCTAGCCTATGCTTAGGGGTGCCCTAGCCTTAGGCTAGGTGAGCCCTAGCCTTAGCCTAAGCCTAGGGCTGCCCAAGCCTAAGCCTAGGGGTGCCCTAGCCTAAGCCTAGGGGTGCCTTAGCCTAAGCCTGGGTGTGCCCTAGGGTTAGGCTAGGGGAGCCCTAGCCTTAGCCTAAGCCTAGGGGTGCACTAGCATAAGCCTAGGGGTGCCCTAGCCTAAGTCTAGGGGTGCCCTAGCCTAAGCTTAGGGGTGCCCTAGCCTAAGCCTAGGGGTGCCTTAGCCTAAGCCTAGGTGTGCCCTAGGGTAGGGTAGGGGAGCCCTAGCCTTAGCCTAAGCCTAGGGATGCCCTAGCCTAAGCCTAGTGGTGCCCTAGCCTAAGCCTAGGGGTTCCCTAGCCTAAGCCTAGGGTTGCCTTATCCTAAGCCTAGGGGTTCCCTAGCCACAGCCTAAGCCTTGGGGTGCCCGAGCCTAAGCCTACGGTAGCCCTAGCATAAGCCTAGCTATGCCCTAGCCTTAGGCTAGGGGAGCCCTAGCCTTAGCCTACTTCTAGGGGTGCCCTAGCCTAAGCTTAGGGGTGCCCTAGCCTAAGCCTAGGGGTACCCTACCTAAGCCTAGGGGTGCCCTTGCCTGAGCCTAGGGGTGCCCTAGCCTGAGCCTACGGGTGCCCTAGCCTGAGACTAGGGGAGCCCTAGTTTACTCTAGCCTACGATTGCCCTAGCCTAAGCCTAGGGGTGCCATAGCCTGAGTCTAGTGGTGCCCGCGCCATAGGCTAGGGGAGCCCTAACCTTAGCCTAAGCCTAGGGGTGTCCTAGCCCAAGCCTAGGGGTGCCCTAGCCAAAGGCTAAAAGTGCCCTTGCCTAAGCCTACGGGTGCTCTAGCCTAAGCTTATGGGTGCCCTAGCATTAGGCTAGGCGAACCCTAGCCTTAGCCTAAGCCTAGGTTGCCCTAGCCTAAGCCTATGGCTGCCCTAGCCTAAGCCTAGGGGTACCCTAGCCTAAGTCTAGGGGTGCCCTAGCCAATGCCTAGGGGTGACCTAGCCTTAGGTTAGGGGAGCACTAGCCTTAGCCTAAGCCTAGGGGTGCCCTAGCCTAAGCCTAGGGGTGCCCTAGCCTAAGCCTAGGGGTGCCCCTAGCCTATGCCTAGGGTTGCCCTAGCCTTAGGCTAGGGGAGCCGTAGCCTTAGCCTAAGCCTAGGGGTGCCCTAGCCTAAGCCTAGGGTTGCCCTAGCCTAAGCCTAGGGGTGCCCTAGCCTAAGCCTACGGGTGCCCTAGCCGTAGGCTAGGGGTGCACTAGCCTTTGTCTAAGCCTAGGGGTGTCCTAGCCTAAGCTTAGGGGTGCCCTAGCCTATGCCTAGGGGTGCCCTAACCTAAGCCTAGGGGTGCCCTAGCCTAAGCCTAGGGGTGTCCCAGCCTAAGGCTAGGGGTGTCCTAGCCTTAGTCTAGTGGAGCCCTAGCCTTAGCCTAAGCCTAGGGGTGCCCTATCCTAAGCCTAGGGGTGCCCTAGCCTAAGCCTAGGGGTGAACTATCCTAAGCCTAGGGGTGCCCTAGCCTAAGCCGAGGGGTGCCCTAGCCTAAGCCTAGGGGTGAAATATCCTAAGCCTAGGGGTGCTCTAGCCTAAGCCTAGGGGTGCCCTAGCCTTAGCCTAAGCCTAGGGATCCCCTAGCCTAAGCCTAAGCCTATGTGGCCCCAGCCTAAGCCTAGGGGTACCCTAGCCTAAGCCTAAGCCTAGGGGGCCCCAGCCTAAGCCTAGGGGTGCCCTAGCCTAAGCCTAGGGGTGCCTTTGCCAAAGCCTAGGGGTCCCCTAGTCTTAGCCTAAGCCTAGGGGTGCCCTACCCTAAGCCAAGTGGTGCCCTAGCCTAAGCCTACGGGTGCCTTAGACTAAGCCTAGGGGTCCCCTAGCCTTAGCCTAAGCCTAGGGGTGCCCTAGCCTAAGCCTAGTGGTGCCCTAGCCTAAGCCTAGGGGTGCCTTAACCTAAGCCTAGGGGTCCCCTAGCCTTAGCCTAAGCGTAGGGGTCCCTGAGCCTAAGCCTACAGTTGCCCTAGCCTAAGACTAGCGATGCCCTACCCTTAGGCTAGGGGACCCCTAGCCTTAGCCTACGTCTAGGGGTGCCCTAGCCTAAGCCTATGGGTGCCCTAGCCTAATCCTACGGGTGCCCTAGCCTGAGTCTAGGGCTGCCCGCGCCTTAGGCTAGGGGAGCCCTAGCCTTAGCCTAAGCCTATGGGTGCCCTAGGCTCAGCCTAGGGGTGCCCTAGCCTAAGGCTAAAAGTGCCCTTGCCTAAGCCTACGGGTGCTCTAGCCTAAGCCTATGGGTGCCCTAGCCTTAGACTACGCGAGCCCTAGCACTAGCCTAAGCCTAGGTTGCCCTAGCCTAAGCCTATGGCTGCCCTAGCCTAAGCCTAGGGGTACCATAGCCTAAGCCAAGGGGTGCCTTAGCCTATGCCTAGGGGTGACCTAGCCTTAGTCTAGGGGAGCACTAGCCTTAGCCTAAGCTAGGGGTGCCCTAGCCTAAGCCTAGGGGTGCCCTAGCCTATGCCTAGGGGTGCCCTAGTCTTAGCCTAAGCCTAGGGGTGCCCTACCCTAAGCCAAGTGGTGCCCTAGCCTAAGCCTACGGGTGCCTTAGACTAAGCCTAGGGGTCCCCTAGCCTTAGCCTAAGCCTATGGGTGCCCTAGGCTCAGCCTAGGGGTGCCCTAGCCTAAGGCTAAAAGTGCACTTGCCTAAGCCTACGGGTGCTCTAGCCTAAGCCTATGGGTCCCCTAGCCTTAGACTAGGCGAGCCCTAGCACTAGCCTAAGCCTAGGTTGCCCTAGCCTAAGCCTATGGCTGCCCTAGCCTAAGCCTAGGGGTACCATAGCCTAAGCCAAGGGGTGCCTTAGCCTATGCCTAGGGGTGACCTAGCCTTAGTCTAGGGGAGCACTAGCCTTAGCCTAAGCCTAGGGGTGCCCTAGCCTAAGCCTAGGGGTGCCCTAGCCTAAGCCTAGGGGTGCCCTAGCCTATGCCTAGGGGTGCCCTAGCCAGAGGCTAGGGGAGCCGTAGCCTTAGCCTAAGCCTAGGGGTGCCCTAGCCTAAGCCTAGGGGTGGCCTAGCCTAAGCCTAGGGGTGCCCTAAACTAAGCCTAGGGTTGCCCTAGCCTTAGGCTAGGGGTGCACTAGCCTTAGTCTAAGCCTAGGGGTGTGCTAGCCTAAGCTTAGGGGTGCTGTAGCCTATGCCTAGGGGTGCCCTAGACTTAGGCTAGGTGAGCCCTAGCCTTAGTATAAACCTAGGGGTGCCCTAGCCTTGGGCTAGGGGAGCACTAGCCTTAGCCTAAGCCTAGGGGTGCCTAGCCTAAGCCTAGGGGTGCCCTAGCCTAAGTCTAGGGGTGCCCTAGCCTAAGCCTAGGGGTGCCCTAGCCTTAGGCTAGGTGAGCCCTAGCCTTAGCCTAAGCCTTGGGGTGCCTTAGCCTAAGCCTAGGGTTGCCCAACCCTAAACCTAGGGGTGCCCTAGCCTAAGCCTAGGGGTGCCGTAGCCTTAGCCTAGGTGAGCCCTAGCCTTAGCCTAAGCCTAGGGGTGCCCTAGCCTAAGCATAGGGGTGCCCTAGCCTAAGCCTAGGTGTGCCCTATCCTAAGCCTAGGGGTGCCGTAGCCTAAGCCTAGGGGTGCCCAAGCCTTAGGCTAGGGGACCGCTAGCCTTAGCCTAAGCCTATGGCTGCCCTAGCCTAAGCCTAGGGGTGCCCTAGTCTAATGCTAGGGGTGCCCTAGCCTATCACTAGGGATGCCCTAGCCTTAGGCTAGGGGAGCACTAGCCTTAGCCTAAGCCAAGGGGTGCCCTAGCCTATGCCTAGGGGTGCCCTAGCGTTAGGCTAGGGGAGCCGTAGCCTTAGCCTAAGCCTAGGGGTGCCCTAGCCTAAGCCTTGGGGTGCCCTAGCCTAAGGCTAGGGTTGCCCTAACCTAAGCCTAGGGGTGCCCTAGGCTTAGGCTAGGGGTGCACTAGCCTTAGCCTAAGCCTAGGGGTGCCCTAGCCTATGCCTAGGGGTGCCCTAGCCTTAGGCTAGGTGAGCCCTAGCCTTAGCTTAAGCCTAGGGGTGCCGTAGCCTAAGCCTAGGGGTGCCCAGGCCTTAGGCTAGGGGAGCGCTAGCCTTAGCCTAAGCCTATGGCTGCCCTAGCCTAAGCCTAGGGGTGCCCTAGTCTAAGCCTAGGGGTGCCCTAGCCTATCACTAGGGATGCCCTAGCCTTAGGCTAGGGGAGCACTAGCCTTAGCCTAAGCCAAGGGGTGCCCTAGCCTTAAGCTAGGGGAGCCGTAGCCTTAGCCTAAGCCTAGGGGTGCCCTAGCCTAAGCCTAGGGGTGCCCTAGCCTAAGGCTAGGGTTGCCCTAACCTAAGCCTAGGGGTGCCCTAGCCTTAGGCTAGGGGTGCCCTAGCCTTAGCCTAAGCCTAGGGGTGCCCTAGCCTATGCCTAGGAGTGCCCTTGCCTTAGGCTAGGTGAGTCCTAACCTTAGCTTAAGCCTAGGGGTGCCCTAGCCTAAGCCTAGGGGTGCCCTAGCCTAAGACTGTGGGTGCCCTAGCCTAAGCTTAGGGGTGCCCTAGCCTAAGCCTAGGGGTGCCTTAGCCTAAGCCTAGGTGTGCCCTAGGGTTAGGCTACAGGGAGCCCTAGCCTTAGCCTAAGCCTAGGGGTGGCCTAGCATAAGCCTAGGGGTGCCCTAGCCTAAGCCTAGGGGTGCCCTAGCCTAAGACTAGGGGTGCCATGGCCTAAGTTAGGGGTTCCCTAGCCTAAGCCTAGGGGTGCCTTAGCCTAAGCCTAGTTGTGCCCTAGGGTTAGGCTAGGGGAGCCCTAGCCTTAGCCTAAGCCTAGGGGTGCCCTAGCCTAAGCCTAGGGGTGCCCTAGCCTTAGGATACAGGAGCCCTAGCCTTAACCTAAGCCTAGGGGTGCCCTAGCCGAAGCCTAGGGGTGCCCTAGCCTTAGGCTAGGGGAGCCCTAGCCTTAGAATAAGCCTAGGGCTGCCCTAGCCCAAGCGTAGGGGTGCCCAAGCCTTAGGCTAGGGGAGCCCTAGCCTTAGCCTAAGCCTAGGGCTTCCCTAGCCTAAGCCTAGGTGTGCCCTAGCTTAAGCCTAGGGGTGCCCTAGCCTAAACCTAGGGGTGCCCTAGCCTAATCCTAGGGGTGCCCTAGCTTTAGACTAAGCCTACGGGTGCCCTAGCCTAAGCCTAGGGGTGTCCTAGCCTAAACCTAGGAGTGCCCTAGCCTAAGCCTAGGGGTGCCCTAGCCTAAGCCTAGGGGCGCCCTAGCCTTAGGCTAGGGGAGCCCTAGCCTTAGCCTAAGCCTAGGGACGCCTAGCCTAAAAGTAGGAGTGCCCTAGCCTAACCTTAGGGGTGCCCTAGCCTAAGGCTAGGGGAGCCCTAGCCTTAGTCTAAGGCTAGGGGTGCCCTATCCAAAGCCTAGGGGTGCCCTATCCTTAGGCTAGGGGAGTCCTCGCCTTAGCCGAAGCCTTAGGGTGCCCAGCCCAAGCCTAGGGGTGCCCTAGCCTAAGCTTAGGGGTGCCCTAGCCCAAGCCTAGGGGTGCCCTAGCGTTAGGCTAGAGGAGCCCTAGCCTTAGCCTAAGCCTAGGGTTGCCCTAGCCTAAGCCGAGGGGTGCCCTAGCCTAAGCCTAGGGGTGCCCTAGCCTAAGCCTAGGGGTGCCCTAGCCTAAGCATAGGGGTTCCCTACCTAAGCCTAGGGGTGCCCTAGCCTAAGCCTAGGGGTGCCTTGGCCTAAGGCTAGCGGTGCCCTAACCTAAGCCTAGGGTTGCCCTAGTCTAAGCCTAGGGGTGCCCTCACCAAAGTCTAGGGGTGCCCTAGCCTTAGGCTAGGGGAGCCCTAGCCTTAGCCTAAGCCTAGGGGTGCCCTTCCTCAGCCTAGTGGTGTCCTAGCCTAAGCCTAGGGGTGCCCTAGCCTAAGCCTAGGGGTGCCATAACCTAAGCCTAAGGGTGCCCTAGCCTTAGACTAGGGGAGCCCTAGCCTTAGCCTAAGCGTAGGGGGGCCCTAGCCTTAGGTTAGGGGAGCCCTATCCTTAACCTAAGCTTAGGGGTGCCTTAGCCTAAGCCTAGGGGTGCTCTAGCCTTACGCTAGGGTAGCCCTAGCCTTAGCCTAAGCCTAGGGGTGCCCTAGCCTAAGCCTAGGGGTGCCCTAGCCTGAGCCTAGGGGTGTCCTAGCCTGAGACTAAGGGTGCCGTAGCCTGAGGATAGGGGAGCCCTAGCGTTAGTCTAGCCTAGGATTGCCCAAGCCTAAGCCTAGGGGTGTCATAGCCTGAGTCTAGGGGTGCAGTAGCCTGAGTCTAGGGGAGCCTTAGCCTTAGCCTAAGATTAGGGGAACCCTAGCTAAACCCTAGGGGTGCCCAAGCCTAAGCCTAGGGGTGCCCTAGCATAAGCCTAGGGGTGCCCTAGCCTTAGGCTAGGGGAGCCCTAGCCTTTTCCTAAGCCTATGGGTGCCCTAGTCTAAGCCTAGCGGTTCCCTTTCCTGAGCCTAGGGGTGCCGTAGCCTTAGGCTAGGGGTGCCCTAGTCTGAGGCTAGGGGAGCCCTAGCCTTATCCTAAGCCTAGGATTGCCCTAGCCTAAGCTTAGGTGTGCCATAACCTGAGTCTAGGGGTGCCCTAACCTGAGGCTAGTGGAGCCCAAGCCTTAGACTAAGCCTAGGGGTGCCCTATCCTAAGCCTAGGGGTGCCCTACCCTAAGCTTAGGGGTGCCCTAGCCTAAGCCTAGGGTTGCCGTAACCTAAGCGTAGGGTTGCCCTAGCCTAAGCCTAGGGTTGCCCTAGCCTAAGCCTAGGGGTTCCCTAGCCTTAGGCTAGGGGAGCTCTAGCCGTAGGCTAGGGGAGCCCTAGCCTTAGCCTAAGCCTAGGGGTGCCCTAGCCTAAGCCTAGGGGTGCCCTAGACTAAGCCTAGGGGTGCCCTAACCTTAGGCTAGGGGAGCCCTAATCTTATCCTAAGCCTAGGGCTGCCCTAGCCTAAGGCTAAGGGAGCCCTAGCCTTAGCCTAAGACTAGGTGTGCCCTAGCCTAAGCCTAGGGGTGCCCTCGCCTAAGCCTCGGGGTACCCTAGCCCAAGCCAAGGGGTGCCCTAGCCTTAGGCTAGGGATGCCCTAGCCTAAGCCTAAGCCTAGGGGTGCCCTAGCGTAAGCCTAGGGGTGCCTTAGCGTAAGCCTAGGGGTGCCCTAGCCTTAGGCTAGGGGAGCCCTAGCCTTAGCCTAAGCCTAGGAGTGCCCTAGCCTAAACCTAGGTGTGCCCTAGCCTAAGCCAAGGGGTGCCCTAGCCTAAGCCTAGGGGAGCCCTGGCCTTAGCCTAAGCCTAGGGGTGCCCTAGCCTAAGCCTAGGTGTGCCCTAGCCTAAGCCAAGGGGTGCCCTAGCCTAAGCCTAGGGGAGCCCTAGCCTTAGCCTAAGCCTAGGTGTGCCCTAGCCTAAGCCTAGGGATGCCCTAATCTAAGCCTAGGGGTGACCTACCCTAATCCTCGGGGTACCCTAACCTAAGCGTAGAGGAGCCCTACTCTTAGCCTACGCCTAGGGGTGCCCTAGCCTAAGCCTAGGGGTGCCCTAGCCTAAGCCAAGGTGTGTCCTAGCCTAAGCCTAGGGGTGCCCTAGCGTAAGTCTAGGGGTGCACTAGCCTAAGCCTAGGGATGCCCTAGCCTAAGCCTAGGGGTGCCCTAGCCTAAGCCTAGGGGTGCTCTAGCCTTAGGCTAGGGGAGCCCTAGCCTTAGCCTAAGCCTAGGGGTGCCCTAGCCTAAGCCTAGGGGTGCCCTAGCCTGAGCCTAGGGGTGCCCTAGCCTGAGACTACGGGTGCCGTAGCCTGAGGATAGGGGAGCCCTAGCCTTAGCTTAAGCCTAGGGGTGCCGTAGCCTAAGCCTAGGGGTGCCCAGGCCTTAGGCTAGGGGAGCGCTAGCCTTAGCCTAAGCCTATGGCTGCCCTAGCCTAAGCCTAGGGGTGCCCTAGTCTAAGCCTAGGGGTGCCCTAGCCTATCACTAGGGATGCCCTAGCCTTAGGCTAGGGGAGCACTAGCCTTAGCCTAAGCCAAGGGGTGCCCTAGCCTATGCCTAGGGGTGCCCTAGCCTTAGGCTAGGGGAGCCGTAGCCTTAGCCTAAGCCTAGGGGTGCCCTAGCCTAAGCCTAGGGGTGCCCTAGCCTAAGGCTAGGGTTGCCCTAACCTAAGCCTAGGGGTGCCCTAGCCTTAGGCTAGGGGTGCCCTAGCCTTAGCCTAAGCCTAGGGGTGCCCTAGCCTATGCCTATGGGTGCCCTAGCCTTAGGCTAGGTGAGTCCTAACCTTAGCTTAAGCCTAGGGGTGCCCTAGCCTAAGGCTAGGGGTGCCCTAGCCTAAGACTGTGGGTGCCCTAGCCTAAGCCTAGGGGTGCCTTAGCCTAAGCCTAGGTGTGCCCTAGGGTTAGGCTACAGGGAGCCCTAGCCTTAGCCTAAGCCTAGGGGTGGCCTAGCATAAGCCTAGGGGTGCCCTAGCCTAAGCCTAGGGGTGCCCTAGCCTAAGACTAGGGGTGCAATGGCCTAAGTTAGGGGTTCCCTAGCCTAAGCCTAGGGGTGCCTTAGCCTAAGCCTAGTTGTGCCCTAGGGTTAGGCTAGGGGAGCCCTAGCCTTAGCCTAAGCCTAGGGGTGCCCTAGCCTAAGCCTAGGGGTGCCCTAGCCTAAGCCTAGGGGTGCCCTAGCCTTAGGATACGGGAGCCCTAGCCTTAACCTAAGCCTAGGGGTGCCCTAGCCGAAGCCTAGGGGTGCCCTAGCCTTAGGCTAGGGGAGCCCTAGCCTTAGAATAAGCCTAGGGCTGCCCTAGCCCAAGCGTAGGGGTGCCCAAGCCTTAGGCTAGGGGAGCCCTAGCCTTAGCCTAAGCCTAGGGCTTCCCTAGCCTAAGCCTAGGTGTGCCCTAGCTTAAGTCTAGGGGTGCCCTAGCCTAAACCTAGGGGTGCCCTAGCCTAATCCTAGGGGTGCCCTAGCTTTAGACTAAGCCTACGGGTGCCCTAGCCTAAGCCTAGGGGTGTCCTAGCCTAAACCTAGGAGTGCCCTAGCCTAAGCCTAGGGGTGCCCTAGCCTAAGCCTAGGGGCGCCCTAGCCTTAGGCTAGGGGAGCCCTAGCCTTAGCCTAAGCCTAGGGACGCCTAGCCTAAAAGTAGGAGTGCCCTAGCCTAACCTTAGGGGTGCCCTAGCCTAAGGCTAGGGGAGCCCTAGCCTTAGTCTAAGGCTAGGGGTGCCCTATCCAAAGCCTAGGGGTGCCCTATCCTTAGGCTAGGGGAGTCCTCGCCTTAGCCGAAGCCTTAGGGTGCCCAGCCCAAGCCTAGGGGTGCCCTAGCCTAAGCTTAGGGGTGCCCTAGCCCAAGCCTAGGGGTGCCCTAGCATTAGGCTAGAGGAGCCCTAGCCTTAGCCTAAGCCTAGGGTTGCCCTAGCCTAAGCCGAGGGGTGCCCTAGCCTAAGCCTAGGGGTGCCCTAGCCTAAGCCTAGGGGTGCCCTAGCCTAAGCATAGGGGTTCCCTACCTAAGCCTAGGGGTGCCCTAGCCTAAGCCTAGGGGTGCCTTGGCCTAAGGCTAGCGGTGCCCTAACCTAAGCCTAGGGTTGCCCTAGTCTAAGCCTAGGGGTGCCCTCACCAAAGTCTAGGGGTGCCCTAGCCTTAGGCTAGGGGAGCCCTAGCCTTAGCCTAAGCCTAGGGGTGCCCTTCCTCAGCCTAGTGGTGTCCTAGCCTAAGCCTAGGGGTGCCCTAGCCTAAGCCTAGGGGTGCCATAACCTAAGCCTAAGGGTGCCCTAGCCTTAGACTAGGGGAGCCCTAGCCTTAGCCTAAGCGTAGGGGGGCCCTAGCCTTAGGTTAGGGGAGCCCTAGCCTTAACCTAAGCTTAGGGGTGCCTTAGCCTAAGCCTAGGGGTGCTCTAGCCTTAGGCTAGGGTAGCCCTAGCCTTAGCCTAAGCCTAGGGGTGCCCTAGCCTAAGCCTAGGGGTGCCCTAGCCTGAGCCTAGGGGTGTCCTAGCCTGAGACTAAGGGTGCCGTAGCCTGAGGATAGGGGAGCCCTAGCGTTAGTCTAGCCTAGGATTGCCCAAGCCTAAGCCTAGGGGTGTCATAGCCTGAGTCTAGGGGTGCAGTAGCCTGAGTCTAGGGGAGCCTTAGCCTTAGCCTAAGATTAGGGGAACCCTAGCTAAACCCTAGGGGTGCCCAAGCCTAAGCCTAGGGGTGCCCTAGCATAAGCCTAGGGGTGCCCTAGCCTTAGGCTAGGGGAGCCCTAGCCTTTTCCTAAGCCTATGGGTGCCCTAGTCTAAGCCTAGCGGTTCCCTTTCCTGAGCCTAGGGGTGCCGTAGCCTTAGGCTAGGGGTGCCCTAGTCTGAGGCTAGGGGAGCCCTAGCCTTATCCTAAGCCTAGGATTGCCCTAGCCTAAGCTTAGGTGTGCCATAACCTGAGTCTAGGGGTGCCCTAACCTGAGGCTAGTGGAGCCCAAGCCTTAGCCTAAGCCTAGGGGTGCCCTATCCTAAGCCTAGGGGTGCCGTAACCTAAGCGTAGGGTTGCCCTAGCCTAAGCCTAGGGTTGCCCTAGCCTAAGCCTAGGGGTTCCCTAGCCTTAGGCTAGGGGAGCTCTAGCCGTAGGCTAGGGGAGCCCTAGCCTTAGCCTAAGCCTAGGGGTGCCCTAGCCTAAGCCTAGGGGTGCCCTAGACTAAGCCTAGGGGTGCCCTAACCTTAGGCTAGGGGAGCCCTAATCTTATCCTAAGCCTAGGGCTGCCCTAGCCTAAGGCTAAGGGAGCCCTAGCCTTAGCCTAAGTCTAGGTGTGCCCTAGCCTAAGCCTAGGGGTGCCCTCGCCTAAGCCTCGGGGTACCCTAGCCCAAGCCAAGGGGTGCCCTAGCCTTAGGCTAGGGATGCCCTAGCCTAAGCCTAAGCCTAGGGGTGCCCTAGCGTAAGCCTAGGGGTGCCTTAGCGTAAGCCTAGGGGTGCCCTAGCCTTAGGCTAGGGGAGCCCTAGCCTTAGCCTAAGCCTAGGAGTGCCCTAGCCTAAACCTAGGTGTGCCCTAGCCTAAGCCAAGGGGTGCCCTAGCCTAAGCCTAGGGGAGCCCTGGCCTTAGCCTAAGCCTAGGGGTGCCCTAGCCTAAGCCTAGGTGTGCCCTAGCCTAAGCCAAGGGGTGCCCTAGCCTAAGCCTAGGGGAGCCCTAGCCTTAGCCTAAGCCTAGGTGTGCCCTAGCCTAAGCCTAGGGATGCCCTAGCCTAAGCCTAGGGGTGACCTACCCTAATCCTCGGGGTACCCTAACCTAAGCGTAGAGGAGCCCTACTCTTAGCCTACGCCTAGGGGTGCCCTAGCCTAAGCCTAGGGGTGCCCTAGCCTAAGCCAAGGTGTGTCCTAGCCTAAGCCTAGGGGTGCCCTAGCGTAAGCCTAGGGGTGCACTAGCCTAAGCCTAGGGGTGCCCTAGCCTAAGCCTAGGGGTGCCCTAGCCTAAGCCTAGGGGTGCTCTAGCCTTAGGCTAGGGGAGCCCTAGCCTTAGCCTAAGCCTAGGGGTGCCCTAGCCTAAGCCTAGGGGTGCCCTAGCCTGAGCCTAGGGGTGCCCTAGCCTGAGACTACGGGTGCCGTAGCCTGAGGATAGGGGAGCCCTAGCCTTAGCTTAAGCCTAGGGGTGCCGTAGCCTAAGCCTAGGGGTGCCCAGGCCTTAGGCTAGGGGAGCGCTAGCCTTAGCCTAAGCCTATGGCTGCCCTAGCCTAAGCCTAGGGGTGCCCTAGTCTAAGCCTAGGGGTGCCCTAGCCTATCACTAGGGATGCCCTAGCCTTAGGCTAGGGGAGCACTAGCCTTAGCCTAAGCCAAGGGGTGCCCTAGCCTATGCCTAGGGGTGCCCTAGCCTTAGGCTAGGGGAGCCGTAGCCTTAGCCTAAGCCTAGGGGTGCCCTAGCCTAAGCCTAGGGGTGCCCTAGCCTAAGGCTAGGGTTGCCCTAACCTAAGCCTAGGGGTGCCCTAGCCTTAGGCTAGGGGTGCCCTAGCCTTAGCCTAAGCCTAGGGGTGCCCTAGCCTATGCCTAGGGGTGCCCTAGCCTTAGGCTAGGTGAGCCCTAACCTTAGCTTAAGCCTAGGGGTGCCCTAGCCTAAGCCTAGGGGTGCCCTAGCCTAAGACTGTGGGTGCCCTAGCCTAAGCTTAGGGGTGCCCTAGCTAAGCCTAGGGGTGCCTTAGCCTAAGCCTAGGTGTGCCCTAGGGTTGGGCTACAGGGAGCCCTAGCCTTAGCCTAAGCCTAGGGGTGGCCTAGCATAAGCCTAGGGGTGCCCTAGCCTAAGCCTAGGGGTGCCCTAGCCTAAGACTAGGGGTGCCATGGCCTAAGTTAGGGGTTCCCTAGCCTAAGCCTAGGGGTGCCTTAGCCTAAGCCTAGTTGTGCCCTAGGGTTAGGCTAGGGGAGCCCTAGCCTTAGCCTAAGCCTAGGGGTGCCCTAGCCTAAGCCTAGGGGTGCCCTAGCCTTAGGATACGGGAGCCCTAGCCTTAACCTAAGCCTAGGGGTGCCCTAGCCGAAGCCTAGGGGTGCCCTAGCCTTAGGCTAGGGGAGCCCTAGCCTTAGAATAAGCCTAGGGCTGCCCTAGCCCAAGCGTAGGGGTGCCCAAGCCTTAGGCTAGGGGAGCCCTAGCCTTAGCCTAAGCCTAGGGCTTCCCTAGCCTAAGCCTAGGTGTGCCCTAGCTTAAGCCTAGGGGTGCCCTAGCCTAAACCTAGGGGTGCCCTAGCCTAATCCTAGGGGTGCCCTAGCTTTAGACTAAGCCTACGGGTGCCCTAGCCTAAGCCTAGGGGTGTCCTAGCCTAAACCTAGGAGTGCCCTAGCCTAAGCCTAGGGGTGCCCTAGCCTAAGCCTAGGGGCGCCCTAGCCATAGGCTAGGGGAGCCCTAGCCTTAGCCTAAGCCTAGGGACGCCTAGCCTAAAAGTAGGAGTGCCCTAGCCTAACCTTAGGGGTGTCCTAGCCTAAGGCTAGGGGAGCCCTAGCCTTAGTCTAAGGCTAGGGGTGCCCTATCCAAAGCCTAGGGGTGCCCTATCCTTAGGCTAGGGGAGTCCTCGCCTTAGCCGAAGCCTTAGGGTGCCCAGCCCGAGCCTAGGGGTGCCCTAGCCTAAGCTTAGGGGTGCCCTAGCCCAAGCCTAGGGGTGCCCTAGCGTTAGGCTAGAGGAGCCCTAGCCTTAGCCTAAGCCTAGGGTTGCCCTAGCCTAAGCCGAGGGGTGCCCTAGCCTAAGCCTAGGGGTGCCCTAGCCTAAGCCTAGGGGTGCCCTAGCCTAAGCATAGGGGTTCCCTACCTAAGCCTAGGGGTGCCCTAGCCTAAGCCTAGGGGTGCCTTGGCCTAAGGCTAGCGGTGCCCTAACCTAAGCCTAGGGTTGCCCTAGTCTAAGCCTAGGGGTGCCCTCACCAAAGTCTAGGGGTGCCCTAGCCTTAGGCTAGGGGAGCCCTAGCCTTAGCCTAAGCCTAGGGGTGCCCGTCCTCAGCCTAGTGGTGTCCTAGCCTAAGCCTAGGGGTGCCCTAGCCGAAGCCTAGGGGTGCCATAACCTAAGCCTAAGGGTGCCCTAGCCTTAGACTAGGGGAGCCCTAGCCTTAGCCTAAGCGTAGGGGGGCCCTAGCCTTAGGTTAGGGGAGCCCTAGCCTTAACCTAAGCTTAGGGGTGCCTTAGCCTAAGCCTAGGGGTGCTCTAGCCTTAGGCTAGGGTAGCCCTAGCCTTAGCCTAAGCCTAGGGGTGCCCTAGCCTAAGCCTAGGGGTGCCCTAGCCTGAGCCTAGGGGTGTCCTAGCCTGAGACTAAGGGTGCCGTAGCCTGAGGATAGGGGAGCCCTAGCGTTAGTCTAGCCTAGGATTGCCCAAGCCTAAGCCTAGGGGTGTCATAGCCTGAGTCTAGGGGTGCAGTAGCCTGAGTCTAGGGGAGCCTTAGCCTTAGCCTAAGATTAGGGGAACCCTAGCTAAACCCTAGGGGTGCCAAAGCCTAAGCCTAGGGGTGCCCTAGCATAAGCCTAGGGGTGCCCTAGCCTTAGGCTAGGGGAGCCCTAGCCTTTTCCTAAGCCTATGGGTGCCCTAGTCTAAGCCTAGCGGTTCCCTTTCCTGAGCCTAGGGGTGCCGTAGCCTTAGGCTAAGGGTGCCCTAGTCTGAGGCTAGGGGAGCCCTAGCCTTATCCTAAGCCTAGGATTGCCCTAGCCTAAGCTTAGGTGTGCCATAACCTGAGTCTAGGGGTGCCCTAACCTGAGGCTAGTGGAGCCCAAGCCTTAGCCTAAGCCTAGGGGTGCCCTATCCTAAGCCTAGGGGTGCCCTACCCTAAGCCTAGGGGTGCCCTAGCCTAAGCCTAGGGTTGCCGTAACCTCAGCGTAGGGTTGCCCTAGCCTAAGCCTAGGGTTGCCCTAGCCTAAGCC
The DNA here is from genome assembly GCF_050624435.1 of Tenrec ecaudatus. Classification (NCBI taxonomy): domain Eukaryota; kingdom Metazoa; phylum Chordata; class Mammalia; order Afrosoricida; family Tenrecidae; genus Tenrec; species Tenrec ecaudatus. The sequence goes on along the minus strand of NW_027457640.1, from coordinate 2,292,465 downwards.
TAGGGGTTCCCTAGCCTTACACTAGGGGAGCTCTAGCCGTAGTCTAGGGGAGCCCTAGCCTTAGCCTAAGCCTAGGGGTGCCCTAGCCTAAGCCTAGGGGTGCCCTAGACTAAGCCTAGGGGTGCCCTAACCTTAGGCTAGGGGAGCCCTAATCTTATCCTAAGCCTAGGGCTGCCCTAGCCTAAGGCTAAGGGAGCCCTAGCCTTAGCCTAAGTCTAGGTGTGCCCTAGCCTAAGCCTAGGGGTGCCCTCGCCTAAGCCTCGGGGTACCCTAGCCCAAGCCAAGGGGTGCCCTAGCCTTAGGCTAGGGATGCCCTAGCCTAAGCCTAAGCCTAGGGGTGCCCTAGCGTAAGCCTAGGGGTGCCTTAGCGTAAGCCTAGGGGTGCCCTAGCCTTAGGCTAGGGGATCCCTAGCCTTAGCCTAAGCCTAGGAGTGCCCTAGCCTAAACCTAGGTGTGCCCTAGCCTAAGCCAAGGGGTGCCCTAGCCTAAGCCTAGGGGAGCCCTGGCCTTAGCCTAAGCCTAGGGGTGCCCTAGCCTAAGCCTAGGTGTGCCCTAGCCTAAGCCAAGGGGTGCCCTAGCCTAAGCCTAGGGGAGCCCTAGCCTTAGCCTAAGCCTAGCTGTGCCCTAGCCTAAGCCTAGGGATGCCCTAGCCTAAGCCTAGGGGTGACCTACCCTAATCCTCGGGGTACCCTAACCTAAGCGTAGAGGAGCCCTACTCTTAGCCTACGCCTAGGGGTGCCCTAGCCTAAGCCTAGGGGTGCCCCAGCCTAAGCCAAGGTGTGTCCTAGCCTAAGCCTAGGGGTGCCCTAGCGTAAGCCTAGGGGTGCACTAGCCTAAGCCTAGGGGTGCCCTAGCCTAAGCCTAGGGGTGCCCTAGCCTAAGCCTAGGGGTGCTCTAGCCTTAGGCTAGGGGAGCCCTAGCCTTAGCCTAAGCCTAGGGGTGCCCTAGCCTAAGCCTAGGGGTGCCCTAGCCTGAGCCTAGGGGTGCCCTAGCCTGAGACTACGGGTGCCGTAGCCTGAGGATAGGGGAGCCCTAGCGTTAGTCTAGCCTAGGATTGCCCTAGCCTAAGCCTAGGGGTGCCCTAGCCTAAGCCTAGGGGTGCCATAGCCTAAGCCTAGGGGTGCTCTAGCCTTAGGCTAGGGGAGCCCTAGCCTTAGCCTAAGCCTAGGGGAACCCTAGCTAAATCCTAGGGGTGCCCAAGCCTAAGCCTAGGGGTGCCCTAGCCTAAGCCTAGGGGTGCCCTAGCCTTAGGCTAAGGGAGCCTTAGCCTTTTCCTAAGCCTATGGGTGCCTTAGTCTAAGCCTAGGGGTGCCCTTTCCTGGGCCTAGGGGTGCCGTAGCCTTAGGCTAGGGGAGCCCTAGCCTTAGACTAAGCCTAGGGGTGCCCTAGTCTAAGCCTAGGGGTGCCCTAGCCTGAGCCTAGGGGTGCCCTAGTCTGAGGCTAGGGGAGCCCTAGCCTTATCCTAAGCCTAGGATTGCCCTAGCCTAAGCTTAGGCGTGCCATAACCTGAGTCTAGGGGTGCCCTTACCTGAGGCTAGTGGAGGCCTAGCCTTAGCCTAAGCCTAGGGGTGCCCTATCCTAAGCCTAGGGGTGCCCTACCCTAAGCCTAGGGTTGCCCTAGCCTAAGCCTAGGGTTGCCCTATCCTAAGCCTAGGGGTGCCCTACCCTAAGCCTAGGGTTGCCCTAGCCTAAGCCTAGGGTTGCCCTAGCCTAAGCCTAGGGGTGCCCTAGCCTTAGGCTAGGGGAGCTCTAGCCGTAGGTTAGGGGAGCCCTAGCCTTAGCCTAAGTCTAGGGGTGCCCTAGAAGAAGCCTAAGGGTGCCTTAACCTTAGGCTAGGGGAGCCCTAATCTTACCCTAAGCCTAGGGGTGCCCTAGTCTAAGCCTAGGGGTGCCCTTTCCTGAGCCTAGGGTTGCCGTAGCCTTAGGCTAGGGGAGCCATAGCATTAGCCTAAGCCTAGGGGTGCCCTTCCTCAGCCTAGTGGTGTCCTAGCCTAAGCCTAGGGGTGCCCTAGCCTAAGCCTAGGGGTGCCATAACCTAAGCCTAAGGGTGCCCTTGCCTTAGACTAGGGGAGCCCTAGCCTTAGCCTAAGCCTAGGGGTGCCCTTGGTGCCCTAGCCTAAGCCTAGGGGTGCTCTAGCCTGAGCAAGGGGTGCCCTAGCCTGAGACTACGGGTGCCGTAGCCTGAGGATAGGGGAGCCCTAGCGTTAGTCTAGCCTAGGATTGCCCTAGCCTAAGCCTAGGGGTGTCATAGCCTGAGTCTAGGGGTGCACTTGCCTGAGGCTAGGGGAGCCTTAGCCTTAACCTAAGCCTAGGGGAACCCTAGCTAAACCCTAGGGGTGCCCAAGCCTAAGCCTAAGGGTGCCCTAGCCTAAGCTTAGGGGTTCCCTAGCCTTAGGCTAGGGGAGCCCTAGCCTTTTCCTAAGCCTATGGGTGCCCTAGTCTAAGCCCAGGGGTGCCCTTTCCTGAGTCTAGGGGGGCAGTAGCCTTAGGCTAGGGGAGCCCTAGCCTTAGACTAAGCCTAGGGGTGCCCTAGTCTAAGCCTAGGGGTGCCGTAGCCTGAGCCTAGGGGTGCCCAAGTCTGAGGCTGGGGAGCCCTAGCCTTATCCTAAGCCTTGGATTGCCCTAGCCTAAGCTTAGAGGTGCCATAACCTGAGTCTAGGGGTGCCCTAACCTGAGGCTAGTGGAGCCCAAGCCTTAGCCTAAGCCTAGGGGTGACCTATCCTAAGCCTAGGGGTGCCCTACCCTAAGCCTAGGGTTGCCCTAGCCTAAGTCTAGTTGTGCCCTAGGGTTAGGCTAGGGGAGCCCTAGCCTTAGCCTAAGCCTAGGGGTGCCCTAGCCTAAGCCTAGGGGTGCCCTAGCCTAAACCTAGGGGTGCCTTAGCCTAAACATAGGGGTGCCCTAGCCTATTCCTAGGGGTGCCCTACCCTAAGCCTAGGGGTGCCCTAGCCTTAGGCTAGGGGTGCACTAGCCTTAGTCTAAGCCTAGTGGTGTCCTAGCCTAAGCTTAGGGGTGCCGTAGCCTATGCCTAGGGGTGCCCTAGACTTAGGCTAGGTGAGCCCTAGCCTTAGTTTAACCCTAGGGGTGCCCTAGCATTAGGCTAGGGGAGCACTAGCCTTAGCCTAAGCCTAGGGGTGCCTAGCCTAAGCCTAGGTGTGCCCTATCCTAAGCCTAGGGGTGCCCTAGCCTAAGCCTAGGGGTGCCCTAGCCTAAGCCTAGGGGTGCCCTAGCCTTAGCCTAGGTGAGCCCTAGCCTTAGCCTAAGCCTAGGAGTGCCCTAGCCTAAGCCTAGGTGTGGCCTATCCTAAGCCTAGGGGTGCCGTAGCCTAAGCCTAGGTGTGCCCAGGCCTTAAGCTAGGGGAGCGCTAGCCTTAGCCTAAGCCTATGGCTGCCCTAGCCTAAGCCTAGGGGTGCCCTAGCCTATCAATAGAGATGCCCTAGCCTTAGGCTAGGGGAGCACTAGCCTTAGCCTAAGCCAAGGGGTGCCCTAGCCTATGCCTAGGGGTGCCCTAGCCTAAGGCTAGGGGTGCCCTAGCCTAAGGCTAGGGTTGCCCTAACCTAAGCCTAGGGGTGCCCTAGCCTTAGGCTAAGTGAGCCCTAGCCTTAACCTAAGCCTAGGGGTGCCCTAGCCTAAGCCTAGGGGTGCCCTAGCCTAAGACTAGGGGTGCCCTAGCCTAAGTTTAGGGGTGCTCTAGCCTAAGCCTAGGGGTGCCTTAGCCTAAGCGTAGGTGTGCCCTAGCCTAAGCTTAGGGGTGCTCTATCCTATGCCTAGGGGTGCCCAAGCCTTAGGCTAGGTGAGCCTTAGGCTTAGCCTAAGCCTAGGGGTGCCCTAGACTAAGCCTAGGGGAGCCCTAGCCTAAGAATAGGGGTGCCCTAGCCTAAGCTTATGGGTTCCCTAGCCTAAGCGTAGGGGTGCCCTAGCCTAAGCCTAGGGGTGCCCTAGGGTTAGGCTAGGGGAGCCCTAGCCTTAGCCTAAGCTTAGGGGTGCCCTAGCCTAAGCCTAGGGGTGCCCTAGCATAAGCCTAGGGGTGCCCTAGCCTAAGCCTAGGGGTACCATAGTCGTAGGCTAGGGGAGCCTTAGCCTTAGCCTAAGCCTAGGGGTCCCCTAGCCTAAGCCTAGTGGTGCCCTAGCCTAAGCCTAGGGGTGTCCTAGCCTAAGCTTGGGGTGCCCTAGCCTTAGGCTAGGCGAGCCCTAACCTTAGCCTAAGCCTAGGGCTGCCCTAGACTAAGCCTAGGGGAGCCCTAGCCTTAGCCTAAGCCTAGTGCTGCCCTAGCCCAAGCGTAGGGGTGCACAAGCCTTAGGCTAGGGGAACCCTAGCCTTAGTCTAAGCCTAGGGCTCCCCTAGCCTAAGCCTAGGTGTGCCCTAGCTTAAGCCTATGGGTGACCTAGCCTACACCTAGGGGCGCCCTAGCCTTAGGCTAGGGGAGCCCTAGCCTTAGCCTAAGCCTAGGGCCGCCTAGCCTAAAAGTAGGTGTGCCCTAGCCTAAGCTTAGGGGTACCCTAGCCTAAGTCTAGGGGTGCTCGGGCCTAAGCGTAGGGGTTCCCTACCTAAGCCTAGGGGTGCCCTAGCCTAAGTTTAGGGGTGCCTTGGCCTAAGGCTAGCGGTGCCCTAACCTAAGCCTAGGGTTGCCCTAGTCTAAGCCTAGGGGTGCCCTAGCCTAAGCCTAGGGGTGCCATAACCTAAGCCTAAGGGTGCCCTAGCCTAAGCCTAGGGGTGCCCTACCCTTGCCAAGGGGTGTCCTAGCCTGAGACTACGGGTGCCGTAACCTGAGGATAGGGGAGCCCTAGTGTTAGTCTAGCCTAGGATTGCCCTAGCCTAAGCCTAGGGGTGCCATAACCTAAGCCTAAGGGTGCCCTAGCCTTAGACTAGGGGAGCCCTAGCCTTAGCCTAAGCCTAGGGGTGCCCTAGCCTTAGGTTAGGGGAGCCCTAGCCTTAACCTAAGCCTAAGGGTGCCCTAGCCTAAGCCTAGGGTTGCTCTAGCCTACACTAGGGGAGCCCTAGCCTTAGCCTAAGCCTAGGGGTGCCCTAGCCTAAGCCTAGGGGTGCCCTACCCTTGCCAAGGGGTGTCCTAGCCTGAGACTACGGGTGCCGTAACCTGAGGATAGGGGAGCCCTAGTGTTACTCTAGCCTAGGATTGCCCAAGCCTAAGCCTAGGGTTGCCCTAGCCTAAGCCTAGGGGTGCCATAACCTAAGCCTAAGGGTGCCCTAGCCTTAGACTAGGGGAGCCCTAGCCTTAGCCTAAGCCTAGGGGTGCCCTAGCCTTAGCTTAGGGGAGCCCTAGCCTTAACCTAAGCCTTGGGGTGCCCTAGCCTAAGCCTACGGGTGCCCTAGCCTTAGGGTAGGGGTGCAATAGCCTTAGCCTAAGCCTAGGGGTGCCCTAGCCTAAGCTTAGGGGTGCTCTATCCTATGCCTAGGGGTGCCCAAGCCTTAGGCTAGGTGAGCCTTAAGCTTAGCCTAAGCCTAGGGGTGCCCTAGCCTAAGCCTAGGGGTGCCCTAGCATAAGCCTAGGGGTGCCCTAGCCTATCACTAGGGATGCCCTAGCCTTAGGCTAGGGGAGCACTAGCCTTAGCCTAAGCCTAGTGCTGCCCTAGCCCAAGCGTAGGGGTGCCCAAGCCTTAGGCTAGGGGAGCCCTAGCCTTAGCCTTAGCCTAGGGCTCCCCTAGCCTAAGCCTAGGTGTGCCCTAGCTTAAGCCTAGGGGTGACCTAGCCTACACCTAGGGGTGCCCTAGCCTAATCCTAGGGGTGCCGTAGCTTTAGACTAAGCCTACGGGTGCCCTAGCCTAAGCCTAGGGGTGTCCTAGCCTAAACCTAGGAGTGCCCTAGCCTAAGCCTAGGGGTGCCCTAGCCTAAGCCTAGGGGCGCCCTAGCCTAAGCCTTGGGGTGCCCTAGCCTAAGCCTAGGGGCGCCCTAGCCTAAGCCTAGGGGTGCCCTAGCCTAAGCCCTGGGGTGCCCTAGCCTAAGCCTAGGGGTGCCCTAGCCTTAGGCTAGGGGTGCAAAAGCCTTAGCCTAAGCCTAGGGGTGCCCTAGCCTAAGCTTAGGGGTGCTCTATCCTATGCCTAGGGGTGCCCAAGCCTTAGGCTAGGTGAGCCTTAGGCTTAGCCTAAGCCTAGGGGTGCTCTAGACTAAGCCTAGGGGAGCCCTAGCCTAAGAATAGGGGTGCCCTAGCCTAAGCTTATGGGTTCCCTAGCCTAAGCGTAGAGGTGCCCTAGCCTAAGCCTAGGGGTGCCCTAGGGTTAGGCTAGGGGAGCCCTAGCCTTAGCCTAAGCCTAGGGGTGCCCTAGCCTAAGCCTAGGGGTGCCCTAGCATAAGCCTAGGGGTGCCCTAGCCTAAGCCTAGGGGTGCCATAGTCGTAGGCTAGGGGAGCCTTAGCCTTAGCCTAAGCCTAGGGGTCCCCTAGCCTAAGCCTAGTGGTGCCCTAGCCTAAGCCTAGGGGTGTCCTAGCCTAAGCTTGGGGTGCCCTAGCCTTAGGCTAGGCGAGCCCTAACCTTAGCCTAAGCCTAGGGCTGCCCTAGACTAAGCCTAGGGGAGCCCTAGCCTTAGCCTAAGCCTAGTGCTGCCCTAGCCCAAGCGTAGGGGTGCCCAAGCCTTAGGCTAGGGGAGCCCTAGCCTTAGCCTAAGCCTAGGGCTCCCCTAGCCTAAGCCTAGGTGTGCCCTAGCTTAAGCCTAGGGGTGACCTAGCCTACACCTAGGGGTGCCCTAGCCTAATCCTAGGGGTGCCGTAGCTTTAGACTAAGCCTACGGGTGCCCTAGCCTAAGCCTAGGGGTGTCCTAGCCTAAACCTAGGAGTGCCCTAGCCTAAGCCTAGGGGCGCCCTAGCCTTAGGCTAGGGGAGCCCTAGCCTTAGCCTAAGCCTAGGGCCGCCTAGCCTAAAAGTAGGTGTGCCCTAGCCTAAGCTTAGGGGTACCCTAGCCTAAGTCTAGGGGTGCTCTGGCCTAAGCGTAGGGGTTCCCTACCTAAGCCTAGGGGTGCCCTAGCCTAAGTTTAGGGGTGCCTTGGCCTAAGGCTAGCGGTGCCCTAACCTAAGCATAGGGTTGCCCTAGTCTAAGCCTAGGGGTGCCCTAACCAAAGTCTATGGGTGCCCTTCCTCAGCCTAGTGGTGCCCTAGCCTAAGCCTAGGGGTGCTCTAGCCTTAGGCTAGGGGAGCCCTAGCCTTAGCCTAAGCCTAGGGGTGCCCTAGCCTAAGCCTAGGGGTGCCCTACCCTTGCCAAGGTGTGTCCTAGCCTTAGACTACGGGTGCCGTAACCTGAGGATAGGGGAGCCCTAGTGTTAGTCTAGCCTAGGATTGCCCAAGCCTAAGCCTAGGGTTGCCCGAGCCTAAGCCTAGGGGTGCCATAACCTAAGCCTAAGGGTGCCCTAGCCTTAGACTAGGGGAGCCCTAGCCTTAGCCTAAGCCTAGGGGTGCCCTAGCCTTAGGTTAGGGGAGCCCTAGCCTTAACCTAAGCCTTGGGGTGCCCTAGCCTAAGCCTACGGGTGCCCTAGCCTTAGGGTAGGGGTGCAATAGCCTTAGCCTAAGCCTAGTGGTGCCCTAGCCTAAGCTTAGGGGTGCTCCATCCTATGCCTAGGGGTGCCCAAGCCTTAGGCTAGGTGAGCCTTAGGCTTAGCCTAAGCCTAGGGGTGCCCTAGACTAAGCCTAGGGGAGCCCTAGCCTAAGAATAGGGGTGCCCTAGCCTAAGCTTATGGGTTCCCTAGCCTAAGCGTAGGGGTGCCCTAGCCTAAGCCTAGGGGTGCCCTAGGATTAGGCTAGGGGAGCCCTAGCCTTAGCCTAAGCCTAGGGGTGCCCTAGCCTAAGCCTAGATGTGCCCTAGCATAAGCCTAGGGGTGCCCTAGCCTAAGCCTAGGGGTGCCCTAACCAAAGTCTTTGGGTGCCCTTCCTCAGCCTAGTGGTGTCCTAGCCTAAGCCTAGGGGTGCCCTAGCCTAAGCCTAGGGGTGACATAACCTAAGCCTAAGGGTGCCCTACCCTTAGAGTAGGGTAACCCTAGCCTTAGCCTAAGCCTAGGGGTGCCCTAGCCTTAGGTTAGGGGAGCCCTAGCCTTAACCTAAGCCTAAGGGTGCCCTAGCCTAAGCCAAGGGGTGCTCTAGCCTTAGGCTAGGGGAGCCCTAGCCTTAGCCTAGGCCTAGGGGTGCCCTAGCCTAAGCCTAGGGGTGCCCTTCCCTTGCCAAGGGGTGTCCTAGCCTGAGATTACGGGTGCCGTAACCTGAGGATAGGGGAGCCCTAGCGTTAGTCTAGCCTAGGATTGCCCAAGCCAAAGCCTAGGGGTGTCATAGCCTGAGTCTAGGGGTGCAGTAGCCTGAGGCTAGGGGAGCCTTAGCCTTAGCCTAAGATTAGAGGAACCCTAGCTAAACCCTAGGGGTGCCCAAGCCTAAGCCTAGGGGTGCCCTAGCCTAAGCCTAGGGATGCCCTAGCCTTAGGCTAGGGGAGCCCTAGCCTTTTCCTAAGCCTATGGGTGCCCTAGTCTAAGCCAAGGGGTGCCCTTTCCTGAGTCTGGGGGTGCCGTAGCCTTAGGCTAGGGGAGCCCTAGCCTTAGACTAAGCCTAGGGGCGCCCCAGTCTAAGCCTAGGGGTGCCGTAGCCTGAGCCTAGGGGTGCCCTAGTCTGAGGCTAGGGGAGCCCTAGCCTTATCCTAAGCCTACGATTGCCCTAGCCTAAGCTTAGGTGTGCCATAACCTGAGTCTAGGGGTGCCCTAACCTGAGGCTAGTGGAGCCAAAGCCTTAGCCTAAGCCTAGGGGTGCCCTAGCCTAAACCTAGGGGTTCCCTAGCCTTAGGCTAGGGGAGCTCTAGCCGTAGGCTAGGGGTGCCCTAGCCTTAGCCTAAGCCTAGGGGTGCCCTAGCCTAAGCCTAGGGGTGCCCTAGACTAAGCCTAAGGGTGCCCTAACCTTAGGCTAGGGGAGCCGTAATCTTACCCTAAGCCTAGGGCTGCCCTAGCCTAAGGCTAAGGGAGCCCTAGCCTTAGCCTAAGCCTAGGGGTGCCCTAGCCTAAGCCTAGGGGTGCCCTCGCCTAAGCCTCGGGGTACACTAGCCCAAGCCAAGGGTGCCCTAGCCTTAGGCTAGGGATGCCCTAGCCTAAGCCTAAGCCTAGGGGTGCCCTAGCCTAAGCCTAGGGGTGCCTTAGCGTAAGCCTAGGGGTGCCTTAGCCTTAGGCTATGGGAGCCCTAGCCTTAGACTAAGCCTAGGGGTGCCCTAGTCTAAGCCTAGGGGTGCCGTAGACTGAGCCTAGGGGTGCCCTAGCCTAAGCCTAGGGGTGCCTTGCTCTAAGGCTAGCGGTGCCCTAACCTAAGCCTAGGGTTGCCCTAGTCTAAGCCTAGGGGTGCACTAACCAAAGCCTAGGGGTGCCCTAGCCTTAGGCTAGGGGAGCCCTAGCCTTAGCCTAAGCCTAGGGGTGCCCTAGGCTTAGGTTAGGGGAGCCCTAGCCTTAACCTAAGCCTAGGGGTGCCCTAGCCTAAGCCTAGGGGTGCTCTAGCCTTAGGCTAGGGGAGCCCTAGCCTTAGCCTAAGCCTAGGGGTGCCCAAGCCTAAGCCTAGGGGTGCCCTAGCCTGAGCCTAGGGGTGCCCTAGCCTGAGACTACGGGTGCCGTAGCCTGAGTATAGGGGAGCCCTAGCGTTAGTCTAGCCTAGGATTGCCCTAGCCTAAGCCTAGGGGTGTCATAGCGTGAGTCTAGGGGTGCACTAGCCTGAGGCTAGGGGAGCCTTAGCCTTAACCTAAGCCTAGGGGAACCCTAGCTAAACCCTAGGGGTGCCCAAGCCTAAGCCTAGGGTTGCCCTAGCCTAATCCTAGGGGTGCCCTAGCCTTATCCTAAGCCTAGGATTGCCCTAGCCTAAGCTTAGGGGTGCCATAACCTGAGTCTAGGGGTGCCCTAACCTGAGGCTAGTGTAGCCCTAGCCTTAGCCTAAGCCTAGGGGTGCCCTATCCTAAGCCTAGGGGTGCCCTACCCTAAGCCTAGGGGTGCCCTAGCCTAAGCCTAGGGTTGCCCTAGCCTAAGCCTAGGGGTGCCCTAACCAAAGCCTAGGGGTGCCCTAGCCTTAGGCTAAGCCTAGGGGTGCCTTTCCTCAGCCTAGTGGTGTCCTAGCCTAAGCCTAGGGGTGCCATAACCTAAGCCTAAGGGTGCCCTAGCCTTAGACTAGGGGAGCCTTAGCCTTAGCCTAAGCCTAGGGGTGCCCTAGCCTTAGGTTAGGGGAGCCCTAGCCTTAGCCTAAGCCTAGGGTTGCCCTAGCCTAAGCCTAGGGGTGCCCTAGCCTGAGCCTAGGGGTGTCCTAGCCTGAGACTACGGGTGCCGTAGCCTGAGGATAGGGGAGCCCTAGCGTTAGTCTATCCTAGGATTGCCCTAGCCTAAGCCTAGGGGTGTCATAGCCTGAGTCTAGAGGTGCAGTAGCCTGAGGCTAGGGGAGCCTCAGCCTTAGCCTAAGATTATGGGAACCCTAGCTAAACCCTAGGGGTGCCCAAGCCTAAGCCTACGGGTACCCTAGCCTAAGCCTAGGGGTGCCCTAGCCTTAGGGTAGGGGAGCCCTAGCCTTTTCCTAAGCCTATGGGTGCCCTAGTCTAAGCCTAGGGGTGCCCTTTCCTGAGTCTAGGGGTGCCGTAGCCTTAGGCTAGGGGAGCCCTAGCCTTAGACTAAGCCTACGGGTGCCCTAGTCTAAGCCTACGGGTGCCGTAGCCTGAGCCTAGGGGTGCCCTAGTCTGAGGCTAGGGGAGCCCTAGCCTTATCCTAAGCCTAGGATTGCTCTAGCCTAAGCTTAGGGGTCCCATAACCTGAGTCTAGGGGTGCCCTAACCTGAGGCTAGTGGAGCCCAAGCCTTAGCCTAATCCTAGGGGTGCCCTATCCTAAGCCTAGGGGTGCCCTAGCCTAAGCCTAGGGTTGCCGTAGCCTAAGCCTAGGGGTGCCTTAGCGTAAGCCTAGGGGTGCCCTAGACTAAGCCTAGGGGTGCCCTAACCTTAGGCTAGGGGAGCCCTAATCTTACCCTAAGCCTAGGGCTGCCCTACCATAAGGCTAAGGGAGCCCTAGCCTTAGCCTAAGCCTAGGGGTGCCCTAGCCTAAGACTAGGGGTGCCCTAGCCTAAGCCTAGGGGAGCCCCAGCCTTAGCCTAAGCCTAGTTGTGCCCTAGCCTAAGCCTACGGGTGCCCTCGCCTAAGCCTCGGGGTACCCTAGCCCAAGCCAAGGGGTGCCCTAGCCTTAGCCTAGGGATGCCCTAGCCTAAGCCTAAGCCTAGGGGTGCCCTAGCCTAAGCCTAGGGGTGCCTTAGCGTAAGCCTAGGGGTGCCCTAGCCTTAGGCTAGGGGAGCCCTAGCCTTAGCCTAAGCCTAGGAGTGCCCTAGCCTAAGCCTAGGTGTGCCCTAGCCTAAGCCAAGGGGTGCCCTAGCCTAAGCCTAGGGGAGCCCGAGCCTTAGCCTAAGATTAGGTGTGCCCTAGCCTAAGCCTAGGGATGCCCTAGCCTAAGCCTAGGGGTGACCTACCCTAAGCCTCGGGGTACCCTAACCTAAGCGTAGAGGAGCCCTAGTCTTTGCCTAAGCCTAGGGGTTCCCTAGCCTTAGCCTAGGGGTGCCCTAGCCTAAGCCAAGGTGTGTCCTAGCCTAACCTAGGGGTGCCCTAGCGTAAGCCTAGGGGTGCACTAGCCTAAGCCTAGGGGTGCCCTAGCCTAAGCCTAGGGGTGCCCTAGCCTAAGCCTAGGGGTGCTCTAGCCTTAGGCTTGGGGAACCCTAGCCTTAGCCTAAGCCTAGGGGTGCCCTAGCCTAAGCCTAGGGGTGACCTAGCCTGAGCCTAGGGGTGCCCTAGCCTGAGACTACGGGTGCCGTAGCCTGAGAATAGGGGAGCCCTAGCGTTAGTCTAGCCTAGGATTGCCCTTGCCTAAGCCTAGGGGTGTCATTGCCTGAGTCTAAGGGTGCACTAGTCTGAGGTTTGGGGAGCCTTAGCCTTAGCCTAAGCCTAGGGGAACCCTAGCTAAACCCTAGGGGTGCCCAAGCATAAGCCTAGTGGTGCCCTAGCCTAAGCCTAGGGGTGCCCTAGCCTTAGGCTAGGGGAGCCTTAGCCTTTTCCTAAGGCTATGGGTGCCCTAGTCTAAGCCTAGTGGTGCCCTTTCCTGAGCCTAGGGGTGCCCTAGTCTGAGGCTAGGGGAGCCCTAGCCTTATCCTAAGCCTAGGAATGTCCTAGCCTAAGCTTAGGGGTGCCATAACCTGAGTCTACGGGTGCCCTAACCTGAGGCTAGTGGAGCCGTAGCCTTAGCCTAAGCCTAGGGGTGCCCTATCCTAAGCCTAGTGGTGCCCTACCCTAAGCCTAGGGGTGCCCTACCCTAAGCCTAGGGGTGCCCTAGCCTAAGCCTAGGGTTGCTCTAACCTAAGCCTAGGGTTGCCCTAGCCTAAGCCTAGGGTTGCCCTAGCCTAAGCCTAGGTGTGCCCTAGCCTTAGGCTAGGGGAGCTCTAGCCGTAGGTTAGGGGAGCCCTAGCCTTAGCATAAGTCTAGGGGTGCCCTAGACGAAGCCTAGGGGTGCCCTAGTCTAAGCCTAGGGGTGCCCTTTCCTGAGCCTTGGGCTGCCGTAGCCTTAGGCTAGGGGAACCCTAGCCTTAGACTAAGCCTAGGGGTGCCCTAGTCTAAGCCTAGGGGTTCCCTAGCCTTAGGCTAGGGGAGCTCTAGCCGTAGGCTAGGGGTGCCCTAGCATTAGCCTAAGCCTAGGGGAGCCCTAGCCTAAGCCTAGCGTTGCCCTAGCCTAAGCCTAGGGGTTCCCTAGCCTTAGGCTAGGGGAGCTCTAGCCGTAGGCTAGGGGTGCCCTAGCCTTAGCCTAAGCCTACGGGTGCCCTAGCCTAAGCCTAGGGGTGCCCGAGACTAAGCCTAGGGGTGCCCTAACCTTAGGCTAGGGGAGCCGTAATCTTACCCTAAGCCTAGGGCTGCCCTAGCCTAAGGCTAAGGGAGCCCTAGCCTTAGCCTTAGCCTAGGGGTGCCCTAGCCTAAGACTAGGGGTGCCCTAGCCTTAGGCTAGGGGACCCCTAGCCTTAGCCTAAGCCTAGGTGTGCCCTAGCCTAAGCTTAGGGGTGCCCTCGCCTAAGCCTCGGGGTACACTAGCCCAAGCCAAGGGATGCCCTAGCCTTAGGCTAGGGATGCCCTAGCCTAAGCCTAAGCCTAGGGGTGCGCTAGCCTAAGCCTAGGGGTGCCTTAGCGTAAGCCTAGGGGTGCCGTAGCCTTAGGCTATGGGAGTTTAGCCTTAGACTAAGCCTAGGGGTGCCCTAGTCTAAGCCTAGGGGTGCCGTAGCCTGAGCCTAGGGGTGCCCTAGCCTAAGCCTAGGGGCCCCTTGGCCTAAGGCTAGCGGTGCCCTAACCTAAGCCTAGGGTTGCCCTAGTCTAAGCCTAGGGGTGCCCTAACCAAAGCCTAGGGGTGCCCTAGCCTTAGGCTAGGGAAGCCCTAGCCTTAGCCTAAGCCTAGGGGTGCCCTTCCTCAGCCTAGTGGTGTCCTAGCCTAAGCCTATGGGTGCCCTAGCCTAAGCCTAGGGGTGCCATAACCTAAGCCTAAGGGTGCCCTAGCCTTAGACTAGGGGAGCCCTAGCCTTAGCCTAAGCGTAGGGGTGCCCTAGGCTTAGGTTAGGGGAGCCCTAGCCTTAACCTAAGCCTAGGGGTGCCCTAGCCTAAGCCTAGGGGTACTCTAGCCTTAGGCTAGGGGAGCCCTAGCCTTAGCCTAAGCCTAGGGGTGCCCAAGCCTAAGCCTAGGGGTGTCCTAGCCTGAGCCTAGGGGTGCCCTAGCCTGAGACTACGGGTGCCGTAGCCTGAGGATAGGGGAGCCCTAGCGTTAGTCTAGCCTAGGATTGCCCTAGCCTAAGCCTAGGGGTGTCATAGCCTGAGTCTAGGGGTACACTAGCCTGAGGCTATTGGAGCCTTAGCCTTAACCTAAGCCTAGGGGAACCCGAGCTAAACCCTAGGGGTGCCCAAGCCTAAGCCTAGGGGTGCCCTAGCCTAATCCTACGGGTGCCCTAGCCTTAGGCTAGGGGAGCCCTAGCCTTTTCCTAAGCCTATGGGTGACCTAGTCTAAGCCTAGGGGTGCCCTTTCCTGAGTCTACGGGGGCAGTAGCCTTAGGCTAGGGGAGCCCTAGCCTTAGACTAAGCCTAGGGGTGCCCTAGTCTAAGCCTAGGGGTGACGTAGCCTGAGCCTACGGGTGCCCTAGTCTGAGGCTGTGGAGCCCTAGCCTTATCCTAAGCCTAGGATTGCCCTAGCCTAAGCTTAGGGGTGCCATAACCTGAGTCTAGGGGTGCCCTAACCTGAGGCTAGTGTAGCCCTAGCCTTAGCCTAAGCCTAGGGGTGCCCTATCCTAAGCCTAGGGGTGCCCTACCCTAAGCCTAGGGGTGCCCTAGCCTAAGCCTAGGGTTGCCCTAGCCTAAGACTAGGGGTGCCCTAACCAAAGCCTAGGGGTGCCCTAGCCTTAGGCTAAGCATAGGGGTGCCCTTCCTCAGCCTAGTGGTGTCCTAGCCTAAGCCTAGGGGTGCCATAACCTAAGCCTAAGGGTGCCCTAGCCTTAGACTAGGGGAGCCCTAGCCTTAGCCTAAGCCTAGGGGTGCCCTAGCCTTAGGTTAGGGGAGCCCTAGCCTTAGCCTAAGCCTAAGGTTGCCCTAGCCTAAGCCTAGGGGTGCCCTAGCCTGAGCCTAGGGGTGTCCTAGCCTGAGACTACGGGTGCCGTAGCCTGAGGATAGGGGAGCCCTAGCGTTAGTCTAGCCTAGGATTGCCCTACCCTAAGCCTAGGGGTGTCATAGCCTGAGTCTAGGGGTGCAGTAGCCTGAGGCTAGGGGAGCCTTAGCCTTAGCCTAAGATTATGGGAACCCTAGCTAAACCCTAGGGGTGCCCAAGCCTAAGCCTAGGGGTGCCCTAGCCTAAGCCTAGGGGTGCGCTAGCCTTGGGCTAGTGGAGCCTAGCCTTTTCCTAAGCCTATGGGTGCCCTAGTCTAAGCCTAGGGGTGCCCTTTCCTGAGTCTAGGGGTGCTGTAGCCTTAGGCTAGGGGAGCCCTAGCCTTAGACTAAGCCTAGGGGTGCCCTAGTCTAAGCCTAGGGGTGCCGTAGCCTGAGCCTAGGGGTGCCCTAGTCTGAGGCTAGGGGAGCCCTAGCCTTATCCTAAGCCTAGGATTGCCCTAGCCTAAGCTTAGGGGTGCCATAATCTGAGTCTCGGGGTGCCCTAACCTGAGGCTAGTGGAGCCCAAGCCTTAGCCTAAGCCTAGGGGTGCCCTATCCTAAGCCGAGGGGTGCCCTACCCTAAGCCTAGGGCTGCCCTAGCCTAAGCCTAGGGTTGCCGTAGCCTAAGCCTAGGGTTGCCCTAGCCTAAGCCTAGGGTTGCCCTAGCCTAAGCCTAGGGGTGCCTTAGCGTAAGCCTAGGGGTGCCCTAGACTAAGCCTAGGGGTGCCCTAATTAGGCTAGGGGAGCCCTAATCTTACCCTAAGCCTAGGGCTGCCCTAGCGTAAGGCTAAGGGAGCCCTAGCCTTAGCCTAAGCCTAGGGGTGCCCTAGCCTAAGACTAGGGGTGCCCTAGCCTAAGCCAGGGGAGCCCGAGCCTTAGCCTAAGCCTAGTTGTGCCCTAGCCTAAGCCTACGGATGCCCTCGCCTAAGCCTCGGGGTACCCTAGCCCAAGCCAAGGGGTGACCTAGCCTTAGGCTAGGGATGCCCTAGCCTATGCCTAAGCCTATGTGTGCCCTAGCCTAAGCCAAGGGGTGCCCTAGCCTAAGCCTAGGGGTGACCTACCCTAAGCCTCGGGGTACCCTAACCTAAGCGTAGAGGAGCCCTAGTCTTTGCCTAAGCCAAGGGGTGCCCTAGCCTAAGCCTAGGGGTGCACTAGCCTAAGCCTAGGGGTGCCCTAGCCTAAGCCTAGGGGTGCCCTAGCCTAAGCCTAGGGGTGCCCTAGCCTGAGACTACGGGTGCCGTAGCCTGAGGATAGGGGAGCCCTAGCGTTAGTCTAGCCTAGGATTGCCCTTGCCTAAGCCTAGGGTTTTCATAGCCTGAGTCTAGGGGTGCACTAGCCTGAGGCTAGGGGAGCCTTAGCCTTAGCCTAAGCCTAGGGGAACCCTAGCTAAACGCTAGGGGTGCCCAAGCCTAAGCCTAGGGGTGCCCTAGCCTAAGCCTAGGGGTGCCCTAG
Organism: Tenrec ecaudatus; assembly: GCF_050624435.1. Lineage (NCBI taxonomy): Eukaryota > Metazoa > Chordata > Mammalia > Afrosoricida > Tenrecidae > Tenrec > Tenrec ecaudatus. Next base: position 2,276,382 of record NW_027457640.1, on the reverse strand, counting down.
CCTTAGCCTAGGGGAGCCTTAGCCTTTTCCTGAGGCTATGGGTGCCCTAGTCTTAGCCTAGTGGTGCCCTTTCCTGAGCCTAGGGGTGCCGTAGCCTTAGGCTAGGGGAGGCCTAGCCTTAGACTAAGCCTAGGATTGCCCTAGCCTAAGCTTAGGGGTGCCATAACCTGAGTCTAGGGGTGCCCTAACCTGAGGCTAGTGGAGCCCTAGCCTTAGCCTAAGCCTAGGGGTGCCCTACCCTAAGCCTAGGGGTGCCCTAGCCTAAGCCTAGGGTTGCTCTAGCCTAAGCCTAGGGTTGCCCTAGCCTAAGCCTAGGGTTGTCCTAGCCTAAGCCTAGGGGTGCCCTAGCCTTAGGCTAGGGGAGCTCTAGCCGTAGGTTAGGGGAGCCCTAGCCTTAGCCTAAGTCTAGGGGTGCCCTAGACGAAGCCTAGGGGTGCCCTAACCTTAGGCTAGGGGAACCCTAATCTTACCCTAAGCCTAGGGGTGCCCTAGTCTAAGCATAGGGGTGCCCTTTCCTGAGCCTAGGGCTGCCCTAGCCTAAGCCTAGGGGTGCCCTAGCCTGAGACTACGGGTGCCGTAGCCTGAGGATAGGGGAGCCCTAGCGTTAGTCTAGCCTAGGATTGCCCTTGCCTAAGCCTAGGGGTGTCATAGCCTGAGTCTAGGGGTGCACTAGCCTGAGGCTAGGGGAGCCTTAGCCTTAGCCTAAGCCTAGGGGAACCCTAGCTAAACCCTAGGGGTGCCCAAGCCTAAGCCTAGGGGTGCCCTAGCCTAAGCCTAGGGGTGCCCTAGCCTTAGCCTAGGGGAGCCTTAGCCTTTTCCTAAGGCTATGGGTGCACTAGTCTTAGCCTAGTGGTGCCCTTCTCTGAGCCTAGGGGTGCCGTAGCCTTAGGCTAGGGGAGGCCTAGCCTTAGACTAAGCCTAGGATTGCCCTAGCCTAAGCTTAGGGGTGCCATAACCTGAGTCTAGGGGTGCCCTAACCTGAGGCTAGTGGAGCCCTAGCCTTAGCCTAAGCCTAGGGGTGCCCTACCCTAAGCCTAGGGGTGCCCTAGCCTAAGCCTAGGGTTGCTCTAGCCTAAGCCTAGGGTTGCCCTAGCCTAAGCCTAGGGTTGTCCTAGCCTAAGCCTAGGGGTGCCCTAGCCTTAGGCTAGGGGAGCTCTAGCCGTAGGTTAGGGGAGCCCTAGCCTTAGCCTAAGTCTAGGGGTGCCCTAGACGAAGCCTAGGGGTGCCCTAACCTTAGGCTAGGGGAGCCCTAATCTTACCCTAAGCCTAGGGGTGCCCTAGTCTAAGCATAGGGCTGCCCTTTCCTGAGCCTAAGGCTGCCAAGCCTTAGGCTAGGGGAGCCCTAGCCTTAGACTAAGCCTAGGGGTGCCCTAGTCTAAGCCTAGGGGTGCCGTAGCCTGAGCCTAGGGGTGCCCTAGCCTAAGCCTAGGGGCCCCTTGGCCTAAGGCTAGCGGTGCCCTAACCTAAGCCTATGGTTGCCCTAGTCTAAGCCTAGGGGTACCCTAACCAAAGCCTAGGGGTGCCCTATCCTTAGGCTAGGGGAGCCCTAGCCTTAGCCTAAGCCTACGGGTGCCCTTCCTCAGCCTAGTGGTGTCCTAGCCTAAGCCTAGGGGTGCCCTAGCCTAAGCCTAGGGGTGCCATAACCTAAGCCTAAGGGTGCCCTAGCCTTAGACTAGGGGAGCCCTAGCCTTAGCCTAAGCCTAGGGTGCCCTAGCCTTAGGTTAGGGGAGCCCTAGCCTTAACCTAAGCCTAGGGGTGCCCTAGCCTAAGCCTAGGGGTGCTCTAGCCTTAGGCTAGGGGAGCCCTAGCCTTAGCCTAAACCTAGGGGTGCCCTAGCCTAAGCCTAGGGGTGCCCTAGCCTGAGCCTAGGGGTGCCCTAGCCTGAGACTACGGGTGCCGTAGCCTGAGGATAGGGGAGCCCTAGAGTTAGTCTAGCCTAGGATTGCCCTAGCCTAAGCCTAGGGGTATCATAGCCTGTGTCTAGGGGTGCACTAGCCTTAGGCTAGGGGAGCCTTAGCCTTAAACTAAGCCTAGGGGAACCCTAGCTAAACCCTACGGGTGCCCAAGCCTAAGCCTAGGGGTGCCCTAGCCTAAGCCTAGGGGTGCCCTAGCCTTAGGCTAGGGGAGCCCTAGCCTTTTCGTAAGCCTAAGAGTGCCCTAGTCTAAGCCTAGGGGTGCCCTTTCCTGAGTCTAGGGGTGCAGTAGCCTTAGGCTAGGGGAGCCCTGGCCTTAGACTAAGCCTAGGGGTGCCCTAGTCTAAGCCTAGGGGTGCCGTAGCCTGAGCCTAGGGGTGCCCTTTTCTGAGGCTAGGGGAGTCCTAGCCTTATCCTAAGCCTAGGATTGCCCTAGCCTAAGCTTAGGGGTGCCATAACCTGAGTCTAGGGGTGCCCTAACCTGAGGCTAGTGTAGCCCTAGCCTTAGCCTAAGCCTAGGGATGCCCTATCCTAAGCCTAGGGGTGCCCTACCCTAAGCCTAGGGGTTCCCTCGCCTAAGCCTAGGGTTGCCCTAGCCTAAGCCTAGGGGTGCCCTAGACTAAGCCTAGGGGTGCCCTAACCTTAGGCTAGGGGAGCCCTAATCTTACCCTAAGCCTAGGGTGCCCTAGCCTAAGGCTAAGGGAGCCCTAGCCTTAGCCTAAGCCTAGGGGTGCCCTAGCCTAAGACTAGGGGTGCCCAGCCTTAGGCTAGCGGACTCCTAGCCTTAGCCTAAGCCTAGGTGTGCCCTAGCCTAAGCCTAGGGGTGCCCTCGCCTAAGCTTCGGGGTACCCTAGCCCAAGCCAAGGGGTGCCCTAGCCTTAGGCTAGGGATGCCTTGGCCTAAGCCTAAGCCTAGGGGTGCCCTAGCCTAAGCCTAGGGGTGCCTTAGCCTAAGCCTAAGGGTGCCCTAGCCTTAGGCTAGGGGAGTCCTAGCCTTAGCCTAAGCCTATGAGTGCCCTAGCCTAAGCCTAGGTGTGCCCTAGCCTAAGCCAAGGGGTGCCCTAGCCTAAGCGTAGGGGAGCCCTAGCCTTAGCCTAAGCCTAGGGGTGCCCTAGCCTAAGCCTAGGTGTGCCCGAGCCTAAGCCAAGGGGTGCCGTAGCCTAAGCCTAGGGGAGCCTTAGCCTTAGCCTAAGCCTATGTGTGCCCTAGCCTAAGCCTAGGGATGCACTAGCCTAAGCCTAGGGGTGACCTACCCTAAGCCTCGGGGTACCCTAACCTAAGCGTAGGGGAGCCCTAGCCTTAGCCTAAGCCTAGGTGTGCCCTAGCCTAAGCCAAGGTGTGTCCTAGCCTAAGCCTAGGGGTGCCCTAGCGTAAGCCTTGGGGTGCACCAGCCTAAGCCTAGGGGTGCCCTAGCCTAAGCCTAGGGGAGCCCTAGCCATAGGCTAGGGGAACACTAGCCTTAGCCTAAGCCTAGGGGTGTCCTAGCCTAAGCCTAAGGGTGCCCTAGCCTAACCCTAGGGGTGCCCTAGCCTAAGCCTAGGGGTGCCCTAGCCTTAGGCTAGTGGAGCCCTAGCCTTAGCCCTAGCCTAGGGGTGCCCTAGCCTAAGCCTAGGGGTGCCCTAGCCAAAGCCTAGGGGTGACTTAGCCTTAGACTAGGGGACCCCAAGCCTAAGCCTAAGCCTAGACTTGCCCTAGCCTAAGCCTACGGCTGCCCTAGCCTTAGGCTAGGGGAGCCCTAGCTTTAGCTTAAGCCTAGGGGCGCCCTAGCCTAAGCCTAGGGGTGCTCTAGCCTTAGGCTAGGGGAGCCCTAGCCTTATCCTAAGCCTAGGGGTGCGCTAGCCTCAGCCTACGGGTGCCCTATCCTAAACTTAGGGGTGCCCTAGCCTGAGGCTAGGGGAGCCCTAGCTTTAGCCTAAGCCTAGGGGTGCCCTAGCCTAAGCCTAGGGGTGCCCTAGCCTAAGCCTAGGGGTGCCATAGCCTGTGGATAGGGGAGACGTAGCCTTAGCCTAAGCCTAGGGGTGCCCTAGCCTAAGCCTTTGGTTGTCCTAGCCTAAGCAAAGGGGTGCCCTAGCCTAAGTCTAAGCCTAGGGGTGCCCTAGCCTAAGCCTAGGGGTGCCCTAGCCTAAGCCTAGGGGTGCTCTAGCGTTAGGCTAGGGGAGCCCTAGCCTTAGCCTAAGCCTAGGGGTGCCCTTGCCTAAGCTCAGAGGTGCCCTAGCCTGAGCCTACGGGTGCCCTAGCCTGAGGATAGGGGAGCCCTAGCGTTAGTCTAGCCTAGGATTGCCCTAGCCTAAGCCTAGGGGTGTCATAGCCTGAGTCTAGGGGTGCAGTAGCCTTAGCCTAGGGGAGCCCTAGCCTTAGCCTAAGCCTAGGGGTGCCCTAGCCTAAGCCTAGGGGTCCCCTAGCCTAAGTCTAGGGGTGCCCTAGCCAAAGCCTAGGGGTACCCTAGCCTTAGGCTAGGGGAGCCCTAGCCTTAGCCTAAGCCTAGGGGTCTCCTAGCCTAAGCCTAAGCCTAGGGGTGCCCCAGCTTAAGCCTAGGGGTGCCCTAGCCTAAGACTAGGGGTGCCCTAACCAAAGCCTAGGGGTGCCCTAGCCTTAGGCTAAGCATAGGGGTGCCCTTCCTCAGCCTAGTGGTGTCCTAGCCTAAGCCTAGGGGTGCCATAACCTAAGCCTAAGGGTGCCCTAGCCTTAGACTAGGGGAGCCCTAGCCTTAGCCTAAGCCTAGGGGTGCCCTAGCCTTAGGTTAGGGGAGCCCTAGCCTTAGCCTAAGCCTAAGGTTGCCCTAGCCTAAGCCTAGGGGTGCCCTAGCCTGAGCCTAGGGGTGTCCTAGCCTGAGACTACGGGTGCCGTAGCCTGAGGATAGGGGAGCCCTAGCGTTAGTCTAGCCTAGGATTGCCCTACCCTAAGCCTAGGGGTGTCATAGCCTGAGTCTAGGGGTGCAGTAGCCTGAGGCTAGGGGAGCCTTAGCCTTAGCCTAAGATTATGGGAACCCTAGCTAAACCCTAGGGGTGCCCAAGCCTAAGCCTAGGGGTGCCCTAGCCTAAGCCTAGGGGTGCGCTAGCCTTGGGCTAGTGGAGCCTAGCCTTTTCCTAAGCCTATGGGTGCCCTAGTCTAAGCCTAGGGGTGCCCTTTCCTGAGTCTAGGGGTGCTGTAGCCTTAGGCTAGGGGAGCCCTAGCCTTAGACTAAGCCTAGGGGTGCCCTAGTCTAAGCCTAGGGGTGCCGTAGCCTGAGCCTAGGGGTGCCCTAGTCTGAGGCTAGGGGAGCCCTAGCCTTATCCTAAGCCTAGGATTGCCCTAGCCTAAGCTTAGGGGTGCCATAATCTGAGTCTCGGGGTGCCCTAACCTGAGGCTAGTGGAGCCCAAGCCTTAGCCTAAGCCTAGGGGTGCCCTATCCTAAGCCGAGGGGTGCCCTACCCTAAGCCTAGGGCTGCCCTAGCCTAAGCCTAGGGTTGCCGTAGCCTAAGCCTAGGGTTGCCCTAGCCTAAGCCTAGGGTTGCCCTAGCCTAAGCCTAGGGGTGCCTTAGCGTAAGCCTAGGGGTGCCCTAGACTAAGCCTAGGGGTGCCCTAATTAGGCTAGGGGAGCCCTAATCTTACCCTAAGCCTAGGGCTGCCCTAGCGTAAGGCTAAGGGAGCCCTAGCCTTAGCCTAAGCCTAGGGGTGCCCTAGCCTAAGACTAGGGGTGCCCTAGCCTAAGCCAGGGGAGCCCGAGCCTTAGCCTAAGCCTAGTTGTGCCCTAGCCTAAGCCTACGGATGCCCTCGCCTAAGCCTCGGGGTACCCTAGCCCAAGCCAAGGGGTGACCTAGCCTTAGGCTAGGGATGCCCTAGCCTATGCCTAAGCCTATGTGTGCCCTAGCCTAAGCCAAGGGGTGCCCTAGCCTAAGCCTAGGGGTGACCTACCCTAAGCCTCGGGGTACCCTAACCTAAGCGTAGAGGAGCCCTAGTCTTTGCCTAAGCCAAGGGGTGCCCTAGCCTAAGCCTAGGGGTGCACTAGCCTAAGCCTAGGGGTGCCCTAGCCTAAGCCTAGGGGTGCCCTAGCCTAAGCCTAGGGGTGCCCTAGCCTGAGACTACGGGTGCCGTAGCCTGAGGATAGGGGAGCCCTAGCGTTAGTCTAGCCTAGGATTGCCCTTGCCTAAGCCTAGGGTTTTCATAGCCTGAGTCTAGGGGTGCACTAGCCTGAGGCTAGGGGAGCCTTAGCCTTAGCCTAAGCCTAGGGGAACCCTAGCTAAACGCTAGGGGTGCCCAAGCCTAAGCCTAGGGGTGCCCTAGCCTAAGCCTAGGGGTGCCCTAGCCTTAGCCTAGGGGAGCCTTAGCCTTTTCCTGAGGCTATGGGTGCCCTAGTCTTAGCCTAGTGGTGCCCTTTCCTGAGCCTAGGGGTGCCGTAGCCTTAGGCTAGGGGAGGCCTAGCCTTAGACTAAGCCTAGGATTGCCCTAGCCTAAGCTTAGGGGTGCCATAACCTGAGTCTAGGGGTGCCCTAACCTGAGGCTAGTGGAGCCCTAGCCTTAGCCTAAGCCTAGGGGTGCCCTACCCTAAGCCTAGGGGTGCCCTAGCCTAAGCCTAGGGTTGCTCTAGCCTAAGCCTAGGGTTGCCCTAGCCTAAGCCTAGGGTTGTCCTAGCCTAAGCCTAGGGGTGCCCTAGCCTTAGGCTAGGGGAGCTCTAGCCGTAGGTTAGGGGAGCCCTAGCCTTAGCCTAAGTCTAGGGGTGCCCTAGACGAAGCCTAGGGGTGCCCTAACCTTAGGCTAGGGGAACCCTAATCTTACCCTAAGCCTAGGGGTGCCCTAGTCTAAGCATAGGGGTGCCCTTTCCTGAGCCTAGGGCTGCCCTAGCCTAAGCCTAGGGGTGCCCTAGCCTGAGACTACGGGTGCCGTAGCCTGAGGATAGGGGAGCCCTAGCGTTAGTCTAGCCTAGGATTGCCCTTGCCTAAGCCTAGGGGTGTCATAGCCTGAGTCTAGGGGTGCACTAGCCTGAGGCTAGGGGAGCCTTAGCCTTAGCCTAAGCCTAGGGGAACCCTAGCTAAACCCTAGGGGTGCCCAAGCCTAAGCCTAGGGGTGCCCTAGCCTAAGCCTAGGGGTGCCCTAGCCTTAGCCTAGGGGAGCCTTAGCCTTTTCCTAAGGCTATGGGTGCACTAGTCTTAGCCTAGTGGTGCCCTTCTCTGAGCCTAGGGGTGCCGTAGCCTTAGGCTAGGGGAGGCCTAGCCTTAGACTAAGCCTAGGATTGCCCTAGCCTAAGCTTAGGGGTGCCATAACCTGAGTCTAGGGGTGCCCTAACCTGAGGCTAGTGGAGCCCTAGCCTTAGCCTAAGCCTAGGGGTGCCCTACCCTAAGCCTAGGGGTGCCCTAGCCTAAGCCTAGGGTTGCTCTAGCCTAAGCCTAGGGTTGCCCTAGCCTAAGCCTAGGGTTGTCCTAGCCTAAGCCTAGGGGTGCCCTAGCCTTAGGCTAGGGGAGCTCTAGCCGTAGGTTAGGGGAGCCCTAGCCTTAGCCTAAGTCTAGGGGTGCCCTAGACGAAGCCTAGGGGTGCCCTAACCTTAGGCTAGGGGAGCCCTAATCTTACCCTAAGCCTAGGGGTGCCCTAGTCTAAGCATAGGGCTGCCCTTTCCTGAGCCTAAGGCTGCCAAGCCTTAGGCTAGGGGAGCCCTAGCCTTAGACTAAGCCTAGGGGTGCCCTAGTCTAAGCCTAGGGGTGCCGTAGCCTGAGCCTAGGGGTGCCCTAGCCTAAGCCTAGGGGCCCCTTGGCCTAAGGCTAGCGGTGCCCTAACCTAAGCCTATGGTTGCCCTAGTCTAAGCCTAGGGGTACCCTAACCAAAGCCTAGGGGTGCCCTATCCTTAGGCTAGGGGAGCCCTAGCCTTAGCCTAAGCCTACGGGTGCCCTTCCTCAGCCTAGTGGTGTCCTAGCCTAAGCCTAGGGGTGCCCTAGCCTAAGCCTAGGGGTGCCATAACCTAAGCCTAAGGGTGCCCTAGCCTTAGACTAGGGGAGCCCTAGCCTTAGCCTAAGCCTAGGGTGCCCTAGCCTTAGGTTAGGGGAGCCCTAGCCTTAACCTAAGCCTAGGGGTGCCCTAGCCTAAGCCTAGGGGTGCTCTAGCCTTAGGCTAGGGGAGCCCTAGCCTTAGCCTAAACCTAGGGGTGCCCTAGCCTAAGCCTAGGGGTGCCCTAGCCTGAGCCTAGGGGTGCCCTAGCCTGAGACTACGGGTGCCGTAGCCTGAGGATAGGGGAGCCCTAGAGTTAGTCTAGCCTAGGATTGCCCTAGCCTAAGCCTAGGGGTATCATAGCCTGTGTCTAGGGGTGCACTAGCCTTAGGCTAGGGGAGCCTTAGCCTTAAACTAAGCCTAGGGGAACCCTAGCTAAACCCTACGGGTGCCCAAGCCTAAGCCTAGGGGTGCCCTAGCCTAAGCCTAGGGGTGCCCTAGCCTTAGGCTAGGGGAGCCCTAGCCTTTTCGTAAGCCTAAGAGTGCCCTAGTCTAAGCCTAGGGGTGCCCTTTCCTGAGTCTAGGGGTGCAGTAGCCTTAGGCTAGGGGAGCCCTGGCCTTAGACTAAGCCTAGGGGTGCCCTAGTCTAAGCCTAGGGGTGCCGTAGCCTGAGCCTAGGGGTGCCCTTTTCTGAGGCTAGGGGAGTCCTAGCCTTATCCTAAGCCTAGGATTGCCCTAGCCTAAGCTTAGGGGTGCCATAACCTGAGTCTAGGGGTGCCCTAACCTGAGGCTAGTGTAGCCCTAGCCTTAGCCTAAGCCTAGGGATGCCCTATCCTAAGCCTAGGGGTGCCCTACCCTAAGCCTAGGGGTTCCCTCGCCTAAGCCTAGGGTTGCCCTAGCCTAAGCCTAGGGGTGCCCTAGACTAAGCCTAGGGGTGCCCTAACCTTAGGCTAGGGGAGCCCTAATCTTACCCTAAGCCTAGGGTGCCCTAGCCTAAGGCTAAGGGAGCCCTAGCCTTAGCCTAAGCCTAGGGGTGCCCTAGCCTAAGACTAGGGGTGCCCAGCCTTAGGCTAGCGGACTCCTAGCCTTAGCCTAAGCCTAGGTGTGCCCTAGCCTAAGCCTAGGGGTGCCCTCGCCTAAGCTTCGGGGTACCCTAGCCCAAGCCAAGGGGTGCCCTAGCCTTAGGCTAGGGATGCCTTGGCCTAAGCCTAAGCCTAGGGGTGCCCTAGCCTAAGCCTAGGGGTGCCTTAGCCTAAGCCTAAGGGTGCCCTAGCCTTAGGCTAGGGGAGTCCTAGCCTTAGCCTAAGCCTATGAGTGCCCTAGCCTAAGCCTAGGTGTGCCCTAGCCTAAGCCAAGGGGTGCCCTAGCCTAAGCGTAGGGGAGCCCTAGCCTTAGCCTAAGCCTAGGGGTGCCCTAGCCTAAGCCTAGGTGTGCCCTAGCCTAAGCCAAGGGGTGCCGTAGCCTAAGCCTAGGGGAGCCTTAGCCTTAGCCTAAGCCTATGTGTGCCCTAGCCTAAGCCTAGGGATGCACTAGCCTAAGCCTAGGGGTGACCTACCCTAAGCCTCGGGGTACCCTAACCTAAGCGTAGGGGAGCCCTAGCCTTAGCCTAAGCCTAGGTGTGCCCTAGCCTAAGCCAAGGTGTGTCCTAGCCTAAGCCTAGGGGTGCCCTAGCGTAAGCCTTGGGGTGCACCAGCCTAAGCCTAGGGGTGCCCTAGCCTAAGCCTAGGGGAGCCCTAGTCATAGGCTAGGGGAACACTAGCCTTAGCCTAAGCCTAGGGGTGTCCTAGCCTAAGCCTAAGGGTGCCCTAGCCTAACCCTAGGGGTGCCCTAGCCTAAGCCTAGGGGTGCCCTAGCCTTAGGCTAGTGGAGCCCTAGCCTTAGCCCTAGCCTAGGGGTGCCCTAGCCTAAGCCTAGGGGTGCCCTAGCCAAAGCCTAGGGGTGACTTAGCCTTAGACTAGGGGACCCCAAGCCTAAGCCTAAGCCTAGAGTTGCCCTAGCCTAAGCCTACGGCTGCCCTAGCCTTAGGCTAGGGGAGCCCTAGCCTTATCCTAAGCCTAGGGGTGCGCTAGCCTCAGCCTACGGGTGCCCTATCCTAAACTTAGGGGTGCCCTAGCCTGAGGCTAGGGGAGCCCTAGCTTTAGCCTAAGCCTAGGGGTGCCCTAGCCTAAGCCTAGGGGTGCCCTAGCCTAAGCCTAGGGGTGCCATAGCCTGTGGATAGGGGAGACGTAGCCTTAGCCTAAGCCTAGGGGTGCCCTAGCCTAAGCCTTTGGTTGTCCTAGCCTAAGCAAAGGGGTGCCCTAGCCTAAGTCTAAGCCTAGGGGTGCCCTAGCCTAAGCCTAGGGGTGCCCTAGCCTAAGCCTAGGGGTGCTCTAGCGTTAGGCTAGGGGAGCCCTAGCCTTAGCCTAAGCCTAGGGGTGCCCTTGCCTAAGCTCAGAGGTGCCCTAGCCTGAGCCTACGGGTGCCCTAGCCTGAGGATAGGGGAGCCCTAGCGTTAGTCTAGCCTAGGATTGCCCTAGCCTAAGCCTAGGGGTGTCATAGCCTGAGTCTAGGGGTGCAGTAGCCTTAGCCTAGGGGAGCCCTAGCCTTAGCCTAAGCCTAGGGGTGCCCTAGCCTAAGCCTAGGGGTCCCCTAGCCTAAGTCTAGGGGTGCCCTAGCCAAAGCCTAGGGGTACCCTAGCCTTAGGCTAGGGGAGCCCTAGCCTTAGCCTAAGCCTAGGGGTCTCCTAGCCTAAGCCTAAGCCTAGGGGTGCCCCAGCTTAAGCCTAGGGGTGCCCTAGCCTAAGCCTAGGGGTGCCTTCGCCTAAGCCTAGGGGTCCCCTAGTCTTAGACTAAGCCTAGGGGTGCCCTAGTCTAAGCCAAGTGGTGCCCTAGCCTAAGCCTAGGGGTGCCCTTGCCTAAGCCTAGGGGTGCCTTAGACTAAGCCTAGGGGTCCCCTAGCGTAAGCCTAACCTTAGGGGTGCCCTAGCCTAAGCCTAGGGGTGCCCTAGCCTAAGCCTAGGGGTGCCTTAGCCTAAGCCTATGGTTCCCCTAGCCCTAGCCTAAGCCTAGGGGTGCCATAGCCAGACCCTAGGATGCCCTAGCCTAAGCCTAGGGGAACCCTAGCTTTAGCCTAAGCTTAGGGGTGCCCTAGCCTAAGCCTAGGGGTGCCCTTTCCTGAGCCTAGGGGTGCCCTTGCTTGAGCCTAGGGGTGCCCTAGCCTGAGCCTACGGGTGCCGTAACCTGAGGCTAGGGGAGCCCTAGCCTTAGTCTAGCCTAGGATTGCCTTAGCCTAAGCATATGGGTGCCCTAGCCTAAGCCTACGGGTGTCCTAGCCTAAGCCTAGGGGTGCCCTAGCCTAATCCTCGGGGTGCCATAGCCTTAGGTTAGGGGAGCCCTAGCCTTAGCCTAAGCCTTGGGGCGCCCTAGCCTAAACCTAGGGGTGTCCTAGCCTTAGTCTAGTGGAACCCTAGCCTTAGCCTAAGCCTAGGGGTGCCCTATCCTCAGCCTAGGGGTGCCCTAGCCTAAGCCTAGGGGTGAACTATCCTAAGCCTAGGGGTGCCCTAGCCTAAGCCTAGGGGTGCCCGAGCCTTAGGCTAGGGGAGCCCTAGCCTTAGCCGAAGCCTTGGGGTGCCCTAGCCTAAGCCTAGGGGTGCCCTAGCCTAAGCCTAGGGGTGCCCTAGCCTAAGCCTAGGGGTGCCCTAGCCTATGTTTAGGGGTGCCCTAGCCTAAGCCTAGGGGTACCCTAGCCTTAGGCTAGGGGATCCCTAGCCTAGGCCTAAGCCTAGGGGTGCCCCACCCTAAGTGTGGGGGTGCCCTAGCCTAAGCCTAGGGGTGCCCTAGCCTAAGCCTTGGGGTGCCCTAGCCTGAACCTAGGGTCCCCTAGCCCTAGCCTAAGCCTAGGGGTGCCCTAGCCTAAGCCTTGGGGTGCCCTAGCCTGAACCTAGGGGTCCCCTAGCCTTAGCCTAAGCCTAGGGGTGCCTGAGCCTAAGCCTACGGTTGCCCTAGCCTAAGCATAGGGATGCCCTAGCCTTAGGGTAGGGGACCCCTAGCCTTAGCCTACGTCTTGGGGTGCCCTAGCCTAAGCCTAGGGGTGCCCTATCCTAAGCCTAGGGATGCCCTAGGCTGAGCCTAGGGGTGCCCTATCCTTAGGCTAGGGGAGCCCTAGCCTTAGCCTAAGCCTAGGGGTGTCCTAGCCTAAGCCTAGGGGTGCCCTAGCCTAAGGCTAAAAGTGTCCTTGACTAAGCCTACGGGTGCTCTAGCCCAAGCCTATGGGTGCCCTAGCCTTAGGCTAGGCGAGCCCTAGCCTTAGCCTAAGCCTAGCTTGCCCTAGCCTAAGCCTATGGCTGCCCTAGTCTAAGCCTAGGTGTACCCTAGCCTAAGCCAAGGGGTGCCCTAGCCTATGCCTTGGGGTGACCTAGCCTTAGGCTAGGGGAGTACTAGCCTTAGCCTAAGCCTAGTGGTGCCCTAGCCTAAGCCTAGGGGTGCCCTAGCCTATGCCTAGGGGTGCCCTAGCCTTAGGCTAGGGGAGCCGTAGCCTTAGCCTAAGCCTAGGGGTGTCCTAGCCTAAGCCTAGGGTTGTCCTAGCCTAAGCCTAGGGGTGGCCTAGCCTAAGCCTAGGGGTGCCCTAGCCTAAGCCTAGGGGTGCCCTAGCCTTAGGCTAGGGGTGCACTAGCCTTAGTCTAAGCTTTGGGGTATCCTAGCCTAAGCTTAGTGGTGCTGTAGCCTATGCCTAGGGGTGCCCTAGCCTAAGCCTAGGGGTGCCCTAGCCTAAGCCTAGGGGTGCCCTAGTCTAAGCCTAGGGGTGCCCTAGCCTATCACTAGGTATACCCTAGCCTTAGGCTAGGGGAGCACTAGCCTTAGCGTAAGCCAAGGGGTGGCCTAGCCTATGCGTAGGGGTGCCCTAGCCTTAGGCTAGGGGAGCCGTAGCCTTAGCCTAAGCCTAGGGGTGCCCTAGCCTAAGCCTAGGTGTGACCTAGCTTAAGGCTAGGGTTGCCCTAACCTAAGCCTAGGGGTGCCCTAGCCTTAGGCTAGGGGTGCACTAGCCTTAGCCTAAGCTTAGGGGTGCCCTAGCCTAAGCTTATGGGTGTCCTAGCCTATGCCTAGTGGTGCCCTAGCCTTAGGCTAGGTGAGCCCTAGTCTTAGCCTAAGCCTAGGGGTGCCCTAGCCTAAGCCTAGGGGTGCCCTAGCCTAAGACTAGGGGTGCCCTAGCCTAAGCTTAGGGGTGCCCTAGCCTAAGCCTAGGGGTGCCTTAGCCTAAGCCTAGGTGTGCCCTAGGGTTAGGCTAGGGGAGCCCTAGCCTTAGCCTAAGCGTAGGGGTGACCTAGCATAAGCCTAGGGGTGCCCTAGCCTAAGCCTAGGGGTGCCCTAGCCTAAGACTAGGGGTGCCTGAGCCTAAGCTTAGGGGTGCCCTAGCCTAAGCCTGGGGGTGCCTTAGCCTAAGCCTAGGTGTGCCCTAGCTTACTGCTAGGGTTGCCCTAACTTAAGCCTAGGGGTGCCCTAGTCTTAGGCTAGGGGTGCACTAGCCTTAGCCTAAGCTTAGGGGTGCCCTAGCCTAAGCTTATGGGTGTCCTAGCCTATGCCTAGGGGTGCCCTAGCCTTAGGCTAGGGGAGCCCTAGCCTTAGCCTAAGCCTAGGGGTGCCCTAGCGTAAGCCTAGGGGTGCCCTAGCCTTAGGATAGGGGAGCCCTAGCCTTAACCTAAGCCTAGGGGTGCCCTAGCCGAAGTCTATTGGTGCCCTAGCCTTAGGCTAGGGGAGCCCTAGCCTTAGACTAAGCCTAGGTCTGCCTTAGCCTAAGCCTAGGTGTGCCCTAGCTTAAGCCTAGGGGTGCCCTAACCTAAACCTAGGGGTGCCATAGCCTAAACATAGTGGTGCCCTAGCCTATTCCTAGGGGTGCCCTAGCCTTAGGCTAGGGGAGCACTAGCCTTAGCCTAAGCCTAGGGGTCCCCTAGCCTATGCCTAGGGGTGCCCTAGTCTTAGTCTAGGAGAGCAGTAGCCTTAGCCTAAGCCTAGGGGTGCCCTAGCCTAAGCCTAGGGGTGCCCTAGCCTAAGCCAGGGGGTGCCCTAGCCTAAGCCTAGGGGTGCCCTAGCCTTAGGCTAGGGGTGCACTAGCCTTCGCCTAAGCCTATCGGGGCCCTAGCCTAAGCTTAGGGGTGCCCTAGCCTAAGCCTAGGGGTGCCCTAGCCTAAGCCTAGGGGTGCCCTAGCCTAAGCCTAAGGGTGCCCTAGTCTTAGGCTAGGGGAGCCTTAGCCTTAGCCTAAGCCTAGGGGTGCCCTAGCCTAAGCCTAGTGGTGCCCTAGCCTAAGCCTAGGGGTGTCCTAGCCTAAGCCTAGGGGTGCCCTAGCCTAAGCCTGGGGGTGCCCTAGCCTAAGCCTTGGGGTGCCCTAGCCTTAGGCTAGGGGTGTACTAGCCTTAGCCTAAGCCTAGGGGTGCCCTAGCCTAAGCTTAGGGGTGCCCTACCCTATGCTTAGGGGTGCCCAAGCCTTAGGCTAGGTGAGCCTTAGCCTTAGCCTAAGCCTAGGGGTGCCCTAGATTAAGCCTAGGGGTGCCCTAACCTAAGAATAGGGGTGCCCTAGTCTAAGCTTATGGGTTCCCTAGCCTAAGCGTAGGGGTGCCCTAGCCTAAGCCTAGGGGTGCCCCAGTGTTAGGCTAGGGGAGCGCTAGCCTTAGCCTAAGCCTAGGGGTGCCCTAGCCTAAGCCTAGGGGTGCCCTAGCCTAAGCCTAGGGGTGCCCTAGCCTAAGCCTAAGGGTGCCCTAGTCTTAGGCTAGGGGAGCCTTAGCCTTAGCCTAAGCCTAGGGGTGCCCTAGCCTAAGCCTAGTGGTGCCCTAGCCTAAGCCTAGGGGTGTCCTAGCCTAAGCTTAGGGGTACCCTAGCCTTAGTCTAGGCGAGCCCTAACCTTAGCCTAAGCCTAGGGCTACCCTAGACTAAACCTAGGTGTGCCCTAGCTTAAGCCTAGGAGTGCCCTATCCTAAACCTAGGGGTGCCCTAGCCTAATCCTAGGGGTGCCCTAGCTTTAGACTAAGCCTACGGGTGCCTTAGCCTAAGCCTAGGGGTGTCCTAGCCTAAACCTAGGAGTGCGCTAGCCTAAGCCTAGGGGTGCCCTAGCCTAAACCTAGGGCGCCCTAGCCTTAAGCTTGGGGAGCCCTAGCCTTAGCCTAAGCCTAGGGCCGCCTAGCCTAAAGTAGGAGTGCCCTAGCCTAAGATTAGGGGTGCCCTAGCCTAAGGCTAGGGGAGCCCTAGCCTTAGTCTAAGCCTAGGGTGCCCTGCCTAAGCCTAGGGGTGCCCTAGCCTTGGGCTATGGGAGCCCTAGCCTTAGCCTAAGCCTAGGGGTGCCCTAGCCTAAGCCTAAGGTTGCCCTAGCCTAAGCCTAGGGGTGCCCAACCCTTAGGCTAGGGGAGCCCTAGCCTTAGCCTAAGCCTAGGGGTGCCCTTGCCTAAGCCTAGGGGTGCCCTATCCTAAGCCTAGGGGTGCCCTTGCCTAAGCCTAGGGGTGCCCTAGCCTAAGCCTATGGGTGCCGTAACCTAAGCCTTAGGGTGCCCTAGCCTAAGGGTAGGGGTGCCCTAGCCTTAGGTTAGGGGAGCACTAGCCTTAGCTTAAGCCTAGTTGTGCCCTAGCCTAAGCCTAGGGGTGCCCTCGCTTAAGCCTAGGGGTGCCCTAACCTTAGGCTAGGGGATCCCTAGCCTTAGGCTAATTCTAGGGGTGCCCTAGCCTAAGCCTAGGGGTGCCCTAGCTTAAGCCTAGGGGTGCCGTAGACTAAGCCTAGGGGCGCCCTAGCCTAAGCCTAGGGGTGCCCTCGCCTTAGGCTAGGGGAGCCCTAGCCTTAGCCCAAGCCTAGGGGTGCCCTATACTAAGCATAGGTGTACCCTAGTCTAAGCCTAGGTGTGACCTAACCTAAGCCTAGGGGTGCCCTAGCCTAACCCTAGGGGTTCGCAAGCCTTAGGCTAGGGAAACCCTAGCCTTAGCCTAAACCTAGGGGTGCCCAAGCCTAAGCCTAGGGGTGCCCTATCCTAAGCCTAGGGGTGCCCTAGCCTTAGGCTAGGGGAGCCCTAGCCTTAACCTAAGCCTAGGGGTGCCCTAGCCTAAGCCTAGGGGTGCCATAGCCTAAGCCTAGGGGTCCCCAAGCCTAAGCCTAAGGGTGCCCTAGCCTTAGGTTAGGGGAGCCCTAGCCTAACCCTAAGCCTAGTGGTGCCCTAGCCTAAGCCTAGGGTGCCCTAGCCTAAGCCTAGGGGTGTCCAAGCCTTAGGTTAGGGGAGCCCTAGCCTAAGCCTAAGCCTAGTGGTGCCCTAGCCAAAGCCTAGGGTGCCCTAGCCTAAGCCTAGGGGTGTCCAAGCCTTAGGCTAGGGGAGCCGTAGCATTAACCTAAGCCTAGGGGTGCCCTATCGTAAGCCTAGGGGTGCCCCAGCCTTAGGCTAGGGGAGCCCTAGCCTTAGCCTAAGCTTAGGTGTGCCCAAGCCTTAGGCTAGGGGAGCCCTAGTCTTAGTCCAAGCCTAGGGGTGCCCTAGCCTAAGCCTTAGGGTGCCCTAGCCTAAGGGTAGGTGTTCCCTAGCCTTAGGCTAGGGGAGCCCTAGCCTTAGCTTAAGCCTAGGGGTGCCCTAGCCTAAGCCTGGGGTGCCCTAGCCTAACCCTAGGGGTTCGCTAGCCTTAGGCTAGGGAAACACTAGCCTTAGCCTAAGCCTAGGGGTGCCCAAGCCTAAGCCTAGGGTGCCCTAACCTAACGTAGGGGTGTCCAAGCCTTAGGTTAGGGGAGCCCTAGCCTGAGCCTAAGCCTAGTGGTGCCCAAGTCTAAGCCTATGGTGCCCTAGCCTAAGCCTAGGGGTGTCCAAGCCTTAGGCTAGGGGAGCCCTAGCCTTAACCTAAGCCTAGGGGTGCCCTATCGTAAGCCGAGGGGTGCCCTAGCCTTAGGCTTGGGGAGCCCTAGTCTTAGCCCAAGCCTAGGGGTTCCCTAGCTTAAGCCTTAGGGTGCCCTAACCTAAGCCTAGGGGTGCCGTAGCCTAAGCCTCTGGGTGCCCTAGCCAAAGCCTAGGGGTGCCCTAGCCTTAGGCTAGTCAAGTCGAAGCCTTAGCCTAAGCCTAGGGGTGCCCTAGCCTAAGCCTAGGGGTGCCCTAGCCTAAGCCTAGGGGTGCCCTAACCTTAGGCTAGGGGTGCCCTAACCTTAGGCTAGGGGATCCCTAGCCTTAGGCTAATTCTACTTGTGCCCTAGCCTAAGCCTAGGGGTGCCCTAGCCTAAGCCTAGGGGTGCCCTAGCCTTAGCCCAAGCCTAGGGGTGCCCTAGCCTAAGCCTAGAGGTGCCCTAGCCTAAGGGTAGGGGTTCCCTAGCCTTAGGCTAGGGGAGCCCTAGCCTTAGCTTAAGCCTAGGGGTGCCCTAGCGTAAGCCTGCGGTGCCCTAGCCTAAGCCTAGGGGTTCCCTAGCCTTAGGCTAGGGGAGCCCTAGCCTTAGCTTAAGCCTAGGGGTGCCCTAGCCTAAGCTAGTGGTGCCGTAGCCTAAGCCTAGGGGTGCCCTAGCCTAAGCCGTGGGGTGCCCTAGCCTTAGGCTAGGGGAGCCCTTGCCTTAGCCCAAGCCTAGGGGTGCCCTAGCCTAAGCGTAGGGGTGCCCTAGCCTAAGGGTAGGGGTTCCCTAGCCTTAGGCTAGGGGAGCCCTAGCCTTAGCTTAAGGCTAGGGGTGACCTATCCGAAGCCTGGGGTGCCCTAGCCTAAGCCTAGGGATGCCCTAGCCTTAGGTTAGGGGAGCCCTAGCCTTAGCTTAAGCCTAGGGCTGCCCTAGCCTAAGCCTAAGGGTGCCATAGCCTAAGCCTAGGGGTGCCCTTGCCTAAGCTTAGAGGTGCCCTAGCCTTAGGCGAGTCGAGCCGTAGCCTTAGTCTAAGCCTAGGGGTGCCCTAGCCTAAGCCTAGAGGTGCCCTAGCCTTAGGCAAGGGGAGCCCTAGCCTTAGCCTAAGGCTAGGGGTGCCCTACCGTAAGCCTAGGGGTGCCCTAGCCTTAGGCTAGGGGAGCCCTAGCCTTAGCTTAAGCCTAAGGGTGCCCTAGCCTAAGCCTATGGGTGCCCTAGCCTAAGGTAGGGGTGCTGAAGCCTAAGCCTAGGGGTGCCCTACCCTAAGCCTAGGGGTGCCCTAGCCTTAGGCTAGGGAAGCCCTAGCCTTAGCTTAAGCCTAAGGGTGCCCTAGCCTAAGCCTATGGGTGCCCTAGCCTAAGGTATGGGTGCCGTAGCCTAAGCCTAGGGGTGCCCTACCCTAAGCCTAGGGGTGCCCTAACCTTAGGCTAGGGGAGCCCTAGCCTTAGCCCAAGCCTAGGGGTGCACTAGCCTAAGCGTAGGGGTGCCCTAGCCTAAGGGTAGGGGTTCCCTAGCCTTAGGCTAGGGGATCCCTAGACTTAGCTTAAGGCTAGGGGTGACCTATCCGAAGCCTGGGGTGCCCTAGCCTACGCCTAGGGGTGACCTAGCCTTAGGTTAGGGGAGCCCTAGCCTTAGCTTAAGCCTAGGGCTGCCCTAGCCTAAGCCTATGGGTGCCATAGCCTAAGCCTAGGGGTGCCCAAGCCTAAGCCTAAGGGTGCCCTAGCCTTAGGCTATTCGAGCCGTAGCTTTAGTCTAAGCCTAGGGGTGCCCTAGCCTAAGCCTAGAGGTGCCCTAGCCTTAGGCTAGGGGTGCCCTAGCCTAAGACTAGGGGTGCCTGAGCCTAAGCTTAGGGGTGCCCTAGCCTAAGCCTGGGGGTGCCTTAGCCTAAGCCTAGGTGTGCCCTAGCTTAAGGCTAGGGTTGCCCTAACTTAAGCCTAGGGGTGCCCTAGTCTTAGGCTAGGGGTGCACTAGCCTTAGCCTAAGCTTAGGGGTGCCCTAGCCTAAGCTTATGGGTGTCCTAGCCTATGCCTAGGGGTGCCCTAGCCTTAGGCTAGGGGAGCCCTAGCCTTAGCCTAAGCCTAGGGGTGCCCTAGCGTAAGCCTAGGGGTGCCCTAGCCTTAGGATAGGGGAGCCCTAGCCTTAACCTAAGCCTAGGGGTGCCCTAGCCGAAGTCTATTGGTGCCCTAGCCTTAGGCTAAGGGAGCCCTAGCCTTAGACTAAGCCTAGGTCTGCCTTAGCCTAAGCCTAGGTGTGCCCTAGCTTAAGCCTAGGGGTGCCCTAGCCTAAACCTAGGGGTGCCATAGCCTAAACATAGTGGTGCCCTAGCCTATTCCTAGGGGTGCCCTAGCCTTAGGCTAGGGGAGCACTAGCCTTAGCCTAAGCCTAGGGGTCCCCTAGCCTATGCCTAGGGGTGCCCTAGCCTTAGTCTAGGAGAGCAGTAGCCTTAGCCTAAGCCTAGGGGTGCCCTAGCCTAAGCCTAGGGGTGCCCTAGCCTAAGCCAGGGGGTGCCCTAGCCTAAGCCTAGGGGTGCCCTAGCCTTAGGCTAGGGGTGCACTAGCCTTCGCCTAAGCCTATCGGGGCCCTAGCCTAAGCTTAGGGGTGCCCTAGCCTAAGCCTAGGGGTGCCCTAGCCTAAGCCTAGGGGTGCCCTAGCCTAAGCCTAAGGGTGCCCTAGTCTTAGGCTAGGGGAGCCTTAGCCTTAGCCTAAGCCTAGGGGTGCCCTAGCCTAAGCCTAGTGGTGCCCTAGCCTAAGCCTAGGGGTGTCCAAGCCTAAGCCTAGGGGTGCCCTAGCCTAAGCCTGGGGGTGCCCTAGCCTAAGCCTTGGGGTGCCCTAGCCTTAGGCTAGGGGTGTACTAGCCTTAGCCTAAGCCTAGGGGTGCCCTAGCCTAAGCTTAGGGGTGCCCTACCCTATGCTTAGGGGTGCCCAAGCCTTAGGCTAGGTGAGCCTTAGCCTTAGCCTAAGCCTAGGGGTGCCCTAGATTAAGCCTAGGGGTGCCCTAACCTAAGAATAGGGGTGCCCTAGTCTAAGCTTATGGGTTCCCTAGCCTAAGCGTAGGGGTGCCCTAGCCTAAGCCTAGGGGTGCCCCAGTGTTAGGCTAGGGGAGCGCTAGCCTTAGCCTAAGCCTAGGGGTGCCCTAGCCTAAGCCTAGGGGTGCCCTAGCCTAAGCCTAAGGGTGCCCTAGTCTTAGGCTAGGGGAGCCTTAGCCTTAGCCTAAGCCTAGGGGTGCCCTAGCCTAAGCCTAGTGGTGCCCTAGCCTAAGCCTAGGGGTGTCCTAGCCTAAGCTTAGGGGTACCCTAGCCTTAGTCTAGGCGAGCCCTAACCTTAGCCTAAGCCTAGGGCTACCCTAGACTAAACCTAGGTGTGCCCTAGCTTAAGCCTAGGAGTGCCCTATCCTAAACCTAGGGGTGCCCTAGCCTAATCCTAGGGGTGCCCTAGCTTTAGACTAAGCCTACGGGTGCCTTAGCCTAAGCCTAGGGGTGTCCTAGCCTAAACCTAGGAGTGCGCTAGCCTAAGCCTAGGGGTGCCCTAGCCTAAACCTAGGGCGCCCTAGCCTTAAGCTTGGGGAGCCCTAGCCTTAGCCTAAGCCTAGGGCCGCCTAGCCTAAAGTAGGAGTGCCCTAGCCTAAGATTAGGGGTGCCCTAGCCTAAGGCTAGGGGAGCCCTAGCCTTAGTCTAAGCCTAGGGTGCCCTGCCTAAGCCTAGGGGTGCCCTAGCCTTGGGCTATGGGAGCCCTAGCCTTAGCCTAAGCCTAGGGGTGCCCTAGCCTAAGCCTAAGGTTGCCCTAGCCTAAGCCTAGGGGTGCCCAACCCTTAGGCTAGGGGAGCCCTAGCCTTAGCCTAAGCCTAGGGGTGCACTTGCCTAAGCCTAGGGGTGCCCTATCCTATGCCTAGGGGTGCCCTTGCCTAAGCCTAGGGGTGCCCTAGCCTAAGCCTATGGGTGCCGTAACCTAAGCCTTAGGGTGCCCTAGCCTAAGGGTAGGGGTGCCCTAGCCTTAGGTTAGGGGAGCACTAGCCTTAGCTTAAGCCTAGTTGTGCCCTAGCCTAAGCCTAGGGGTGCCCTCGCTTAAGCCTAGGGGTGCCCTAACCTTAGGCTAGGGGATCCCTAGCCTTAGGCTAATTCTAGGGGTGCCCTAGCCTAAGCCTAGGGGTGCCCTAGCTTAAGCCTAGGGGTGCCGTAGACTAAGCCTAGGGGCGCCCTAGCCTAAGCCTAGGGGTGCCCTCGCCTTAGGCTAGGGGAGCCCTAGCCTTAGCCCAAGCCTAGGGGTGCCCTATACTAAGCATAGGTGTACCCTAGTCTAAGCCTAGGTGTGACCTAACCTAAGCCTAGGGGTGCCCTAGCCTAACCCTAGGGGTTCGCAAGCCTTAGGCTAGGGAAACCCTAGCCTTAGCCTAAACCTAGGGGTGCCCAAGCCTAAGCCTAGGGGTGCCCTATCCTAAGCCTAGGGGTGCCCTAGCCTTAGGCTAGGGGAGCCCTAGCCTTAACCTAAGCCTAGGGGTGCCCTAGCCTAAGCCTAGGGGTGCCATAGCCTAAGCCTAGGGGTCCCCAAGCCTAAGCCTAAGGGTGCCCTAGCCTTAGGTTAGGGGAGCCCTAGCCTAACCCTAAGCCTAGTGGTGCCCTAGCCTAAGCCTAGGGTGCCCTAGCCTAAGCCTAGGGGTGTCCAAGCCTTAGGTTAGGGGAGCCCTAGCCTAAGCCTAAGCCTAGTGGTGCCCTAGCCAAAGCCTAGGGTGCCCTAGCCTAAGCCTAGGGGTGTCCAAGCCTTAGGCTAGGGGAGCCGTAGCATTAACCTAAGCCTAGGGGTGCCCTATCGTAAGCCTAGGGGTGCCCCAGCCTTAGGCTAGGGGAGCCCTAGCCTTAGCCTAAGCTTAGGTGTGCCCAAGCCTTAGGCTAGGGGAGCCCTAGTCTTAGTCCAAGCCTAGGGGTGCCCTAGCCTAAGCCTTAGGGTGCCCTAGCCTAAGGGTAGGTGTTCCCTAGCCTTAGGCTAGGGGAGCCCTAGCCTTAGCTTAAGCCTAGGGGTGCCCTAGCCTAAGCCTGGGGTGCCCTAGCCTAACCCTAGGGGTTCGCTAGCCTTAGGCTAGGGAAACACTAGCCTTAGCCTAAGCCTAGGGGTGCCCAAGCCTAAGCCTAGGGTGCCCTAACCTAACGTAGGGGTGTCCAAGCCTTAGGTTAGGGGAGCCCTAGCCTGAGCCTAAGCCTAGTGGTGCCCAAGTCTAAGCCTATGGTGCCCTAGCCTAAGCCTAGGGGTGTCCAAGCCTTAGGCTAGGGGAGCCCTAGCCTTAACCTAAGCCTAGGGGTGCACTATCGTAAGCCGAGGGGTGCCCTAGCCTTAGGCTTGGGGAGCCCTAGTCTTAGCCCAAGCCTAGGGGTGCCCTAGCTTAAGCCTTAGGGTGCCCTAACCTAAGCCTAGGGGTGCCGTAGCCTAAGCCTCTGGGTGCCCTAGCCAAAGCCTAGGGGTGCCCTAGCCTTAGGCTAGTCAAGTCGAAGCTTTGGCCTAAGCCTAGGGGTGCCCTAGCCTAAGCCTAGGGGTGCCCTAGCCTAAGCCTAGGGGTGCCCTAACCTTAGGCTAGGGGTGCCCTAACCTTAGGCTAGGGGATCCCTAGCCTTAGGCTAATTCTACTTGTGCCCTAGCCTAAGCCTAGGGGTGCCCTAGCCTAAGCCTAGGGGTGCCCTAGCCTTAGCCCAAGACTAGGGGTGCCCTAGCCTAAGCCTAGAGGTGCCCTAGCCTAAGGGTAGGGGTTCCCTAGCCTTAGGCTAGGGGAGCCCTAGCCTTAGCTTAAGCCTAGGGGTGCCCTAGCGTAAGCCTGCGGTGCCCTAGCCTAAGCCTAGGGATTCCCTAGCCTTAGGCTAGGGGAGCCCTAGCCTTAGCTTAAGCCTAGGGGTGCCCTAGCCTAAGCTAGTGGTGCCGTAGCCTAAGCCTAGGGGTGCCCTAGCCTAAGCCGTGGGATGCCCTAGCCTTAGGCTAGGGGAGCCCTTGCCTTAGCCCAAGCCTAGGGGTGCCCTAGCCTAAGCGTAGGGGTGCCCTAGCCTAAGGGTAGGGGTTCCCTAGCCTTAGGCTAGGGGAGCCCTAGCCTTAGCTTAAGGCTAGGGGTGACCTATCCGAAGCCTGGGGTGCCCTAGCCTAAGCCTAGGGATGCCCTAGCCTTAGGTTAGGGGAGCCCTAGCCTTAGCTTAAGCCTAGGGCTGCCCTAGCCTAAGCCTAAGGGTGCCATAGCCTAAGCCTAGGGGTGCCCTTGCCTAAGCTTAGAGGTGCCCTAGCCTTAGGCGAGTCGAGCCGTAGCCTTAGTCTAAGCCTAGGGGTGCCCTAGCCTAAGCCTAGAGGTGCCCTAGCCTTAGGCAAGGGGAGCCCTAGCCTTAGCCTAAGGCTAGGGGTGCCCTACCGTAAGCCTAGGGGTGCCCTAGCCTTAGGCTAGGGGAGCCCTAGCCTTAGCTTAAGCCTAAGGGTGCCCTAGCCTAAGCCTATGGGTGCCCTAGCCTAAGGTAGGGGTGCTGAAGCCTAAGCCTAGGGGTGCCCTACCCTAAGCCTAGGGGTGCCCTAGCCTTAGGCTAGGGAAGCCCTAGCCTTAGCTTAAGCCTAAGGGTGCCCTAGCCTAAGCCTATGGGTGCCCTAGCCTAAGGTAGGGGTGCCGTAGCCTAAGCCTAGGGGTGCCCTACCCTAAGCCTAGGGGTGCCCTAACCTTAGGCTAGGGGAGCCCTAGCCTTAGCCCAAGCCTAGGGGTGCCCTAGCCTAAGCGTAGGGGTGCCCTAGCCTAAGGGTAGGGGTTCCCTAGCCTTAGGCTGGGGGATCCCTAGACTTAGCTTAAGGCTAGGGGTGACCTATCCGAAGCCTGGGGTGCCCTAGCCTACGCCTAGGGGTGACCTAGCCTTAGGTTAGGGGAGCCCTAGCCTTAGCTTAAGCCTAGGGCTGCCCTAGCCTAAGCCTAAGGGTGCCATAGCCTAAGCCTAGGGGTGCCCAAGCCTAAGCCTAAGGGTGCCCTAGCCTTAGGCTATTCGAGCCGTAGCTTTAGTCTAAGCCTAGGGGTGCCCTAGCCTAAGCCTAGAGGTGCCCTAGCCTTAGGCTAGGGGAGCCCTAGCCTTAGCCTAAGCCTAGGGGTACCCTACCGTGAGCCTAGGGGTGCCCTAGCCTTAGGCTAGGGGAGCCCTAGCCTTAGCTTAAGACTAGGGGTGCCCTAGCCTAAGCCTATGGGTGCCCTAGCCTAAGGTAGGGGTGCCGTAGCCTAAGCCTAGGGGTGCCCTACCCTAAACCTAGGGGTGCCCTAGCCTTAGGCTAGGGGAGCCCTAGCATTAGCTTAAGCGTTGGGGTGCCCTAGCCCAAGCCTACGGGTGCCCTAGAGTAAGGGTAGGGGTTCCCTGGCCTTAGGCCTGGGGAGCCCTAGCCTTAGCTTAAGCCTAGGGGTGCCCTAGCCTAAGTCTGGGGTGCCCTAGCCTAAGCCTAGTGGTGCCCTAGCCTTAGGCTAGGGGAGCCCTAACCTTAACCTAAGCCTAGGGGTGCCCTATCGTATGCTTGCGGTGCCCTAGCCTTAGGCTAGGGGAGCCCTAGCCTTAGCCTAAGCCTTGGGGTGCCCAAGCCTTAGGCTAGGGGAGCCCTAGCCTTAACCTAAGCCTAGGGGTGCCCAAGCCTAAGCCTAGGGGTGCCCTATCGTAAGCCAAGGGGTGCCCTAGCCTTAGGCTATGGGAACCCTAGCCTTAGCCTAATACTGTGGGTGCCCTAGCCTAAGCCTAGGGGTGCCCAAGCCTAAGCGTAGGGTTACCTAGCCTAAGCCTAGGCGTGCCCTAGCCATAGGCTAGGGGAGCCCTAGCCTTAGCCTAAGCCTAGGGGTGCCCTAGCTTAAGCCTAGGGGTGCCCTAGCCTTAGGCTAGGGAAGCCCTAGCCTTAGCCTAAGCCTAGGGGTGCCCTATCCTAAGCCTAGGGGTGCCCTATCCTAAGCCTAGGGGTGCCCTATCCTAAGCCTAGGGGTGCCCTAACCTAAGCCTAGGGGTGTCCAAGCCTAAGCCTAGCGGTGCCCTAGCCTAAGACTAGGGGTGCACTAACCTAAGCCAAGGGGTGCCCTAGCCTTAGGCTAGGGCAGCCCTAGCTTTAGCCTAAGCCTAGGGGTGCCCTAGCCTAAGCCTAGGGGTGCCCAAACATTAGGCTAGGGTAGCCCTAGCCTTAGCCTAAGCCTAGGGGTGCCCTAGCCTAAGCCTACGGGTGTCCAAGCCTAAGCCTAGGGGTGACCTTGCTTTAGGCTAGGTGAGCCCTAGCCTTAGCCTAAGCCTAGGGGTGCCCTAGCCTAAGCGTAGGGGTGCCAAAACATTAGGCTAGGGTAGCCCTAGCCTTAGCCTAAGCCTAGGGGTGCCCTAGCCTAAGCCTAGGGGTGCCCCAGTCTAAGCCTAGAGTTACCTAGCCTAAGCCTAGGCGTGCCCTAGCCATAGGCTAGGGGAGCCCTAGCCTTAGCCTAAGCCTAGGGGTGCCCTAGCCTAAGCCTAGGGGTGCCCTAGCCTAAGCCAAGGTGTGCGCTAGCCTAAGCTTAGGGGTGCCCTAGCCAAAGCCTAGGGGTGCCCTAGCCTAAGCCTAGAGGTGCCCTATCCTAAGGCTAGGGGAGCCCTAGCCTTAGCCTAATCCTAGGGGTGCCCTAGCCTAAGCCTAGGGGTTCCCTAGCCTTAAACTAGGGGTGCCCTATCCTTAGCCTAGGCTAGGGGAGCCCTAGCCTTAGCCTAAGCCTAGGGGTGCCCTCGCCTAAGCCTAGGGGTTCCCAAGCTTTAGGCTAGGGGAGCCCTAGCCTTAACCTAAGCCTAGGGGTGCCCTAGCCTAAGCCTAGAGGTACCTAGCCTAAGCCTAGGCGTGCTCTAGCCATAGGCTAGGAGAGCCCTAGCCGTATACTAAGCCTAGGGGTGCCCTAGCCTAAGCCTAGGGGTGCCCTAGCCTAAGCCTAGGGGTGTCCTAGCCTAAGGCTAGAGGAGCCCTAAGCTTAACCTAAGCCTAGGGGTGCCCTAGCCTAAGCCTAGGGGTGCCATAGCCTAAGCCTAGGGATGACCTAGCCTTAGGCTAGGGGAGCCCTAGCCTTAGTCTAAGCCTAGGGGTTCCCTAGCCTAAGCCTAGGGGTGCCCTAGCCTAATCCTAGGGGTGCTCTAGCCTAAGCCTAGAGGTGCCCTAGTCTTAGGCTAGGGGAGCCCTAGCCTTAGCCTAAGCCTAGGGGTGCCCTCGCCAAAGCCTAAGGGTTCCCAAGCATTAGGCTAGGGGAGCCCTAGCCTTAACCTAAGCCTAGGGGTGCCCTAGCCTAAGCCTAGAGGTACCTAGCCTAAGCCTAGGCGTGCTCTAGCCATAGGCTAGGGGAGCCCTAGCCGTATCCTAAGCCTAGGGGTGCCCTAGCCTAAGCCTAGGGGTGCCATAGCCTAAGCCTAGGGGTCCCCTAGCCTAAGCTAGGGGTGCCCTAGGCTAAGACTAGGGGTGCCCTAGCCTAAGCTTATGGGTGCCCTAGCCTAAGATTAGGGGTGCCATAGCGTTAGGCTAGGGGAGCCCTAGCCTAAGCCTAAGCCTAAGGGTGCCCTAGCCTAAGCCTAGAGGTGCCCTAGCCTTAAAATAGGGGTGACCTAGCCTTAGCCTAGGCTAGGGGTGCCCTAGCCTTAGCCTAAGCTAGTGGTGCCCTAGCCTAAGCCTAGGTGTGCCCTAGTCTTAGGCTAGGGGAGTCCTAGCTTAAGGCTAGGGGTGCCCTAGCCTTAGGCTAGGGGAGACCTAGCCTTACCCTAAGCCTAGGTGTGCCCTAGCCTAAGCATAGGGGTGCCTTAGCCTAAGCCTAGGGGTGCCCTAGCCTAATCCTAGGGGTGCCCTAGCCTTAGGCTATGGGAGCCCTAGCCTTAGCCTAAGCCTAGGGATACCCTAGCCTAAGCCTAGGGGTGCCCTAGCCTAAGCCTAGGGGTGTCCTAGCCTAAGGCTAGAGGAGCCCTAAGCTTAACCTAAGCCTAGGGGTGCCCTAGCCTAAGCCTAGGGGTGCCATAGCCTAAGCCTAGGGATGACCTAGCGTAGGCTAGGGGAGCCCTAGCCTTAGTCTAAGCCTAGGGGTTCCCTAGCCTAAGCCTAGGGGTGCCCTAGCCTAATCCTAGGGGTGCCCTATCCTAAGCCTAGAGGTGCTCTAGTCTTAGGCTAGGGGAATTCTAGCATTAGCCTAAGCCTAGGGGTGCCATAGCCTAAGCCTAGGGGTGCCCTAGCCTAAGCCTAGGGGTGCCCTAGCCTAAGCCTAGGGGTGCCCTAGCCTTAGCCTAAGCTAGGGGTGCCCTAGGCTAAGCCTAGGTGTGCCCTAGCCTTAGCCTAAGCCTAGGGGTGCCCTAGCCTTAGGCTAGGGGAGCCTTAACCTTAGCCTAAGCCTTGGGGTGCCCAAGTCTAAGATTAGGGGGGCCCTAGCCTAAGACTAGGGGTGCCCTACCCTAAGCCTAGGGATGCCCTAGCCTTAGGCTAGGGGAGCCCTAGCCTAAGCCTAAGCCTAGGGGTGCCCTAGCATAAGCCTAGGGGTGCCCTAGCCTTAAACTAGGGGTGCCCTAGCCTTAGCCTAGGCTAGGGGTGCCCTAGCCTTAGCCTAAGCTAGTGGTGCCCTAGCCTAAGCCTAGGTGTGCCCTAGTCTTAGGCTAGGGGAGTCCTAGCTTAAGGCTAGGGGTGCCCTAGCCTTAGGCTAGTGGAGCACTAGCCTTACCCTAAGCCTAGGTGTGCCCTAGCCTAAGCATAGGGGTGCCTTAGCCTAAGCCTAGGGGTGCCCTAGCCTAATCCTAGGGGTGCCCTAGCCTTTGGCTATGGGAGCCCTACCCTTAGCCTAAGCCTAGGGGTGCCCTAGCCTAAGCCTAGGGGTGCCCCAGCCTAAGCCTAGGGGTGCCTTAGCCTAAGCCTAGGAGTGCCCTAGACTATGGGAGCCCTAGCCTTAGCCTAAGCCTAGGGGTGCCCTAGCCTAAGCCTAGGGGTGCATTAGCCTAAGCCTAGGAGTGCCCTAGCCTAATCCTAGGGGTGCCCTAGCCTTAGGCTATGGGAGCCCTAGCCTTAGCCTAAGCCTAGGGATACCCTAGCCTAAGCCTAGGGGTGCCTTAGCCTAAGCCTAGGGGTGTCCTAGCCTAAGGCTAGAGGAGCCCTAAGCTTAACCTAAACCTAGGGGTGCCCTAGCCTAAGCCTAAGGTTGCCCTAGCCTAAGCCTAGGGGTGCCCTAGCCTTAGGCTATGGGTGCCCTAGCCTTAGCCTAAGCCTAGGGGTGACCTAGACTAAGCCTACGGGTGCCCTAGCCTAAGCCTAGGGGTGCCCTAGCCTTAGCCTAAGCCTAGGGATGTCCTACCCTAAGCCTAGGGGTCCCCTAGCCTAAGCCTAGGGGTGCCCTAGCCTTAGGCTAGTCGAGCCGTAGCCTTAGCCTAAGCCTAGGGGTGCCATAGCCTAAGCTTAGGGGTTCCCTAGCCTAAGCCTAGGGGTGCCATAGCCTAAGCCTAGGGTTGCCCAAGCCTTAGGCTAGGGCAGCCCTAGCTTTAGCCTAAGCCTAGGGGTGCCCTAGCCTTAGGCTAGGGCAGCCCTAGCTTTAGCCTAAGCCTAGGGGTGCCCTAGCCTAAGCCTAGGGGTGCCCAAACATTAGGCTAGGGTAGCCCTAGCCTTAGCCTAAGCCTAGGGGTGCCCTAGCCTAAGCCTACGGGTGTCCAAGCCTAAGCCTAGGGGTGCCCTTGCTTTAGGCTAGGTGAGCCCTAGCCTTAGCCTAAGCCTAGGGGTGCCCTAGCCTAAGCGTAGGTGTGCCAAAACATTAGGCTAGGGTAGCCCTAGCCTTAGCCTAAGCCTAGGGGTGCCCTAGCCTAAGCCTAGGGGTGCCCCAATCTAAGCCTAGAGTTACCTAGCCTAAGCCTAGGCATGCCCTAGCCATAGGCTAGGGGAGCCCTAGCCTTAGCCTAAGCCTAGGGGTGCCCTAGGTTAAGCCTAGGGGTGCCCTAGCCTAAGCCAAGGTGTGCGCTAGCCTAAGCCTAGGGGTGCCCTCGCCAAAGCCTAGGGGTGCCCTAGCCTAAGCCTAGAGGTGCCCTATCCTAAGGCTAGGGGAGCCCTAGCCTTAGCCTAATCCTAGGGGTGCCCTAGCCTTAGCCTAGGGGTTCCCTAGCCTTAGGCTAGGGGAGCCCTAGCCTTAGCCTAAGCCTACGGGTGCCCTCGCCTAAGCCTAGGGATTCCCAAGCATTAGGCAAGGGGAGCCCTAGCCTTAACCTCAGCCTAGGGGTGCCCTAGCCTAAGCCTAGAGGTACCTAGCCTAAGCCTAGGCGTGCTCTAGCCATAGGCTAGGGGAGCCCTAGCCGTATCCTAAGCCTAGGGGTGCCCTAGCCTAAGCCTAGGGGTGCCATAGCCTAAGCCTAGGGGTCCCCTAGCCTAAGCTAGGGGTGCCCTAGGCTAAGACTAGGGGTGCCCTAGCCTAAGCTTATGGGTGCC
This sequence comes from Tenrec ecaudatus, assembly GCF_050624435.1. Taxonomy (NCBI): domain Eukaryota; kingdom Metazoa; phylum Chordata; class Mammalia; order Afrosoricida; family Tenrecidae; genus Tenrec; species Tenrec ecaudatus. The sequence continues at coordinate 2,247,379 of NW_027457640.1, read as the reverse complement.
CTAGCCTAAGATTAGGGGTGCCATAGCGTTAGGCTAGGGGAGCCCTAGCCTAAGCCTAAGCCTTGGGGTGCCCTAGCCTAAGCCTAGGGGTGCCCTAGCCTTAAAATAGGGGTGCCCTAGCCTTAGCCTAGGCTAGAGGTGCCCTAGCCTTAGCCTAAGCTAGTGGTGCCCTAGCCTAAGCCTAGGTGTGCCCTAGTCTTAGGCTAGGGGAGCCCTAGCCTTACCCTAAGCCTAGGTGTGCCCTAGCCTAAGCATAGGGTTGCCTTAGCCTAAGCCTAGGGGTGCCCTAGCCTAATCCTAGGGGTGCCCTAGCCTTAGGCTATGGGAGCCCTAGCCTTAGCCTAAGCCTAGGGGTGCCCTAGCCTAAGCCTTGGGGTGCCCCAGCCTAAGCCTAGGGGTGCCTTAGCCTAAGCCTAGGAGTGCCCTAGACTATGGGAGCCCTAGCCTTAGCCTAAGCCTAGGGGAGCCCTAGCCTAAGCCTAGGGGTGCCTTAGCCTAAGCCTAGGAGTGCCCTAGCCTAATCCTAGGGGTGCCCTAGCCTTAGGCTATGGGAGCCCTAGCCTTAGCCTAAGCCTAGGAATACCCTAGCCTAAGCCTAGGGGTGCCCTAGCCTAAGCCTAGGGGTGTCCTAGCCTAAGGCTAGAGGAGCCCTAAGCTTAACCTAAGCCTAGGGGTGCCCTAGCCTAAGCCTAGGGGTGCCATAGCCTAAGCCTAGGGATGACCTAGCCTTAGGCTAGGGGAGCCCTAGCCTTAGTCTAAGCCTAGGGGTTCCCTAGCCTAAGCCTAGGGGTGCCCTAGCCTAATCCTAGGGGTGCCCTAGCCTAAGCCTAGAGGTGCCCTAGTCTTAGGCTAGGGGAGTTCTAGCATTAGCCTAAGCCTAGGGGTGCCCTAGCCTAAGCCTAGGGGTGCCCTAGCCTAAGCCTAGGGGTGCCCTAGCCTAAGCCTAGGGGTGTCCTAGCCTTAGCCTAAGCTAGGGGTGCCCGAGGCTAAGCCTAGGTGTGCCCTAGCCTTAGCCTAAGCCTAGGGGTGCCCTAGCATTAGGCTAGGGGAGCCTTAACCTTAGCCTAAGCCTTGGGGTGCCCAAGTCTAAGATTAGGGGGGCCCTAGCCTAAGACTAGGGGTGCCCTACCCTAAGCCTAGGGATGCCCTAGCCTTAGGCTAGGGGAGCCCTAGCCTTAGCCTAAGCCTAGGTGTGCCGTAGCCTAAGCCTAAGGTTGCCCTAGCCTAAGCCTAGGGGTGCCCTAGCCTTAGGCTATGGGTGCCCTAGCCTTAGCCTAAGCCTAGGGATGTCCTAGCCTAAGCCTAGGGGTCCCCTAGCCTAAGCCTAGGGGTGCCCTAGCCTTAGGCTAGTCGAGCCGTAGCCTTAGCCTAAGCCTAGGGCTGCCATAGCCTAAGCTTAGGGGTTCCCTAGCCTAAGCCTAGGGGTGCCATAGCCTAAGCCTAGGGTTGCCCAAGCCTAAGCCTAAGGGTGCCCTAGCCTTAGGCCATGGGAGCCCTAGCCTAAGCCTAACCCTAGGGGTGCCCTTGCCTAAACATAGAGGTGCCGTAACTGTAGGCTAGGGGAGCCCTAGCCTTAGCCTAAGACTAGGGGTGCCCCAGCATAAGCATAGGGGTGCCCTAGCCTAAGCCTAGGGGTGCCCTAGCCTTAGCCTAGGGGTGCCCTAGCCTTAGCTTAAGCCTAGGGGTGCCCTAGCCTAAGCCTATGGGTGCCCTAGCCTAAGCCTAGCGGTGCCCTAGCCTAAGCCTAGGGGTGCCGTAGCCTAAGCCTACGGGTGCCCTAGCCTAAGCCTAGGGATGCCCTAGCCTTAGGCTAGGGGAGCCCTAGCCTTAGCCCAAGCCTAGCCGTGCCCTAGCCTAAGCCTAGGGGTGCCCTAGCCTAAGATTAGGGGTGCCATAGCGTTAGGCTAGGGGAGCCCTAGCCTAAGCCTAAGCCTAGGGGTGCCCTAGCCTAAGTTAGGGGTGCCCTAGCCCTAGCCTAAGCTAGGGGTGCCCTAGCCTAAGCCTAGGGGTGCCCTTCCCTAAGCCTAGGGGTGCCCTAGCCTAAGCCTAGGGGTGCCCTAGCCTAAGCCTAGGGGTGCCCTAGCCTTAGGCTAGGGAAGCCCTAGACTTAGCCTAAGCCTAGAGGTGCCCTATCCTAATCCTAAGGGTTCCCTATCCTAAGCCTAGGGGTGCCCTATCCTAAGCCTTGGGGTGCCCTAGCCTAAGCCTAGGGGTGCCCTAGCCTAAGCCTAGGGTTACCTAGCCTAGCCTAGGCATGCCCTAGCCATAGGCTAGGGGAGCCCTAGCCTTAGCCTAAGCCTAGGGTTACCCTAGCCTAAGCCTAGGGGTGCTCTGGCGTAAGCCTAGGGGTGCCCTAGCCTAAGCCTAGGGGTGCCCTAGCCTTAGGCTAGGGGAGTCCTAACCTTAACCTAAGCCTAGCGGTGCCCTAGCCTAAGCCTAGGGGTGCCCTAGCCTAAGCCTAGGGGTGCCCTAACCTTAGGCTAGGGGAGCCCTAGCCTTAGCCCAAGCCTAGGGGTGCCCTAGCCTAAGCGTAGGGGTGCCCTAGCCTAAGGGTAGGGGTTCCCTAGCCTTAGGCTAGGGGATCCCCAGCCTTAGCTTAAGGCTAGGGGTGACCTATCCGAAGCCTGGGGTGCCCTAGCCTACGCCTAGGGGTGACCTAGCCTTAGGTTAGGGGAGCCCTAGCCTTAGCTTAAGCCTAGGGCTGCCCTAGCCTAAGCCTAAGGGTGCCATAGCCTAAGCCTAGGGGTGCCCAAGCCTAAGCCTAAGGGTGCCGTAGCCTTAGGCTATTTGAGCCGTTGCTTTAGTCTAAGCCTAAGGGTGCCCTAGCCTAAGCCTAGAGGTGCCCTAGCATTAGGCTAGGGGAGCCCTAGCCTTAGCCTAAGCCTAGGGGTACCCTACCGTAAGCCTAGGGGTGCCCTAGCCTTAGGCTAGGGGAGCCATAGCCTTAGCTTAAGACTAGGGGTGCCCAAGCCTAAGCCTATGGGTGCCCTAGCCTAAGGTAGGGGTGCCGTAGCCTAAGCCTAGGGGTGCCCTACCCTAAACATAGGGGTGCCCTAGCCTTAGGCTAGGGGAGCCCTAGCATTAGCTTAAGCGTAGGGGTGCCCTAGCCTAAGCCTATGGGTGCCCTAGCCTAAGGTAGGGTTGCCGTAGCCTAAGCCTAGGGGTGCCCTAACCTAAGCCTAGGGATGCCTTAGCCTTAAGCTAGGGGAGCCCTAGCCTTAGCCCAAGCCTACGGGTGCCCTAGCCTAAGGGTAGGGGTTCCCTGGCCTTAGGCCAGGGGAGCCCTAGCCTTAGCTTAAGCCTAGGGGTGCCCTAGCCTAAGTCTGGGGTGCCCTAGCCTAAGCCTAGGGGTGCCCTAGCCTTAGGCTAGGTGAGCCCTAGCCTTAACCTAAGCCTAGGGGTGCCCTATCGTAAGACTAGGGGTGCCCTAGCCTAAGGTAGGGGTGCTGTAGCCTAAGCCTAGGATTGCCCTAGCCTAAGCCTAGGGATACCCTAGCTTTAGACTAGGGGAGCCCTAGCCTTAGCCCAAGCCTACGGGTGCCCTAGCCTAAGGGTAGGGGTTCCCTGGCCTTAGGCCTGGGGAGCCCTAGCCTTAGCTTAAGCCTAGGGGTGCCCTAGCCTAAGTCTGGGGTGCCCTAGCCTAAGCCTAGTGGTGCCCTAGCCTTAGGCTAGGGGAGCCCTAACCTTAACCTAAGCCTAGGGGTGCCCTATCGTATGCTTGGGGTGCCCTAGCCTTAGTCTAGGGGAGCCCTAACCTTAGCCTAAGCCTTGGGGTGCCCAAGCCTTAGGCTAGGGGAGCCCTAGCCTTAACCTAAGCCTAGGGGTGCCCAAGCCTAAGCCTAGGGGTGCCCTATCGTAAGCCAAGGGGTGCCCTAGCCTTAGGCTATGGGAACCCTAGCCTTAGCCTAATACTGGGGGTGCCCTAGCCTAAGCCTAGGGGTGCCCAAGCCTAAGCCTAGGGTTACCTAGCCTAAGCCTAGGCGTGCCCTAGCCATAGGCTAGGGGAGCCCTAGCCTTAGCCTAAGCCTAGGGGTGCCCTAGCTTAAGCCTAGGGGTGCCCTATCCTTAGGCTAGGGCAGCCCTAGCCTTAGCCTAAGCCTAGGGGTGCCCTATCCTAATCCTAGGGCTGCCCTATCCTAAGCCTAGGGGTGCCCTATCCTAAGCCTAGGGGTGTCCTAGCCTAAGCCTAGCGGTGTCCTAGCCTAAGACTAGGGGTGCACTAACCTAAGCCTAGGGGTGCCCTAGCCTTAGGCTAGGGCAGCCCTAGCCTTAGCCTAAGCCTTGGGGTGCCCTAGCCTAAGCCTAGGGGTGCCCAAACATTAGGCTAGGGTAGCCCTAGCCTTAGCTTAAGCCTAGGGGTGCCCTAGCCTAAGCCAAGGTGTGCGCTATCCCAAGCCTAGGGGTGCCCTAGCCTAAGCCTAGGGGTGCCCTAGCCTAAGCCTAGAGGTGCCCTATCCTAAGGCTAGGGGAGCCCTAGCCTTAGCCTAAGCCTAGGGGTGCCCTAGCCTAAGCCTAGGGGTTCCCAAGCATTAGGCTAGGGGAGCCCTAGCCTTAGCCTAAGCCTAGGGGTGCCCTAGCCTAAGCCTAGAGTTACCTAGCCTAAGCCTAGGCGTGCTCTAGCCATAGGCTAGGGGAGCCCTAGCCGTATCCTAAGCCTAGGGGTGCCCTAGCCTAAGCCTAGGGGTGCCATAGCCTAAGCCTAGGGGTGCACTAGCCTAAGTCTAGGTGTGCCCTAGTCTTAGGCTAGGGGAGTCCTAGCTTAAGGCTAGGTGTGCCCTAGCCTTACGCTAGGGGAGCTCTAGCCTTACCCTAAGCCTAGGTGTGCCCTAGCCTAATCCTAGGGGTGCCCTAGCCTTAGGCTATGGGAGCCCTAGCCTTAGCCTAAGCCTAGGGGTTCCCTAGCCTAAGCCTAGGGGTGCCCCAGCCTAAGCCTAGGGGTGCCTTAGCCTAAGCCTAGGAGTGCCGTAGACTATGGGAGCCCTAGCCTTAGCCTAAGCCTAGGGGTGCCCTAGCCTAATCCTAGGGGTGCCCTAGCCTTAGGCTATGGGAGCCCTAGCCTTAGCCTAAGCCTAGGGATACCCTAGCCTAAGCCTAGGGGTGCCCTAGCCTAAGCCTAGGGGTGTCCTAGCCTAAGGCTAGAGGAGCCCTAAGCTTAACCTAAGCCTAGGGGTGCCCTAGCCTAAGCCTAGGGGTGCCATAGCCTAAGCCTAGGGATGACCTAGCCTTAGGCTAGGGGAGCCCTAGCCTTAGTCTAAGCCTAGGGGTTCCCTAGCCTAAGCCTAGGGGTGCCCTAGCCTAATCCTAGGGGTGCCCTAGCCTAAGCCTAGAGGTGCCCTAGTCTTAGGCAAGGGGAGTTCTAGCATTAGCCTAAGCCTAGGGGTGCCCTAGCCTAAGCCTAGGGGTGCCCTAGCCTAAGCCTAGGGGTGCCCTAGCCTAAGCCTAGGGGTGTCCTAGCCTTAGCCTAAGCTAGGGGTGCCCGAGGCTAAGCCTAGGTGTGCCCTAGCCTTAGCCTAAGACTAGGGGTGCCCTAGCCTTAGGCTAGGGGAGCCTTAACCTTAGCCTAAGCCTTGGGGTGCCCAAGTCTAAGATTAGGGGGGCCCTGGCCTAAGACTAGGGGTGCCCTACCCTAAGCCTAGGGATGCCCTAGCCTTAGGCTAGGGGAGCCCTAGCCTTAGCCTAAGCCTAGGTGTGCCGTAGCCTAAGCCTAAGGTTGCCCTAGCCGAAGCCTAGGGGTGCCCTAGCCTTAGGCTATGGGTGCCCTAGCCTTAGACTAAGCCTAGGGGTGACCTAGACTAAGCCTACGGGTGCCCTAGCCTAAGCCTAGGGGTACCCTAGCCTTAGCCTAAGCCTAGGGATGTCCTAGCCTAAGCCTAGGGGTCCCCTAGCCTAAGCCTAGGGGTGCCCTAGCCTTAGGCTAGTCGAGCCGTAGCCTTAGCCTAAGCCTAGGGGTGCCATAGCCTAAGCTTAGGGGTTCCCTAGCCTAAGCCTAGGGGTGCCATAGCCTAAGCCAAGGGTTGCCCAAGCCTAAGCCTAAGGGTGCCCTAGCCTTAGGCCATGGGAGCCCTAGCCTAAGCCTAACCCTAGGGGTGCCCTTGCCTAAACATAGAGGTGCCGTAGCCGTAGGCTAGGGGAGCCCTAGCCTTAGCCTAAGACTAGGGGTGCCCCAGCATAAGCATAGGGGTGCCCTAGCCTAAGCCTAGGGGTGCCCTAGCCTTAGCCTAGGGGTGCCCTAGCCTTAGCTTAAGCCTAGGGGTGCCCTAGCCTAAGCCTATGGGTGCCCTAGCCTAAGCCTAGCGGTGCCCTAGCCTAAGCCTAGGGGTGCCGTAGCCTAAGCCTACGGGTGCCCTAGCCTAAGCCTAGGGATGCCCTAGCCTTAGGCTAGGGGAGCCCTAGCCTTAGCCCAAGCCTAGCCGTGCCCTAGCCTAAGCCTAGGGGTGCCCTAGCCTAAGATTAGGGGTGCCATAGCGTTAGGCTAGGGGAGCCCTAGCCTAAGCCTAAGCCTAGGGGTGCCCTAGCCTAAGTTAGGGGTGCCCTAGCCCTAGCCTAAGCTAGGGGTGCCCTAGCCTAAGCCTAGGGGTGCCCTTCCCTAAGCCTAGGGGTGCCCTAGCCTAAGCCTAGGGGTGCCCTAGCCTAAGCCTAGGGGTGCCCTAGCCTTAGGCTAGGGAAGCCCTAGACTTAGCCTAAGCCTAGAGGTGCCCTATCCTAATCCTAAGGGTTCCCTATCCTAAGCCTAGGGGTGCCCTATCCTAAGCCTTGGGGTGCCCTAGCCTAAGCCTAGGGGTGCCCTAGCCTAAGCCTAGGGTTACCTAGCCTAGCCTAGGCATGCCCTAGCCATAGGCTAGGGGAGCCCTAGCCTTAGCCTAAGCCTAGGGTTACCCTAGCCTAAGCCTAGGGGTGCTCTAGCGTAAGCCTAGGGGTGCCCTAGCCTAAGCCTAGGGGTGCCCTAGCCTTAGGCTAGGGGAGTCCTAACCTTAACCTAAGCCTAGCGGTGCCCTAGCCTAAGCCTAGGGGTGCCCTAGCCTAAGCCTAGGGGTGCCCTAACCTTAGGCTAGGGGAGCCCTAGCCTTAGCCCAAGCCTAGGGGTGCCCTAGCCTAAGCGTAGGGGTGCCCTAGCCTAAGGGTAGGGGTTCCCTAGCCTTAGGCTAGGGGATCCCCAGCCTTAGCTTAAGGCTAGGGGTGACCTATCCGAAGCCTGGGGTGCCCTAGCCTACGCCTAGGGGTGACCTAGCCTTAGGTTAGGGGAGCCCTAGCCTTAGCTTAAGCCTAGGGCTGCCCTAGCCTAAGCCTAAGGGTGCCATAGCCTAAGCCTAGGGGTGCCCAAGCCTAAGCCTAAGGGTGCCGTAGCCTTAGGCTATTTGAGCCGTTGCTTTAGTCTAAGCCTAAGGGTGCCCTAGCCTAAGCCTAGAGGTGCCCTAGCATTAGGCTAGGGGAGCCCTAGCCTTAGCCTAAGCCTAGGGGTACCCTACCGTAAGCCTAGGGGTGCCCTAGCCTTAGGCTAGGGGAGCCATAGCCTTAGCTTAAGACTAGGGGTGCCCAAGCCTAAGCCTATGGGTGCCCTAGCCTAAGGTAGGGGTGCCGTAGCCTAAGCCTAGGGGTGCCCTACCCTAAACATAGGGGTGCCCTAGCCTTAGGCTAGGGGAGCCCTAGCATTAGCTTAAGCGTAGGGGTGCCCTAGCCTAAGCCTATGGGTGCCCTAGCCTAAGGTAGGGTTGCCGTAGCCTAAGCCTAGGGGTGCCCTAACCTAAGCCTAGGGATGCCTTAGCCTTAAGCTAGGGGAGCCCTAGCCTTAGCCCAAGCCTACGGGTGCCCTAGCCTAAGGGTAGGGGTTCCCTGGCCTTAGGCCAGGGGAGCCCTAGCCTTAGCTTAAGCCTAGGGGTGCCCTAGCCTAAGTCTGGGGTGCCCTAGCCTAAGCCTAGGGGTGCCCTAGCCTTAGGCTAGGTGAGCCCTAGCCTTAACCTAAGCCTAGGGGTGCCCTATCGTAAGACTAGGGGTGCCCTAGCCTAAGGTAGGGGTGCTGTAGCCTAAGCCTAGGATTGCCCTAGCCTAAGCCTAGGGATACCCTAGCTTTAGACTAGGGGAGCCCTAGCCTTAGCCCAAGCCTACGGGTGCCCTAGCCTAAGGGTAGGGGTTCCCTGGCCTTAGGCCTGGGGAGCCCTAGCCTTAGCTTAAGCCTAGGGGTGCCCTAGCCTAAGTCTGGGGTGCCCTAGCCTAAGCCTAGTGGTGCCCTAGCCTTAGGCTAGGGGAGCCCTAACCTTAACCTAAGCCTAGGGGTGCCCTATCGTATGCTTGGGGTGCCCTAGCCTTAGTCTAGGGGAGCCCTAACCTTAGCCTAAGCCTTGGGGTGCCCAAGCCTTAGGCTAGGGGAGCCCTAGCCTTAACCTAAGCCTAGGGGTGCCCAAGCCTAAGCCTAGGGGTGCCCTATCGTAAGCCAAGGGGTGCCCTAGCCTTAGGCTATGGGAACCCTAGCCTTAGCCTAATACTGGGGGTGCCCTAGCCTAAGCCTAGGGGTGCCCAAGCCTAAGCCTAGGGTTACCTAGCCTAAGCCTAGGCGTGCCCTAGCCATAGGCTAGGGGAGCCCTAGCCTTAGCCTAAGCCTAGGGGTGCCCTAGCTTAAGCCTAGGGGTGCCCTATCCTTAGGCTAGGGCAGCCCTAGCCTTAGCCTAAGCCTAGGGGTGCCCTATCCTAATCCTAGGGCTGCCCTATCCTAAGCCTAGGGGTGCCCTATCCTAAGCCTAGGGGTGTCCTAGCCTAAGCCTAGCGGTGTCCTAGCCTAAGACTAGGGGTGCACTAACCTAAGCCTAGGGGTGCCCTAGCCTTAGGCTAGGGCAGCCCTAGCCTTAGCCTAAGCCTTGGGGTGCCCTAGCCTAAGCCTAGGGGTGCCCAAACATTAGGCTAGGGTAGCCCTAGCCTTAGCTTAAGCCTAGGGGTGCCCTAGCCTAAGCCAAGGTGTGCGCTATCCCAAGCCTAGGGGTGCCCTAGCCTAAGCCTAGGGGTGCCCTAGCCTAAGCCTAGAGGTGCCCTATCCTAAGGCTAGGGGAGCCCTAGCCTTAGCCTAAGCCTAGGGGTGCCCTAGCCTAAGCCTAGGGGTTCCCAAGCATTAGGCTAGGGGAGCCCTAGCCTTAGCCTAAGCCTAGGGGTGCCCTAGCCTAAGCCTAGAGTTACCTAGCCTAAGCCTAGGCGTGCTCTAGCCATAGGCTAGGGGAGCCCTAGCCGTATCCTAAGCCTAGGGGTGCCCTAGCCTAAGCCTAGGGGTGCCATAGCCTAAGCCTAGGGGTCCCCTAGCCTAAGCTAGGGGTGCCCTAGGCTAAGACTAGGGGTGCCCTAGCCTAAGCTTATGGGTGCCCTAGCTAAGATTAGGGGTGCCATAGCGTTAGGCTAGGGGAGCCCTAGCCTAAGCCTAAGCCTAGGGGTGCCCTAGCCTAAGCCTAGGGGTGCCCTAGCCTTAAACTAGGGGTGCCCTAGCCTTAGCCTAGGCTAGGGGTGCCCTAGCCTTAGCCTAAGCTAGTGGTGCCCTAGCCTAAGCCTAGGTGTGCCCTAGTCTTAGGCTAGGGGAGTCCTAGCTTAAGGCTAGGGGTGCCCTAGCCTTAGGCTAGGGGAGCTCTAGCCTTACCCTAAACCTAGGTGTGCCCTAGCCTAAGCATAGGGGTGCCTTAGCCTAAGCCTAGGGGTGCCCTAGCCTAATCCTAGGGGTGCCCTAGCCTTAGGCTATAGGAGCCCTAGCCTTAGCCTAAGCCTAGGGGTGCCCTAGCCTAAGCCTAGGGGTGCCCCAGCCTAAGCCTAGGGGTGCCTTAGCCTAAGCCTAGGAGTGCCCTAGACTATGGGAGCCCTAGCCTTAGCCTAAGCCTAGGGGTGCCCTAGCCTATGCCTAGGGGTGCCTTAGCCTAAGCCTAGGAGTGCCCTAGCCTAATCCTAGGGGTGCCCTAGCCTTAGGCTATGGGAGCCCTAGCCTTAGCCTAAGCCTAGGGATACCCTAGCCTAAGCATAGGGGTGCCCTAGCCTAAGCCTAGGGGTGTCCTAGCCTAAGGCTAGAGGAGCCCTAAGCTTAACCTAAGCCTGAGGTGCCCTAGCCTAATCCTAGGGGTGCCCTAGCCTTAGCCTATGGGAGCCCTAGCCTTAGCCTAAGCCTAGGGGTGCCCAAGCCTAAGCCTAGGGGTGCCCCAGCCTAGCCTAGGGCTGCCCTATCCTTGGGCTATGGGAGCCCTAGTCTTAGTCTAAGCCTAGGGGTGCCCTAGCCTAAGCCTAGGGGTGTCCTAGCCTTAGGCTAGGGGAGCCCTAAGCTTAACCTAAGCCTAGGGGTGCCCTAGCCTAAGCCTAGGAGTGCCATAGCCTAAGCCTAGGGATGACCTAGCCTTAGGCTTGGGGAGCCCTAGCCATAGCCTAAGCCTAGGGGTGCCCTAGCCTAAGCTTAGGGGTGCCCTAGCCTAAGCCTTGGGGTGCCCTAGCCTAAGCCTAGAGGTGCCCTAGTCTTAAGCTAGGGGAGCTCTAGCCTTAGTCTAAGCCTAGGGGTGCCCAGCCTAAGCCTAGGGGAGCCCTAGCCTAAGCCTAGGGGTGCCCTAGCCTTAGCCTAAGCTAGGGGTGCCCTAGGCTAAGCCTAGGTGTGCCCTAGACTTAGCCTAATCCTAGGGGTGCCCTTGCCTAAGCCTAGGGGTGCCTTAGCCTAAGCCTAGGGGTGCCCTAGCCTAAGCTTAGGGGTGCCCTAGCCTTAGGCTAGGGGAGCCTTACCCTTAGCCTAAGCCTAGGGGTTCCCTAGCCTAAGCCTAGGGGTGCCCTACCCTAAGCCTAGGGATGCCATAGCCTTAGGTTAGGGGAGCCCTAGACTTAGCCTAAGCCTAGGGGTGCCCTAGCCTAAGCCTAGTGGTGCCCTAGCCTAAGCCTAGAGGTGCCCTAGCCTTAGGCTATGGGAGCCCTAGCCTTTGCATAAGCCTAGGGATGCCCTAGCCTAAGCCTAGTGGTGCCCTAGACTTGGACTATGGGAGCCCTAGCCTTCGCCTAGCCCTAGGGGTGCCCTAGCCTAAGCCTAGGGGTGCCTTATCCTTCGGCTAGGGGTGCCCTAGCCTTAGGCTAGGGTAGCCATAGCCGTAGCCTAAGCCTAGTGGTGCCCTAGCCTAAGCCTAGGGGTGACCTAGCCTAAGCCTATGGGAGCCCTAGCCTTAGCCTAAGCCTAGGGGTGCCCAAGCCTAAGCCTAGGGGTGCCCCAGCCTAGCCTAGGGCTGCCCTATCCTTGGGCTATGGGAGCCCTAGTCTTAGTCTAAGCCTAGGGGTGCCCTAGCCTAAGCCTAGGGGTGTCCTAGCCTTAGGCTAGGGGAGCCCTAAGCTTAACCTAAGCCTAGGGGTGCCCTAGCCTAAGCCTAGGAGTGCCATAGCCTAAGCCTAGGGATGACCTAGCCTTAGGCTTGGGGAGCCCTAGCCATAGCCTAAGCCTAGGGGTGCCCTAGCCTAAGCTTAGGGGTGCCCTAGCCTAAGCCTTGGGGTGCCCTAGCCTAAGCCTAGAGGTGCCCTAGTCTTAAGCTAGGGGAGCTCTAGCCTTAGCCTAAGCCTAGGGGTGCCCAGCCTAAGCCTAGGGGAGCCCTAGCCTAAGCCTAGGGGTGCCCTAGCCTTAGCCTAAGCTAGGGGTGCCCTAGGCTAAGCCTAGGTGTGCCCTAGACTTAGCCTAATCCTAGGGGTGCCCTTGCCTAAGCCTAGGGGTGCCTTAGCCTAAGCCTAGGGGTGCCCTAGCCTAAGCTTAGGGGTGCCCTAGCCTTAGGCTAGGGGAGCCTTACCCTTAGCCTAAGCCTAGGGGTTCCCTAGCCTAAGCCTAGGGGTGCCCTACCCTAAGCCTAGGGATGCCATAGCCTTAGGTTAGGGGAGCCCTAGACTTAGCCTAAGCCTAGGGGTGCCCTAGCCTAAGCCTAGTGGTGCCCTAGCCTAAGCCTAGAGGTGCCCTAGCCTTAGGCTATGGGAGCCCTAGCCTTTGCATAAGCCTAGGGATGCCCTAGCCTAAGCCTAGTGGTGCCCTAGACTTGGACTATGGGAGCCCTAGCCTTCGCCTAGCCCTAGGGGTGCCCTAGCCTAAGCCTAGGGGTGCCTTATCCTTCGGCTAGGGGTGCCCTAGCCTTAGGCTAGGGTAGCCATAGCCGTAGCCTAAGCCTAGTGGTGCCCTAGCCTAAGCCTAGGGGTGACCTAGCCTAAGCCTAGGGGTGCCCTAGCCTTGGGCTAGGGGAGCCCTAGCCTTAGCCTAAGCCTAGGGGTGCCCTAGCCTAAGACTAGAGTTACCTAGCCTAAGCCTAGGCGTGCCCTAGCCCTAGGCTAGGGGATCCCTACCCGTAGCCTAAGCCTAGGGGTGCCCTAGCCTAAGCCTAGGGTTGCCCTTGCCTTAGGCTAGGGGAGTCCTAGCCTTTGCCTAAGCCTAGGGGTTGCCTAGCCGAAGCCTATGGTTACCTAGCCTAAGCCTAGGCGTGCTCTAGCCATAGGTTAGGGGAGCCCTAGCCTTAGCCTAAGCCTAGGGGTGCCCTAGCCTAAGCCTAGGGGTGCCCTTCCCTAAGCCTAGGGGTGCCCTAGCCTAAGCCTATGGGTGCCCTAGCCTAAGCCTAGGGGTGCCCTAGCCATAGGCTAGGGGAGTGCTAGCCTTAGCCTTAGCCTAGGGGTGCCCTAGCCTTAGGCTAGGGGAGTCCTAACCTTAACCTAAGCCTAGCGGTGCCCTAGCCTAAGCCTAGGGGTGCCCTAGCCTAAGCCTAGGGATGCCCTATCCTTAGGCTAGGGGAGCCCTAGCCTTAGCCTAAGCCTAGGGGTGCCCTAGCCTAAGCCTAGGGGTGCCCTAGCCTAAGCCTAGGGGTGCCCTAGCCTAAGCCTAGAGGTGTCCCAGCCTTAGGCTAGGGGAGCCCTAACCTTAACCTAAGCCTAGCGGTGCCCTAGCCTAAGCCTACGGGTGCCCTAGCCTAAGCCTAGGGGTGTCCCAGCCTTAGGCTAGGGGAGCCCTAACCTTAACCTAAGCCTAGGGGTGCCCTAGCCTATGCCAAGTGGTTCCCTAGCCTTAGGCTAGTCGAGCCGTAGCCTTAGTCTAAGCCTAGGGGTGCCCTAGCCTAAGCCTAGAGGTGCCCTAGCCTTAGGCTAGGGGAGCCCTAGCCTAAGCCTAAGCCTCAGGGTGCCCTAGCCTAAGCCTAGGGGTGCTCTATGCTAAGCCTAGGGGTGCCCTAGCCTTAGGTTAGTCGAGCCATAGCCTTAGTCTAAGCCTAGGGGTGCCCTAGCCTAAGCCTATGGGTGCCCTAGCTTAAGCGTTGGGGTGTCCTAGCCTTACGCTAGGGGAGCCCTAGCCTTAGCCTAAGCCTAGGGGTGCCCTAGCCTTAGGCTAGGGGAGCCGTAGCTTAAGGCTAGGGGTGCACTACCCTTCGGCTAGGGGAGCCTTAGCCTTAGCCTAAGCCTAGGTGTGCCCTAGCCTAAGCCTAGGGGTGCCTTAGCCTAAGCCTAGGGGTGCCCTAGCCTAATCCTAGGGGTGCCCTAGCCTTAGGCTATGGGAGCCCTAGCCTTAGCCTAAGCCTAGGGGTGCCCTAGCCTAAGCCTAGGGGTGCCCCAGCCTAGCCTAGGGGTGCCCTATCCTTGGGCTATGGGAGCCCTAGTCTTAGCCTAAGCCTAGGGGTGCCCTATCATAAGCCTAGGGGTGCCCTAGCCTTAGGCTATGGGAGTCCTAGCCTTAGCCTAAGCCTAGGGATACCCTAGTCTAAGCCTAGGGGTGCCCTAGCCTAAGCCTAGGGGTGTCCTAGCCTTAGTCTAGGGGAGCCCTAAGCTTAACCTAAGCCTAGGGGTGCTCTAGCCTAAGCCTAGGAGTGCCATAGCCTAAGCCTAAGGATGCCCTAGCCTTAGGCTAGGGGAGCCCTAGCCTTAGCCTAAGCCTAGGGGAGCCCTAGCCTAAGCCTAGGGGTGCCCTAGCCTAAGCCTTGGGGTGCCATAGCCTAAGCCTAGAGGTGCCCCAGTCTTAGGATAGGGGAGCTCTAGCCTTAGCCTAAGCCTAGGGGTGCCCTAGCCTAAGCCTAGGGGTGCCCTAGCCTAAGCCTAGGGGTGCCCTAGCCTTAGCCTAATCCTAGGGGTGCCCTAACCTAAGCCTAGGGGTGCCTTAGCCTAAGCCTAGGGGTGCCCTAGCTTAAGCTTAGAGGTGCCCTAGCCTTAGGCTAGGGGAGCCTTAACCTTAGCCTAAGCCTAGGGGTGCCCTTGCCTAAGCTTAGGGGGGTCCTAGCCTAAGCCTAGGGGTTCCCTAGCCTAAGCTTAGGGGTGCCCTAACCTTAGGCTAGGGGAGCCCTACCCTTAGCCTAAGTCTAGGGGTGCCCTAGCCTAAGCCTAGCGGTGCCCTAGAGTTGGACTATGGGAGCCCTAGCCTCCGCCTAGGCCTAGGGGTGCCCTAGCCTAAGCCTAGGGGTGCCCTAGCCTTCGGCTAGGGGTGCCCTAGTCTTAGGCTAGGGGAGCCATACCCGTAGCCTAAGCCTAGGGGTGCCCTAGCCTAAGCCTATGGGTGCCCTAGCTTAAGCGTTGGGGTGTCCTAGCCTTACGCTATGGGAGCCCTAGCCTTAGCCTAAGCCTAGGGGTGCCCTAGCCTTAGGCTAGGGGAGCCGTAGCTTAAGGCTAGGGGTGCACTAGCCTTAGGCTAGGGGAGCCTTAGCCTTAGCCTAAGCCTAGGTGTGCCCTAGCCTAAGCCTAGGGGTGCCTTAGCCTAAGCCTAGGGGTGCCCTAGCCTAATCCTAGGGGTGCCCTAGCCTTAGGCTATGGGAGTCCTAGCCTTAGCCTAAGCCTAGGGATACCCTCGTCTAAGCCTAGGGGTGCCCTAGCCTAAGCCTAGGGGTGTCCTAGCCTTAGGCTAGGGGAGCCCTAAGCTTAACCTAAGCCTAGGGGTGCTCTAGCCTAAGCCTAGGAGTGCCATAGCCTAAGCCTAGGGATGCCCTAGCCTTAGGCTAGGGGAGCCCTAGCCTTAGCCTAAGCCTAGGGGAGCCCTAGCCTAAGCCTAGGGGTGCCCTAGCCTAAGCCTTGGGGTGCCCTAGCCTAAGCCTAGAGGTGCCCTAGTCTTAGGCTAGGGGAGCTCTAGCCTTAGCTTAAGCCTAGGGGTGCCGTAGCCTAAGCCTAGGGGTGCCCTAGCCTAAGCCTAGGGGTGCCCTAGCCTTAGCCTAATCCTAGGGTTGCCCTTAGCCTAAGCCTAGGGGTGCCTTAGCCTAAGCCTAGGGGTGCCCTAGCCAAAGCTTAGGGGTGCCCTAGCCTTATGCTAGGGGAGCCTTAGCCTTAGCCTAAGCCTAGGGGTGCCCTTGCCTAAGCTTAGGGGGGTCCTAGCCTAAGCCTAGGGGTGCCCTAGCCTAAGCCTAGGGGTGTCTTAGCCTAAGCCTATGGGTGCCCTAGCCTAAGCTTAGGGGTGCCCTAACCTTAGACTAGGGGAGCCCTACCCTTAGCCTAAGTCTAGGGGTGCCTTAGCCTAAGCCTAGGGGTGCCCTAGACTTGGACTATGGGAGCCCTAGCCTTCGCCTAGGCCTAGGGGTGCCCTAGCCTAAGCCTAGGGGTGCCCTAGCCTTCGGCTAGGGGTGCCCTAGTCTTAGGCTAGGGGAGCCATAGCCGTAGCCTAAGCCTAGGGGTGCCCTAGCCTAAGCTTAGGGGTGTCCTAGCCTAAGCCTTGGGGTGCCCTAGCCTTGGGCTAGGGGAGCCCTAGCCTTAGCCTAAGCCTAGGGGTGCCCTAGCCTAAGCCTAGGGGTGCCCTAGTAAGCCTAGGGGTGCCCTAGCCTAAGCCTAGGGTTGCCCTAGCCTAAGCCTAGGGGTGCCCTAACCTTAGGCTAGGGGAGCTCTAACCTTAGCCTAAGCCTAGGGGTGCCCTAGCCTAAGCCTAGGGGTGCTGTAGCCTAAGCCTTGGGGTTCCCTAGCCTTAGGCTAGTCGAGCCATAGCCTTAGTCTAAGCCTTGGGGTGCCCTAGCCTAAGCCTAGAGGTGCCCTAGCCTTAGGCTAGGGGAGCCCTAGCCTTAGCCTAAGCCTCGGGGTGCCCTAACCTAGGCCTGGGGGTGCCCTAGCTTAAGTCTAGGGGTGTCCTAGTCTTACGCTAGGGGAGCCCTAGCCTTAGCCTAAGCCTAGGGATGTCCTAGCCTAAGCCTAGGGGTGCCCTAGCCTAAGCCTAGGGGTGCCCTAGCTTAAGCCTAGGGGTGCCCTAGTCTTACGCTAGGGGAGCCCTAGCCTTAGCCTAAGCCTAGGGATGTCCTAGCCTAAGCCTAGGGGTGCCCTAGTCTAAGCCTAGGGGTGCCCTAACCTTAGGCTAGGGGATCCCTAGCCTTAGGCTAATTCTAGAAGTGCCCTAGCCTAAACCTAGGGGTGCCCTAGCCTAAGCCTAGGGGTGCCCTAGTAAGCCTCGGGATGCCCTAGCCTAAGCCTAGGGTTGCCCTAGCCTAAGCCTAGGGTTCCCAAGCATTAGGCTAGGGGAGTCCTAGCCTTAGCCTAAGACTAGGGGTGCCCTAACCTAAGCCTAGGGTTACCTAGCCTAAGCCTAGGCGTGCTCTAGCCATTGGCTGGGGGAGCCCTAGACTTAGCCTAAGACATGGGTGCCCTAGCCTAAGCCTAGGGGTGCCCTTGCCAAAGCCTAGGGGTGCCCTAGCCTTAGGCTACTGGAGTCCTAGCCTTAGCCATGCCTAGGGGTGCCCTAGCCTAAGCCCAGGGGTGCCGTAGCCTAATCCTAGGGTTGCCGTAGCCTTAGGCTACGGGAGCCCTAGCCTTAGCCTAAGCCTAGGGGTGCCGTAGCCTAAGCCTAGGGGTGCCATATCCTAAACCTAGGGGTGCCCAAGCCTAAGCCTAAGAGTGCCCTAGCCTAAGCTTAGGGGTGCCCTAGCCTAAGCCTAGGGGTGCCTTAGCCTAAGCTTAGGGGTGCCCTAGCCTTAGGCTACGGGAGCCCTAGCCTTAGCCTAAGCCTAGGGGTGCCATATCCTAAGCCTAGGGGTGCCCAAGCCTAAGCCTAAGAGTGCCCTAGCCTTAGGTAGGGGAGCCCTAGCCTAAGCCTAGGCCTAGTGGTGCCCTAACCTAAGCCTAGGGGTGCCTTAGCCTAAGCCTAGGGGAACCCTAGCCTTAGGCAAGGAGAGCCCTAGCCTTAACCTAAGCCTAGGGGTGCACTAGCCTAAGCCTAGGGGTGCCCTAGCCTTAGGCTAGGGGAGCCCTAGCCTTAACCTAAGCCTAGGGGTGCCCTAGCCTAAGCCTAGGGGTGCCATAGCCTTAGGCTAGGGGAGCCCTAGCCTTAGCATAAGCCTAGGGGTGCCCTTGCCTAAGCCTAGGGGTGCCCTAGCCTTTTGCTAGGGGAGCCCTAACCTTAGACTAAGCCTAGGGGTGTCCTAGCCTAAGCCGAGGGGTGTCCTAGCCTAAGCTGGGGTGCCCTAGCCTAAGCCTAGGGGTGCTCTAGCCTAAGCCTAGGGGTGCCCTAGCCTTAGGCTAGGGGAGCCCTAGCCTTAGCCTAAGCTAGGGGTGCCCTAGCTTAAGCCTAGGGGTGCCCTAGCCAAAGCCTAGGGTTGCCCTTGCCTTAGTCTAGGGGTGCCCTAACCTAAGCCTAGGGGTGCCCTAGCATTAGGCTTGGAGAGTCCTAGCCTTAGGCTAAGCCTAGGGGTGCCCTAGCCTAAGCCTAGCGGTGCCCATGCCTAAGCCATGGGTGCCCTAGCCTAAGCCTAGGGGTGACCTAGCCTTAGGCTATGGGAGCCCTAGCCTTAGCCTAAGCCTAGGGTTGTCCTAGTATCAGCCTAGGGGTGCCCTAGCGTAAGTCTAGGGGTGCCCTAGCCTTAGAGTAGGGGAGACCTAGCCTTAGCCTAAGCCTATGGGTGCCCTGGCCTACGCCTAGGGGTGTCGTGGCCTAAGCCTAGGGGTGCCTTAGTCTTAGGCTAGGGGATCCCTAGCCTTAGCCTAAGCCTAGGGGTGCCCTAGCCTAAGCCTAAGGGTGCCCATGCCTAAGCTTAGGGGTCCCCTAACCTAAGCCTAGGCGTGCCCTAGCCTAAGCCTAGGGGTGCCCTAGCCTTAGGCTATGGGAGCCCTAGCCTAAGTCTAGGGGTGCCCTAGCCTTAGAGTAGGGGAGACCTAGCCTTAGCCTAAGCCTAGGGGTGCCCTGGCCTAAGCCTAGGGGTGCCCTAGCCTTAGGCTAGTGGAGCCCTAGCCTTAGCCAAAGCCTTGGGGTGCCCTAGCCTAAGCCTAGGGGTGCCCTAGCCTAAGCTTAGAGGTGCCCTAGCCTTAGGCTAGGGGAGGCCTAGCCTTAGCCTAAGCCTAGGGGTGCCCTAGCCTATGCCTAGGGGTGCCCTAGCCTTAGGCTAGGGGAGCCCTAGACTTACCCTAAGCCTTGGGGTGCCCTAGCCTTAGGCTATGGGAGCCCTAGCCTTAGCCTAAGCCTAGGGTTGTCCTAGTATAAGCCTAGGGGTGCCCTGGCCTAAGCCTAGGGGTGCGCTAGCCTTAGACTATGGGAGCCCTAGCCTTAGCCTAAGCCTTGGGGTGCCCTAGCCTAAGACTAGGTGTGCCCTAGCCTAAGCCTAGGGGTGCCCTAGCCTTAGGCTTTGGGAGCCCTAGCCTTAGCCTAAGCCTAGGGGTGCCCTAGCCTAAGCCAAGGGGTGCCCTAGCCTAAGCCTAGGGGTGTCCCAGCCTAAGCCTTGGGATGCCCTAACCTTAGACTAGGGGAGCCCTACCCTTAGCCTAAGCCTAGGGGTGCCCTAGCCTAAGCCTAGGGGTTCCCAAGCCTAAGCCTAAGGGTGCCCTAGCCTTTGGCTCGGGGAGCCCTAGCCTTAGCCAAAGCCTAGGGGTGCCCTAGCCTAAGATTAGAGGTGCCCTAGCCTTAGGTTAGGGGAGCCCTAGCCTTAGGCTAGGGGAGCCCTAGCCTTACCCTAAGCCTAGGGGTGCCCTAGCCTATGCCTAGGGGTGCCCTAGCCTTAGGCTAGGGGAGCCCTAGACTTACCCTAAGCCTTGGGGTGCCGTAGCCTAAGCCTAGGGGTGCCCTAGCCTTTGGCTATGGGAGCCCTAGCCTTAGCCTAAGCCTAGGGCTGTCCTAGTATAAGCCTAGGGGTGCCCTAGCCTAAGTCTAGGGGTGCCCTAGCTAAGCCTAGGGGTGCTGTTGCCTAAGACTAGTGGTGCCCTAGCCTAAGCCAAGGGGTGCCGTAGTAAGCCTAGGGGTGCCCTAGCCTAAGCCTAGGGGTGCCCTAGACTAAGCCTAGGGGTGCCCTAGCCTAAGCCTAGGGGTGCCCTAGCCTAAGCTTAGGGGTGCCCTAACCTAAGCCTAGGTGTGCCCTAGCCTTAGGCTAGGGGAGCCCTAGCCTTAGCCTAAGCTTAGGGGTGCCCTAGCCTAAGCCTAGGGGTGCCCTAGCCTTAGGCTAGGTGAGCCCTAGCCTTAGCCTAAGCCTTGGGGTGCCCTAGCCTAAGCCTAGGGGTGCCCTAGCCTAAGCCTAGGGTTGCCCTAACCTTAGGCTAGGGTAGCCCTAGCCTTAGCCTAAGCCTTGGGGTGCCCTTGCCTAAGTCTAGGGGTGCCCTAGCTAAGCCTAGGGGTGCCGTAGCCTAATCCTAGGGGTGCCCTAGCCTAAGTCAAGGGGTGCCGTAGTAAGCCTAGGGGTGCCCTACCCAAAGCCTAGGGGTGCCCTAGCCTTAGGCTATGGGAGCCCTAGCCTTGGCCTAAGCCTAGGGGTGCCCTAGCCTAGGCCTAGGGGTGCCCTAGCCTAAGCCTAGGTGTGCCCTAGCCTTAGCCTAAGCCTAGGCGTGCCCTATCCTAAGCCAAGGGGTGCCCTAACCTAACCCTAGGGGTGCCCTCGCCTAAGCCTAGGGGTGCCCTTGCCTTAGGCTAGGGAAGCCCTAGCCTTAGCCTAAGCCTAGGGGTGCCCTAGCCAAATCCTAGGGGTGCCCTATCCTAAGCCTAGGGGTGCCCTAGCTTAAGCCTAGGGGTGCCATAGCCTAAGCCTAGGGGTGCCCTAGCCTAAGCTTAGGTGTGCCCTAGCCTAAGTCTTGGGGTGACCTAGCCTAAGATTAGGGGTGCCATAGCCTTAGGCTAGGGGAGCCCTAGCCTTAGCCTAAGCCTAGGGGTATCCTAGCCTAAGATTAGGGGTGCCCTTGCCTAAGCCTAGGGGTGCCCTAGCCTTTTGCTAGGGGAGCCCTAACCTTAGACTAAGCCTAGGGGTGTCCTAGCCTAAGCCGAGGGGTGTCCTAGCCTAAGCTGGGGTGCCCTAGCCTAAGCCTAGGGGTGCTCTAGCCTAAGCCTAGGGGTGCCCTAGCCTTAGGCTAGGGGAGCCCTAGCCTTAGCCTAAGCTAGGGGTGCCCTAGCTTAAGCCTAGGGGTGCCCTAGCCAAAGCCTAGGGTTGCCCTTGCCTTAGTCTAGGGGTGCCCTAACCTAAGCCTAGGGGTGCCCTAGCATTAGGCTTGGAGAGTCCTAGCCTTAGGCTAAGCCTAGGGGTGCCCTAGCCTAAGCCTAGCGGTGCCCATGCCTAAGCCATGGGTGCCCTAGCCTAAGCCTAGGGGTGACCTAGCCTTAGGCTATGGGAGCCCTAGCCTTAGCCTAAGCCTAGGGTTGTCCTAGTATCAGCCTAGGGGTGCCCTAGCGTAAGTCTAGGGGTGCCCTAGCCTTAGAGTAGGGGAGACCTAGCCTTAGCCTAAGCCTATGGGTGCCCTGGCCTACGCCTAGGGGTGTCGTGGCCTAAGCCTAGGGGTGCCTTAGTCTTAGGCTAGGGGATCCCTAGCCTTAGCCTAAGCCTAGGGGTGCCCTAGCCTAAGCCTAAGGGTGCCCATGCCTAAGCTTAGGGGTCCCCTAACCTAAGCCTAGGCGTGCCCTAGCCTAAGCCTAGGGGTGCCCTAGCCTTAGGCTATGGGAGCCCTAGCCTAAGTCTAGGGGTGCCCTAGCCTTAGAGTAGGGGAGACCTAGCCTTAGCCTAAGCCTATGGGTGCCCTGGCCTAAGCCTAGGGGTGCCCTAGCCTTAGGCTAGTGGAGCCCTAGCCTTAGCCAAAGCCTTGGGGTGCCCTAGCCTAAGCCTAGGGGTGCCCTAGCCTAAGCTTAGAGGTGCCCTAGCCTTAGGCTAGGGGAGGCCTAGCCTTAGCCTAAGCCTAGGGGTGCCCTAGCCTATGCCTAGGGGTGCCCTAGCCTTAGGCTAGGGGAGCCCTAGACTTACCCTAAGCCTTGGGGTGCCCTAGCCTTAGGCTATGGGAGCCCTAGCCTTAGCCTAAGCCTAGGGTTGTCCTAGTATAAGCCTAGGGGTGCCCTGGCCTAAGCCTAGGGGTGCGCTAGCCTTAGACTATGGGAGCCCTAGCCTTAGCCTAAGCCTTGGGGTGCCCTAGCCTAAGACTAGGTGTGCCCTAGCCTAAGCCTAGGGGTGCCCTAGCCTTAGGCTTTGGGAGCCCTAGCCTTAGCCTAAGCCTAGGGGTGCCCTAGCCTAAGCCAAGGGGTGCCCTAGCCTAAGCCTAGGGGTGTCCCAGCCTAAGCCTTGGGATGCCCTAACCTTAGACTAGGGGAGCCCTACCCTTAGCCTAAGCCTAGGGGTGCCCTAGCCTAAGCCTAGGGGTTCCCAAGCCTAAGCCTAAGGGTGCCCTAGCCTTTGGCTCGGGGAGCCCTAGCCTTAGCCAAAGCCTAGGGGTGCCCTAGCCTAAGATTAGAGGTGCCCTAGCCTTAGGTTAGGGGAGCCCTAGCCTTAGGCTAGGGGAGCCCTAGCCTTACCCTAAGCCTAGGGGTGCCCTAGCCTATGCCTAGGGGTGCCCTAGCCTTAGGCTAGGGGAGCCCTAGACTTACCCTAAGCCTTGGGGTGCCGTAGCCTAAGCCTAGGGGTGCCCTAGCCTTTGGCTATGGGAGCCCTAGCCTTAGCCTAAGCCTAGGGCTGTCCTAGTATAAGCCTAGGGGTGCCCTAGCCTAAGTCTAGGGGTGCCCTAGCTAAGCCTAGGGGTGCTGTTGCCTAAGACTAGTGGTGCCCTAGCCTAAGCCAAGGGGTGCCGTAGTAAGCCTAGGGGTGCCCTAGCCTAAGCCTAGGGGTGCCCTAGACTAAGCCTAGGGGTGCCCTAGCCTAAGCCTAGGGGTGCCCTAGCCTAAGCTTAGGGGTGCCCTAACCTAAGCCTAGGTGTGCCCTAGCCTTAGGCTAGGGGAGCCCTAGCCTTAGCCTAAGCTTAGGGGTGCCCTAGCCTAAGCCTAGGGGTGCCCTAGCCTTAGGCTAGGTGAGCCCTAGCCTTAGCCTAAGCCTTGGGGTGCCCTAGCCTAAGCCTAGGGGTGCCCTAGCCTAAGCCTAGGGTTGCCCTAACCTTAGGCTAGGGTAGCCCTAGCCTTAGCCTAAGCCTTGGGGTGCCCTTGCCTAAGTCTAGGGGTGCCCTAGCTAAGCCTAGGGGTGCCGTAGCCTAATCCTAGGGGTGCCCTAGCCTAAGTCAAGGGGTGCCGTAGTAAGCCTAGGGGTGCCCTACCCAAAGCCTAGGGGTGCCCTAGCCTTAGGCTATGGGAGCCCTAGCCTTGGCCTAAGCCTAGGGGTGCCCTAGCCTAGGCCTAGGGGTGCCCTAGCCTAAGCCTAGGTGTGCCCTAGCCTTAGCCTAAGCCTAGGCGTGCCCTATCCTAAGCCAAGGGGTGCCCTAACCTAACCCTAGGGGTGCCCTCGCCTAAGCCTAGGGGTGCCCTTGCCTTAGGCTAGGGAAGCCCTAGCCTTAGCCTAAGCCTAGGGGTGCCCTAGCCAAATCCTAGGGGTGCCCTATCCTAAGCCTAGGGGTGCCCTAGCTTAAGCCTAGGGGTGCCATAGCCTAAGCCTAGGGGTGCCCTAGCCTAAGCTTAGGTGTGCCCTAGCCTAAGTCTTGGGGTGTCCTAGCCTAAGATTAGGGGTGCCATAGCCTTAGGCTAGGGGAGCCCTAGCCTTAGCCTAAGCCTAGGGGTATCCTAGCCTAAGATTAGGGGTGCCCTAGCCTTAGGCTAGGGGAGCCCTAGCCTTAGCCTAAGTTAGGGGTGCCCTAGCCTACGCCTAGGGGTGTCTAAGCCTAAGCCTAGGGGTGCCCTAGTCTAAGCCTAGGGGTGCTCTTGCCTTAGGCTAGGGGAGCCATAGCCTTAGCCTAAGCCTAGGGGTGCCCTAGCCTAAGCCTAGGCATGCCCTAGCCTAAGCCTAGGGGTGCCCTAGCCTTAGGCTAAGGGAGTCCTAGCCTTAGCCTAAGCCTAGTGGTGCCCTAGCCTATGCCTTGGGGTGCCCTAGCCTAAGCCTAGGGGTGCCCTAGCCTAAGCTTAGAGGTGCCCTAGCCTAAGCCTAGGGGTGCCCTAACCTAAGCCTAGGGGTGCCCTAGCCTAAGCCTAGGGGTGCCCTAGCCTAAGCATAGGGGTGCCCTAGCCTAACCTAGGGGTGCCGTATCCTAAGCCTAGGGGTGCCCTATCCTAAGGCAAGGGGTGCCCTATCCTAAGCCTTGGGGTGCCCTAGCCTAAGCCTAGGGGTGCCCTAGCCTAAACCTAGGGGTGCCCTAGCCTTAGGATAGGGGAGCCCTAACCTTAGCCTAAGCTAGGGGTGCCCTAGCCCTAGTCTAGGGGTGCCCTAGCCTAAGCCTAGGGTTACCCTAGCCTAAGCCTAGCGGTGCCCTAGCCTTAGGCTCTGGGAGCCCAAGCCTTAGCCTAAGCCTAGGTGTGCCCTAGCCTAAGCCTAGGGATGCCCTAGCCGAAGCCAAGAGGTGCCCTAGCCTAAGGCTAGGGGTACCCTTGCCTTAGGCTATGGGAGCCCTAGCCTTGGCCTTAGCCTAGGGGTGCCCTAGCCTAAGCGTAGGGGTGTCAAAGCCGAAGCCAAGGGGTGCCCTAGCCTAAGCCTAGGGGTGCCCTAGCCTTAGGCTAGGGGAGGCCTAGCCTTAGCCTAAGCCTAGGGGTGCCATAGCATAAGCCTAGGGGTGCCCTAGCCTTAGGTTAGGGGAGCCCTAACCTTAGCCTAAGCCTAGGGGTGCCCTAGCCAAAGCCTAGTGGTGCCCTAGCCTAAGCCTTAGGGTGTCATAGCCTAAGCCTAGGGGTGCCCTAGCCTTAGGCTACGGGAGTCCTAGCCTTAGCCTAAGCCTAGTGGTGCCCTAGCCTAAGCCTAGGGTTACCTAGCCTAAACTAGGGGTACCCTAGCCTAAGCGTAGGGGTGCCCTAGCCTTAGGCTAGGGGAGTCCTAGCCTTAGCCATAGCCGGGGGGTGCCCTAGCCTAAGCCTTGGGGTGCCCCAGCCTAATCCTAGGTATGCCTTAGCCTAAGCCTAGGGGTGCCCTAGCATTAGGCTATGGGACCCTAGATTAAGTCTAAGCCTAGGGGTGCCCTAGCCTATGCCTAGGGGTGCCCTAGCCTAAGCCTAGGGGTGGCATAGCCTAAGTTTAGGGGTGCCCTAGCCTAAGCCTAGGGGTGCCCTATCCTAATCCTAGGGGTGCCCTATCCTAAGCCTAGGGGTGGCCTAGCCTAAGCATAGGGGTGCCCTAGCCTAAGCCTAGGGGTGCCATAGCCTAAGCCTAGGGGTGCCCTATCCTAAGCCTAGGGGTGCCCTAGCCTAAGACTAGGGTTGCCCTAGCCTGGCCTAGGGGTGCCCTAACCTAAGCCTAGGGGTGCCCTAGCCTTGGGCTAGGGGAGCCCTAGCCTTAGCCTAAGCCTTGGGGTGCTCTAGCCGAAGGCTACCGGTGCCCTAGCCTAAGCCTAGGGGTGCCCTAGCCTAAGGCTAGGGGTGCCCTAGACTTAGGCTAGGGGAGCCCTAGCCTTAGCCTAAGGCAAAGGGTGCCCTACCCTATGCCTAGGGGTGCCCTAGCCTAAGCCTAGGGGTTCCCTAGCCTTATGCTAGTCGAGCCGTAGCCTTAGTCTAAGCCTAGGGGTACCCTAGCCTAAGCCTAGGGGTGTCATAGCCTTACGCTAGGGGAGCCCTAGCCTTAGGCTATTTCTGGGGGTGCCCTAGTCTAAACCTAGGGGTGCCCTAGGCTAAGCCTAGGGTTGCCCTAGCCTAAGCCTAGGGGTGCCCTAGCCTAAGCCTAGAGGTGCCCTAGCGTAAGCCTAGAGGTGCCCTAGCCTAAGATTAGGGGTGCCCTACCCGTAGGCTAGGGGAGCCCTAGCCTTAGCCTAAGCCTAGGGTTGCCCTAGCCTAAAACTAGGGCTGCCCTAGCCTTAGGATAGGGGTGCCATAACCTTAGCCTAAGCTAGGGGTGCCCTAGCCCTAGTCTAGGGGTGCCCTAGCCTAAGCCTAGGGTTACCCTAGCCTAAGCCTAGGGGTGCCCTAGCCTTAGGCTAGGGGAGCCCAAGCCTTAGCCTAAGCCTAGGTGTGTCCTAGCCTAAGCCTAGGGATGCCCTAGCCGAAGCCTAGAGGTGCCCTAGCCTAAGCTTAGGGGTGCCCTAGCCTAAACCTAGGGGTGCCCTAGCCTTAGGCAAGGGGAGCCCTAGCCTTGGCCTAAGCGTAGGGGTGCCCTAGCCTAAGCGTAGGGGTGCCCTAGCCTAGGCCTAGGGGTGCCCTAGCCTAAGCCTAGGTGTGCCCTAGCCTTAGCCTAGGGGTGCCCTTGCCTTAGGCTAGGGAAGCCCTAGCCTTAGCCTAAGCCTAGGGGTGCCCTAGCCAAATCCTAGGGGTGCCCTATCCTAAGCCTAGGGGTGCCCTAGCTTAAGCCTAGGGGTGCCATAGCCTAAGCCTAGGGGTGCCCTAACCTAAGCTTAGGTGTGCCCTAGCCTAAGTCTTGGGGTGACCTAGCCTAAGATTAGGGGTGCCATAGCCTTAGGCTAGGGGAGCCCTAGCCTTAGCCTAAGCCTAGGGGTATCCTAGCCTAAGATTAGGGGTGCCCTAGCCTTAGGCTAGGGGAGCCCTAGCCTTAGCCTAAGCTAGGGGTGCCCTAGCCTACGCCTAGGGGTGTCCAAGCCTAAGCCTAGGGGTGCCCTAGCCTAAGACTAGGGGTGCTCTTGCCTTAGGCTAGGGGAGCCATATCCTTAGCCTAAGCCTAGGGGTGCCCTAGCCTAAGCCTAGGCGTGCCCTAGCCTAAGCCTAGGGGTGCCTTAGCCTTAGGCTAGGGGAGTCCTAGCCTTAGCCTAAGCCTAGTGGTGCCCTAGCCTATGCCTAGGGGTGCCCTAGCCTAAGCCTAGGGGTGCCCTACCCTAACCTTAGGGGTGCCCTAGCCTAAGCCTAGGGGTGCCCTAACCTAAGCCTAGGGGTGCCCTAGCCTAAGCCTAGGGGTGCCCTAGCCTAAGCATAGGGGTGCCCTAGCCTAACCTAGGGGTGCCGTATCCTAAGCCTAGGGGTGCCCTATCCTAAGCCTAGGGGTGCCCTATCCTAAGCCTTGGGGTGCCCTAGCCTTAGGATAGGGGAGCCCTAAACTTAGCCTAAGCTAGGGGTGCCCTAGCCCTAGTCTAGGGGTGCCCTAGCCTAAGCCTAGGGTTACCCTAGCCTAAGCCTAGCGGTGCCCTAGCCTTAGGCTAGGGGAGCCCACGCCTTAGCCTAAACCTAGGTGTGCCCTAGCCTAAGCCTAGGGATGCCCTAGCCGAAGCCAAGAGGTGCCCTAGCCTAAGGCTAGGGGTACCCTTGCCTTAGGCTATGGGAGCCCTAGCCTTGGCCTTAGCCTAGGGGTGCCCTAGTCTAAGCGTAGGGGTGTCCAAGCCGAAGCCAAGGGGTGCCCTAGCCGAAGCCTAGGGGTGCCCTAGCCTTACGCTAGGGGAGGCCTAGCCTTAGCCTAAGCCTAGGGGTGCCATAGCATAAGCCTAGGGGTGCCCTAGCCTTAGGTTAGGGGAGCCCTAACCTTAGCCTAAGCCTAGGGGTGCCCTAGCCTAAGCCTAGTGGTGCCCTAGCCTAAGCCTTAGGGTGTCATAGCCTAAGCCTAGGGGTGCCCTAGCCTTAGGCTACGGGAGTCCTAGCCGTAGCCTAAGCCTAGTGGTGCCCTAGCCTAAGCCTAGGGTTACCTAGCCTAAGCCTAGGGGTACCCGAGCCTAAGCGTAGGGGTGCCCTAGCCTTAGGCTAGGGGAGTGCTAGCCTTAGCCATAGCCGGGGGGTGCCCTAGCCTAAGCCTTGGGGTGCCCCCAGCTAAGCCTAGGTATGCCTTAGCCTAAGCCTAGGGGTGCCCTAGCCTTAGGCTATGGGACCCTAGATTTAGTCTAAGCCTAGGGGTGCCCTAGCCTATGCCTAGGGGTGCCCTAGCCTAAGCCTAGGGGTGGCATAGCCTAAGTTTAGGGGTGCCCTAGCCTAAGCCTAGGGGTGCCCTATCCTAATCCTAGGGGTGCCCTATCCTAAGCCTAGGGGTGGCCTAGCCTAAGCTTAGGGGTGCACTAGCCTAAGCCTAGGGGTGCCATAGCCTAAGCCTAGGGGTGCCCTATCCTAAGCCTAGGGGTGCCCTTGCCTGGCCTAGGGGTGCCCTAACCTAAGCCTAGGGGTGCCCTAGCCTTGGGCTAGGGGAGCCCTAGCCTTAGCCTAAGCCTAAGGGTGACCTACCCTATGCCTAGGGGTGCCCTAGCCTAAGCCTAGGGGTTCCCTAGCCTTATGCTAGTCGAGCCGTAGCCTTAGTCTAACCCTAGGGGTGCCCTAGCCTAAGCCTAGGGGTGTGCTAGCCTTACGCTAGGGGAGCCCTAGCCTTAGGCTAATTCTGGGGGTGCCCTAGTCTAAACCTAGGGGTGCCCTAGCCTAAGCCTAGGGTAGCCCTAGCCTAAGCCTAGGGGTGCCCTAGCCTAAGCCTAGAGGTGCCCTAGCGTAAGCCTAGAGGTGCCCTAGCCTCAGATTAGGGGTGCCCAACCCGTAGGCTAGGGGAGCCCTAGCCTTAGCCTAAGCCTAAGGGTGCCCTAGCCTAAACCTAGGGGTGCCCTAGCCTTAGGATAGGGGTGCCATAACCTTAGCCTAAGCTAGGGGTGCCCTAGCCCTAGTCTAGGGGTGCCCTAGCCTAAGCCTAGGGTTACCCTAGCCTAAGCCTAGGGGTGCCCTAGCCTTAGGCTAGGGGAGCCCAAGCCTTAGCCTAAGCCTAGGTGTGTCCTAGCCTAAGCCTAGGGATGCCCTAGCCGAAGCCTAGAGGTGCCCTAGCCTAAGATTAGGGGTGCCCTACCCGTAGGCTAGGGGAACCCTAGCCTTAGCCTAAGCCTAGGGGTGCCCTAGCCTAAACCTAGGGGTGCCCTAGCCTTAGGCAAGGGGAGCCCTAGCCTTGGCCTAAGCGTAGGGGTTTGCAAGCCGAAGCCAAGGGGTGCCCTAGCCGAAGCCTAGGGGTGCCCTAGCCTTAGGCTAGGGGAGGCCTAGCCTTAGCCTAAGCCTAGGGGTGCCATAGCCTAAGCCTAGGGGTGCCCCAGCCTTATGTTAGGGGAGCCCTAACCTTAGCCTAAGCCTAGGGGTGACCTAGCCAAAGTCTAGTGGTGCCCTAGCCTAAGCCTTAGGGTGTCATAGCCTAAGCCTAAGGGTGCCCTAGCCTTAGGCTAGGGGAGCCCTAGACTTAGCCTAAGAATAGCGGTGCCCTAGCCTAAGTCTTGGGGTGCCCTAGCCTTAGGCTAGGGGAGCTCTAGCCTTAGCCTAAGCTAGGGATGCCCTAGCCTACGCATAGGGGTGTCCAAGCCTAAGCCTAGGGTTGCCCTAGCCTAAGCCTAGGGGTGCCCTAGCCTTAGGCTAGGGGAGTCCTAGCCTTAGCCTAATCCTAGTGGTGCCCTAGCATAAGCCTAGGGCTGTCCTAATCTAAGCCTAGGGGTGCCCTAGCCTTAGGCTAGGGGCGTCCTAGCCTTAGCCTAAGCCTAGGGGTGCCCTAGCCTAAGCCTAGGGGTGCCTTAGCCTAAGCCTATGGGTGCCCTAGCCCAAGCCTTGGGGTGCCCTAGCCTAAGCCTACGGGTGCCCTAGTCTAAGCCTAGGGTTGCCCTAGCCTTAGGCTATGGGAACCCTAGCTTTAGCCTAAGCCGGGGGTGCCCTAGCGTAAGCCTAGGGTGCCCTAGCATAAGCCTAGGGGTGCCCTAGCCTAACCTTAGGGGTGCCCTAGCCTAAGCCAAGGGGTGCTCTAGCCTAAGCCTAGGGGTGCCCTATCCAAAGCTTAGGGGTGCCCTAGCCTAAGCCTAGGGGTGCCCTAGCCTAAGGCTGGGGGTGCCCTAGCCTAAGCCAAGTGTGCCCTAGCCTTAGGCTGGGGGAGCCCTAGCCTTATCCTAAGCCTAAGGGTGCCCTAGCCTAAGCCTAGGGCTGCGCTAATCTAAGCCTAGGGGTGCCCTAGCCTTAGGCTAGGAGAGTCCTAGCCTTAGCCTAAGCCTAGGGGTGCCCTAGCCTAAGCCTAGGGTTACCTAGCCTAAGCCTAGGTGTGCCCTAGCCATAGAATAGGGGAGCCCTAGCCTTAGACTAAGCCTAGGGGTGCCCTAGCCTAAGCCTAGGGGTGCCCTAGCCTAAGCCTAGGAGTGCCCTAGCCTAAGCCTAGGGGTGCCCTAGCCTTAGCTTAGGGGTGCCCTAGCCATAGGCTAGGGGAGTCCTAGCCTTACCCAAAGCCGGGTGGTGCCCTAGCTTAAGCCTTGTGTTGCCGTAGCCTAAGCATAGGGGTGCCCTAGCCTAAGACTAGGGGTGCCCAAGCCTAAGCTTAGTTGTGCCCTAGCCTTAATCTATGGGAACCCTAGCTTTAGCCTAAGCCTGGGGGTGCCCTAGCCTAAGCCTAGGGGTGCCCTAGCCTAAGCTTAGGGGTGCCCTAGACTAAGCCTAGGGGTGCCAGAGCCTAAGACTAGGGGTTCCCTAGCCTTAGGCTAGGGAAACCCTAGCATTAGCCTAAGCCTAGTGGACCCCTAGCCTAAGCATAGGGGTGCCCTAGCCTAAGCCTAGGGGTCCCCTAGCCTAAGCCTAGGGGTGCCCTAGCCTAAGCCTAGGGGTGCCCTAGCCTTAGGCAAAGGGAGCCCTAGCCTTAGCTTAAGCCTAGTGTTGCCCTAGCCCAGGCCTAGGGGTGCCCTAGCCTAAGCCTAGGGGTGCCCTAGCCTTAGGCTAGGGGAGCCATAGCCTTAGCCTAAGCCTAGGGTTGCCATAGCCGAAGCTTAGGGGTGCCCAAGACTAAGCTAATGGGTGCCTTAGCCTTAGTCTAGGGGAGCCCTAGCCTAAGCCTAAGCCTAGGGGTGCCCTAGCCTAAGCCTAGGGGTGCCCTAGCCTAAGCCTAGGGTTGCCCAAGCCTTAGGCTAGGGGAGCCTTAGCCTTAACCCAAGCCTAGGGGTGCCCTAGCCTAAGCCTTGGGGTGCCCTATCGTAAGCCTAGGGGTCACCTTGCCTAAGCCTAGGGCTGCCCTAACCTTACGTTAGGGGAGGCCTAACCTTAGCCTAAGCCTAGGGGTGCCCTAGCCTAAGCCTAGGGGTACCCTAGCCTAAGCTTAGGGGTGCCCTAGCCTAAGCCTAGGGGTGCTCTAGCCTAAGCCTAGGGTTACCTAGCCTAAGCCTAGGCGTGCCCTAGCCTAAGCCTGGGGGTGCCCTAGCCTAAGCCTAGGGGTGCCCTAGCCTAAGATTAGACTTACCTAGCCTAAGCCTAGGCATGCCCTAGCCATAGGCTAGGGGAGCCCTAGCCTTAGCCAAAGGCTAGGGGTGCCTTAGCCCAAGCCTAGTGGTGCCCTAGCCTAAGCATAGGGGTGCCCTAGCCTTGGGCTATGGGTGCCCTAGCCTAAGCCTAGGGATGCCCTAGCCTAAGCCTAGGTGTGCCTTAGCCTAAGCCTAGGGGTGCCCTAGCCTAAGCCTAGGGTTGCCCTAGCCTTAGG
This sequence comes from Tenrec ecaudatus, assembly GCF_050624435.1. Taxonomy (NCBI): domain Eukaryota; kingdom Metazoa; phylum Chordata; class Mammalia; order Afrosoricida; family Tenrecidae; genus Tenrec; species Tenrec ecaudatus. Next base: position 2,216,828 of record NW_027457640.1, on the reverse strand, counting down.
CTATGGGAACCCTTGCCTTAGCCTAAGCCTGGGGATGCCCTAGCCTAAGCCTAGGGGTGTTCTAGCCTAAGCCTAGGGGTGCCTGAGCCTAAACGTAGGGGTGCCCTAGCCTTAGGCTAGGGAAGCCCTAGCCTTAGCCTAAGCCTAGGGGTTCCCTATCCTAAGCCTAGGGGTTCGCTAGCCTAAGCTTGGGGTGCCCTATCCTAAGCCTTGGTGTGCCCTAGCCTAAGCCTAGGGGTGCCCTAGCGTAAGCCTAGGGGTGCCCTAACCTTAGGCTAGGGAAGCCCTAGCCTTAGCCTAAGCCTAGGGGTGCCCTAGCCTTATCCTAGGGGTGCCCTATCCAAAGCCTAGGGGTGCCCTAGCCTAAGCCTAGTGGTGCCCTAACCTTTGGCTAGGGAATCCCTAGCCTTAGGCTAAGCCTAGGGGTGCCCTAGCCTAAGCCTAGGGGTGCCCTATCCTAAGCCTAGGGATGCCCTAGCCTAAGCCTAGGGGTGCCCTACCCTAAGCCTAGGGGTGCCCTAGCCTTAGCCTAGGGGAGCCCTAGTCTTAGATTAAGCCTAGGGGTGCCCTAGCCTAAGCCTATGGGTGCCCTAGCCTAAGCCTAGAGGTGCCCTAGCCTTAGGCTAGGGGAGCCCTAGCCTTAGCTTAAGCCTAGGGGTGCCCTAGCCTAAGCCTAGGGGTGCCCTAGCCTAAGCCTAGGGGTGCCCTAGCCTTAGGCTAGGGGCGCCCTAGCCTTAGCCTAAGCCTAGGGGTGCCCTAGCCTAAGCCTAGGGGTGTCATAGCCTAAACCTAGGGGTGCCCAAGCCTAAGCCTAATGGTTCCCTAGCCTTAGGCTAGGGGAGCCCTAGCCTAAGCCTAAGCCTAGGGGTGCCCAAGCCTAAGCCTAATGGTGCCCTAGCCTAAGGCTAGGGGAGCCCTAGCATAAGCCTAAGCCTAGTGGTGCCCTAGCCTAAGCCTAGGGTGCCCTAGCCTAAGCCTAGGGGTGCCCAAGCCTTAGGCTAGGGGAGTCCTAGCCTTAACCTAAGCCTAGGGGTGCCCTACCCTAAGCCTAGGGGTGCCCTAGCCTTGGGCTAGGGGGCCTTAGCCTTAGCCTAAGCCTAGGGGTGCCCTAGCCTAAGCCTACGGGTGCCCAAGCCTAAGCCTAGGGGTGCCCTAGCCTAAGCCTAGGGGTGCCCTAGCCTTAGGCAAGGGGAGCCCTAGCCCTAGCCTAGGCCTGCGGTGCCCTACCCTAAGCCTAGGGGTGCCCTAGCCTTGGGCTAGGGGAGCCTTAGCCTTAGCCTAAGCCTAGGGGTGCCCTAGCCTAAGCCTACGGGTGCCCAAGCCTAAGCCAAGGGGTGCCCTAGCCTAAGCCAATGGGTGCCCTAGCCTTAGGTTAGGGGAGCCCTAGCCTTAGCCTAAGCCTAGGGCTGCCCTAGCCTAAGCCTAGGGGTGCCCTAGTCTAAGCGTAGAGGTGCCCTAGCCTTAGGCAACGGGAGCCCTAGCCTTAGCCTAAGCCTAGGCGTGCCCTAGCCTAAGCCTAGGGGTTCCCTAGCCTTAGGCTAGTTGAGCCGTAGCTTTAGTCTAAGCCTAGGGGTGCCCTAGCCTAAGCCTATGGCTGCCCTAGCCTAAGCCTAGGGGTGCCCTAGCCTAAGGCTAGGGGTACCCTTGCTTAGGCTAGGGGAGTCCTAGCCTTAGCCTAAGCCTAGTGGTGCCCTAGCGTAAGCCTAGGTGTGTCATAGCCTAAACCTAGGGGTGCCCAGGCCTAAGCGTAGGGGTGCCCTTGCCTTAGGCTAGGGGAGTCCTAGCCTTAGCCATAGCCGGGGGGTGCCCTAGCCTAAGCCTTGGGGTGCCCTAGCCTAAGCTTAGGTGTGCCCTAGCCTAAGCCTAGGGGTGCCGTAGCCTTAGGCTATGGGACCCTAGATTTAGTCTAAGCCTAGGAGTGCCCTAGTCTATGCCTAGGGGTGCCCTAGCCTAAGCCTAGGGGTGCCCTAGCCTAAGTTTAGGGGTGCCCTAGCCTAAACCTAGGGGTGCCCTATCCTAATCCTAGGGGTGCCCTATCCTAATCCTAGGGCTGCCCTATCCTAAGCCTAGGGGTGCCCTAGCCTTATCCTAGGGGTGCCCTATCCAAAGCCTAGGGGTGCCCTAGCCTAAGCCTAGTGGTGCCCTAACCTTTGGCTAGGGAATCCCTAGCCTTAGGCTAAGCCTAGGGGTGCCCTAGCATAAGCCTAGGGGTGCCCTATCCTAAGCCTAGGGATGCCCTAGCCTAAGCCTAGGGGTGCCCTAGCCTAAGCCTAGGGGTGCCCTAGCCTTAGCCTAGTGGAGCCCTAGTCTTAGCTTAAGCCTAGGGGTGCCCTAGCCTAAGCCTATGGGTGCCCTAGCCTAAGCCTAGAGATGCCCTAGCCTTAGGCTAGGGGAGCCCTAGCCTTAGCTTAAGCCTAGGGGTGCCCTAGCCTAAGCCTAGGGGTGCCCTAGCCTAAGCCTAAGGGTGCCCTAGCCTTAGGCTAGGGGCGCCCTAGCCTTAGCCTAAGCCTAGGGGTGCCCTAGCCTAAGCCTAGGGGTGTCATAGCCTAAACCTAGGGGTGCCCAAGCCTAAGCCTAATGGTTCCCTAGCCTTAGGCTAGGGGAGCCCTAGCCTAAGCCTAAGCCTAGGGGTGCCCAAGCCTAAGCCTAATGGTGCCCTAGCCTAAGGCTAGGGGAGCCCTAGCCTAAGCCTAAGCCTAGTGGTGCCCTAGCCTAAGCCTAGGGTGCCCTAGACTAAGCCTAGGGGTGCCCAAGCCTTAGGCTAGGGGAGTCCTAGCCTTAACCTAAGCCTAGGGGTGCCCTACCCTAAGCCTAGGGGTGCCCTAGCCTTGGGCTAGGGGAGCCTTAGCCTTAGCCTAAGCCTAGGGATGCCGTAGCCTAAGCCTACGGGTGCCCAAGCCTAAGCCTAGGTGTGCCCTAGCCTAAGCCTAGGGGTGCCCTAGCCTTAGGCAAGGGGAGCCCTAGCCCTAGCCTAGGCCTGGGGTGCCCTACCCTAAGCCTAGGGGTGCCCTAGCCTTGGGCTAGGGGAGCCTTAGCCTTAGCCTAAGCCTAGGGGTGCCCTAGCCTAAGCCTACGGGTGCCCAAGCCTAAGCCTAGGGGTGCCCTAGCCTAAGCCAAGGGGTGCCCTAGCCTTAGGTTAGGGGAGCCCTAGCCTTATCCTAAGCCTAGGGCTGCCCTAGCCTAAGCCTAGGGGTGCCCTAGTCTAAGCCTAGAGGTGCCCTACCCTTAGGCTACGGGAGCCTTAGCCTTAGCCTAAGCCTAGGCGTGCACTAGCCTAAGCCTAGGGGTTCCCTAGCCTTAGGCTAGTTGAGCCGTAGCTTTAGTCTAAGCCTAGGGGTGCCCTAGCCTAAGCCTATGGCTGCCCTAGCCTAAGCCTAGGGGTGCCCTAGCCTAAGGCTAGGGGTACCCTTGCCTTAGGCTAGGGGAGTCCTAGCCTTAGCCTAAGCCTAGTGGTGCACTAGCGTAAGCCTAGGGTTACCTAGGCTAAGCATAGGGGTGCCCAAGCCTAAGCGTAGGGGTGCCCTAGCCTTAGGCTATGGGAGTCCTAGCCTTAGCCATAGCCGGGGGGTTCCCTAGCCTAAGCCTTGGGGTGCCCTAGCCTAAGCCTAGGTGTGCCCTAGCCTAAGCCTAGGGGTGCCCTAGCCTTAGGCTATGGGACCCTAGATTTAGTCTAAGCCTAGGAGTGTCCTATTCTATGCCTAGGGGTGCCCTAGCCTAAGCCTAGGGGTGCCCTAGCCTAAGTTTAGGGGTGCCCTAGCCTAAACCTAGGGGTGCCCTATCCTAATCCTAGGGGTGCCCTATCCTAAGCCTAGGGGCGCCCTAGCCTAAGCTTAGGGGTTCCCTAGCCAAAGCTTAGGGGTGCCATAGCCTAAGCCTAGGGGTGCCCTATCCTAAGCCTAGGGGTGCCCTAGCCTAAGCCTTGGGGTGCCCTAGCTTAAGCCTAGGGGTGCCTTAGCCTAAGCCTTGGGGTGCCCTAGCCTAAGCCTAGGGGTGCCCTAGCCTAAGCCTAGGGGTGCCCTAGCCTTGGGCTAGGGGAGCCCTAGCATTAGCCTAAGCCTAGGGGTGCCCTAGCCTAAGGCTACGGGTGCCCTAGCCTAAGCCTAGCGGTGCCCTAGCCTATGCCTAGGGTGCCCTAGCCTTAGGCTAGGGGAGTCCTAGCCTTAGCCTAAGCCGACGGGTGCCCTAGCCTAAGCCTAGTGGTGTCGTTGCCTAAGACTAGTGGTGCCCTAGCTTAAGCCTAGGTGTACCCTAGCCTAAGCCTAGGGGTGCCCTAGCCTAAGCGTACGGGTGCCATAGCCTAAGCTTAGGGGTGCCATAGCCTAAGCCTAGGGGTTCCCTAGATTTAGGCTAGGGGATCCCTAGCCTTAGGCTAATTATATGGGTGCCCTAGCCTAATCCTAGGGGTGCCCTAGCCTAAGCCTAGGTGTATCCTAGCCTAAGCCTAGGGGTGCCCTAGCCTAAGCCTAGGGGTGCCCTAGCCCAAGCCTAGGGGTGCCCTTGCCTTAGGCTAGGGAAGCTCTAGCCTTAGCCTAAGCCTAGGGGTGCCCTAGCCTAAGCCTCGGCTTGCCCTTTCCTAAGCCTAGGGGTGCGCTAGCTTAAGCCTAGGGGTGCCATAGCCTAAGCCTAGGTGTGCCCAACCTTAGGCTAGGGGAGCCCTAGCCTTAGACTAATTCTAGGGGTGCCCTAGCCTAATCCTAGGGTAGCCCTAGCCTAAGCTTAGGTGTGCCCTAGGCTAAGACTAGGGGTATCCTAGCCTAAGATTAGGGGTGCCCTAGCCTTAGGCTAGCGAGCCCTAGCCTTAGCCTAAGCCGACGGGTGCCCTAGCCAAAGCCTAGTCGTGCCGTTGCCTAAGACTAGTGGTGCCTTAGCCTAAGCGTAGGTGTACCCTAGCCTAAGCCTAGGGGTGCCCTAGCCTAAGCGTAAGGGTGCCCTAGCGTAAGCTTAGGGGTGCCATAGCCTAAGGCCAGGGGTTCCCTAGATTTAGGCTAGGGGATCCCTAGCCTTAGGCTAATTATATGGGTGCCCTAGCCTAATCCTAGGGGTGCCCTAGCATAAGCCTAGGTGTATCCTAGACTAAGCCTAGGGGTGCCCTAGCCTAAGCCTAGGGGTGCCCTTGCCTTAGGCTAGGGAAGCCCTAGACTTAGCCTAAGCCTAGGGGTGCCCTAGCCTAAAACTATGGGTGCCCTAGCCTTAGGCTAGGGGAGCCCTAGCCTGAGCCTAAGCTAGGGGTGCCCTCGCCTACGCCTAGGGGTGTCCAAGCCTAAGCCTAGGGGTGCCCTAGCCTAAGCCTAGGGGTGCCATAGCCTTAGGCTATGGAAGCACTAGCCTTAGCCTAAGCCTTGGGGTGCCCTAGCCTAAGCCTAGGGGTGCCCTACCCTAGGCCTAGGGGTGCCCTACCCTAAACCTAGGGGTGCCGTAGCCTTGGGCTAGGGGAGCGTTAGCCTTAGCCTAAGCCTAGGGGTGCCCTAGCCTAAGCCTACGGGTGCCCCAGCCTAAGCATAGGGGTGCCGTAGCCTAAGCCAAGGGGTGCCCTAGCCTTAGGTTAGGGGAGCCCTAGCCTAGCCAAAGCCTAGGGGTGCCCTAGCCTAAGCCTAGGGGTGCCCTAGTCTAAGCCTAGAGGTGCCCTAGCCTTAGGCTAGGGGAGCCTCAGCCTTAGCCTAAGCCTAGGGGTGCCCTAGCCTAAGCCTAGGGGTGCCCTAGCCTTAAGCTAGTCGATCCGTAGCCTTAGTCTAAGCCTAGGGGTGCCCTAGCCTAAGCCTATGGGTGCCCTAGCCTAAGCCTAGGGGTGCCCTAGCCTAGGGCTAGGGGTACCCTTCCCTTAGGCTAGGGGAGTCCTAGCCTTAGCCTAAGCCTAGTTGTGCCCTAGTCTAAGCCTAGGGTTACCTAGGCTAAGCCTAGGGGTGCCCTAGCCTAAGCGTAGGGGTGCCCTAGACTTAAGCTAGGGGAGTCCTAGCCTTAGCCATAGCTGGGGGGTGCCCTAGCCTAAGCCTTGGGGTGCCCTAGCCTAAGCCTAGGGGTGCCCTAGCCTAAGCCTAGGGTTACCTAGCCTAAGCCTAGGTGTGCCCTAGCCATAGAATAGGGGAGCCCTAGCCTTAGACTAAGCCTAGGGGTGCCCTAGCCTAAGCCTAGGAGTGCCCTAGCCTAAGCCTAGGGGTGCCCTAGCCTTAGCCTAGGGGTGCCCTAGCCATAGGCTAGGGGAGTCCTAGCCTTACCCAAAGCCGGGTGGTGCCCTAGCTTAAGCCTTGTGTTGCCGTAGCCTAAGCATAGGGGTGCCCTAGCCTAAGACTAGGGGTGCCCAAGCCTAAGCTTAGTTGTGCCCTAGCCTTAAGCTATGGGAACCCTAGCTTTAGCCTAAGCCTGGGGGTGCCCTAGCCTAAGCCTAGGGGTGCCCTAGCCTAAACTTAGGGGTGCCCTAGACTAAGCCTAGGGGTGCCAGAGCCTAAGCCTAGGGGTTCCCTAGCCTTAGGCTAGGGAAACCCTAGCATTAGCCTAAGCCTAGTGGACCCCTAGCCTAAGCATAGGGGTGCCCTAGCCTAAGCCTAGGGGTCCCCTAGCCTAAGCCTAGGGGTGCCCTAGCCTAAGCCTAGGGGTGCCCTAGCCTTAGGCAAGGGGAGCCCTAGCCTTAGCTTAAGACTAGTGTTGCCCTAGCCTAGGCCTAGGGGTGCCCTAGCCTAAGCCTAGGGGTGCCCTAGACTTAGGCTAGGGGAGCCATAGCCTTAGCCTAAGCCTAGGGTTGCCATAGCCCAAGCCTAGGGGTGCCCAAGACTAAGCCAATGGGTGCCTTAGCCTTAGTCTAGGGGAGCCCTAGCCTAAGCCTAAGCCTAGGGGTGCCCTAGCCTAAGCCTAGGGGTGCCCTAGCCTAAGCCTAGGGTTGCCCAAGCCTTAGGCTAGGGGAGCCTTAGCCTTAACCCAAGCCTAGGGGTGCCCTAGCCTAAGCCTTGGGGTGCCCTATCGTAAGCCTAGGGGTCCCCTAGCCTAAGCCTAGGGCTGCCCTAACCTTACGTTAGGGGAGGCCTAACCTTAGCCTAAGCCTAGGGGTGCCCTAGCCTAAGCCTAGGGGTACCCTAGCCTAAGCTTAGGGGTGCCCTAGCCTAAGCCTAGGGGTGCTCTAGCCTAAGCCTAGGGTTACCTAGCCTAAGCCTAGGCGTGCCCTAGCCTAAGCCTGGGGGTGCCCTAGCCTAAGCCTAGGGGTGCCCTAGCCTAAGATTAGACTTACCTAGCATAAGCCTAGGCATGCCCTAGCCATAGGCTAGGGGAGCCCTAGCCTTAGCCAAAGGCTAGGGGTGCCTTAGCCCAAGCCTAGTGGTGCCCTAGCCTAAGCATAGGGGTGCCCTAGCCTTGGGCTATGGGAGTCCTAGCCTTAGCCTAAGAGGAGGGGTGCCCTAGCCTAAGCCTAGGGATGCCCTAGCCTAAGCCTAGGTGTGCCTTAGCCTACTCCTAGGGGTGCCCTAGCCTAAGCCTAGGGTTGCCCTAGCCTTAGGCTATGGGAACCCTTGCCTTAGCCTAAGCCTGGGGATGCCCTAGCCTAAGCCTAGGGGTGTTCTAGCCTAAGCCTAGGGGTGCCTGAGCCTAAACGTAGGGGTGCCCTAGCCTTAGGCTAGGGAAGCCCTAGCCTTAGCCTAAGCCTAGGGGTTCCCTATCCTAAGCCTAGGGGTTCGCTAGCCTAAGCTTGGGGTGCCCTATCCTAAGCCTTGGTGTGCCCTAGCCAAAGCCTAGGGGTGCCCTAGCGTAAGCCTAGGGGTGCCCTAACCTTAGGCTAGGGAAGCCCTAGCCTTAGCCTAAGCCTAGGGGTGCCCTAGCCTTATCCTAGGGGTGCCCTATCCAAAGCCTAGGGGTGCCCTAGCCTAAGCCTAGTGGTGCCCTAACCTTTGGCTAGGGAATCCCTAGCCTTTGGCTAAGCCTAGGGGTGCCCTAGCCTAAGCCTAGGGGTGCCCTATCCTAAGCCTAGGGATGCCCTAGCCTAAGCCTAGGGGTGCCCTAGCCTAAGCCTAGGGGTGCCCTAGCCTTAGCCTAGGGGAGCACTAGTCTTAGATTAAGCCTAGGGGTGCCCTAGCCTAAGCCTATGGGTGCCCTAGCCTAAGCCTAGAGGTGCCCTAGCCTTAGGCTAGGGGAGCCCTAGCCTTAGCTTAAGCCTAGGGGTGCCCTAGCCTAAGCCTAGGGGTGCCCTAGCCTAAGCCTAGGGGTGCCCTAGCCTAAGCCTAGGGGTGCCCTAGCCTTAGGCTAGGGACGCCCTAGCCTTAGCCTAAGCCTAGGGGTGCCCTAGCCTAAGCCTAGGGGTGTCATAGCCTAAACCTAGGGGTGCCCAAGCCTAAGCCTAATGGTTCCCTAGCCTTAGGCTAGGGGAGCCCTAGCCTAAGCCTAAGCCTAGGGGTGCCCAAGCCTAAGCCTAATGGTGCCCTAGCCTAAGGCTAGGGGAGCCCTAGCATAAGCCTAAGCCTAGTGTTGCCCTAGCCTAAGCCTAGGGTGCCCTAGCCTAAGCCTAGGGGTGCCCAAGCCTTAGGCTAGGGGAGTCCTAGCCTTAACCTAAGCCTAGGGGTGCCCTACCCTAAGCCTAGGGGTGCCCTAGTCTTGGGCTAGGGGAGCCTTAGCATTAGCCTAAGCCTAGGGGTGCCCTAGCCTAAGCCTACGGGTGCCCAAGCCTAAGCCTAGGGGTGCCCTAGCCTAAGCCTAGGGGTGCCCTAGCCTTTGGCAAGGGGAGCCCTAGCCCTAGCCTAGGCCTGCGGTGCCCTACCCTAAGCCTAGGGGTGCCCTAGCCTTGGGCTAGGGGAGCCTTAGCCTTAGCCTAAGCCTAGGGGTGCCCTAGCCTAAGCCTACGGGTGCCCAAGCCTAAGCCTAGGGGTGCCCTAGCCTAAGCCAAGGGGTGCCCTAGCCTTAGGTTAGGGGAGCCCTAGCCTTAGCCTAAGCCTAGGGCTGCCCTAGCCTAAGCCTAGGGGTGCCCTAGTCTAAGCGTAGAGGTGCCCTAGCCTTAGGCAACGGGAGCCCTAGCCTTAGCCTAAGCCTAGGCGTGCCCTAGCCTAAGCCTAGGGGTTCCCTAGCCTTAGGCTAGTTGAGCCGTAGCTTTAGTCTAAGCCTAGGGGTGCCCTAGCCTAAGCCTATGGCTGCCCTAGCCTAAGCCTAGGGGTGCCCTAGCCTAAGGCTAGGGATACCCTTGCTTAGGCTAGGGGAGTCCTAGCCTTAGCCTAAGCCTAGTGGTGCCCTAGCGTAAGCCTAGGTGTGTCATAGCCTAAACCTAGGGGTGCCCAGGCCTAAGCGTAGGGGTGCCCTTGCCTTAGACTAGGGGAGTCCTAGCCTTAGCCATAGCCGGGGGGTGCCCTAGCCTAAGCCTTGGGTGCCCTAGCCTAAGCTTAGGTGTGCCCTAGCCTAAGCCTAGGGGTGCCCTAGCCTTAGGCTATGGGACCCTAGATTTAGTCTAAGCCTAGGAGTGCCCTAGTCTATGCCTAGGGGTGCCCTAGCCTAAGCCTAGGGGTGCCCTAGCCTAAGTTTAGGGGTGCCCTAGCCTAAACCTAGGGGTGCCCTATCCTAATCCTAGGGGTGCCCTATCCTAATCCTAGGGGTGCCCTATCCTAAGCCTAGGGGTGCCCTAGCCTTATCCTAGGGGTGCCCTATCCAAAGGTAGGGGTGCCCTAGCCTAAGCCTAGTGGTGCCCTAACCTTTGGCTAGGGAATCCCTAGCCTTAGGCTAAGCCTAGGGGTGCCCTAGCATAAGCCTAGGGGTGCCCTATCCTAAGCCTAGGGATGCCCTAGCCTAAGCCTAGGGGTGCCCTAGCCTAAGCCTAGGGGTGCCCTAGCCTTAGCCTAGTGGAGCCCTAGTCTTAGCTTAAGCCTAGGGGTGCCCTAGCCTAAGCCTATGGGTGCCCTAGCCTAAGCCTAGAGATGCCCTAGCCTTAGGCTAGGGGAGCCCTAGCCTTAACTTAAGCCTAGGGGTGCCCTAGCCTAAGCCTAGGGGTGCCCTAGCCTAAGCCTAGGGGTGCCCTAGCCTTAGTCTAGGGGCGCCCTAGCCTTAGCCTAAGCCTAGGGGTGCCCTAGCCTAAGCCTAGGGGTGTCATAGCCTAAACATAGGGGTGCCCAAGCCTAAGCCTAATGGTTCCCTAGCCTTAGGCTTGGGGAGCCCTAGCCTAAGCCTAAGCCTAGGGGTGCCCAAGCCTAAGCCTAATGGTGCCCTAGCCTAAGGCTAGGGGAGCCCTAGCCTAAGCCTAAGCCTAGTGGTGCCCTAGCCTAAGCCTAGGGTGCCCTAGCCTAAGCCTAGGGGTGCCCAAGCCTTAGGCTAGGGGAGCCCTAGACTTACCCTAAGCCTTGGGGTGCCCTAGCCTTAGGCTATGGGAGCCCTAGCCTTAGCCTAAGCCTAGGGTTGTCCTAGTATAAGCCTAGGGGTGCCCTGGCCTAAGCCTAGGGGTGCGCTAGCCTTAGACTATGGGAGCCCTAGCCTTAGCCTAAGCCTTGGGGTGCCCTAGCCTAAGACTAGGTGTGCCCTAGCCTAAGCCTAGGGGTGCCCTAGCCTTAGGCTTTGGGAGCCCTAGCCTTAGCCTAAGCCTAGGGGTGCCCTAGCCTAAGCCAAGGGGTGCCCTAGCCTAAGCCTAGGGGTGTCCCAGCCTAAGCCTTGGGATGCCCTAACCTTAGACTAGGGGAGCCCTACCCTTAGCCTAAGCCTAGGGGTGCCCTAGCCTAAGCCTAGGGGTTCCCAAGCCTAAGCCTAAGGGTGCCCTAGCCTTTGGCTCGGGGAGCCCTAGCCTTAGCCAAAGCCTAGGGGTGCCCTAGCCTAAGATTAGAGGTGCCCTAGCCTTAGGTTAGGGGAGCCCTAGCCTTAGGCTAGGGGAGCCCTAGCCTTACCCTAAGCCTAGGGGTGCCCTAGCCTATGCCTAGGGGTGCCCTAGCCTTAGGCTAGGGGAGCCCTAGACTTACCCTAAGCCTTGGGGTGCCGTAGCCTAAGCCTAGGGGTGCCCTAGCCTTTGGCTATGGGAGCCCTAGCCTTAGCCTAAGCCTAGGGCTGTCCTAGTATAAGCCTAGGGGTGCCCTAGCCTAAGTCTAGGGGTGCCCTAGCTAAGCCTAGGGGTGCTGTTGCCTAAGACTAGTGGTGCCCTAGCCTAAGCCAAGGGGTGCCGTAGTAAGCCTAGGGGTGCCCTAGCCTAAGCCTAGGGGTGCCCTAGACTAAGCCTAGGGGTGCCCTAGCCTAAGCCTAGGGGTGCCCTAGCCTAAGCTTAGGGGTGCCCTAACCTAAGCCTAGGTGTGCCCTAGCCTTAGGCTAGGGGAGCCCTAGCCTTAGCCTAAGCTTAGGGGTGCCCTAGCCTAAGCCTAGGGGTGCCCTAGCCTTAGGCTAGGTGAGCCCTAGCCTTAGCCTAAGCCTTGGGGTGCCCTAGCCTAAGCCTAGGGGTGCCCTAGCCTAAGCCTAGGGTTGCCCTAACCTTAGGCTAGGGTAGCCCTAGCCTTAGCCTAAGCCTTGGGGTGCCCTTGCCTAAGTCTAGGGGTGCCCTAGCTAAGCCTAGGGGTGCCGTAGCCTAATCCTAGGGGTGCCCTAGCCTAAGTCAAGGGGTGCCGTAGTAAGCCTAGGGGTGCCCTACCCAAAGCCTAGGGGTGCCCTAGCCTTAGGCTATGGGAGCCCTAGCCTTGGCCTAAGCCTAGGGGTGCCCTAGCCTAGGCCTAGGGGTGCCCTAGCCTAAGCCTAGGTGTGCCCTAGCCTTAGCCTAAGCCTAGGCGTGCCCTATCCTAAGCCAAGGGGTGCCCTAACCTAACCCTAGGGGTGCCCTCGCCTAAGCCTAGGGGTGCCCTTGCCTTAGGCTAGGGAAGCCCTAGCCTTAGCCTAAGCCTAGGGGTGCCCTAGCCAAATCCTAGGGGTGCCCTATCCTAAGCCTAGGGGTGCCCTAGCTTAAGCCTAGGGGTGCCATAGCCTAAGCCTAGGGGTGCCCTAGCCTAAGCTTAGGTGTGCCCTAGCCTAAGTCTTGGGGTGACCTAGCCTAAGATTAGGGGTGCCATAGCCTTAGGCTAGGGGAGCCCTAGCCTTAGCCTAAGCCTAGGGGTATCCTAGCCTAAGATTAGGGGTGCCCTTGCCTAAGCCTAGGGGTGCCCTAGCCTTTTGCTAGGGGAGCCCTAACCTTAGACTAAGCCTAGGGGTGTCCTAGCCTAAGCCGAGGGGTGTCCTAGCCTAAGCTGGGGTGCCCTAGCCTAAGCCTAGGGGTGCTCTAGCCTAAGCCTAGGGGTGCCCTAGCCTTAGGCTAGGGGAGCCCTAGCCTTAGCCTAAGCTAGGGGTGCCCTAGCTTAAGCCTAGGGGTGCCCTAGCCAAAGCCTAGGGTTGCCCTTGCCTTAGTCTAGGGGTGCCCTAACCTAAGCCTAGGGGTGCCCTAGCATTAGGCTTGGAGAGTCCTAGCCTTAGGCTAAGCCTAGGGGTGCCCTAGCCTAAGCCTAGCGGTGCCCATGCCTAAGCCATGGGTGCCCTAGCCTAAGCCTAGGGGTGACCTAGCCTTAGGCTATGGGAGCCCTAGCCTTAGCCTAAGCCTAGGGTTGTCCTAGTATCAGCCTAGGGGTGCCCTAGCGTAAGTCTAGGGGTGCCCTAGCCTTAGAGTAGGGGAGACCTAGCCTTAGCCTAAGCCTATGGGTGCCCTGGCCTACGCCTAGGGGTGTCGTGGCCTAAGCCTAGGGGTGCCTTAGTCTTAGGCTAGGGGATCCCTAGCCTTAGCCTAAGCCTAGGGGTGCCCTAGCCTAAGCCTAAGGGTGCCCATGCCTAAGCTTAGGGGTCCCCTAACCTAAGCCTAGGCGTGCCCTAGCCTAAGCCTAGGGGTGCCCTAGCCTTAGGCTATGGGAGCCCTAGCCTAAGTCTAGGGGTGCCCTAGCCTTAGAGTAGGGGAGACCTAGCCTTAGCCTAAGCCTAGGGGTGCCCTGGCCTAAGCCTAGGGGTGCCCTAGCCTTAGGCTAGTGGAGCCCTAGCCTTAGCCAAAGCCTTGGGGTGCCCTAGCCTAAGCCTAGGGGTGCCCTAGCCTAAGCTTAGAGGTGCCCTAGCCTTAGGCTAGGGGAGGCCTAGCCTTAGCCTAAGCCTAGGGGTGCCCTAGCCTATGCCTAGGGGTGCCCTAGCCTTAGGCTAGGGGAGCCCTAGACTTACCCTAAGCCTTGGGGTGCCCTAGCCTTAGGCTATGGGAGCCCTAGCCTTAGCCTAAGCCTAGGGTTGTCCTAGTATAAGCCTAGGGGTGCCCTGGCCTAAGCCTAGGGGTGCGCTAGCCTTAGACTATGGGAGCCCTAGCCTTAGCCTAAGCCTTGGGGTGCCCTAGCCTAAGACTAGGTGTGCCCTAGCCTAAGCCTAGGGGTGCCCTAGCCTTAGGCTTTGGGAGCCCTAGCCTTAGCCTAAGCCTAGGGGTGCCCTAGCCTAAGCCAAGGGGTGCCCTAGCCTAAGCCTAGGGGTGTCCCAGCCTAAGCCTTGGGATGCCCTAACCTTAGACTAGGGGAGCCCTACCCTTAGCCTAAGCCTAGGGGTGCCCTAGCCTAAGCCTAGGGGTTCCCAAGCCTAAGCCTAAGGGTGCCCTAGCCTTTGGCTCGGGGAGCCCTAGCCTTAGCCAAAGCCTAGGGGTGCCCTAGCCTAAGATTAGAGGTGCCCTAGCCTTAGGTTAGGGGAGCCCTAGCCTTAGGCTAGGGGAGCCCTAGCCTTACCCTAAGCCTAGGGGTGCCCTAGCCTATGCCTAGGGGTGCCCTAGCCTTAGGCTAGGGGAGCCCTAGACTTACCCTAAGCCTTGGGGTGCCGTAGCCTAAGCCTAGGGGTGCCCTAGCCTTTGGCTATGGGAGCCCTAGCCTTAGCCTAAGCCTAGGGCTGTCCTAGTATAAGCCTAGGGGTGCCCTAGCCTAAGTCTAGGGGTGCCCTAGCTAAGCCTAGGGGTGCTGTTGCCTAAGACTAGTGGTGCCCTAGCCTAAGCCAAGGGGTGCCGTAGTAAGCCTAGGGGTGCCCTAGCCTAAGCCTAGGGGTGCCCTAGACTAAGCCTAGGGGTGCCCTAGCCTAAGCCTAGGGGTGCCCTAGCCTAAGCTTAGGGGTGCCCTAACCTAAGCCTAGGTGTGCCCTAGCCTTAGGCTAGGGGAGCCCTAGCCTTAGCCTAAGCTTAGGGGTGCCCTAGCCTAAGCCTAGGGGTGCCCTAGCCTTAGGCTAGGTGAGCCCTAGCCTTAGCCTATGCCTTGGGGTGCCCTAGCCTAAGCCTAGGGGTGCCCTAGCCTAAGCCTAGGGTTGCCCTAACCTTAGGCTAGGGTAGCCCTAGCCTTAGCCTAAGCCTTGGGGTGCCCTTGCCTAAGTCTAGGGGTGCCCTAGCTAAGCCTAGGGGTGCCGTAGCCTAATCCTAGGGGTGCCCTAGCCTAAGTCAAGGGGTGCCGTAGTAAGCCTAGGGGTGCCCTACCCAAAGCCTAGGGGTGCCCTAGCCTTAGGCTATGGGAGCCCTAGCCTTGGCCTAAGCCTAGGGGTGCCCTAGCCTAGGCCTAGGGGTGCCCTAGCCTAAGCCTAGGTGTGCCCTAGCCTTAGCCTAAGCCTAGGCGTGCCCTATCCTAAGCCAAGGGGTGCCCTAACCTAACCCTAGGGGTGCCCTCGCCTAAGCCTAGGGGTGCCCTTGCCTTAGGCTAGGGAAGCCCTAGCCTTAGCCTAAGCCTAGGGGTGCCCTAGCCAAATCCTAGGGGTGCCCTATCCTAAGCCTAGGGGTGCCCTAGCTTAAGCCTAGGGGTGCCATAGCCTAAGCCTAGGGGTGCCCTAGCCTAAGCTTAGGTGTGCCCTAGCCTAAGTCTTGGGGTGACCTAGCCTAAGATTAGGGGTGCCATAGCCTTAGGCTAGGGGAGCCCTAGCCTTAGCCTAAGCCTAGGGGTATCCTAGCCTAAGATTAGGGGTGCCCTAGCCTTAGGCTAGGGGAGCCCTAGCCTTAGCCTAAGTTAGGGGTGCCCTAGCCTACGCCTAGGGGTGTCTAAGCCTAAGCCTAGGGGTGCCCTAGTCTAAGCCTAGGGGTGCTCTTGCCTTAGGCTAGGGGAGCCATAGCCTTAGCCTAAGCCTAGGGGTGCCCTAGCCTAAGCCTAGGCATGCCCTAGCCTAAGCCTAGGGGTGCCCTAGCCTTAGGCTAAGGGAGTCCTAGCCTTAGCCTAAGCCTAGTGGTGCCCTAGCCTATGCCTTGGGGTGCCCTAGCCTAAGCCTAGGGGTGCCCTAGCCTAAGCTTAGAGGTGCCCTAGCCTAAGCCTAGGGGTGCCCTAACCTAAGCCTAGGGGTGCCCTAGCCTAAGCCTAGGGGTGCCCTAGCCTAAGCATAGGGGTGCCCTAGCCTAACCTAGGGGTGCCGTATCCTAAGCCTAGGGGTGCCCTATCCTAAGGCAAGGGGTGCCCTATCCTAAGCCTTGGGGTGCCCTAGCCTAAGCCTAGGGGTGCCCTAGCCTAAACCTAGGGGTGCCCTAGCCTTAGGATAGGGGAGCCCTAACCTTAGCCTAAGCTAGGGGTGCCCTAGCCCTAGTCTAGGGGTGCCCTAGCCTAAGCCTAGGGTTACCCTAGCCTAAGCCTAGCGGTGCCCTAGCCTTAGGCTCTGGGAGCCCAAGCCTTAGCCTAAGCCTAGGTGTGCCCTAGCCTAAGCCTAGGGATGCCCTAGCCGAAGCCAAGAGGTGCCCTAGCCTAAGGCTAGGGGTACCCTTGCCTTAGGCTATGGGAGCCCTAGCCTTGGCCTTAGCCTAGGGGTGCCCTAGCCTAAGCGTAGGGGTGTCAAAGCCGAAGCCAAGGGGTGCCCTAGCCTAAGCCTAGGGGTGCCCTAGCCTTAGGCTAGGGGAGGCCTAGCCTTAGCCTAAGCCTAGGGGTGCCATAGCATAAGCCTAGGGGTGCCCTAGCCTTAGGTTAGGGGAGCCCTAACCTTAGCCTAAGCCTAGGGGTGCCCTAGCCTAAGCCTAGTGGTGCCCTAGCCTAAGCCTTAGGGTGTCATAGCCTAAGCCTAGGGGTGCCCTAGCCTTAGGCTACGGGAGTCCTAGCCTTAGCCTAAGCCTAGTGGTGCCCTAGCCTAAGCCTAGGGTTACCTAGCCTAAACTAGGGGTACCCTAGCCTAAGCGTAGGGGTGCCCTAGCCTTAGGCTAGGGGAGTCCTAGCCTTAGCCATAGCCGGGGGGTGCCCTAGCCTAAGCCTTGGGGTGCCCCAGCCTAATCCTAGGTATGCCTTAGCCTAAGCCTAGGGGTGCCCTAGCATTAGGCTATGGGACCCTAGATTAAGTCTAAGCCTAGGGGTGCCCTAGCCTATGCCTAGGGGTGCCCTAGCCTAAGCCTAGGGGTGGCATAGCCTAAGTTTAGGGGTGCCCTAGCCTAAGCCTAGGGGTGCCCTATCCTAATCCTAGGGGTGCCCTATCCTAAGCCTAGGGGTGGCCTAGCCTAAGCATAGGGGTGCCCTAGCCTAAGCCTAGGGGTGCCATAGCCTAAGCCTAGGGGTGCCCTATCCTAAGCCTAGGGGTGCCCTAGCCTTAGGCTATGGAAGCCCTAGCCTTAGCCTAAGCCTTAGGGTGCCCTAGCCTAAGACTAGGGTTGCCCTAGCCTGGCCTAGGGGTGCCCTAACCTAAGCCTAGGGGTGCCCTAGCCTAAGGCTAGGGGTGCCCTAGACTTAGGCTAGGGGAGCCCTAGCCTTAGCCTAAGGCAAAGGGTGCCCTACCCTATGCCTAGGGGTGCCCTAGCCTAAGCCTAGGGGTTCCCTAGCCTTATGCTAGTCGAGCCGTAGCCTTAGTCTAAGCCTAGGGGTACCCTAGCCTAAGCCTAGGGGTGTCATAGCCTTACGCTAGGGGAGCCCTAGCCTTAGGCTATTTCTGGGGGTGCCCTAGTCTAAACCTAGGGGTGCCCTAGGCTAAGCCTAGGGTTGCCCTAGCCTAAGCCTAGGGGTGCCCTAGCCTAAGCCTAGAGGTGCCCTAGCGTAAGCCTAGAGGTGCCCTAGCCTAAGATTAGGGGTGCCCTACCCGTAGGCTAGGGGAGCCCTAGCCTTAGCCTAAGCCTAGGGTTGCCCTAGCCTAAAACTAGGGGTGCCCTAGCCTTAGGATAGGGGTGCCATAACCTTAGCCTAAGCTAGGGGTGCCCTAGCCCTAGTCTAGGGGTGCCCTAGCCTAAGCCTAGGGTTACCCTAGCCTAAGCCTAGGGGTGCCCTAGCCTTAGGCTAGGGGAGCCCAAGCCTTAGCCTAAGCCTAGGTGTGTCCTAGCCTAAGCCTAGGGATGCCCTAGCCGAAGCCTAGAGGTGCCCTAGCCTAAGCTTAGGGGTGCCCTAGCCTAAACCTAGGGGTGCCCTAGCCTTAGGCAAGGGGAGCCCTAGCCTTGGCCTAAGCGTAGGGGTGCCCTAGCCTAAGCGTAGGGGTGCCCTAGCCTAGGCCTAGGGGTGCCCTAGCCTAAGCCTAGGTGTGCCCTAGCCTTAGCCTAGGGGTGCCCTTGCCTTAGGCTAGGGAAGCCCTAGCCTTAGCCTAAGCCTAGGGGTGCCCTAGCCAAATCCTAGGGGTGCCCTATCCTAAGCCTAGGGGTGCCCTAGCTTAAGCCTAGGGGTGCCATAGCCTAAGCCTAGGGGTGCCCTAACCTAAGCTTAGGTGTGCCCTAGCCTAAGTCTTGGGGTGACCTAGCCTAAGATTAGGGGTGCCATAGCCTTAGGCTAGGGGAGCCCTAGCCTTAGCCTAAGCCTAGGGGTATCCTAGCCTAAGATTAGGGGTGCCCTAGCCTTAGGCTAGGGGAGCCCTAGCCTTAGCCTAAGCTAGGGGTGCCCTAGCCTACGCCTAGGGGTGTCCAAGCCTAAGCCTAGGGGTGCCCTAGCCTAAGACTAGGGGTGCTCTTGCCTTAGGCTAGGGGAGCCATATCCTTAGCCTAAGCCTAGGGGTGCCCTAGCCTAAGCCTAGGCGTGCCCTAGCCTAAGCCTAGGGGTGCCTTAGCCTTAGGCTAGGGGAGTCCTAGCCTTAGCCTAAGCCTAGTGGTGCCCTAGCCTATGCCTAGGGGTGCCCTAGCCTAAGCCTAGGGGTGCCCTACCCTAACCTTAGGGGTGCCCTAGCCTAAGCCTAGGGGTGCCCTAACCTAAGCCTAGGGGTGCCCTAGCCTAAGCCTAGGGGTGCCCTAGCCTAAGCATAGGGGTGCCCTAGCCTAACCTAGGGGTGCCGTATCCTAAGCCTAGGGGTGCCCTATCCTAAGCCTAGGGGTGCCCTATCCTAAGCCTTGGGGTGCCCTAGCCTTAGGATAGGGGAGCCCTAAACTTAGCCTAAGCTAGGGGTGCCCTAGCCCTAGTCTAGGGGTGCCCTAGCCTAAGCCTAGGGTTACCCTAGCCTAAGCCTAGCGGTGCCCTAGCCTTAGGCTAGGGGAGCCCACGCCTTAGCCTAAACCTAGGTGTGCCCTAGCCTAAGCCTAGGGATGCCCTAGCCGAAGCCAAGAGGTGCCCTAGCCTAAGGCTAGGGGTACCCTTGCCTTAGGCTATGGGAGCCCTAGCCTTGGCCTTAGCCTAGGGGTGCCCTAGTCTAAGCGTAGGGGTGTCCAAGCCGAAGCCAAGGGGTGCCCTAGCCGAAGCCTAGGGGTGCCCTAGCCTTACGCTAGGGGAGGCCTAGCCTTAGCCTAAGCCTAGGGGTGCCATAGCATAAGCCTAGGGGTGCCCTAGCCTTAGGTTAGGGGAGCCCTAACCTTAGCCTAAGCCTAGGGGTGCCCTAGCCTAAGCCTAGTGGTGCCCTAGCCTAAGCCTTAGGGTGTCATAGCCTAAGCCTAGGGGTGCCCTAGCCTTAGGCTACGGGAGTCCTAGCCGTAGCCTAAGCCTAGTGGTGCCGTAGCCTAAGCCTAGGGTTACCTAGCCTAAGCCTAGGGGTACCCGAGCCTAAGCGTAGGGGTGCCCTAGCCTTAGGCTAGGGGAGTGCTAGCCTTAGCCATAGCCGGGGGGTGCCCTAGCCTAAGCCTTGGGGTGCCCCCACCTAAGCCTAGGTATGCCTTAGCCTAAGCCTAGGGGTGCCCTAGCCTTAGGCTATGGGACCCTAGATTTAGTCTAAGCCTAGGGGTGCCCTAGCCTATGCCTAGGGGTGCCCTAGCCTAAGCCTAGGGGTGGCATAGCCTAAGTTTAGGGGTGCCCTAGCCTAAGCCTAGGGGTGCCCTATCCTAATCCTAGGGGTGCCCTATCCTAAGCCTAGGGGTGGCCTAGCCTAAGCTTAGGGGTGCACTAGCCTAAGCCTAGGGGTGCCATAGCCTAAGCCTAGGGGTGCCCTATCCTAAGCCTAGGGGTGCCCTTGCCTGGCCTAGGGGTGCCCTAACCTAAGCCTAGGGGTGCCCTAGCCTTGGGCTAGGGGAGCCCTAGCCTTAGCCTAAGCCTAAGGGTGCCCTACCCTATGCCTAGGGGTGCCCTAGCCTAAGCCTAGGGGTTCCCTAGCCTTATGCTAGTCGAGCCGTAGCCTTAGTCTAACCCTAGGGGTGCCCTAGCCTAAGCCTAGGGGTGTGCTAGCCTTACGCTAGGGGAGCCCTAGCCTTAGGCTAATTCTGGGGGTGCCCTAGTCTAAACCTAGGGGTGCCCTAGCCTAAGCCTAGGGTAGCCCTAGCCTAAGCCTAGGGGTGCCCTAGCCTAAGCCTAGAGGTGCCCTAGCGTAAGCCTAGAGGTGCCCTAGCCTCAGATTAGGGGTGCCCAACCCGTAGGCTAGGGGAGCCCTAGCCTTAGCCTAAGCCTAAGGGTGCCCTAGCCTAAACCTAGGGGTGCCCTAGCCTTAGGATAGGGGTGCCATAACCTTAGCCTAAGCTAGGGGTGCCCTAGCCCTAGTCTAGGGGTGCCCTAGCCTAAGCCTAGGGTTACCCTAGCCTAAGCCTAGGGGTGCCCTAGCCTTAGGCTAGGGGAGCCCAAGCCTTAGCCTAAGCCTAGGTGTGTCCTAGCCTAAGCCTAGGGATGCCCTAGCCGAAGCCTAGAGGTGCCCTAGCCTAAGATTAGGGGTGCCCTACCCGTAGGCTAGGGGAACCCTAGCCTTAGCCTAAGCCTAGGGGTGCCCTAGCCTAAACCTAGGGGTGCCCTAGCCTTAGGCAAGGGGAGCCCTAGCCTTGGCCTAAGCGTAGGGGTTTGCAAGCCGAAGCCAAGGGGTGCCCTAGCCGAAGCCTAGGGGTGCCCTAGCCTTAGGCTAGGGGAGGCCTAGCCTTAGCCTAAGCCTAGGGGTGCCATAGCCTAAGCCTAGGGGTGCCCCAGCCTTATGTTAGGGGAGCCCTAACCTTAGCCTAAGCCTAGGGGTGACCTAGCCAAAGTCTAGTGGTGCCCTAGCCTAAGCCTTAGGGTGTCATAGCCTAAGCCTAAGGGTGCCCTAGCCTTAGGCTAGGGGAGCCCTAGACTTAGCCTAAGAATAGCGGTGCCCTAGCCTAAGTCTTGGGGTGCCCTAGCCTTAGGCTAGGGGAGCTCTAGCCTTAGCCTAAGCTAGGGATGCCCTAGCCTACGCATAGGGGTGTCCAAGCCTAAGCCTAGGGTTGCCCTAGCCTAAGCCTAGGGGTGCCCTAGCCTTAGGCTAGGGGAGTCCTAGCCTTAGCCTAATCCTAGTGGTGCCCTAGCATAAGCCTAGGGCTGTCCTAATCTAAGCCTAGGGGTGCCCTAGCCTTAGGCTAGGGGCGTCCTAGCCTTAGCCTAAGCCTAGGGGTGCCCTAGCCTAAGCCTAGGGGTGCCTTAGCCTAAGCCTATGGGTGCCCTAGCCCAAGCCTTGGGGTGCCCTAGCCTAAGCCTACGGGTGCCCTAGTCTAAGCCTAGGGTTGCCCTAGCCTTAGGCTATGGGAACCCTAGCTTTAGCCTAAGCCGGGGGTGCCCTAGCGTAAGCCTAGGGTGCCCTAGCATAAGCCTAGGGGTGCCCTAGCCTAACCTTAGGGGTGCCCTAGCCTAAGCCAAGGGGTGCTCTAGCCTAAGCCTAGGGGTGCCCTATCCAAAGCTTAGGGGTGCCCTAGCCTAAGCCTAGGGGTGCCCTAGCCTAAGGCTGGGGGTGCCCTAGCCTAAGCCAAGTGTGCCCTAGCCTTAGGCTGGGGGAGCCCTAGCCTTATCCTAAGCCTAAGGGTGCCCTAGCCTAAGCCTAGGGCTGCACTAATCTAAGCCTAGGGGTGCCCTAGCCTTAGGCTAGGAGAGTCCTAGCCTTAGCCTAAGCCTAGGGGTGCCCTAGCCTAAGCCTAGGGTTACCTAGCCTAAGCCTAGGTGTGCCCTAGCCATAGAATAGGGGAGCCCTAGCCTTAGACTAAGCCTAGGGGTGCCCTAGCCTAAGCCTAGGGGTGCCCTAGCCTAAGCCTAGGAGTGCCCTAGCCTAAGCCTAGGGGTGCCCTAGCCTTAGCTTAGGGGTGCCCTAGCCATAGGCTAGGGGAGTCCTAGCCTTACCCAAAGCCGGGTGGTGCCCTAGCTTAAGCCTTGTGTTGCCGTAGCCTAAGCATAGGGGTGCCCTAGCCTAAGACTAGGGGTGCCCAAGCCTAAGCTTAGTTGTGCCCTAGCCTTAATCTATGGGAACCCTAGCTTTAGCCTAAGCCTGGGGGTGCCCTAGCCTAAGCCTAGGGGTGCCCTAGCCTAAGCTTAGGGGTGCCCTAGACTAAGCCTAGGGGTGCCAGAGCCTAAGACTAGGGGTTCCCTAGCCTTAGGCTAGGGAAACCCTAGCATTAGCCTAAGCCTAGTGGACCCCTAGCCTAAGCATAGGGGTGCCCTAGCCTAAGCCTAGGGGTCCCCTAGCCTAAGCCTAGGGGTGCCCTAGCCTAAGCCTAGGGGTGCCCTAGCCTTAGGCAAAGGGAGCCCTAGCCTTAGCTTAAGCCTAGTGTTGCCCTAGCCCAGGCCTAGGGGTGCCCTAGCCTAAGCCTAGGGGTGCCCTAGCCTTAGGCTAGGGGAGCCATAGCCTTAGCCTAAGCCTAGGGTTGCCATAGCCGAAGCTTAGGGGTGCCCAAGACTAAGCTAATGGGTGCCTTAGCCTTAGTCTAGGGGAGCCCTAGCCTAAGCCTAAGCCTAGGGGTGCCCTAGCCTAAGCCTAGGGGTGCCCTAGCCTAAGCCTAGGGTTGCCCAAGCCTTAGGCTAGGGGAGCCTTAGCCTTAACCCAAGCCTAGGGGTGCCCTAGCCTAAGCCTTGGGGTGCCCTATCGTAAGCCTAGGGGTCACCTTGCCTAAGCCTAGGGCTGCCCTAACCTTACGTTAGGGGAGGCCTAACCTTAGCCTAAGCCTAGGGGTGCCCTAGCCTAAGCCTAGGGGTACCCTAGCCTAAGCTTAGGGGTGCCCTAGCCTAAGCCTAGGGGTGCTCTAGCCTAAGCCTAGGGTTACCTAGCCTAAGCCTAGGCGTGCCCTAGCCTAAGCCTGGGGGTGCCCTAGCCTAAGCCTAGGGGTGCCCTAGCCTAAGATTAGACTTACCTAGCCTAAGCCTAGGCATGCCCTAGCCATAGGCTAGGGGAGCCCTAGCCTTAGCCAAAGGCTAGGGGTGCCTTAGCCCAAGCCTAGTGGTGCCCTAGCCTAAGCATAGGGGTGCCCTAGCCTTGGGCTATGGGTGCCCTAGCCTAAGCCTAGGGATGCCCTAGCCTAAGCCTAGGTGTGCCTTAGCCTAAGCCTAGGGGTGCCCTAGCCTAAGCCTAGGGTTGCCCTAGCCTTAGGCTATGGGAACCCTTGCCTTAGCCTAAGCCTGGGGATGCCCTAGCCTAAGCCTAGGGGTGTTCTAGCCTAAGCCTAGGGGTGCCTGAGCCTAAACGTAGGGGTGCCCTAGCCTTAGGCTAGGGAAGCCCTAGCCTTAGCCTAAGCCTAGGGGTTCCCTATCCTAAGCCTAGGGGTTCGCTAGCCTAAGCTTGGGGTGCCCTATCCTAAGCCTTGGTGTGCCCTAGCCTAAGCCTAGGGGTGCCCTAGCGTAAGCCTAGGGGTGCCCTAACCTTAGGCTAGGGAAGCCCTAGCCTTAGCCTAAGCCTAGGGGTGCCCTAGCCTTATCCTAGGGGTGCCCTATCCAAAGCCTAGGGGTGCCCTAGCCTAAGCCTAGTGGTGCCCTAACCTTTGGCTAGGGAATCCCTAGCCTTAGGCTAAGCCTAGGGGTGCCCTAGCCTAAGCCTAGGGGTGCCCTATCCTAAGCCTAGGGATGCCCTAGCCTAAGCCTAGGGGTGCCCTACCCTAAGCCTAGGGGTGCCCTAGCCTTAGCCTAGGGGAGCCCTAGTCTTAGATTAAGCCTAGGGGTGCCCTAGCCTAAGCCTATGGGTGCCCTAGCCTAAGCCTAGAGGTGCCCTAGCCTTAGGCTAGGGGAGCCCTAGCCTTAGCTTAAGCCTAGGGGTGCCCTAGCCTAAGCCTAGGGGTGCCCTAGCCTAAGCCTAGGGGTGCCCTAGCCTTAGGCTAGGGGCGCCCTAGCCTTAGCCTAAGCCTAGGGGTGCCCTAGCCTAAGCCTAGGGGTGTCATAGCCTAAACCTAGGGGTGCCCAAGCCTAAGCCTAATGGTTCCCTAGCCTTAGGCTAGGGGAGCCCTAGCCTAAGCCTAAGCCTAGGGGTGCCCAAGCCTAAGCCTAATGGTGCCCTAGCCTAAGGCTAGGGGAGCCCTAGCATAAGCCTAAGCCTAGTGGTGCCCTAGCCTAAGCCTAGGGTGCCCTAGCCTAAGCCTAGGGGTGCCCAAGCCTTAGGCTAGGGGAGTCCTAGCCTTAACCTAAGCCTAGGGGTGCCCTACCCTAAGCCTAGGGGTGCCCTAGCCTTGGGCTAGGGGGCCTTAGCCTTAGCCTAAGCCTAGGGGTGCCCTAGCCTAAGCCTACGGGTGCCCAAGCCTAAGCCTAGGGGTGCCCTAGCCTAAGCCTAGGGGTGCCCTAGCCTTAGGCAAGGGGAGCCCTAGCCCTAGCCTAGGCCTGCGGTGCCCTACCCTAAGCCTAGGGGTGCCCTAGCCTTGGGCTAGGGGAGCCTTAGCCTTAGCCTAAGCCTAGGGGTGCCCTAGCCTAAGCCTACGGGTGCCCAAGCCTAAGCCTAGGGGTGCCCTAGCCTAAGCCAATGGGTGCCCTAGCCTTAGGTTAGGGGAGCCCTAGCCTTAGCCTAAGCCTAGGGCTGCCCTAGCCTAAGCCTAGGGGTGCCCTAGTCTAAGCGTAGAGGTGCCCTAGCCTTAGGCAACGGGAGCCCTAGCCTTAGCCTAAGCCTAGGCGTGCCCTAGCCTAAGCCTAGGGGTTCCCTAGCCTTAGGCTAGTTGAGCCGTAGCTTTAGTCTAAGCCTAGGGGTGCCCTAGCCTAAGCCTATGGCTGCCCTAGCCTAAGCCTAGGGGTGCCCTAGCCTAAGGCTAGGGGTACCCTTGCTTAGGCTAGGGGAGTCCTAGCCTTAGCCTAAGCCTAGTGGTGCCCTAGCGTAAGCCTAGGTGTGTCATAGCCTAAACCTAGGGGTGCCCAGGCCTAAGCGTAGGGGTGCCCTTGCCTTAGGCTAGGGGAGTCCTAGCCTTAGCCATAGCCGGGGGGTGCCCTAGCCTAAGCCTTGGGGTGCCCTAGCCTAAGCTTAGGTGTGCCCTAGCCTAAGCCTAGGGGTGCCGTAGCCTTAGGCTATGGGACCCTAGATTTAGTCTAAGCCTAGGAGTGCCCTAGTCTATGCCTAGGGGTGCCCTAGCCTAAGCCTAGGGGTGCCCTAGCCTAAGTTTAGGGGTGCCCTAGCCTAAACCTAGGGGTGCCCTATCCTAATCCTAGGGGTGCCCTATCCTAATCCTAGGGCTGCCCTATCCTAAGCCTAGGGGTGCCCTAGCCTTATCCTAGGGGTGCCCTATCCAAAGCCTAAGGGTGCCCTAGCCTAAGCCTAGTGGTGCCCTAACCTTTGGCTAGGGAATCCCTAGCCTTAGGCTAAGCCTAGGGGTGCCCTAGCATAAGCCTAGGGGTGCCCTATCCTAAGCCTAGGGATGCCCTAGCCTAAGCCTAGGGGTGCCCTAGCCTAAGCCTAGGGGTGCCCTAGCCTTAGCCTAGTGGAGCCCTAGTCTTAGCTTAAGCCTAGGGGTGCCCTAGCCTAAGCCTATGGGTGCCCTAGCCTAAGCCTAGAGATGCCCTAGCCTTAGGCTAGGGGAGCCCTAGCCTTAGCTTAAGCCTAGGGGTGCCCTAGCCTAAGCCTAGGGGTGCCCTAGCCTAAGCCTAAGGGTGCCCTAGCCTTAGGCTAGGGGCGCCCTAGCCTTAGCCTAAGCCTGGGGGTGCCCTAGCCTAAGCCTAGGGGTGTCATAGCCTAAACCTAGGGGTGCCCAAGCCTAAGCCTAATGGTTCCCTAGCCTTAGGCTAGGGGAGCCCTAGCCTAAGCCTAAGCCTAGGGGTGCCCAAGCCTAAGCCTAATGGTGCCCTAGCCTAAGGCTAGGGGAGCCCTAGCCTAAGCCTAAGCCTAGTGGTGCCCTAGCCTAAGCCTAGGGTGCCCTAGACTAAGCCTAGGGGTGCCCAAGCCTTAGGCTAGGGGAGTCCTAGCCTTAACCTAAGCCTAGGGGTGCCCTACCCTAAGCCTAGGGGTGCCCTAGCCTTGGGCTAGGGGAGCCTTAGCCTTAGCCTAAGCCTAGGGATGCCGTAGCCTAAGCCTACGGGTGCCCAAGCCTAAGCCTAGGTGTGCCCTAGCCTAAGCCTAGGGGTGCCCTAGCCTTAGGCAAGGGGAGCCCTAGCCCTAGCCTAGGCCTGGGGTGCCCTACCCTAAGCCTAGGGGTGCCCTAGCCTTGGGCTAGGGGAGCCTTAGCCTTAGCCTAAGCCTAGGGGTGCCCTAGCCTAAGCCTACGGGTGCCCAAGCCTAAGCCTAGGGGTGCCCTAGCCTAAGCCAAGGGGTGCCCTAGCCTTAGGTTAGGGGAGCCCTAGCCTTAGCCTAAGCCTAGGGCTGCCCTAGCCTAAGCCTAGGGGTGCCCTAGTCTAAGCCTAGAGGTGCCCTACCCTTAGGCTACGGGAGCCTTAGCCTTAGCCTAAGCCTAGGCGTGCACTAGCCTAAGCCTAGGGGTTCCCTAGCCTTAGGCTAGTTGAGCCGTAGCTTTAGTCTAAGCCTAGGGGTGCCCTAGCCTAAGCCTATGGCTGCCCTAGCCTAAGCCTAGGGGTGCCCTAGCCTAAGGCTAGGGGTACCCTTGCCTTAGGCTAGGGGAGTCCTAGCCTTAGCCTAAGCCTAGTGGTGCACTAGCGTAAGCCTAGGGTTACCTAGGCTAAGCATAGGGGTGCCCAAGCCTAAGCGTAGGGGTGCCCTAGCCTTAGGCTAGGGGAGTCCTAGCCTTAGCCATAGCCGGGGGGTTCCCTAGCCTAAGCCTTGGGGTGCCCTAGCCTAAGCCTAGGTGTGCCCTAGCCTAAGCCTAGGGGTGCCCTAGCCTTAGGCTATGGGACCCTAGATTTAGTCTAAGCCTAGGAGTGTCCTATTCTATGCCTAGGGGTGCCCTAGCCTAAGCCTAGGGGTGCCCTAGCCTAAGTTTAGGGGTGCCCTAGCCTAAACCTAGGGGTGCCCTATCCTAATCCTAGGGGTGCCCTATCCTAAGCCTAGGGGCGCCCTAGCCTAAGCTTAGGGGTTCCCTAGCCAAAGCTTAGGGGTGCCATAGCCTAAGCCTAGGGGTGCCCTATCCTAAGCCTAGGGGTGCCCTAGCCTAAGCCTTGGGGTGCCCTAGCTTAAGCCTAGGGGTGCCTTAGCCTAAGCCTTGGGGTGCCCTAGCCTAAGCCTAGGGGTGCCCTAGCCTTGGGCTAGGGGTGCCCTAGCCTTGGGCTAGGGGAGCCCTAGCATTAGCCTAAGCCTAGGGGTGCCCTAGCCTAAGGCTACGGGTGCCCTAGCCTAAGCCTAGCGGTGCCCTAGCCTATGCCTAGGGTGCCCTAGCCTTAGGCTAGGGGAGTCCTAGCCTTAGCCTAAGCCGACGGGTGCCCTAGCCTAAGCCTAGTGGTGTCGTTGCCTAAGACTAGTGGTGCCCTAGCTTAAGCCTAGGTGTACCATAGCCTAAGCCTAGGGGTGCCCTAGCCTAAGCGTACGGGTGCCATAGCCTAAGCTTAGGGGTGCCATAGCCTAAGCCTAGGGGTTCCCTAGATTTAGGCTAGGGGATCCCTAGCCTTAGGCTAATTATATGGGTGCCCTAGCCTAATCCTAGGGGTGCCCTAGCCTAAGCCTAGGTGTATCCTAGCCTAAGCCTAGGGGTGCCCTAGCCTAAGCCTAGGGGTGCCCTAGCCCAAGCCTAGGGGTGCCCTTGCCTTAGGCTAGGGAAGCTCTAGCCTTAGCCTAAGCCTAGGGGTGCCCTAGCCTAAGCCTCGGCTTGCCCTTTCCTAAGCCTAGGGGTGCGCTAGCTTAAGCCTAGGGGTGCCATAGCCTAAGCCTAGGTGTGCCCAACCTTAGGCTAGGGGAGCCCTAGCCTTAGACTAATTCTAGGGGTGCCCTAGCCTAATCCTAGTGTAGCCCTAGCCTAAGCTTAGGTGTGCCCTAGGCTAAGACTAGGGGTATCCTAGCCTAAGATTAGGGGTGCCCTAGCCTTAGGCTAGCGAGCCCTAGCCTTAGCCTAAGCCGACGGGTGCCCTAGCCAAAGCCTAGTCGTGCCGTTGCCTAAGACTAGTGGTGCCTTAGCCTAAGCGTAGGTGTACCCTAGCCTAAGCCTAGGGGTGCCCTAGCCTAAGCGTAAGGGTGCCCTAGCGTAAGCTTAGGGGTGCCATAGCCTAAGGCCAGGGGTTCCCTAGATTTAGGCTAGGGGATCCCTAGCCTTAGGCTAATTATATGGGTGCCCTAGCCTAATCCTAGGGGTGCCCTAGCATAAGCCTAGGTGTATCCTAGACTAAGCCTAGGGGTGCCCTAGCCTAAGCCTAGGGGTGCCCTTGCCTTAGGCTAGGGAAGCCCTAGACTTAGCCTAAGCCTAGGGGTGCCCTAGCCTAAAACTATGGGTGCCCTAGCCTTAGGCTAGGGGAGCCCTAGCCTGAGCCTAAGCTAGGGGTGCCCTCGCCTACGCCTAGGGGTGTCCAAGCCTAAGCCTAGGGGTGCCCTAGCCTAAGCCTAGGGGTGCCCTAGCCTTAGGCTATGGAAGCACTAGCCTTAGCCTAAGCCTTGGGGTGCCCTAGCCTAAGCCTAGGGGTGCCCTACCCTAGGCCTAGGGGTGCCCTACCCTAAACCTAGGGGTGCCGTAGCCTTGGGCTAGGGGAGCGTTAGCCTTAGCCTAAGCCTAGGGGTGCCCTAGCCTAAGCCTACGGGTGCCCCAGCCTAAGCATAGGGGTGCCGTAGCCTAAGCCAAGGGGTGCCCTAGCCTTAGGTTAGGGGAGCCCTAGCCTAGCCAAAGCCTAGGGGTGCCCTAGCCTAAGCCTAGGGGTGCCCTAGTCTAAGCCTAGAGGTGCCCTAGCCTTAGGCTAGGGGAGCCTCAGCCTTAGCCTAAGCCTAGGGGTGCCCTAGCCTAAGCCTAGGGGTGCCCTAGCCTTAAGCTAGTCGATCCGTAGCCTTAGTCTAAGCCTAGGGGTGCCCTAGCCTAAGCCTATGGGTGCCCTAGCCTAAGCCTAGGGGTGCCCTAGCCTAGGGCTAGGGGTACCCTTCCCTTAGGCTAGGGGAGTCCTAGCCTTAGCCTAAGCCTAGTTGTGCCCTAGTCTAAGCCTAGGGTTACCTAGGCTAAGCCTAGGGGTGCCCTAGCCTAAGCGTAGGGGTGCCCTAGACTTAAGCTAGGGGAGTCCTAGCCTTAGCCATAGCTGGGGGGTGCCCTAGCCTAAGCCTTGGGGTGCCCTAGCCTAAGCCTAGGGGTGCCCTAGCCTAAGCCTAGGGTTACCTAGCCTAAGCCTAGGTGTGCCCTAGCCATAGAATAGGGGAGCCCTAGCCTTAGACTAAGCCTAGGGGTGCCCTAGCCTAAGCCTAGGAGTGCCCTAGCCTAAGCCTAGGGGTGCCCTAGCCTTAGCCTAGGGGTGCCCTAGCCATAGGCTAGGGGAGTCCTAGCCTTACCCAAAGCCGGGTGGTGCCCTAGCTTAAGCCTTGTGTTGCCGTAGCCTAAGCATAGGGGTGCCCTAGCCTAAGACTAGGGGTGCCCAAGCCTAAGCTTAGTTGTGCCCTAGCCTTAAGCTATGGGAACCCTAGCTTTAGCCTAAGCCTGGGGGTGCCCTAGCCTAAGCCTAGGGGTGCCCTAGCCTAAACTTAGGGGTGCCCTAGACTAAGCCTAGGGGTGCCAGAGCCTAAGCCTAGGGGTTCCCTAGCCTTAGGCTAGGGAAACCCTAGCATTAGCCTAAGCCTAGTGGACCCCTAGCCTAAGCATAGGGGTGCCCTAGCCTAAGCCTAGGGGTCCCCTAGCCTAAGCCTAGGGGTGCCCTAGCCTAAGCCTAGGGGTGCCCTAGCCTTAGGCAAGGGGAGCCCTAGCCTTAGCTTAAGACTAGTGTTGCCCTAGCCTAGGCCTAGGGGTGCCCTAGCCTAAGCCTAGGGGTGCCCTAGACTTAGGCTAGGGGAGCCATAGCCTTAGCCTAAGCCTAGGGTTGCCATAGCCCAAGCCTAGGGGTGCCCAAGACTAAGCCAATGGGTGCCTTAGCCTTAGTCTAGGGGAGCCCTAGCCTAAGCCTAAGCCTAGGGGTGCCCTAGCCTAAGCCTAGGGGTGCCCTAGCCTAAGCCTAGGGTTGCCCAAGCCTTAGGCTAGGGGAGCCTTAGCCTTAACCCAAGCCTAGGGGTGCCCTAGCCTAAGCCTTGGGGTGCCCTATCGTAAGCCTAGGGGTCCCCTAGCCTAAGCCTAGGGCTGCCCTAACCTTACGTTAGGGGAGGCCTAACCTTAGCCTAAGCCTAGGGGTGCCCTAGCCTAAGCCTAGGGGTACCCTAGCCTAAGCTTAGGGGTGCCCTAGCCTAAGCCTAGGGGTGCTCTAGCCTAAGCCTAGGGTTACCTAGCCTAAGCCTAGGCGTGCCCTAGCCTAAGCCTGGGGGTGCCCTAGCCTAAGCCTAGGGGTGCCCTAGCCTAAGATTAGACTTACCTAGCATAAGCCTAGGCATGCCCTAGCCATAGGCTAGGGGAGCCCTAGCCTTAGCCAAAGGCTAGGGGTGCCTTAGCCCAAGCCTAGTGGTGCCCTAGCCTAAGCATAGGGGTGCCCTAGCCTTGGGCTATGGGAGTCCTAGCCTTAGCCTAAGAGGAGGGGTGCCCTAGCCTAAGCCTAGGGATGCCCTAGCCTAAGCCTAGGTGTGCCTTAGCCTACTCCTAGGGGTGCCCTAGCCTAAGCCTAGGGTTGCCCTAGCCTTAGGCTATGGGAACCCTTGCCTTAGCCTAAGCCTGGGGATGCCCTAGCCTAAGCCTAGGGGTCTTCTAGCCTAAGCCTAGGGGTGCCTGAGCCTAAACGTAGGGGTGCCCTAGCCTTAGGCTAGGGAAGCCCTAGCCTTAGCCTAAGCCTAGGGGTTCCCTATCCTAAGCCTAGGGGTTCGCTAGCCTAAGCTTGGGGTGCCCTATCCTAAGCCTTGGTGTGCCCTAGCCAAAGCCTAGGGGTGCCCTAGCGTAAGCCTAGGGGTGCCCTAACCTTAGGCTAGGGAAGCCCTAGCCTTAGCCTAAGCCTAGGGGTGCCCTAGCCTTATCCTAGGGGTGCCCTATCCAAAGCCTAGGGGTGCCCTAGCCTAAGCCTAGTGGTGCCCTAACCTTTGGCTAGGGAATCCCTAGCCTTTGGCTAAGCCTAGGGGTGCCCTAGCCTAAGCCTAGGGGTGCCCTATCCTAAGCCTAGGGATGCCCTAGCCTAAGCCTAGGGGTGCCCTAGCCTAAGCCTAGGGGTGCCCTAGCCTTAGCCTAGGGGAGCCCTAGTCTTAGATTAAGCCTAGGGGTGCCCTAGCCTAAGCCTATGGGTGCCCTAGCCTAAGCCTAGAGGTGCCCTAGCCTTAGGCTAGGGGAGCCCTAGCCTTAGCTTAAGCCTAGGGGTGCCCTAGCCTAAGCCTAGGGGTGCCCTAGCCTAAGCCTAGGGGTGCCCTAGCCTAAGCCTAGGGGTGCCCTAGCCTTAGGCTAGGGACGCCCTAGCCTTAGCCTAAGCCTAGGGGTGCCCTAGCCTAAGCCTAGGGGTGTCATAGCCTAAACCTAGGGGTGCCCAAGCCTAAGCCTAATGGTTCCCTAGCCTTAGGCTAGGGGAGCCCTAGCCTAAGCCTAAGCCTAGGGGTGCCCAAGCCTAAGCCTAATGGTGCCCTAGCCTAAGGCTAGGGGAGCCCTAGCATAAGCCTAAGCCTAGTGTTGCCCTAGCCTAAGCCTAGGGTGCCCTAGCCTAAGCCTAGGGGTGCCCAAGCCTTAGGCTAGGGGAGTCCTAGCCTTAACCTAAGCCTAGGGGTGCCCTACCCTAAGCCTAGGGGTGCCCTAGTCTTGGGCTAGGGGAGCCTTAGCATTAGCCTAAGCCTAGGGGTGCCCTAGCCTAAGCCTACGGGTGCCCAAGCCTAAGCCTAGGGGTGCCCTAGCCTAAGCCTAGGGGTGCCCTAGCCTTAGGCAAGGGGAGCCCTAGCCCTAGCCTAGGCCTGCGGTGCCCTACCCTAAGCCTAGGGGTGCCCTAGCCTTGGGCTAGGGGAGCCTTAGCCTTAGCCTAAGCCTAGGGGTGCCCTAGCCTAAGCCTACGGGTGCCCAAGCCTAAGCCTAGGGGTGCCCTAGCCTAAGCCAAGGGGTGCCCTAGCCTTAGGTTAGGGGAGCCCTAGCCTTAGCCTAAGCCTAGGGCTGCCCTAGCCTAAGCCTAGGGGTGCCCTAGTCTAAGCGTAGAGGTGCCCTAGCCTTAGGCAACGGGAGCCCTAGCCTTAGCCTAAGCCTAGGCGTGCCCTAGCCTAAGCCTAGGGGTTCCCTAGCCTTAGGCTAGTTGAGCCGTAGCTTTAGTCTAAGCCTAGGGGTGCCCTAGCCTAAGCCTATGGTTGCCCTAGCCTAAGCCTAGGGGTGCCCTAGCCTAAGGCTAGGGATACCCTTGCTTAGGCTAGGGGAGTCCTAGCCTTAGCCTAAGCCTAGTGGTGCCCTAGCGTAAGCCTAGGTGTGTCATAGCCTAAACCTAGGGGTGCCCAGGCCTAAGCGTAGGGGTGCCCTTGCCTTAGGCTAGGGGAGTCCTAGCCTTAGCCATAGCCGGGGGGTGCCCTAGCCTAAGCCTTGGGTGCCCTAGCCTAAGCTTAGGTGTGCCCTAGCCTAAGCCTAGGGGTGCCCTAGCCTTAGGCTATGGGACCCTAGATTTAGTCTAAGCCTAGGAGTGCCCTAGTCTATGCCTAGGGGTGCCCTAGCCTAAGCCTAGGGGTGCCCTAGCCTAAGTTTAGGGGTGCCCTAGCCTAAACCTAGGGGTGCCCTATCCTAATCCTAGGGGTGCCCTATCCTAATCCTAGGGGTGCCCTATCCTAAGCCTAGGGGTGCCCTAGCCTTATCCTAGGGGTGCCCTATCCAAAGGTAGGGGTGCCCTAGCCTAAGCCTAGTGGTGCCCTAACCTTTGGCTAGGGAATCCCTAGCCTTAGGCTAAGCCTAGGGGTGCCCTAGCATAAGCCTAGGGGTGCCCTATCCTAAGCCTAGGGATGCCCTAGCCTAAGCCTAGGGGTGCCCTAGCCTAAGCCTAGGGGTGCCCTAGCCTTAGCCTAGTGGAGCCCTAGTCTTAGCTTAAGCCTAGGGGTGCCCTAGCCTAAGCCTATGGGTGCCCTAGCCTAAGCCTAGAGATGCCCTAGCCTTAGGCTAGGGGAGCCCTAGCCTTAACTTAAGCCTAGGGGTGCCCTAGCCTAAGCCTAGGGGTGCCCTAGCCTAAGCCTAGGGGTGCCCTAGCCTTAGTCTAGGGGCGCCCTAGCCTTAGCCTAAGCCTAGGGGTGCCCTAGCCTAAGCCTAGGGGTGTCATAGCCTAAACATAGGGGTGCCCAAGCCTAAGCCTAATGGTTCCCTAGCCTTAGGCTTGGGGAGCCCTAGCCTAAGCCTAAGCCTAGGGGTGCCCAAGCCTAAGCCTAATGGTGCCCTAGCCTAAGGCTAGGGGAGCCCTAGCCTAAGCCTAAGCCTAGTGGTGCCCTAGCCTAAGCCTAGGGTGCCCTAGCCTAAGCCTAGGGGTGCCCAAGCCTTAGGCTAGGGGAGTCCTAGCCTTAACCTAAGCCTAGGGGTGCCCTACCCTAAGCCTAGGGGTGCCCTAGCCTTGGGCTAGGGGAGCCTTAGCCTTAGCCTAAGCCTAGGGGTGCCGTAGCCTAAGCCTATGGGTGCCCAAGCCTAAGCCTAGGTGTGCCCTAGCCTAAGCCTAGGGGTGCCCTAGCCTTAGGCAAGGGGAGCCCTAGCCCTAGCCTAGGCCTGGGGTGCCCTACCCTAAGCCTAGGGGTGCCCTAGCCTTGGGCTAGGGGAGCCTTAGCCTTAGCCTAAGCCTAGGGGTGCCCTAGCCTAAGCCTACGGGTGCCCAAGCCTAAGCCTAGGGGTGCCCTAGCCTAAGCCAAGGGGTGCCCTAGCCTTAGGTTAGGGGAGCCCTAGCCTTAGCCTAAGCCTAGGGCTGCCCTAGCCTAAGCCTATGGGTGCCCTAGTCTAAGCCTAGAGGTGCCCTACCCTTAGGCTACGGGAGCCTTAGCCTTAGCCTAAGCCTAGGCGTGCCCTAGCCTAAGCCTAGGGGTTCCCTAGCCTTAGGCTAGTTGAGCCGTAGCTTTAGTCTAAGCCTAGGGGTGCCCTAGCCTAAGCCTATGGCTGCCCTAGCCTAAGCCTAGGGGTGCCCTAGCCTAAGACTAGGGGTACCCTTGCCTTAGGCTAGGGGAGTCCTAGCCTTAGCCTAAGCCTAGTGGTGCACTAGCGTAAGCCTAGGGTTACCTAGGCTAAGCATAGGGGTGCCCAAGCCTAAGCGTAGGGGTGCCCTAGCCTTAGGCTAGGGTAGTCCTAGCCTTAGCCATAGCCGGGGGGTGCCCTAGCCTAAGCCTTGGGGTGCCCTAGCCTAAGCCTAGGTGTGCCCTAGCCTAAGCCTAGGGGTGCACTAGCCTTAGGCTATGGGACCCTAGATTTAGTCTAAGCCTAGGAGTGTCCTATTCTATGCCTAGGGGTGCCCTAGCCTAAGCCTAGGGGTGCCCTAGCCTAAGTTTAGCGGTGCCCTAGCCTAAACCTAGGGGTGCCCTATCCTAATCCTAGGGGTGCCCTATCCTAAGCCTAGGGGCGCCCTAGCCTAAGCTTAGGGGTTCCCTAGCCAAAGCTTAAGGGTGCCATAGCCTAAGCCTAGGGGTGCCCTATCCTAAGCCTAGGGGTGCCCTAGCCTAAGCCTTGGGGTGCCCTAGCCTAAGCCTAGGGGTGCCTTAGTCTAAGCCTTGGGGTGCCCTAGCCTAAGCCTAGGGGTGCCCTAGCCTTGGGCTAGGGGTGCCCTAGCCTTAGCCTAAGCCTAGGGGTGCCCTAGCCTAAGGCTACGGGTGCCCTAGCCTAAGCCTAGCGGTGCCCTAGCCTATGCCTAGGGTGCCCTAGCCTTAGGCTAGGGGAGTCCTAGCCTTAGCCTAAGCCGACGGGTGCCCTAGCCTAAGCCTAGTGGTGTCGTTGCCTAAGACTAGTGGTGCCCTAGCTTAAGCCTAGGTGTACCCTAGCCTAAGCCTAGGGGTGCCCTAGCCTAAGCGTACGGGTGCCATAGCCTAAGCTTAGGGGTGCCATAGCCTAAGCCTAGGGGTTCCCTAGATTTAGGCTAGGGGATCCCTAGCCTTAGGCTAATTATATGGGTGCCCTAGCCTAATCCTAGGGGTGCCCTAGCCTAAGCCTAGGTGTATCCTAGCCTAAGCCTAGGGGTGCCCTAGCCTAAGCCTAGGGGTGCCCTAGCCCAAGCCTTGGGGTGCCCTTGCCTTAGGCTAGGGAAGCTCTAGCCTTAGCCTAAGCCTAGGGGTGCCCTAGCCTAAGCCTCGGCTTGCCCTATCCTAAGCCTAGGGGTGCGCTAGCTTAAGCCTAGGGGTGCCATAGCCTAAGCCTAGGTGTGGCCAACCTTAGGCTAGGGGAGCCCTAGCCTTAGACTAATTCTAGGGGTGCCCTAGCCTAATCCTAGGGTTGCCCTAGCCTAAGCTTAGGTGTGCCCTAGGCTAAGACTAGGGGTGTCCTAGCCTAAGATTAGGGGTGCCCTAGCCTTAGGCTAGCGAGCCCTAGCCTTAGCCTAAGCCGACGGGTGTCCTAGCCAAAGCCTAGTGGTGCCGTTGCCTAAGACTAGTGGTGCCCTAGCCTAAGCATAGGTGTACCCTAGCCTAAGCCTAGGGGTGCCCTAGCCTAAGCGTAAGGGTGCCCTAGCATAAGCTTAGGGGTGCCATAGCCTAAGGCCAGGGGTTCCCTAGATTTAGGCTAGGGGATCCCTAGCCTTAGGCTAATTATATGGGTGCCCTAGCCTAATCCTAGGGGTGCCCTAGCATAAGCCTAGGTGTATCCTAGACTAAGCCTAGGGGTGCCCTAGCCTAAGCCTAGGGGTGCCCTTGCCTTAGGCTAGGGAAGCCCTAGACTTAGCCTAAGCCTAGGGGTGCTCTAGCCTAAAACTATGGGTGCCCTAGCCTTAGGCTAGGGGAGCCCTAGCCTGAGCCTAAGCTAGGGGTGCCCTCGCCTACGCCTAGGGGTGCCCTAGCCTTAGGCTATGGAAGCACTAGCCTTAGCCTAAGCCTTGGGGTGCCCTAGCCTAAGCCTAGGGGTGCCCTACCCTAGGCCTAGGGGTGCCCTACCCTAAACCTAGGGGTGCCGTAGCCTTGGGCTAGGGGAGCCTTAGCCTTAGCTTAAGCCTAGGGGTGCCCTAGCCTAAGCCTACGGGTGCCCCAGCCTAAGCATAGGGGTGCCCTAGCCTAAGCCAAGGGGTGCCCTAGCCTTAGGTTAGGGGAGCCCTAGCCTTAGCCAAAGCCTAGGGGTGCCCTAGCCTAAGCCTAGGGGTGCCCTAGTCTAAGCCTAGAGGTGCCCTAGCCTTAGGCTAGGGGAGCCTCAGCCTTAGCCTAAGCCTAGGGGTGCCCTAGCCTAAGCCTAGGGGTGCCCTAGCCTTAAGCTAGTCGATCCGTAGCCTTAGTCTAAGCCTAGGGGTGCCCTAGC
Source organism: Tenrec ecaudatus (assembly GCF_050624435.1). Classification (NCBI taxonomy): domain Eukaryota; kingdom Metazoa; phylum Chordata; class Mammalia; order Afrosoricida; family Tenrecidae; genus Tenrec; species Tenrec ecaudatus. The sequence continues at coordinate 2,181,133 of NW_027457640.1, read as the reverse complement.
CTAAGCCTATGGGTGCCCTAGCCTAAGCCTAGGGGTGCCCTAGCCTAGGGCTAGGGGTACCCTTCCCTTAGGCTAGGGGAGTCCTAGCCTTAGCCTAAGCCTAGTTGTGCCCTAGTCTAAGCCTAGGGTTACCTAGGCTAAGCCTAGGGGTGCCCTAGCCTAAGCGTAGGGGTGCCCTAGCCTTAAGCTAGGGGAGTCCTAGCCTTAGCCATAGCCGGGGAGTGCCCTAGCCTAAGCCTTGGGGTGCCCTAGCCTAAGCCTAGGTGTGCCCTAGCCTAAGCCTAGGGGTGCCGTAGCCTTAGGATATGGGACCCTAGATTTAGTCTAAGCCTAGGGGTGCCCTAGTCTATGCCTAGGGGTGCCCTAGCCTAAGCCTAGGGGTGCCCTATCCTAATCCTAGGGGTGCCCTATCCTAAGCCTAGGGGCGCCCTAGCCTAAGCTTAGGGGTGCCCTAGCCAAAGCCTAGGGGTGCCATAGCCTAAGCCTAGGGGTGCCCTATCCTAAGCCTAGGGGTGCCCTAGCCTAAGCTTTGGGGTGCCCTAGCCTAAGCCTAGGGATGCCTTAGCCTAAGCCTTGGGGTGCCCTAGCCTAAGTCTAGGGGTGCCCTAGCCTTAGGCTATGGAAGCCCTAGCCTTAGCCTAAGCCTTGGGGTGCCCTAGCCTAAGCCTATGGGTGCCCTAGCCTAGGCCTATGGGTGCCCTAGCCTAAGCCGAGGGGTGCCCTAGCATAAGCCTAGGGGTGCCTTAGCCTTAGGCTAGGGGAGCCCTAGCCCTAGCCTAAGCCTAGGGGTGCCCTAGCCTAAGCCAAGGGGTGCCCTAGCCTAAGCCTAGGGGTTCCCTAGCCTTATGCTAGTCGAGCCGTAGCCTTAGTCTAAGCCTATGGGTGCCCTAGCCTAGGCCTATGGGTGCCCTATCCTAAGCCTAGGGGCGCCCTAGCCTAAGCTTAGGGGTGCCCTAGCCAAAGCCTAGGGGTGCCATAGCCTAAGCCTAGGGGTGCCCTATCCTAAGCCTAGGGTTGCCCTAGCCTAAGCTTTGGGGTGCCCTAGCCTAAGCCTAGGGATGCCTTAGCCTAAGCCTTGGGGTGTCCTAGCCTAAGCCTAGGGGTGCCCTAGCCTTAGGCTATGGAATCCCTAGCCTTAGCCTAAGCCTTGGGGTGCCCTAGCCTAAGCATATGGGTGCCCTAGCCTAGGCCTATGGGTGCCCTAGCCTAAGCCGAGGGGTGCCCTAGCGTAAGCCTAGGGGTGCCTTAGCCTTAGGCTAGGCGAGCCCTAGCCCTAGCCTAAGCCTAGTGGTTCCCTAGCCTAAGCCAAGGGGTGCCCTAGCCTAAGCCTAGGGGTGTCCTAGCCTTACGCTAGGGGAGCCCTAGCCTTAGGCTAATTCTGGGGGTGCCCTAGCCTAAGCGTAGGGGTTCCCTAGCCTAAGCTTAGGGGTGCCCTAGCCTAAGCCTAATGGTGCCCTAGCCTAAGCCTAGGGGTTCCCTAGCCTTAGGCTAGGGAAACCCTAGCATTAGCCTAAGCCTAGGGGTCCCCTAGCTTAAGCCTACGGGTGCCCTAGCCTAAGCCTAGGGGTGCCATAGCCTAAGCCTAGGGGTGCCCTATCCTAAGCCTAGGGGTGCCCTAGCCTAAACCTTGGGGTGTCCTAGCCTAAGCCTAGGGGTGCCCTAGCCTTAGGCTATGGAAGCCCTAGCCTTAGCCTAAGCCTTGGGGTGCCGTAGCCTAAGCCTATGGGTGCCCTAGCCTAGGCCTATGGGTGCCCTAGCCTAAGCCTAGGAGTGCCCTAGCCTTGGGCTAGGGGAGCCCTAGCCTTAGCCTAAGCCTAGGGGTGCCCTAGCCTAAGGCTACGGGTGCCCTAGCCTAAGCCTAAGTGTGCCCTAGCCTAAGCCTAGGGGTGCCCTAGCCTTAGGCAAGGGGAGCCCTAGCCTTAGCCTAAGCCTAGGGGTGCCCTAGCCTAAGCTTAGGGGTGCCCAGCCTAAGCATAGGGGTGCCCTAGCCTAAGCCTAGTGGTGCCCTAGCCTAAGCGTCGGGGTTCCCTAGCCTTAGGCTAGGGAAACCCTAGCATTAGCCTAAGCCTAGGGGTCCCCTAGCTTAAGCCTAGGGGTGCCCTAGCCTAAGACTAGGGGTGCCCTAGCCTAAGCCTAGGGGTGCCCTAGCCTAAGCCAAGGGTGCCCTAGCCTTAGGCTAAGGGAGCCCTAGCCTTAGCTTAAGCCTAGTGTTGCCTTAGCCTAGGCCTAAGGGTGCCCAAGCCTAAGCCTAGGGGTGCCCTAGCCTTAGGCTAGGGGAGCCCTAGCCTTAGCCTAAGCCTAGGGGTGCCATAGCCTAAGCCTAGGGGTGCCCAAGCCTAAGCCTAAGGGTGCCCTAGCCTTTGTCTAGGGGAGCCCTAGCCTAAGCCTAAGCCTAGGGGTGCCCTAGCCTATGCCTAGGGGTGCCCTAGCCTAAGCCTAGGGTTGCCCTATCCTAAGCCTAGGGGTGCCCTAGCCTAAGCCTAGGGGTGCCCTAGACTAAGCCTAGGTGTGCCCTAGCCTAAGCCTATGGATGCCCTAGCCTAAGACTAGGCTTACCTAGCCTAAGGCTAGGCGTGCCCTAGCCATAGGCTAGGGGAGCCCTAGCCTTAGCCTAAGGCTAGGGGTGCCTTAGCCTAAGGCCAGGGGTGCCTTAGCCTAAGCCTAGAGGTGCCCTAGCCTAAGCATAGGGGTGCCCTAGCCTTGGGCTTTGGGAGTCCTTGCCTTAGCCTAAGACGAGGGGTGCCCTAGCCTAAGACTAGGGATGCCCTAGCCTAAGCCTAGGTTTGTCCTAGCCTAAGCCTAGGGGTGCCCTAGCCTAAGCCTACGGGTGCCCTATCCTTAGGCTATGGGAACCCTTGCCTTAGCTTAAGCCTGGGGGTGCCCTACCCTAAGCCTTGGGGTATCCTAGTCTAAGCCTAGGGGTGCCCTAGCCTAAGCCTATGGGTGCCCTAGCCTAAGCCTAGGGGTGCCCTAGCCTAAGGCTAGGGGTACCCTTCCCTTAGGCTAGGGGAGTCCTAGCCTTAGCCTAAGCCTAGTTGTTCCCTAGTCTAAGCCTAGGGTTACCTAGGCTAAGCCTAGGGGTGCCCTAGCCTAAGCGTAGGGGTGCCCTAGCCTTAAGCTAGGGGAGTCCTAGCCTTAGCCATAGCCGGGGGGTGCCCTAGCCTAAGCATTGGGGTGCCCTAGCCTAAGCCTAGGTGTGCCCTAGCCTAAGCCTAGGGGTGCCGTAGCCTTAGGATATGGGACCCTAGATTTAGTCTAAGCCTAGGGGTGCCCTAGTCTATGCCTAGGGGTGCCCTAGCCTAAGCCTAGGGGTGCCCTATCCTAATCCTAGGGGTGCCCTATCCTAAGCCTAGGGGCGCCCTAGCCTAAGCTTAGGGGTGCCCTAGCCAAAGCCTAGGGGTGCCATAGCCTAAGCATAGGGGTGCCCTATCCTAAGCCTAGGGGTGCCCTAGCCTAAGCTTTGGGGTGCCCTAGCCTAAGCCTAGGGATGCCTCAGCCTAAGGCTTGGGGTGTCCTAGCCTAAGTCTAGGGGTGCCCTAGCCTTAGGCTATGGAAGCCCTAGCCTTAGCCTAAGCCTTGGGGTGCCCTAGCCTAAGCCTATGGGTGCCCTAGCCTAGGCTTATGGGTGCCCTAGCCTAAGCCGTGGGGTGCCCTAGCGTAAGCCTAGGGGTGCCTTAGCCTTAGGCTAGGGGAGCCCTAGCCCTAGCCTAAGCCTAGGGGTGCCCTAGCCTAAGCCAAGGGGTGCCCTAGCCTAAGCCTAGGGGTACCCTAGCCTTATGCTAGTCGAGCCGTAGCCTTAGTCTAAGCCTATGGGTGCCCTAGCCTAGGCCTATGGGTGCCCTATCCTAAGCCTAGGGGCGCCCTAGCCTAAGCTTAGGGGTGCCCTAGCCAAAGCCTAGGGGTGCCCTAGCCTAAGCCTAGGGGTGCCCTATCCTTAGGCTATGGGAACCCTTGCCTTAGCTTAAGCCTGGGGGTGCCCTACCCTAAGCCTTGGGGTATCCTAGTCTAAGCCTAGGGGTGCCCTAGCCTAAGCCTATGGGTGCCCTAGCCTAAGCCTAGGGGTGCCCTAGCCTAAGGCTAGGGGTACCCTTCCCTTAGGCTAGGGGAGTCCTAGCCTTAGCCTAAGCCTAGTTGTTCCCTAGTCTAAGCCTAGGGTTACCTAGGCTAAGCCTAGGGGTGCCCTAGCCTAAGCGTAGGGGTGCCCTAGCCTTAAGCTAGGGGAGTCCTAGCCTTAGCCATAGCCGGGGGGTGCCCTAGCCTAAGCATTGGGATGCCCTAGCCTAAGCCTAGGTGTGCCCTAGCCTAAGCCTAGGGGTGCCGTAGCCTTAGGATATGGGACCCTAGATTTAGTCTAAGCCTAGGGGTGCCCTAGTCTATGCCTAGGGGTGCCCTAGCCTAAGCCTAGGGGTGCCCTATCCTAATCCTAGGGGTGCCCTATCCTAAGCCTAGGGGCGCCCTAGCCTAAGCTTAGGGGTGCCCTAGCCAAAGCCTAGGGGTGCCATAGCCTAAGCCTAGGGGTGCCCTAGCCTAAGCTTTGGGGTGCCCTAGCCTAAGCCTAGGGATGCCTCAGCCTAAGCCTTGGGGTGTCCTAGCCTAAGTCTAGGGGTGCCCTAGCCTTAGGCTATGGAAGCCCTAGCCTTAGCCTAAGCCTTGGGGTGCCCTAGCCTAAGCCTATGGGTGCCCTAGCCTAGGCTTATGGGTGCCCTAGCCTAAGCCGAGGGGTGCCCTAGCGTAAGCCTAGGGGTGCCTTAGCCTTAGGCTAGGGGAGCCCTAGCCCTAGCCTAAGCCTAGGGGTGCCCTAGCCTAAGCCAAGGGGTGCCCTAGCCTAAGCCTAGGGGTTCCCTAGCCTTATGCTAGTCGAGCCGTAGCCTTAGTCTAAGCCTATGGGTGCCCTAGCCTAGGCCTATGGGTGCCCTATCCTAAGCCTAGGGGCGCCCTAGCCTAAGCTTAGGGGTGCCCTAGCCAAAGCCTAGGGGTGCCATAGCCTAAGCCTAAGGGTGCCCTATCCTAAGCCTAGGGGTGCCCTAGCCTAAGCTTTGGGGTGCCCTAGCCTAAGCCTAGGGATGCCTTAGCCTAAGCCTTGGGGTGTCCTAGCCTAAGCCTAGGGGTGCCCTAGCCTTAGGCTATGGAAGCCCTAGCCTTAGCCTAAGCCTTGGGGTGCCCTAGCCTAAGCCTATGGGTGCCCTAGCCTAGGCCTATGGGTGCCCTAGCCTAAGCCGAGGGGTGCCCTAGCGTAAGCCTAGGGGTGCCTTAGCCTTAGGCTAGGCGAGCCCTAGCCCTAGCCTAAGCCTAGGGGTGCCCTAGCCTAAGCCAAGGGGTGCCCTAGCCTAAGCCTAGGGGTTCCCTAGCCTTAGGCTAGTCGAGCCGTAGCCTTAGTCTAAGCCTAGGGGTGCGATAGCCTAAGCCTATGGGTGCCCTAGCCTAAGCCTAGGGGTGTCCTAGCCTTACGCTAGGGGAGCCCTAGCCTTAGGCTAATTCTGGGGGTGCCCTAGCCTAAGCGTAGGGGTTCCCTAGCCTAAGCTTAGGGGTGCCCTAGCCTAAGCTAGCATTAGCCTAAGCCTAGGGGTCCCCTAGCTTAAGCCTAGGGGTGCCCTAGCCTAAGCCTAGGGGTGCCATAGCCTAAGCCTAGGGGTGCCCTATCCTAAGCCTAGGGGTGCCCTAGCCTAAACCTTGGGGTGTCCAAGCCTAAGCCTAGGGGTGCCCTAGCCTTAGGCTATGGAAGCCCTAGCCTTAGCCTAAGCCTTTGGGTGCCCTAGCCTAAGCCTATGGGTGCCCTAGCCTAGGCCTATGGGTGCCCTAGCCTAAGCCTAGGAGTGCCCTAGCCTTGGGCTAGGGGAGCCCTAGCCTTAGCCTAAGCCTAGGGGTGCCCTAGCCTAAGGCTACGGGTGCCCTAGCCTAAGCCTAAGTGTGCCCTAGCCTAAGCCTAGGGGTGCCCTAGCCTTAGGCAAGGGGAGCCCTAGCCTTAGCCTAAGCCTAGGGGTGCCCTAGCCTAAGCTTAGGGGTGCCCAGCCTAAGCATAGGGGTGCCCTAGCCTAAGCCTAGTGGTGCCCTAGCCTAAGCGTCGGGGTTCCCTAGCCTTAGGCTAGGGAAACCCTATCATTAGCCTAAGCCTAGGGGTCCCCTAGCTTAAGCCTAGGGGTGCCCTAGCCTAAGACTAGGGGTGCCCTAGCCTAAGCCTAGGGGTGCCCTAGCCTAAGCCAAGGGTGCCCTAGCCTTAGGCTAGGGGAGCCCTAGCCTTAGCTTAAGCCTAGTGTTGCCTTAGCCTAGGCCTAAGGGTGCCCAAGCCTAAGCCTAGGGGTGCCCTAGCCTTAGGCTAGGGGAGCCCTAGCCTTAGCCTAAGCCTAGGGGTGCCATAGCCTAAGCCTAGGGGTGCCGAAGCCTAAGCCTAAGGGTGCCCTAGCCTTTGTCTAGGGGAGCCCTAGCCTAAGCCTAAGCCTATGGGTGCCCTAGCCTATGCCTAGGGGTGCCCTAGCCTAAGCGTTGGGTTGCCCTATCCTAAGCCTAGGGGTGCCCTAGCCTAAGCCTAGGGGTGCCCTAGACTAAGCCTAGGGGTGCCCTAGCCTTAGCCTAAGCCTAGGTGTGCCCTAGCCTAAGCCTAGGGATGCCCTAGCCTAAGACTAGGCTTACCTAGCCTAAGGCTAGGCGTGCCCTAGCCATAGGCTAGGGGAGCCCTAGACTTAGCCTAAGGCTAGGGGTGCCTTAGCCTAAGGCTAGGGGTGCCTTAGCCTAAGCCTAGAGGTGCCCTAGCCTAAGCATAGGGGTGCCCTAGCCTTGGGCTTTGGGAGTCCTTGCCTTAGCCTAAGACGAGGGGTGCCCTAGCCTAAGACTAGGGATGCCCTAGCCTAAGCCTAGGTGTGTCCTAGCCTAAGCCTAGGGGTGCCCTAGCCTAAGCCTAGGGGTGCCCTATCCTTAGGCTATGGGAACCCTTGCCTTAGCTTAAGCCTGGGGGTGCCCTACCCTAAGCCTTGGGGTGTCCTAGCCTAAGCCTAGGGGTGCCCTAGCCTAAGCCTAGGGGTGCCCTAGCCTAAGTCTAGTGGTGCCCTAGCCTAAGCCTGGGGGTGCCCTAGCCTAAGCCTAGGGGTGCCCTAGCCTAAGACTAGGCTTACCTAGCCTAAGCCTAGGGGTGCCCTAGCCATAGGCTAGGGGAGCCCTAGCCTTAGCCTAAGGCTAGGGGTGCCTTAGCCTAAGCCTAGAGGTGCCCTAGCCTAAGCATAGGGGTGCCCTAGCCTTGGGGTTTGGGAGTCCTAGCCTAAGACTAAGACGAGGGGTGCCCTAGGCTAAGACTAGGGATGCCCTAGCCTAAGCCTAGGTGTGTCCTAGCCTAAGCCTAGGGGTGCCCTAGCCCTACCCTAGGGGTGCCCTAGCCTAAGCCAAGGGGTGCCCTAGCATAAGCCTAGGGGTGCCTTAGCCTTAGGATAGGGGAGTCCTAGCCTTAGCCATAGCCGGGGGGTGCCCTAGCCTAAGCCATGGGGTGCCCTAGCCTAAGCCTAGGTGTGCCCTAGCCTAAGCTTAGGGGTGCCCTAGCCTTAGGCTATGAGACCCTAGATTTAGTCTAAGCCTAGGGGTGCCCTAGCCTATGCCTAGGGGTGCCCTAGCCTAAGTTTAGGGGTGCCCTAGCCTAAGCCTAGTGATGCCCTATCCTAATCCTAGGGGTGCCCGATCATAAGCCTAGGGGTGCCCTAGCATAAGCTTAGGTGTGCCCTAGCCTAAACCTAGGGGTGCCATAGCCTAAGCCTAGGGGTGCCCTATCCTAAGCCTAGGGGTGCCCTAGCCTAAAACTTGGGGTGTCCTAGCCTAAGCCTAGGGGTGCCCTAGCCTTAGGCTATGGAAGCCCTAGCCTTAGCCTAAGCCTTGGGGTGCCCTAGCCTAAGCCTAAGGGTGCCCTAGCCTAGGCCTATGGGTGCCCTATCCTAAGCCTAGGAGTGCCCTAGACTTGGGCTAGGGGAGCCCTAGCCTTAGCCTAAGCCTAGGTGTGCTCTAGCCTAGGGGTGCCCTAGTCTTAGGCTAGGGGAGCCCTAGCCTTAGCTTAAGCCTAGTGTTGCCCTAGCCTAGGCCTAGGGGAACCCTAGCCTTAGCCTAAGCCTAGGGGTGCCATAGACTAAGCCTAGGGGTGCCCTATCCTAAGCCTAGGGGTGCCCTATCCTAAGCTTAAGGGTGCCCTAGCCTTAGTCTAAGGGAGCCCTACCCTAAGCCTAAGCCTAGGGATGCCCTATCCTATGCCTAGGGGTGCCCTAGCCTAAGCCTAGGGTTGCCCTATCCTAAGCCTAGGGGTGCCCTAGCCTAAGCCTAGGGGTGCCCTAGACTAAGCCTAGGGGTGCCCTAGCCTTAGGCTATGGGAACCCTAGCCTTAGCCTAAGCCTGGGGGTGCCCTAGCCTAAGTCTAGGGGTGCCCTAGCCTAAGACTAGGCTTACCAAGCCTAAGCCTAGGCGTGCCCTAGTCATAGGCTAGGGGAGCCCTAGCCTTAGCCTAAGGCTAGGGGTGCCTTAACCTAAGCCTAGAGGTGCCCTAGCCTAAGCATAGTGGTGCCCTAGCCTTGGGCTTTGGGAGTCCTATCCTTAGCCTAAGACGAGGGATGCCCTAGCCTAAGCCTAGGTGTGTCCTAGCCTAAGCCTAGGGGTGCCCTAGCCTAAGCCTAGGGGTGCCTTAGCCTTAGGCTATAGGAACCCTTGCCTTAGCCTAAGCTTGGGGGTGCCCTACCCTAAGCCTAGGGGTGTCCTAGCCTAAGCCTAGTGGTGCCCTAGCCTAAGGCTAGGGGTACCTTTGCCTTAGGCTAGGGGAGCCCTAGCCTTGGCCTAAGCCTAGGGTTGCCCTATCCTAAGCCTTGGGGTGTCCTAGCCTAAGCCTAGGGGTGCCCTAGCATTAGGCTATGGGAGCCCTAGCCTTAGCCTAAGCCTGGGGGTGCCCTAGCCTAAGCCTAGGGGTGCCCTAGCCTAAGCCTAGGCTTACCTAGCCTAAGCCTAGGCGTGCCCTAGCCATAGGCTAGGGGAGCCCTAGCCTTAGCCTAAGGCTAGGGGTGCCTTAGCCTAAGCCTAGAGGTGCCCTAGCCTAAGCATAGGGGTGCCCTAGCCTTGGGCTTTGGGAGTCCTAGCCTTAGACTAAGACGAGGGGTGCCAAAGCCTAAGACTAGGGATGCCCTAGCCTAAGCCTAGGTGTGTCCTAGCCTAAGCCTAGGGGTGCCCTAGCCTAAGCCTAGGGGTGCCCTAACTTAAGCCTAGGGGTTCCATAGCCTTAGGCTAGGGAAGCCCTAGCCTTAGCCTAAGCCTAGCGGTGCCCTATCCTAAGCCTAGGTGTGGGCTAGCCTAAGCCTAGGGGTGCCCTATCGTAAGCCTACTGGTGCCCTAACCTTAGGCTAGGGAAGCCCTAGCCTTAGCCTAAGCTTAGGGGTGCCCTAGCCTAAGCCTAGGGGTGCCCTAGCCTAAGTCTAGGTGTGCCCTGGCTTTAGGCTATGGGAACCCTAGCCTTAGCCTAAGCCTGGGGATGCCCTAGCGCAAGCCTAGGGGTGCCCGAGCCTAAGCCTAGGGGTGCCCTAGCCTAAGCCTAGGGGTGCCATAGCCTAAGCCTACGGGTGACATAGCTTTAGAATAGGGGAGCACTAGCCTTAGCCTAAGCTAGGTGTTCCCTAGCCTAAGCCTAGGCGTGCCCTATCCTAAGCCTATGGGTGCCCTAGCCTAAGCCAAGGGGTGCCCTAGCCTAAGTCTAGGGAGCCCTAGCCTAAGACTAGGGGAGCCCAAGACTTAGGCTAGGGGAGCCCTAGCCTTAACCTAAGTCTAGGGGTGCCCTAGTGTAAGCCTAGGGGTGCCCTAGCCTAAGCCTCGGGGTGCCCTCACCTTAGGCTAGGGAGCCCTAGCCTTAGCCTAAGCCTTGGGGTGCCCAAGCCTAAGCCTAAGAGTGCCCTTGCCTAACCCTAGGGGTGCCCTTGCCTTAGTCAAAGCCTAGGGGTGCCCTAGCCTAAGCCTAGGGATGCCCTAGCCTTAGGCTAGGGGAGTCCTAGCCTTAGTCTAAGCCGACGGGTGCCCTAGCCTAACCCTTGGGGTGCCATAGCATAACCCTAGGGGTGCCAAGCCTAAGCCTAAGGGTGCCCTAGCCTAAGCCTAGGGGTGCCCAAGTCTTAGGCTAGGGGAGCCCAAGCCTTAACCTAAGCCTAGGGGTGCCATATTGTAAGCCTAGGGGTGCCCTAGCCTAAGCCTCGGGGTGCCCTCGCCTTAGGCTAGGGGAGCCCTAGCCTTAGCCTAAGCCTAGGGGTGCCCTAGCCTAAGCCAAGGGGTGCCCTCGCCTTAAGCTAGGGGAGCCCTAGCCTTAGCCAAAGCCTAGGGGTGCCCTAGCCTAAGCCTAGGGGTGCCCTAGCCTAAGCCTAGGGGTGCCCTAGCATTATCCTAGGGGAGCCCTAGCCTTATGCTAAGCATAGTCGAGCCCTAGCCTAAGCCTAGGGGTGTCCTAGTCTAAGCCTAGGGGTACCCTAGCCTAAGTCTAGGGGTGCCCTAGCCTTAGGGTAGGGGAGCCCTAGCCTTAGCCTAAGCCTAGGGGTGCCCTGGCCTAAGAATAGGGGTGCCCTGGCCTAAGCCTAGGGGTGCCCTAGCCTAAGGTTAGTTATGCCCTAACCTTAGGCTAGGGGATCCCTAGCCTTAGGCTAAATCTAGGGGTGCCCTAGCTTAATCCTAGGGGTGCCCTAGCTTAATCCTAGGGGTGCCCTAGCCTAAGCCTAGGGGTGCCCTAGCCTAAGATTAGTGGTGCCCTAGCCTTAGGCTAGGAGAGTCCTAGCCTTAGCCTAAGCCTAGGGGTGCCCTAGCCTAAGCCTAGGGGTGCCCTAGCCTTAGACTAGGGGAGCCCTAGCCTTAGCCTAAGCTAGGTGTTCCCTAGCCTAAGCCTAGGCGTGCCCTATCCTAAGCCTATGGGTGCCCTAGCCTAAGCCAAGGGGTGCCCTAGCCTAAGCCTAGGGGTGCCCTAGCCTAAGCCTAGTGGTGCCCTAGACTTAGGCTAGGGGAGCCCTAGACTTAGCCTAAGCCTAGGTGTGCCCTAGCCTAAGCCTAGTGGTGCCCTAACCTTAGGCTAGGGCATCCCTAGCCTTAGGCTAATTCGAGGGGTGCCCTAGCCTAATCCTAGGGGTGTCCTAGCCTAAGCCTAGGGGTGCCCTAGCCTAAGCCTACGGGTGCCCTAGCATTATCCTAGGGGAGCCCTAGCCTTATGCTAAGCATAGTCGAGCCCTAGCCTAAGCCTAGGGGTGTCCTAGTCTAAGCCTAGGGGTACCCTAGCCTAAGTCTAGGGGTGCCGTATTGTAAGCCTAGGGGTGCCCTAGCCTAAGCCTCGGGGTGCCCTCGCCTTAGGCTAGGGGAGCCCTAGCCTTAGCCTAAGCCTAGGGGTCCCCTAGCCTAAGCCAAGGGGTGCCCTCGCCTTAAGCTAGGGGAGCCCTAGCCTTAGCCAAAGCCTAGGGGTGCCCTAGCCTAAGCCTAGGGGTGCCCTAGCCTAAGCCTAGGGGTGCCCTAGCATTATCCTAGGGGAGCCCTAGCCTTATGCTAAGCATAGTCGAGCCCTAGCCTAAGCCTAGGGGTGTCCTAGTCTAAGCCTAGGGGTACCCTAGCCTAAGTCTAGGGGTGCCCTAGCCTTAGGGTAGGGGAGCCCTAGCCTTAGCCTAAGCCTAGGGGTGCCATGGCCTAAGAATAGGGGTGCCCTGGCCTAAGCCTAGGGGTGCCCTAGCCTAAGGTTAGTGATGCCCTAACCTTAGGCTAGGGGATCCCTAGCCTTAGGCTAAATAGGGGTGCCCTAGCTTAATCCTAGGGGTGCCCTAGCTTAATCCTAGGGGTGCCCTAGCCTAAGCCTAGGGGTGCCCTAGCCTTAGACTAGGGGAGCCCTAGCCTTAGCCTAAGCTAGGTGTTCCCTAGCCTAAGCCTAGGCGTGCCCTATCCTAAGCCTATGGGTGCCCAACCTAAGCCAAGGGGTGCCCTAGCCTAAGCCTAGGGGTGCCCTAGCCTAACCCTAGTGGTGCCCTAGACTTAGGCTAGGGGAGCCCTAGACTTATCCTAAGCCTAGGTGTACCCTAGCCTAAGCCTAGTGGTGCCCTAACCTTAGGCTAGGGCATCCCTAGCCTTAGGCTAATTCGAGGGGTGCCCTAGCCTAATCCTAGGGGTGCCCTAGCCTAAGCCTAGGTGTACCCTAGCCTAAGCCTAGGGGTGCCCTAGCCGAAGCCGAGGGTTGCCCTAGCCTTAGGCTTGGGAATCCCTATCCTTAGCCTAAGCAAATGGGTGCCCTAGCCTAAGCCTAGGGGTGCCCTGGCACTAGCCTAAGCCTAGGGGTGCCATAGCCTAAGCATAGGGGTGCCCAAGCCTAAGCCTAAGGGTGCCCTAGCCTTAGGCTAGGGGAGCCCTAGCCTTAGCCTAAGCCTAGGGGTGCCCTAGCCTAAGCCTAGGTGTGCCCTAACCTAAGCCTAGGGGTGCCCTAGCCTAAGCCTAGGCGTTCCCTAGCCTTAGGGTAGGGAAACCCTAGCCTTAGCCTAAGCCAAGGGGTGCCCTAGCCTAAGCCTAGGGGTGCCCTATCCTAAGCCTAGGGGTGCCCTATCCTAAGCCTGGGGGTGCCCTAACCTTAGGCTAGGGGATCCCTAGCCTTAGGCTAAATCTAGGGATGCCCTAGCCTAATCCTAGGGGTGCCCTAGCCTAAGTTTAGGTGTGCTCTAGCCTAAGCCTAGGGGTGCCCTAGCCTAAGATTAGGGGTGCCCTAGCCTTAGGCTAGGAGAGTCCTAGCCTTAGCCTAAGCCTAGGGGTGCCATAGACTAAGCCTAGGGGTGCCCTAGCCTTAGGCTAGGGGAGCCCTAGCCTTAGCCTAAGCCTAGGTGTGCCTTAGCCTAAGCCTAGGGGTGCCCTATCCTAAGCCTATGGGTGCCCTAGCCTAAGCCTAGGGGTGCCCTACCCTAAGCCTAGGGGTGCCCTAGCCTAAGCCTAGTGGTGCCCTAGACTTAGGCTAGGGGAGCCCTAGACTTAGCCTAAGCCTAGGGGTGCCCTAGCCTAAGCCTAGTTGTGCCCTAACCTTAGGCTAGGGGATCCCTAGCTTTAGGCTAATTCGAGGGGTGCCCTAGCCTAATCCTACGGGTGCCCTAGCCTAAGCCTAGGTGTACCCTAGCCTAAGCCTTAGGGTGCCCTAGCCGAAGCCTAGGGGTGCCCTAGCCTTAGGGTAGGGAATCCCTATCCTTAGCCTAAGCCTAGGGGTGCCCTAGCCTAAGCCTAGGGGTGCCCTGGCACTAGCCTAAGCCTAGGGGTGCCATAGCCTAAGCATAGGGGTGTCCAAGCCTAAGCCTAAGGGTGCCCTAGGCGTAGGCTAGGGGAGCCCAAGCCTTAGCCTAAATCTAGGGGTGCCCTAGCCTAAGCCTCGGTGTGCCGTAACCTAAGCCTAGGGGTTCCCTAGCCTAAGCCTAGGCGTTCCCAAGCCTTAGGCTAGGGAAACCCTAGCCTTAGCCTAAGCCTAGGGGTGCCCTATCCTAAGCCTAGGGGTGCCCTAGCCTAAGCCTAGGGGTGCCCTAGCCTTAGGCTAGTTGAGACATAGCCTTAGCCTAAGCTAGGGGTGCCCAAGCCTAAGCCTAGTGGTGCCCTAGCCTAAGCCAAGGGGTGCCCTAGCCTAAGCCTAGGGGTGCCCTAGCCTAAGCCTAGGGGTGCCCTGGCACTAGCCTAAGCCTAGGGGTGCCATAGCCTAAGCATAGGGGTGCCCAAGCCTAAGCCTAAGGGTGCCCTAGGCGTAGGCTAGGGGAGCCCTAGCCTTAACCTAAGCCTAGGGGTGCCCTAGCCTAAGCCTAGGTGTGCCCTAACCTAAGCCTAGGGGTTCCAGAGCCTAAGCCTAGGCGTTCCCAAGCCTTAGGCTAGGGAAACCCTAGCCTTAGCCTAAGCCTAGGGGTGCCCTAGCCTAAGCCTAGGGGTGTCCTAGCCTAAGCCTACGGGTGCCCTAGCCTTAGGCTAGGGGAGCCCTATCCTTAGCCTAAGCCTAGGGGTGCCCTAGCCTAAGCCTAGGGGTGCCCTAGCCTTAGGCTAGTTGAGACATAGCCTTAGCCTAAGCTAGGGGTGCCCAAGCCTAAGCCTAGTGGTGCCCTAGCCTAAGCCAAGGGGTGCCCTAGCCTAAGCCTAGGGGTGCCCTAGCCTAAGCCTAGGGGTGCCCTAGCATTATGCTAGGGGAGCCCTAGCCTTATGCTAAGCCTATTTGTGCCCTAGCCTAAGCCTAGGGGTGCCCTAGCCTAAGCCAAGGGGTGCCCTATCCTAAGCCTAGGGGTGCCCTAGCCTAAGCCTAGGTGTGCCCTAGCCTAAGTCTAGGGGTGCCCTAGCCTTAGGGTAGGGGAGCCCTAGCCTTAGCCTACGCCTAGTGGTGCCCTGGCCTAAGAATAGGGGTGCCCTGGCCTAAGCCTAGGAGTGCCCTAGCCTAAGGTTAGTGGTGCCCTAACCTTAGGCTAGGGGATTCCCTAGCCTTAGGCTAAATCTAAGGGTGCCCTAGCCTAATCCTAGGGGTGCCCTAGCTTAAGTTTAGGTGTGCCCTAGCCTAAGCCTAGGGGTGCCCTAGCCTAAGATTAGGGGAGCCCTAGCCTTAGCCTAAGCTAGGGGTTCCCTAGCCTAAGCCTAGGGGTGCCCTATCCTAAGCCTAGGGGTGCCCTAGCCTAAGCCTAGGGGTGCCCTAGCCTAAGCCTTGGGGTGCCCTAGCCTAAGCCTAGGGGTTCCCTAGCCTAAGCCTAGGGGTGCCCTATCCTAAGCCCAGGGGTGCCCTAGCCTAAGCCTAGGGGTGCCCTAGCCTAAGCCTACGGGTGCCCTAGCCTAAGCCTAGTGGTGCCCTAGAGTTAGGCTTGGGGAGCCCTAGACTTAGCCTAAGCCTAGGGGTGCCCTAGCCTAAGCCTAGTGGTGCCCTAACCTTAGGCTAGGGGATCCCTAGCCTTCGGCTAATTCGAGGGGTGCCCTAGCCTAATCCTAGGGGTGCCCTAGCCTAATCCTAGGTGTACCCTAGCCTAAGCCTAGGTGTGCCCTAGCCGAAGCTTAGGGGTGCCCTAGCCTTAGGCTAGGGAATCCCTATCCTTAGCCTAAGCCAAGGGGTGCCCTAGCCTAAGGCTACGGGTGCCCTAGCCTAAGCCTAGCGGTGCCCTAGCCTATGCCTAGGGGTGCCCTGGCACTACCCTAAGCCTAGGGGTGCCATAGCCTAAGCATAGGGGTGCCCAATCCTAAGCCTAAGGGTGCCCTAGCCTTAGTCTAGGGGAGCCCTAGCCTTAGCCTAAGCCTAGGGGTGCCTAGCCTAAGCCTAGGGGTGCCCTAGCCTAAGCCTAGGGGTGCCATAACCTAAGCCTAGCGGTGCCCAAGCCTAAGCCTAAGGGTGCCCTAGTCTAAGCCTAGGGGTGCCCTAACCTAAGCTTAGGGGTTCCCGAGCCTTAGGCTAGGGGACCCCTAGCCTTAGCCTAAGCCTAGTGGTGCCCTAGCCTAAACTTAGGGGTGACCTAGCCTAAGCTTAGTGGTGCCCTAGCCTAAGCCTAGGGGTGCCCTAGCCTTAGGCTAGGGGAGCGCTAGCCTTAGCCTAAGCCTGGGGGTGCCCTAGCCTAAGCCTAGGGGTGCCCTAGCCTTAGTCTAGGGAAGCCCTAGCCTTAGCCTATGCCTAGGGGTGCCCTAGCCTAAGCCTAGGGGTGCCCTAGCCTAAGCCTAGGGGTGCCCTAGTAAGCCTAGGGGTGCACTAGTAAGCCTACGGGTGCCCTGCCAAAGCCTAGGGGATCCCTAGCCTTAGGCTAGGGGAGCCCTAGCCTTAGCCTAAGCCTAGGGGTGCCCTAACCTAAGCCTAGGTGTGCCCTAACCTAAGCCTAGGGGTGCCCTAGCCTAAGCCTAGGTGTGCCCTAGCCTATGCCGAGGGGTGCCCTAGCCTTAGGCTAGGGGAGCCCCAGCCTTAGCCTAAGCCTAGGGGTGCCCTAGCCTAAGCCTAGGGGTGCCCTAGCCTAAGCCTTGTGGTGCCCTAGCCCCTAGCCTTAGCTTAAGCCTAGGGGTGCCCTATCCTAAGCCTAGGGTTGCCCTAGCCTAAGCCTAGGGGTGCCCTAGCCTTAGGCTAGGGGAGCCCTAGTTTTAGCCTAAGCCTAGGGGTGCACTAGCCTAAGCCTAGAAGTGCCTTAGCCTAAGCCTAGGGATGCCCAAGCCTAAGCCTAAGGGTGCCCTAGCCTTAGGCTAGGGGAGCCCTAGCCTTAGCCTAAGCCTAGGGGTGCCCTAGCCTAAGACTAGGCGTGCCTTATCCTAAGCCTAGGGGTGCCCTATCCTAAGCCTAGGGGAGCCCTAGCCTTAGGCTAGGGGAGCCCTAGCCTTAGCCTAAGCCTAGGGGTGCCCTAGCCTAAGCCTAGTGGTGCCCTAACCTTAGGCTAGGGGATCCCTAGCCTTCGGCTAATTCGAGGGGTGCCCTAGCCTAATCCTAGGGGTGCCCTAGCCTAATCCTAGGTGTACCCTAGCCTAAGCCTAGGTGTGCCCTAGCCGAAGCTTAGGGGTGCCCTAGCCTTAGGCTAGGGAATCCCTATCCTTAGCCTAAGCCAAGGGGTGCCCTAGCCTAAGGCTACGGGTGCCCTAGCCTAAGCCTAGCGGTGCCCTAGCCTATGCCTAGGGGTGCCCTGGCACTACCCTAAGCCTAGGGGTGCCATAGCCTAAGCATAGGGGTGCCCAATCCTAAGCCTAAGGGTGCCCTAGCCTTAGTCTAGGGGAGCCCTAGCCTTAGCCTAAGCCTAGGGGTGCCTAGCCTAAGCCTAGGGGTGCCCTAGCCTAAGCCTAGGGGTGCCATAACCTAAGCCTAGCGGTGCCCAAGCCTAAGCCTAAGGGTGCCCTAGTCTAAGCCTAGGGGTGCCCTAACCTAAGCTTAGGGGTTCCCGAGCCTTAGGCTAGGGGACCCCTAGCCTTAGCCTAAGCCTAGTGGTGCCCTAGCCTAAACTTAGGGGTGACCTAGCCTAAGCTTAGTGGTGCCCTAGCCTAAGCCTAGGGGTGCCCTAGCCTTAGGCTAGGGGAGCGCTAGCCTTAGCCTAAGCCTGGGGGTGCCCTAGCCTAAGCCTAGGGGTGCCCTAGCCTTAGTCTAGGGAAGCCCTAGCCTTAGCCTATGCCTAGGGGTGCCCTAGCCTAAGCCTAGGGGTGCCCTAGCCTAAGCCTAGGGGTGCCCTAGTAAGCCTAGGGGTGCACTAGTAAGCCTACGGGTGCCCTGCCAAAGCCTAGGGGATCCCTAGCCTTAGGCTAGGGGAGCCCTAGCCTTAGCCTAAGCCTAGGGGTGCCCTAACCTAAGCCTAGGTGTGCCCTAACCTAAGCCTAGGGGTGCCCTAGCCTAAGCCTAGGTGTGCCCTAGCCTATGCCGAGGGGTGCCCTAGCCTTAGGCTAGGGGAGCCCCAGCCTTAGCCTAAGCCTAGGGGTGCCCTAGCCTAAGCCTAGGGGTGCCCTAGCCTAAGCCTTGTGGTGCCCTAGCCCCTAGCCTTAGCTTAAGCCTAGGGGTGCCCTATCCTAAGCCTAGGGTTGCCCTAGCCTAAGCCTAGGGGTGCCCTAGCCTTAGGCTAGGGGAGCCCTAGTTTTAGCCTAAGCCTAGGGGTGCACTAGCCTAAGCCTAGAAGTGCCTTAGCCTAAGCCTAGGGATGCCCAAGCCTAAGCCTAAGGGTGCCCTAGCCTTAGGCTAGGGGAGCCCTAGCCTTAGCCTAAGCCTAGGGGTGCCCTAGCCTAAGACTAGGCGTGCCTTATCCTAAGCCTAGGGGTGCCCTATCCTAAGCCTAGGGGAGCCCTAGCCTTAGGCTAGGGGAGCCCTAGCCTTAGCCTAAGCCTAGGGGTGCCCTAGCCTAAGCCTAGGGGTGCCCTAACCTAAGCCTAGGGTTGCCCTAGCCTAAGCCTAGGGCTGCCCTAGCCTAAGCCTAGGGGTGCCCTAGCCTAAGGCTAGTTGATCCATAGCCTTAGCCTAATCTAGAGGTGCCCTAGCCTAAGCTAGGGGTACCCTAGCCTAAGCCTAGGGGTGCCCTAGCCTAAGCCTAGGGGTGCCCTAGCATTATGCTAGGGGAGCCCTAGCCTTATGCTAAGCCTAGTCGTGCGCTAGCCTAAGCCTAGGGGTGCCCTTGCCTAAGCCTAGGGGTGCCCTGTCCTAAGTCTAGGGGTGCCCTACCCTAAGCCTAGGGGTGCCCTAGCCTTAGGCTAGGGGAGCCCTAGCCTTAGCCTAAGCCTAGGGGTGCCCTACCCTTAGGCTAGGTGAGCCCTAGCCTTAGCTTAAGCCTAGGGGTGCCCTAGCCTAAGCCTAGGGGTGCCGTAGCCTAAGCCTAGGGGTGCCCTAGCCTAAGCCTAGGGGTGCCCAAGCCTAAGCCTAAGGGTGTCCTAGCCTTAGGCTAGGGGAGCCCTAGCCTTAGCCTAAGCCTAGGGGTGCCCAAGCCTAAGCCTAAGAGTGCCCTTGCCTAACCCTAGGGGTGCCCTAGCCTTAGCCAAAGCCTAGGGGTGCCCTAGCCTAAGCCTAGGGTTGCCTTAGCCTTAGGCGAGGGGAGTCCTAGCCTTAGCCTAAGCCGACGGGTTCCCTAGCGTAAGCCTAGGAGTGCCCTATCCTAAGCCTAGGGGTGCCCTAGCCTAAGTCTAGGGGTGCCCTAGCCTAAGCGTAGGGGTGCCCTAGCTTAAGCCTAGGGGTGCCCTAGCCTAAGCCTAGGGGTGCCATAGCCTAAGCCTAGGGGAGCCCTAGACTTAACCTAAGCCTAGGGGTGCCCTTGCCTAATACTTGTGGTGCCCTAGCCTAAGCCTAGGTGTACCCTAGCCTAAGCCTAGGGGTGCCCTAGCCTTAGTCTAGGCGAGCCCTAGCTTTAGCCTAAGCCTAGCATGCCCTAGCCTAAGCATAGGGGTGCCCTAGCCTAAGCCTAGGGGTGCCCTAGCCTTAGGCTAGGGAAGCCCTTGCCTTAGCCTAAACCTAGGGGTGCCCTATCCTAAGCCTAGGGGTGCCCTATCCTAAGCCTAGGGGTGCCCTAGCCTAAGGTTAGTGGTGCCCTAACCTTAGGCTAGGAGATCCTTAGCCTTAGGCTAAATCAAGGGGTGCTCTAGCCTAATCCTAGGGGTGCCCTAGCCTAAGCTTAGGTGTGCCCTAGCCTAAGCCTAGGGGTGACCTAGCCTAAGATTAGGGGTGCCCTAGCCTAAGCCAAGGGGTGCCTTAGCCTTAGGCTAGGGGAGCCCTAGCCTTAGCTTAAGCTTAGGGGTGCCCTAACCTAAGCAGAGGGGTGCCCAAGCCTAAGCCTAGGGGTGCCCTAGCCTTAGGCTAGGGGAGCCCTAGACTTAGCCTAAGCCTAGGGGTACCCTAGCATAAGCCTATGGGTACACTATCCTAAGCCTAGGGGTGTCCTAGCCTTAGGCTAGGGGAGCCCTAAGCTTAACCTAAGCCTAGGGGTGCCCTAGCCTAAGCCAAGGGGTGCCTTAGCCTTAGGCTAGGGGAGCCCTAGCCTTAGCTTAAGCTTAGGGGTGCCCTAACCTAAGCAGAGGGGTGCCCAAGCCTAAGCCTAGGGGTGCCCTAGCCTTAGGCTAGGGGAGCGCTAGCGTAAAACTAAGCCTAGTGGTGCCCTAGCCTAAGTCTAGGGGTGCCCTACCCTAAGCCTAGGGGTGCCCTAGCCTTAGGCTAGGGGAGCCCTAGCCTTAGCCTAAGCCTAGGGTTGCCCTAGCCTTAGGCTAGGGGAGCCCTAGCCTTCGCTTAAGCCTAGGGGTGCCCTAGGCTAAGCCTAGGGGTGCCCTAGCCTTAGGCTAGGGGAGCCCTAGCCTTAGCTTAAGCCTAGTGGTGCCCTAGCCTAAGTCTAGGTGTGCCCAAGCCTAAGCCTAAGGGTGTCCTAGCCTTAGGCTAGGGGAGCCCTACCCTAAGCCTAAGACTAGTGTTGCCCTAGAAAAGCCTAGGGTGCCCTAGCCTAAGCCTAGGGGTGCCCTAGCCTTAGGCTAGGGGAGCCCTAGCCTTAGCCAAAGCCTAGGGGTGCCCAAGCCTAAGCCTAGGAGTGCCCTAGCCTAACCCTAAGGTGCTCTAGCCTTAGGCTAGGGAAGCCCTTGCCTTAGCCTAAACCTAGGGGTGCCCTATCCTAAGCCTAGGGGTGCCCTAGCCTAAGCCTAGGGGTGCCCTAGCCTAAGTTTAGTGGTGCCATAACCTTAGGCTAGGGGATCCCTAGCCTTAGGCTAAATCTAGGGGTGCCCTAGCCTAAGCTTAGGTGTGCCCTAGCCTAAGCCTAGGGGTGCCCTAGCCTAAGATTAGGGGTGCCCTAGCCTTAGGCTAGGGGAGCCCTAGCCTTAGCCTAAGCCTTGGGGTACCCTAGCCTAAGCCTTGGGTTGCCCTAGCCTTAGGCTAAGGGAGCCCTAGCCTTAGCCAAAGCCTAGGGGTGCCCAAGCCTAAGCCTAGGAGTGCGCTAGCCTAACCCTAAGGTGCCCTAGCCTTAGGCTAGGGAAGCCCTTGCCTTAGCCTAAACCTAGGGGTGCCCTATCCTAAGCCTAGGGGTGCCCTATCCTAAGCCTAGGGGTGCCCTAGCCTAAGGTTAGTGGTGCCCTAACCTTAGGCTAGGGGATACATAGCCTTAGGCTAAATCTAGGGGTGCCCTAGCCTAATCCTAGAGGTGCCCTAGCCTAAGCTTAGGTGTGCCCTAGCCTAAGCCTAGGGGTGCCCAAGCCTAAGATTAGGGGTGCCCTAGCCTTAGGCTAGGGGAGCCCTAGCCTTAGCCTAAGCCTAGGGGTGCCCTAGCCTAAGCCTAGGGGTGCCCTAGCCTTAGGCTAGGGGAGCCCTAGCCTTAGCCTAAGCTAGGGGTTCCCTAGCCTAAGCCTAGGGGTGCCCTATCCTAAGCCTAGGGGTGCCCTAGCCTAAGCCTAGTGGTTCCCTAGCCTAAGACTAGTGGTGCCCTAGACTTAGGCTAGGGGAGCCCTAGACTTAGACTAAGCCTAGTGATGCCCTAGCCTAAGTCTAGTGGTGGCGTAACCTTAGGCTAGGGGATCCCTAGCCTTAGGCTAATTCTAGGGGTGCCCTAGCCTAATCCTAGGGGTTCCCTAGCCTAAGCCTAAGTGTACCCTAGCCTAAGCCTAGGGGTGCCTTAGCCGAAGCCTAGGGGTGCCCTAGCCTTAGGCTAGGGAATCCCTATCCTTAGCCTAAGCTTAGGGGTGCCCAAGCCTAAGCCTAGGGGTGCCCTGGCACTAGCCTAAGCCTAGGGGTGCCTTAGCCTAAGCCTAGGGATGCCCAAGCCTAAGGCTAAGGGTGCCCTATCCTAAGCCTAGGGGTGCCCTAGCCTAAGGTTATTGGTGCCCTAACCTTAGGCTAGGGGAGCCCTAGCCTTAGCCTAAGCCTAGGGGTGCCCTAGCCTAAGACTAGGGGTGCCATAGCCTAAGCCAAGGGGTGCCCTAGCCTTAGGCTAGGGGAATCCTAGCCTTAGCCTAAGCCTAGCGGTGCCCTAGCCTAAGCCAAGGGGTGCCCTAGCCTTAGGCTAGGGGAACCCTAGCCTTAGCCTAAGCCTAGGGGTGCCCTAGCCTAAGCCTAGGGGTGCCCTAGCCTAAGCCTAGGGGTGCCCTAGCATTATGCTAGGGGAGCCCTAGCCTTATGCTAAGCATAGTCGTGCCCTAGCCTAAGCCTAGGTGTGTCCTAGTCTAAGCCTAGGGGTGCCCTAGCCTAAGTCTAGGGGTGCCCTAGCCTTAGGGTAGGGGAGCCCTAGCATTAGCCTAAGCTTAGGGGTGCCCTGGCCTAAGAATAGGGGTGCCCTGGCCTAAGCCTAGTGGTGCCCTAGCCTAAGGTTAGTGATGCTCTAACCTTAGGCTAGGGGATCCCTAGCCTTAGGCTAAATCTAGGGGTGCCCTAGCTTAATCCTAGGGGTGCCCTAGCCTAAGCTTAGGTGTGCCCTAGCCTAAGCCTAGGGGTGCCCTAGCCTAAGATTAGTGGTGCCCTAGCCTTAGGCTAGGAGAGTCCTAGCCTTAGCCTAAGCCTAGGGGTGCCCTAGCCTTAGGCTAGGGGAGCCCTAGCCTTAGCCTAAGCTAGGTGTTCCCTAGCCTAAGCCTAGGGGTGCCCTATCCTAAGCCTATGGGTGCCCTAGCCTAAGCCAAGGGGTGCCCTAGCCTAAGCCTAGGGGTGCCCTAGCCTAAGCCTAGGGGTGCCCTAGCCTTAGGCTAGGTGAGCCCTAGCCTTACATTAAGCCTAGGGGTGCCCTAGCCTTAGGCTAGGGGAGCCCTAGCCTTAGCTTAAGCCTAGGGGTGCCCTATCCTAAGCCTAGGGGTGCCCTAGCCTTAGGCTAGGGGAGCCCTAGCCTTAGCTTAAGCCTAGGGGTGCCCTAGCCTAAGCCTATGGGTGCCCTAGCCTAAGCCTAGGGGTGCCCAAGCCTAAGCCTAAGGGTGTCCTAGCCATAGGCTAGGGGAGCCCTACCCTAAGCCTAAGACTAGTGTTGCCCTAGCCTAAGCCTAGGTTGCCCTAGCCTAAGCCTAGGGGTGCCCTAGCCTTAGGCTAGGGGAGCCCTAGCCTTAGCCTAAGCCTGGGGGTGCCCTAGCCTAAGCCTAGGGGTGCCCTAGCCTTAGGCTAGGGGAGCCCTAGCCTTAGCCTAAGCTAGGGGTTCCCTAGCCTAAGCCTAGGGGTGCCCTATCCTAAGCCTAGGGGTGCCCTAGCCTAAGCCTAGGGGTGCCCTAGCCTAAGCCTAGTGGTGCCCTAGCCTAAGACTAGTGGTGCCCTAGACTTAGGCTAGGGGAGCCCTAGACTTAGCCTAAGCCTAGTGATGCCCTAGCCTAAGCCTAGTGGTGGCCTAACCTTAGGCTAGGGGATCCCTAGCCTTAGGCTAATTCTAGGGGTTCCCTAGCCTAATCCTAGGGGTTCCCTAGCCTAAGCCTAGGTGTACCCTAGCCTAAGCCTAGGGGTGCCTTAGCCGAAGCCTAGGGGTGCCCTAGCCTTAGGCTAGGGATTCCCTATCCTTAGCCTAAGCCTAGGGGTGCCCTAGCCTAAGCCTAGGGGTGCCCTGGCACTAGCCTAAGCCTAGGGGTGCCTTAGCCTAAGCCTAGGGATGCCCAAGCCTAAGGCTAAGGGTGCCCTATCCTAAGCCTAGGGGTGCCCTAGCCTAAGGTTATTGGTGCCCTAACCTTAGGCTAGGGGAGCCCTAGATTTAGCCTAAGCCTAGGGGTGCCCTAACCTAAGCCTAGGGGTGCCCTAGCCAAAGCCTAGAGGTGCCCTAGCCTATACCTAGAGTTGCCCTAGCCTAAGACAAGGGGTGCCCTAGCCTTAGGCTAGGGGAACCCTAGCCTTAGCCTAAGCCTAGCGGTGCCCTAGCCTAAGCCAAGGGGTGCCCTAGCCTTAGGCTAGGGGATCCCTAGCCTTAGCCTAAGCCTAGGGGTGCCCTAGCCTAAGCCTAGGGGTGCCCTAGCCTAAGCCTAGGGGTGCCCTAGCATTATGCTAGGGGAGCCCTAGCCTTATGCTAAGCATAGTCGTGCCCTAGCTTAAGCCTAGGGGTGTCCTAGTCTAAGCCTAGGGGTGCCCTAGCCTAAGTCTAGGGGTGCCCTAGCCTTAGGGTAGGGGAGCCCTAGCCTTAGCCTAAGCCTAGTGGTGCCCTGGCCTAAGAATAGGGGTGCCCTGGCCTAAGCCTAGGGGTGCCCTAGCCTAAGGTTAGTGATGCTCTAACCTTAGGCTAGGGGATCCCTAGCCTTAGGCTAAATCTAGGGGTGCCCTAGCTTAATCCTAGGGGTGCCCTAGCCTAAGCTTAGGTGTGCCCTAGCCTAGGGGTGCCCTAGCCTAAGATTAGTGGTGCCCTAGCCTTAGGCTAGGAGAGTCCTAGCCTTAGCCTAAGCCTAGGGGTGCCCTAGCCTTAGGCTAGGGGAGCCCTAGCCTTAGCCTAAGCCAGGTGTTCCCTAGCCTAAGCCTAGGGGTGCCCTATCCTAAGCCTATGGGTGCCCTAGCCTAAGCCAAGGGGTGCCCTAGCCTAAGCCTAGGGGTGCCCTAGCCTAAGCCTAGTGGTGCCCTAGACTTAGGCTAGGGGATCCCTAGACTTAGCCTAAGCCTAGGTGTGCCCTAGCCTAAGCCTAGTGGTGCCCTAACCTTAGGCTAGGGCATCACTAGCCTTAGGCTAATTCGAGGGGTGCCCTAGCATAATCCTAGGGGTGCCCTATCCTAAGCCTTTTGGTGCCCTAGACTTAGGCTGTGGGAGCCCTAGCCTTAGCCTAAAGCTAGGGAAGCCCTAGCCTAAGCCTAGGGGTGTCCTAGCATAAGCCTTGGGGTGCCCTAGCCTAAGCCTAGGGGTACCTTAGCCTTAGGCTAGGGGAGCCCTAGTCTTAGCATAAGTCTAGGGGTGCCCTAGCCTAAGCCTAGGGGTGCCCTAGCCTAAGCCTAGGGGTGCCTTAGCCTTATGCTAGGGGAGCCCTAGCCTTAGCTTAAGCTTAGGGGTGCCCTAACTTAAGCAGAGGGGTGCCCAAGCCTAAGCCTAGGGGTGCCCTAGCCTTAGGCTAGGGGAGCCCTAGACTTAGCCTAAGCCTAGGGGTGCCCTAACCTAAGCCTAGGGGTACCATAACGTAAGCCTAGGGGTGCCCAAACCTAAGCCTAAGGGTGCCCTAGCCTTAGGCTAGGGGAGCGCTAGCGTAAAACTAAGCCTAGTGGTGCCCTAGCCTAAGTCTAGGGGTGCCCTACCCTAAGCCTAGGGGTGCCCTAGCCTTAGGCTAGGGGAGCCCTAGCCTTAGCCTAAGCCTAGGGGTGCCCTACCCTTAGGCTAGGGGAGCCCTAGCCTTAGCTTAAGCCTAGGGGTGCCCTAGCCTAAGCCTAGGGGTGCCGTAGCCTAAGCCTAGGGGTGCCCAAGCCTAAGCTTAAGGGTGTCCTAGCCTTAGGCTAGGGGAGCCCTAGCCTTAGCCTAAGCCTAAGGGTGCCCAAGCCTAAGTCTAAGAGTGCCCTTGCCTAACCCTAGGGGTGCCCTAGCCTTAGCCAAAGCCTAGGGGTGCCCTAGCCTAAGCCTAGGGTTGCCTTAGCCTTAGGCGAGGGGGTCCTAGCCTTAGCCTAAGCCGACAGGTGCCCTAGCCTAAGCCTAGGAGTGCCCTATCCTAAGCCTAGGGGTGCCCTAGCCTAAGTCTAGGGGTGCCCTAGCCTAAGCGTAGGGGTGCCCTAGCTTAAGCCTAGGGGTGCCCTAGCCTAAGCCTAGGGGTGCCATAGCCTAAGCCTAGGGGAGCCCTAGACTTAACCTAAGCCTAGGGGTGCCCTAGCCTAATACTTGTGGTGCCCTAGCCTAAGCCTAGGTGTACCCTAGCCTAAGCCTAGGGGTGCCCTAGCCTTAGTCTAGGCGAGCCCTAGCTTTAGCCTAAGCCTAGGGGTGCCCTAGCCTAAGCATAGGGGTGCCCTAGCCTAAGCCTAAGGGTGCCCTAGCCTTAGGCTAGGGAAGCCCTTGCCTTAGCCTAAACCTAGGGGAGCCCTATCCTAAGCCTAGTGGTGCCCTATCCTAAGCCTAGGGGTGCCCTAGCCTAAGGTTAGTGGTGCCCTAACCTTAGGCTAGGGGATCCCTAGCCTTAGGCTAAATCTAGGGGTGCCCTAGCCTAATCTTAGGGGTGCCCTAGCCTAAGCTTAGGTGTGCCCTAGCCTTAGCCTAGGGGTGCCCTAGCCTAAGATTAGGGTTGCCCTAGTCTTAGGCTAGGGGAGCCCTACCCTTAGCCTAAGCCTAGGGGTGCCCTAGCCTAAGCCTAGGGGTGCCTTAGCCTTAGGCTAGGGGAGCCCTAGCCTTAGATTAAGCTTAGGGGTGCCCTAACCTAAGCAGAGGGGTGCCCAAGCCTAAGCCTAGGGGTGCCCTAGCCTTAGGCTAGGGGAGCCCTAGACTTAGCCTAAGCCTAGGGGTGCCCTAGCCTAAGCCTAGGGGTACCATAACGTAAGCCTAGGGGTGCCCAAGCCTAAGCCTAAGGGTGCCCTAGCCTTAGGCTAGGGGAGCGCTAGCGTAAAACTAAGCCGAGTGGTGCCCTAGCCTAAGTCTAGGGGTGCCCTACCCTAAGCCTAGGGGTGCCCTAGCCTTAGGCTAGGGGAGCCCTAGCCTTAGCTTAAGCCTAGGGGTGCCCTAGCCTAAGCCTAGGGGTGCCCTAGCCTTAGGCTAGGGGAGCCCTAGCCTTAGCTTAAGCCTAGGGGTGCCCTAGCCTAAGCCTAGGGGTGCACTAGCCTAAGCCTAGGGGTGCCCAAGCCTAAGCCTAAGGGTGTCCTAGCCGTAGGCTAGGGGAGCCCTACCCTAAGCCTAAGACTAGTGTTGCCCTAGCCTAAGACTAGGGTGCCCTAGCCTAAGCCTAGGGGTGCCCTAGCCTTAGGCTAGGGGAGCCCTAGCCTTAGCCAAAGCCTAGGGGTGCCCAAGCCTAAGCCTAGGAGTGCCCTAGCCTAACCCTAAGGTGCCCTAGCCTTAGGCTAGGGAAGCCCTTGCCTTAGCCTCAACCTAGGGGTGCCCTATCCTAAGCCTAGGGGTGCCCTATCCTAAGCCTAGGGGTGCCCCAACCTAAGGTTAGTGGTGCCATAACCTTAGGCTAGGGGATCCCTAGCCGTAGGCTAAATCTAGGGGTGCCCTAGCCTAATCCTAGGGGTGCCCTAGCCTAAGCTTAGGTGTGCCCTAGCCTAAGTCTAGGGGTGCCCTAGCCTAAGATTAGGGGTGCCCTAGCCTTAGGCTAGGGGAGCCCTAGCCTTAGCCTAAGCCTTGGGGTGCCCTAGCCTAAGCCTAGGGGTGCCCTAGCCTTAGGCTAAGGGAGCCCTAGCCTTAGCCAAAGCCTAGGGGTGCCCTAGCCTAAGCCTAGGGGTGCCCAAGCCTAAGCCTAGGGGTGCCCTAGCCTTAGGCTAGGGGAGCCCTAGCCTTAGCCTAAGCTAGGGGTTCCCTAGCGTAAGCCTAGGGGTGCCCTATCCTAAGCCTAGGGGTGCCCTAGCCTAAGCCAAGGGGTGCCCTAGCCTAAGCCTAGTGGTGCCCTAGCCTAAGACTAGTGGTGCCCTAGACTTAGGCTAGGGGAGCCCTAGACTTAGCCTAAGCCTAGTGATGTCCTAGCCTAAGCCTAGTGGTGGCCTAACCTTAGGCTAGGGGATCCCTAGCCTTAGGCTAATTCTAGGGGTGCCCTAGCCTAATCCTAGGGGTTCCCTAGCCTAAGCCTAGGTGTACCCTAGCCTAAGCCTAGGGGTGCCCTAGTCGAAGCCTAGGGGTGCCCTAGCCTTAGGCTAGGGAATCCCTATCCTTAGCCTAAGCCTAGGGGTGCCCTAGCCTAAGCCTAGGGGTGCCATGGCACTAGCCTAAGCCTAGGGGTGCCTTAGCCTAAGCCTAGGGATGCCCAAGCCTAAGGCTAAGGGTGCCCTATCCTAAGCCTAGGGGTGCCCTAGCCTAAGGTTATTGGTGCCCTAACCTTAGGCTAGGGGATCCCTAGCCTTAGGCTAAATCTAGGGTGCCCTAGCCTAATCCTAGGGGTGCCCTAGCCTAAGCTTAGGTGTGCCCTAGCCTAAGCCTAGGGGTGCCCAAGCCTAAGATTAGGGGAGCCCTAGCCTTAGCCTAAGCTAGGGGTTCCCTAGCCTAAGCCTAGGGGTGCCCTAGCCTAAGCCTAGGGGTGCCCTAGCCTAAGCCTAGGGGTGCCCTAGCCTAAGCCTAGGGGTTCCCTAGCCTAAGCCTAGGGGTGCCCTATCCTAAGCCCAGGGGTGCCCTAGCCTAAGCCTAGGGGTGCCCTAGCCTAAGCCTACGGGTGCCCTAGCCTAAGCCTAGTGGTGCCCTAGACTTAGGCTTGGGGAGCCCTAGACTTAGCCTAAGCCTAGGGGTGCCCTAGCCTAAGCCTAGTGGTGCCCTAACCTTAGGCTAGGGGATCCCTAGCCTTCGGCTAATTCGAGGGGTGCCCTAGCCTAATCCTAGGGGTGCCCTAGCCTAAGCCTATGTGTACCCTAGCCTAAGCCTAGGTGTGCCCTAGCCGAAGCCTAGGGGTGCCCTAGCCTTAGGCTAGGGAATCCCTATCCTTAGCCTAAGCCTAGGGATGCCCAAGCCTAAGCCTAGGGGTGCCCTGGCACTACCCTAAGCCTAGGGGTGCCTAGCCTAAGCCTAGGGGTGCCCTAGCCTAAGCCTAGGGGTGCCATAGCCTAAGCCTAGGGGTGCCCAAGCCTAAGCCTAAGGGTGCCCTAGTCTAAGCCTAGGGTTGCCCTAGCCTAAGCTTAGGGGTTCCCGAGCCTTAGGCTAGGGGACCCCTAGCCTTAGCCTAAGCCTAGTGGTGCCCTAGCCTAAACCTAGGGGTGACCTAGCCTAAGCTTAGGGGTGCCCTAGCCTAAGCCTAGGGGTACCTTAGCCTTAGGCTAGGGGAGCCCTAGTCTTAGCCTAAGTCTAGGGGTGCCCTAGCCTAAGCCTAGGGGTGCCCTAGCCTAAGCCTAGGGGTGCCTTAGCCTTATGCTAGGGGAGCCCTAGCCTTACCTTAAGCTTAGGGGTGCCCTAACCTAAGCAGAGGGGTGCCCAAGCCTAAGCCTTCGGGTGCCCTAGCCTTAGGCTAGGGGAGCCCTAGACGTAGCCTACACCTAGGGGTGCCCTAGCCTAAGCCTAGGGGTACCATAACGTAAGCCTAGGGGTGCCCAAGCCTAAGCCTAAGGGTGCCCTAGCCTTAGGCTAGGGGAGCGCTAGCGTAAAACTAAGCCTAGTGGTGCCCTAGCCTAAGACTAGTGGTGCCCTAGACTTAGGCTAGGGGAGCCCTAGACTTAGCCTAAGCCTAGTGATGCCCTAGCCTAAGCCTAGTGGTGGCCTAACCTTAGGCTAAGGGATCCCTAGCCTTAGGCTAATTCTAGGGGTGCCCTAGCCTAATCCTAGGGGTTCCCTAGCCTAAGCCTAGGTGTACCCTAGCCGAAGCCTAGGGGTGCCCTAGCCTTAGGCTAGGGAATCCCTATCCTTAGCCTAAGCCTAGGGGTGCCCTAGCCTAAGCCTAGGGGTGCCCTGGCACTAGCCTAGGGGTGCCCTAGCCTTAGGCTAGGGAATCCCTATCCTTAGCCTAAGCCTAGGGATGCCCAAGCCTAAGGCTAAGGGTGCCCTATCCTAAGCCTAGGGGTGCCCTAGCCTAAGGATATTGGTGCCCTAACCTTAGGCTAGGGGAGCCCTAGCCTTAGCCTAAGCCTAGGGGTGCCCTAGCCTAAGCCTAGGGGTGCACTAGCCTAAGAATAGGGGTGCCCTAGCATTATGCTAGGGCAGCCCTAGCCTTATGCTAAGCATAGTCGTGCCCTAGCCTAAGCCTAGGGGTGTCCTAGTCTAAGCCTAGGGGTGCCCTAGCCTAAGTCTAGGGGTGCCCTAGCCTTAGGGTAGGGGAGCCCTAGCCTTAGCCTAAGCCTAGGGGTGCCCTGGCCTAAGAATAGGGGTGCCCTGACCTAAGCCTAGGGGTGCCCTAGCCTAAGGTTAGTGATGCCCTAACCTTAGGCTAGGGTATCCCTAGCCTTAGGCTAAATCTAGGGGTGCCCTAGCTTAATCATAGGGGTGCCCTAGCCTAAGCTTAGGTGTGCCCTAGCCTAAGCCTAGGGGTGCCCTAGCCTAAGATTAGTGGTGCCCTAGCCTTAGGCTAGGAGAGTCCTAGCCTTACCCTAAGTCTAGGGGTGCCCTAGCATTAGGCTAGGGGAGCCCTAGCCTTAGCCTAAGCTAGGTGTTCCCTAGCCTAAGCCTAGGGGTGCCCTATCCTAAGCCTATGGGTGCCCTAGCCTAAGCCAAGGGGTGCCCTAGCCTAAGCCTAGGGGTGCCCTAGCCTAAGCCTAGTGGTGCCCTAGACTTAGGCTAGGGGAGCCCTAGACTTAGCCTAAGCCTAGTTGTGCCCTAGCCTAAGCCTAGTGGTGCCCTAACCTTAGGCTAGGGCATCCCTAGCCTTAGGCTAATTCGAGGGGTGCCCTAGCCTAATCCTAGGGGTGCCCTAGCCTAAGCCTAGGTGTACCTTAGCCTAAGCCTAGGGGTGCCCTAGCCGAAGCCGAGGGTTGCCCTAGCCTTAGGTTGGGAATCCCTATCCTTAGCCTAAGCAAATGGGTGCCCTAGCCTAAGCCTAGGGTTGCCCTGGCACTAGCCTAAGCCTAGGGGTGCCATAGCCTAAGCATAGGGGTGCCCAAGTCTAAGCCTAAGGATGCCCTAGCCTTAGGCTAGGGAAGCCCTAGCCTTAGCCTAAGCCTAGGGATGCCCTAGCCTAAGCCTAGGTGTGCCCTAACCTAAGCCTAGGGGTGCCGTAGCCTAAGCCTAGGCGTTCCCTAGCCTTAGGGTAGGGAAACCCTAGCCTTAGCCTAAGCCTAGGGGTGCCCTAGCCTAAGCCTAGGGGTGCCCTATCCTAAGCCTAGGGGTGCCCTAGCCTAAGTTTAGTGGTGCCCTAACCTTAGGCTAGGGGAGCCCTAGCCTTATCCTAAGCCTAGGGGTGCCCTAGCCTAAGCCTAGGGGTGCCCTAGCCTTAGGCTAGTTGAGACATAGCCTTAGCCTAAGCTAGGGGTGCCCAAGCCTAAGCCTAGTGGTGCCCTAGCCTAAGCCAAGGGGTGCACTAGCCTAAGCCTAGGGGTGCCCTAGCCTAAGCCTAGGGGTGCCCTGGCACTAGCCTAAGCCTAGGGGTGCCATAGCCTAAGCATAGGGGTGCCCAAGCCTAAGCCTAAAGGTGCCCTAGGCGTAGGCTAGGGGAGCCCTAGCCTTAGCCTAAGCTTAGGGGTGCCCTAGCCTAAGCCTAGGTGTGCCCTAACCTAAGCCTAGGGGTTCCCTAGCCTAAGCCTAGGCGTTCCCAAGCCTTAGGCTAGGGAAACCCTAGCCTTAGCCTAAGCCTAGGGGTGCCCTAGCCTAAGCCTAGGGGTGTCCTAGCCTAAGCCTACGGGTGCC
This sequence comes from Tenrec ecaudatus, assembly GCF_050624435.1. Lineage (NCBI taxonomy): Eukaryota > Metazoa > Chordata > Mammalia > Afrosoricida > Tenrecidae > Tenrec > Tenrec ecaudatus. The sequence goes on along the minus strand of NW_027457640.1, from coordinate 2,150,435 downwards.
CTAGCCTTAGGCTAGGGGAGCCCTATTCTTAGCCTAAGCCTAGGGGTGCCCTAGCCTAAGCCTAGGGGTGCCCTAGCCTTAGGCTAGTTGAGACATAGACTTAGCCTAAGCTAGGGGTGCCCAAGCCTAAGCCTAATGGTGCCCTAGCCTAAGCCAAGGGGTGCCCTAGCCTAAGCCTAGGGGTGCCCTAGCCTAAAACTAGGGGTGCCCTAGCATTATGCTAGGGGAGCCCTAGCCTTATGCTAAGCCTATTTGTGCCCTAGCCTAAGCCTAGGGGTGCCTTATCCTAAGCCTAGGGGTACCCTAGCCTAAGCCTAGGGGTGCCCTAGCCTAAGTCTAGGGGTGCCCTAGCCTTAGCCTAAGCCTAGGGGTGTCCTGGTGTAAGCCTAGGGGTGCCCTAGCCTAAGTCTAGGGGTGCCCTAGCCTTAGGGTAGGGGAGCCCTAGCCTTAGCCTACGCCTAGGGGTGCCCTGGCCTAAGAATAGGGGTGCCCTGGCCTAAGCCTAGGAGTGCCCTAGCCTAAGGTTAGTGGTGCCCTAACCTTAGGCTAGGGGATCCCTAGCTTTAGGCTAAATCTAGGGGTTCCCTAGCCTAATCCTAGGGGTGCCCTAGCCTAAGCTTAGGTGTGCCCTAGCCTAAGCCTAGGGGTGCCCTAGCCTAAGATTAGGGGAGCCCTAGCCTTAGCCTAAGCTAGGGGTTCCCTAGCCTAAGCCTAGGGGTGCCCTAGCCTAAGCCTAGGGGTGCCCTAGCCTAAGCCTAGGGGTGCCCTAGCCTAAGCCTAGGGGTGCCCTAGCCTAAGCCTAGGGGTTCCCTAGCCTAAGCCTAGGGGTGCCCTATCCTAAGCCCAGGGGTGCCCTAGACTAAGCCTAGGGGTGCCCTAGCCTAAGCCTACGGGTGCCCTAGCCTAAGCCTAGTGGTGCCCTAGACTTAGGCTTGGGGAGCCCTAGACTTAGCCTAAGCCTAGGGGTGCCCTAGCCTAAGCCTAGTGGTGCCCTAAACTTAGGCTAGGGGATCCCTAGCCTTCGGCTAATTCGAGGGGTGCCCTAGCCTAATCCTAGGGGTGCCCTAGCCTAAGCCTATGTGTACCCTAGCCTAAGCCTAGGTGTGCCCTAGCCGAAGCCTAGGGGTGCCCTAGCCTTAGGCTAGGGAATCCCTATCCTTAGCCTAAGCCTAGGGGTGCCCAAGCCTAAGCCTAGGGGTGCCCTGGCACTACCCTAAGCCTAGGGGTGCCATAGCCTAAGCATAGGGGTGCCCAAGCCTAAGCCTAAGGGTGCCCTAGCCTTAGTCTAGGGGAGCCCTAGCCTTAGCCTAAGCCTAGGGGTGCCTAGCCTAAGCCTAGGGGTGCCCTAGCCTAAGCCTAGGGGTGCCATAGCCTAAGCCTAGGGGTGCCCAAGCCTAAGCCTAAGGGTGCCCTTGTCTAAGCCTAGGGGTGCCCTAGCCTAAGCTTAGGGGTTCCCGAGCCTTAGGCTAGGGGACCCCTAGCCTTAGCCTAAGCCTAGTGGTGCCCTAGCCTAAACCTAGGGGTAACCTAGCCTAAGCTTAGGGGTGCCCTAGCCTAAGCCTAGGGGTACCTTATCCTTAGGCTAGGGGAGCCCTAGTCTTAGCCTAAGTCTAGGGGTGCCCTAGCCTAAGCCTAGGGGTGCCCTAGCCTAAGCCTAGGGGTGCCTTAGCCTTATGCTAGGGGAGCCCTAGTCTTAGCCTAAGTCTAGGGGTGCCCTAACCTAAGCAGAGGGGTGCCCAAGCCTAAGCCTTCGGGTGCCCTAGCCTTAGGATAGGGGAGCCCTAGACTTAGCCTACGCCTAGGGGTGCCCTAGCCTAAGCCTAGGGGTACCATAACGTAAGCCTAGGGGTGCCCAAGCCTAAGCCTAAGGGTGCCCTAGCCTTAGGCTAGGGGAGCGCTAGCGTAAAACTAAGCCTAGTGGTGCACTAGCCTAAGTCTAGGGGTGCCCTACCCTAAGCCTAGGGGTGCCCTAGCCTTAGGCTAGGGGAGCCCTAGCCTTAGCCTAAGCCTAGGGGTGCCCTAGCCTTAGGCTAGGGGAGCCCTAGCCTTAGCTTAAGCCTAGGGGTGCCCTAGACTAAGCCTAGGGGTGCCGTAGCCTAAGCCTAGGGGTGCCCTAGCCTAAGCCTAGGGGTGCCCAAGCCTAAGCCTAAGGGTGTCCTAGCCTTAGGCTAGGGGAGCCCTTGCCTTAGCCTAAGCCTAGGGGTGCCCAAGCCTAAGCCTAAGAGTGCCCTTGCCTAACCCTAGGGGTGCCCTAGCCTTAGCCAAAGCCTAGGGGTGCCCTAGCCTAAGCCTAGGGTTGCCTTAGCCTTAGGCGAGGGGAGTCCTAGCCTTAGCCTAAGCCGACGGGTGCCCTAGCCTAAGCCTAGGAGTGCCCTATCCTAAGCCTAGGGGTGCCCTAGCCTAAGTCTAGGGGTGCCCTAGCCTAAGCGTAGGGGTGCCCTAGCTTAAGCCTAGGTTTGCCCTAGCCTAAGCCTAGGGGTGCCATAGCCTAAGCCTAGGGGAGCCCTAGACTTAACCTAAGCCTAGGGGTGCCCTAGCCTAATACTTGTGGTGCCCTAGCCTAAGCCTAGGTGTACCCTAGCCTAAGCCTAGGGGTGCCCTAGCCTAAGCCTAGGGGTGCCCAAGCCTAAGCCTAAGGGTGTCCTAGCCTTAGGCTAGGGGAGCCCTACCCTAAGCCTAAGACTAGTGTTGCCCTAGCCTAAGCCTAGGGTGCCCTAGCCTAAGCCTAGGGGTGCCCTAGCCTTAGGCTAGGGAATCCCTATCCTTAGCCTAAGCCTAGGGGTGCCCTAGCCTAAGCCTAGGGGTGCCATGGCACTAGCCTAAGCCTAGGGGTGCCTTAGCCTAAGCCTAGGGATGCCCAAGCCTAAGGCTAAGGGTGCCCTATCCTAAGCCTAGGGGTGCCCTAGCCTAAGGTTATTGGTGCCCTAACCTTAGGCTAGGGGATCCCTAGCCTTAGGCTAAATCTAGGGTGCCCTAGCCTAATCCTAGGGGTGCCCTAGCCTAAGCTTAGGTGTGCCCTAGCCTAAGCCTAGGGGTGCCCAAGCCTAAGATTAGGGGAGCCCTAGCCTTAGCCTAAGCTAGGGGTTCCCTAGCCTAAGCCTAGGGGTGCCCTAGCCTAAGCCTAGGGGTGCCCTAGCCTAAGCCTAGGGGTGCCCTAGCCTAAGCCTAGGGGTTCCCTAGCCTAAGCCTAGGGGTGCCCTATCCTAAGCCCAGGGGTGCCCTAGCCTAAGCCTAGGGGTGCCCTAGCCTAAGCCTACGGGTGCCCTAGCCTAAGCCTAGTGGTGCCCTAGACTTAGGCTTGGGGAGCCCTAGACTTAGCCTAAGCCTAGGGGTGCCCTAGCCTAAGCCTAGTGGTGCCCTAACCTTAGGCTAGGGGATCCCTAGCCTTCGGCTAATTCGAGGGGTGCCCTAGCCTAATCCTAGGGGTGCCCTAGCCTAAGCCTATGTGTACCCTAGCCTAAGCCTAGGTGTGCCCTAGCCGAAGCCTAGGGGTGCCCTAGCCTTAGGCTAGGGAATCCCTATCCTTAGCCTAAGCCTAGGGATGCCCAAGCCTAAGCCTAGGGGTGCCCTGGCACTACCCTAAGCCTAGGGGTGCCTAGCCTAAGCCTAGGGGTGCCCTAGCCTAAGCCTAGGGGTGCCATAGCCTAAGCCTAGGGGTGCCCAAGCCTAAGCCTAAGGGTGCCCTAGTCTAAGCCTAGGGTTGCCCTAGCCTAAGCTTAGGGGTTCCCGAGCCTTAGGCTAGGGGACCCCTAGCCTTAGCCTAAGCCTAGTGGTGCCCTAGCCTAAACCTAGGGGTGACCTAGCCTAAGCTTAGGGGTGCCCTAGCCTAAGCCTAGGGGTACCTTAGCCTTAGGCTAGGGGAGCCCTAGTCTTAGCCTAAGTCTAGGGGTGCCCTAGCCTAAGCCTAGGGGTGCCCTAGCCTAAGCCTAGGGGTGCCTTAGCCTTATGCTAGGGGAGCCCTAGCCTTACCTTAAGCTTAGGGGTGCCCTAACCTAAGCAGAGGGGTGCCCAAGCCTAAGCCTTCGGGTGCCCTAGCCTTAGGCTAGGGGAGCCCTAGACGTAGCCTACACCTAGGGGTGCCCTAGCCTAAGCCTAGGGGTACCATAACGTAAGCCTAGGGGTGCCCAAGCCTAAGCCTAAGGGTGCCCTAGCCTTAGGCTAGGGGAGCGCTAGCGTAAAACTAAGCCTAGTGGTGCCCTAGCCTAAGACTAGTGGTGCCCTAGACTTAGGCTAGGGGAGCCCTAGACTTAGCCTAAGCCTAGTGATGCCCTAGCCTAAGCCTAGTGGTGGCCTAACCTTAGGCTAAGGGATCCCTAGCCTTAGGCTAATTCTAGGGGTGCCCTAGCCTAATCCTAGGGGTTCCCTAGCCTAAGCCTAGGTGTACCCTAGCCGAAGCCTAGGGGTGCCCTAGCCTTAGGCTAGGGAATCCCTATCCTTAGCCTAAGCCTAGGGGTGCCCTAGCCTAAGCCTAGGGGTGCCCTGGCACTAGCCTAGGGGTGCCCTAGCCTTAGGCTAGGGAATCCCTATCCTTAGCCTAAGCCTAGGGATGCCCAAGCCTAAGGCTAAGGGTGCCCTATCCTAAGCCTAGGGGTGCCCTAGCCTAAGGATATTGGTGCCCTAACCTTAGGCTAGGGGAGCCCTAGCCTTAGCCTAAGCCTAGGGGTGCCCTAGCCTAAGCCTAGGGGTGCACTAGCCTAAGAATAGGGGTGCCCTAGCATTATGCTAGGGCAGCCCTAGCCTTATGCTAAGCATAGTCGTGCCCTAGCCTAAGCCTAGGGGTGTCCTAGTCTAAGCCTAGGGGTGCCCTAGCCTAAGTCTAGGGGTGCCCTAGCCTTAGGGTAGGGGAGCCCTAGCCTTAGCCTAAGCCTAGGGGTGCCCTGGCCTAAGAATAGGGGTGCCCTGACCTAAGCCTAGGGGTGCCCTAGCCTAAGGTTAGTGATGCCCTAACCTTAGGCTAGGGTATCCCTAGCCTTAGGCTAAATCTAGGGGTGCCCTAGCTTAATCATAGGGGTGCCCTAGCCTAAGCTTAGGTGTGCCCTAGCCTAAGCCTAGGGGTGCCCTAGCCTAAGATTAGTGGTGCCCTAGCCTTAGGCTAGGAGAGTCCTAGCCTTACCCTAAGCCTAGGGGTGCCCTAGCATTAGGCTAGGGGAGCCCTAGCCTTAGCCTAAGCTAGGTGTTCCCTAGCCTAAGCCTAGGGGTGCCCTATCCTAAGCCTATGGGTGCCCTAGCCTAAGCCAAGGGGTGCCCTAGCCTAAGCCTAGGGGTGCCCTAGCCTAAGCCTAGTGGTGCCCTAGACTTAGGCTAGGGGAGCCCTAGACTTAGCCTAAGCCTAGTTGTGCCCTAGCCTAAGCCTAGTGGTGCCCTAACCTTAGGCTAGGGCATCCCTAGCCTTAGGCTAATTCGAGGGGTGCCCTAGCCTAATCCTAGGGGTGCCCTAGCCTAAGCCTAGGTGTACCTTAGCCTAAGCCTAGGGGTGCCCTAGCCGAAGCCGAGGGTTGCCCTAGCCTTAGGTTGGGAATCCCTATCCTTAGCCTAAGCAAATGGGTGCCCTAGCCTAAGCCTAGGGTTGCCCTGGCACTAGCCTAAGCCTAGGGGTGCCATAGCCTAAGCATAGGGGTGCCCAAGTCTAAGCCTAAGGATGCCCTAGCCTTAGGCTAGGGAAGCCCTAGCCTTAGCCTAAGCCTAGGGATGCCCTAGCCTAAGCCTAGGTGTGCCCTAACCTAAGCCTAGGGGTGCCGTAGCCTAAGCCTAGGCGTTCCCTAGCCTTAGGGTAGGGAAACCCTAGCCTTAGCCTAAGCCTAGGGGTGCCCTAGCCTAAGCCTAGGGGTGCCCTATCCTAAGCCTAGGGGTGCCCTAGCCTAAGTTTAGTGGTGCCCTAACCTTAGGCTAGGGGAGCCCTAGCCTTATCCTAAGCCTAGGGGTGCCCTAGCCTAAGCCTAGGGGTGCCCTAGCCTTAGGCTAGTTGAGACATAGCCTTAGCCTAAGCTAGGGGTGCCCAAGCCTAAGCCTAGTGGTGCCCTAGCCTAAGCCAAGGGGTGCACTAGCCTAAGCCTAGGGGTGCCCTAGCCTAAGCCTAGGGGTGCCCTGGCACTAGCCTAAGCCTAGGGGTGCCATAGCCTAAGCATAGGGGTGCCCAAGCCTAAGCCTAAAGGTGCCCTAGGCGTAGGCTAGGGGAGCCCTAGCCTTAGCCTAAGCCTAGGGGTGCCCTAGCCTAAGCCTAGGTGTGCCCTAACCTAAGCCTAGGGGTTCCCTAGCCTAAGCCTAGGCGTTCCCAAGCCTTAGGCTAGGGAAACCCTAGCCTTAGCCTAAGCCTAGGGGTGCCCTAGCCTAAGCCTAGGGGTGTCCTAGCCTAAGCCTACGGGTGCCCTAGCCTTAGGCTAGGGGAGCCCTATTCTTAGCCTAAGCCTAGGGGTGCCCTAGCCTAAGCCTAGGGGTGCCCTAGCCTTAGGCTAGTTGAGACATAGACTTAGCCTAAGCTAGGGGTGCCCAAGCCTAAGCCTAATGGTGCCCTAGCCTAAGCCAAGGGGTGCCCTAGCCTAAGCCTAGGGGTGCCCTAGCCTAAAACTAGGGGTGCCCTAGCATTATGCTAGGGGAGCCCTAGCCTTATGCTAAGCCTATTTGTGCCCTAGCCTAAGCCTAGGGGTGCCTTATCCTAAGCCTAGGGGTACCCTAGCCTAAGCCTAGGGGTGCCCTAGCCTAAGTCTAGGGGTGCCCTAGCCTTAGCCTAAGCCTAGGGGTGTCCTAGTGTAAGCCTAGGGGTGCCCTAGCCTAAGTCTAGGGGTGCCCTAGCCTTAGGGTAGGGGAGCCCTAGCCTTAGCCTACGCCTAGGGGTGCCCTGGCCTAAGAATAGGGGTGCCCTGGCCTAAGCCTAGGAGTGCCCTAGCCTAAGGTTAGTGGTGCCCTAACCTTAGGCTAGGGGATCCCTAGCTTTAGGCTAAATCTAGGGGTTCCCTAGCCTAATCCTAGGGGTGCCCTAGCCTAAGCTTAGGTGTGCCCTAGCCTAAGCCTAGGGGTGCCCTAGCCTAAGATTAGGGGAGCCCTAGCCTTAGCCTAAGCTAGGGGTTCCCTAGCCTAAGCCTAGGGGTGCCCTAGCCTAAGCCTAGGGGTGCCCTAGCCTAAGCCTAGGGGTGCCCTAGCCTAAGCCTAGGGGTGCCCTAGCCTAAGCCTAGGGGTTCCCTAGCCTAAGCCTAGGGGTGCCCTATCCTAAGCCCAGGGGTGCCCTAGACTAAGCCTAGGGGTGCCCTAGCCTAAGCCTACGGGTGCCCTAGCCTAAGCCTAGTGGTGCCCTAGACTTAGGCTTGGGGAGCCCTAGACTTAGCCTAAGCCTAGGGGTGCCCTAGCCTAAGCCTAGTGGTGCCCTAAACTTAGGCTAGGGGATCCCTAGCCTTCGGCTAATTCGAGGGGTGCCCTAGCCTAATCCTAGGGGTGCCCTAGCCTAAGCCTATGTGTACCCTAGCCTAAGCCTAGGTGTGCCCTAGCCGAAGCCTAGGGGTGCCCTAGCCTTAGGCTAGGGAATCCCTATCCTTAGCCTAAGCCTAGGGGTGCCCAAGCCTAAGCCTAGGGGTGCCCTGGCACTACCCTAAGCCTAGGGGTGCCATAGCCTAAGCATAGGGGTGCCCAAGCCTAAGCCTAAGGGTGCCCTAGCCTTAGTCTAGGGGAGCCCTAGCCTTAGCCTAAGCCTAGGGGTGCCTAGCCTAAGCCTAGGGGTGCCCTAGCCTAAGCCTAGGGGTGCCATAGCCTAAGCCTAGGGGTGCCCAAGCCTAAGCCTAAGGGTGCCCTTGTCTAAGCCTAGGGGTGCCCTAGCCTAAGCTTAGGGGTTCCCGAGCCTTAGGCTAGGGGACCCCTAGCCTTAGCCTAAGCCTAGTGGTGCCCTAGCCTAAACCTAGGGGTAACCTAGCCTAAGCTTAGGGGTGCCCTAGCCTAAGCCTAGGGGTACCTTATCCTTAGGCTAGGGGAGCCCTAGTCTTAGCCTAAGTCTAGGGGTGCCCTAGCCTAAGCCTAGGGGTGCCCTAGCCTAAGCCTAGGGGTGCCTTAGCCTTATGCTAGGGGAGCCCTAGTCTTAGCCTAAGTCTAGGGGTGCCCTAACCTAAGCAGAGGGGTGCCCAAGCCTAAGCCTTCGGGTGCCCTAGCCTTAGGATAGGGGAGCCCTAGACTTAGCCTACGCCTAGGGGTGCCCTAGCCTAAGCCTAGGGGTACCATAACGTAAGCCTAGGGGTGCCCAAGCCTAAGCCTAAGGGTGCCCTAGCCTTAGGCTAGGGGAGCGCTAGCGTAAAACTAAGCCTAGTGGTGCACTAGCCTAAGTCTAGGGGTGCCCTACCCTAAGCCTAGGGGTGCCCTAGCCTTAGGCTAGGGGAGCCCTAGCCTTAGCCTAAGCCTAGGGGTGCCCTAGCCTTAGGCTAGGGGAGCCCTAGCCTTAGCTTAAGCCTAGGGGTGCCCTAGACTAAGCCTAGGGGTGCCGTAGCCTAAGCCTAGGGGTGCCCTAGCCTAAGCCTAGGGGTGCCCAAGCCTAAGCCTAAGGGTGTCCTAGCCTTAGGCTAGGGGAGCCCTTGCCTTAGCCTAAGCCTAGGGGTGCCCAAGCCTAAGCCTAAGAGTGCCCTTGCCTAACCCTAGGGGTGCCCTAGCCTTAGCCAAAGCCTAGGGGTGCCCTAGCCTAAGCCTAGGGTTGCCTTAGCCTTAGGCGAGGGGAGTCCTAGCCTTAGCCTAAGCCGACGGGTGCCCTAGCCTAAGCCTAGGAGTGCCCTATCCTAAGCCTAGGGGTGCCCTAGCCTAAGTCTAGGGGTGCCCTAGCCTAAGCGTAGGGGTGCCCTAGCTTAAGCCTAGGTTTGCCCTAGCCTAAGCCTAGGGGTGCCATAGCCTAAGCCTAGGGGAGCCCTAGACTTAACCTAAGCCTAGGGGTGCCCTAGCCTAATACTTGTGGTGCCCTAGCCTAAGCCTAGGTGTACCCTAGCCTAAGCCTAGGGGTGCCCTAGCCTAAGCCTAGGGGTGCCCAAGCCTAAGCCTAAGGGTGTCCTAGCCTTAGGCTAGGGGAGCCCTACCCTAAGCCTAAGACTAGTGTTGCCCTAGCCTAAGCCTAGGGTGCCCTAGCCTAAGCCTAGGGGTGCCCTAGCCTTAGGCTAGGGGAGCCCTAGCCTTAGCCAAAGCCTAGGGGTGCCCAAGCCTAAGCCTAGGAGTGCCCTAGCCTAACCCTAAGGTGCCCTAGCCTTAGGCTAGGGAAGCCCTTGCCTTAGCTTAAACCTAGGGGTGCCCTATCCTAAGCATAGGGGTGCCCTATCCTAAGCCTAGGGGTGCCCTGGCACTAGCCTAAGCCTAGGGGTGCCATAGCCTAAGCATAGGGGTGCCCAAGCCTAAGCCTAAAGGTGCCCTAGGCGTAGGCTAGGGGAGCCCTAGCCTTAGCCTAAGCCTAGGGGTGCCCTAGGATAAGCCTAGGTGTGCCCTAACCTAAGCCTAGGGGTTCCCTAGCCTAAGCCTAGGCGTTCCCAAGCCTTAGGCTAGGGAAACCCTAGCCTTAGCCTAAGCCTAGGGGTGCCCTAGCCTAAGCCTAGGGGTGTCCTAGCCTAAGCCTACGGGTGCCCTAGCCTTAGGCTAGGGGAGCCCTATTCTTAGCCTAAGCCTAGGGGTGCCCTAGCCTTAGGCTAGTTGAGACATAGACTTAGCCTAAGCTAGGGGTGCCCAAGCCTAAGCCTAATGGTGCCCTAGCCTAAGCCAAGGGGTGCCCTAGCCTAAGCCTAGGGGTGCCCTAGCCTAAAACTAGGGGTGCCCTAGCATTATGCTAGGGGAGCCCTAGCCTGATGCTAAGCCTATTTGTGCCCTAGCCTAAGCCTAGGGGTGCCCTAGCCTAAGCCTAGGGGTGCCTTATCCTAAGCCTAGGGGTGACCTAGCCTAAGCCTAGGGGTGCCCTAGCCTAAGTCTAGGGGTGCCCTAGCCTTAGCCTAAGCCTAGGGGTGTCCTAGTGTAAGCCTAGGGGTGCCCTAGCCTAAGTCTAGGGGTGCCCTAGCCTTAGGGTAGGGGAGCCCTAGCCTTAGCCTACGCCTAGGGGTGCCCTGGCCTAAGAATAATGGTGCCCTGGCCTAAGCCTAGGAGTGCCCTAGCCTAAGGTTAGTGGTGCCCTAACCTTAGGCTAGGGGATCCCTAGCCTTAGGCTAAATCTAGGGGTGCCCTAGCCTAATCCTAGGGGTGCCCTAGCCTAAGCTTAGGTGTGCCCTAGCCTAAGCCTAGGGGTGCCCTAGCCTAAGATTAGGGGAGCCCTAGCCTTAGCCTAAGCTAGGGGTTCCCTAGCCTAAGCCTAGGGGTGCCCTATCCTAAGCCTAGGGGTGCCCTAGCCTAAGCCTAGGGGTGCCCTAGCCTAAGCCTAGGGGTGCCCTAGCCTAAGCCTAGGGGTTCCCTAGCCTAAGCCTAGGGGTGCCCTATCCTAAGCCCAGGGGTGCCCTAGCCTAAGCCTAGGGGTGCCCTAGCCTAAGCCTACGGGTGCCCTAGCCTAAGCCTAGTGGTGCCCTAGACTTAGGCTTGGGGAGCCCTAGACTTAGCCTAAGCCTAGGGGTGCCCTAGCCTAAGCCTAGTGGTGCCCTAACCTTAGGCTAGGGGATCCCTAGCCTTCGGCTAATTCGAGGGGTGCCCTAGCCTAATCCTAGGGGTGCCCTAGCCTAAGCCTATGTGTACCCTAGCCTAAGCCTAGGTGTGCCCTAGCCGAAGCCGAGGGGTGCCCTAGCCTTAGGCTAGGGGAGCGCTAGCGTAAAACTAAGCCTAGTGGTGCACTAGCCTAAGTCTAGTGGTGCCCTACCCTAAGCCTAGGGGTGCCCTAGCCTTAGGCTAGGGGAGCCCTAGCATTAGCCTAAGCCTAGGGGTGCCCTAGCCTTAGGCTAGGGGAGCCCTAGCCTTAGCTTAAGCCTAGGGGTGCCCTAGACTAAGCCTAGGGGTGCCGTAGCCTAAGCCTAGGGGTGCCCTAGCCTAAGCCTAGGGGTGCCCAAGCCTAAGCCTAAGGGTGTCCTAGCCTTAGGCTAGGGGAGCCCTAGCCTTAGCCTAAGCCTAGGGGTGCCCAAGCCTAAGCCTAAGAGTGCCCTTGCCTAACCCTAGGGGTGCCCTAGCCTTAGCCAAAGCCTAGGGGTGCCCTAGCCTAAGCCTAGGGTTGCCTTAGCCTTAGGCGAGGGGAGTCCTAGCCTTAGCCTAAGCCGACGGGTGCCCTAGCCTAAGCCTAGGAGTGCCCTATCCTAAGCCTAGGGGTGCCCTAGCCTAAGTCTAGGGGTGCCCTAACCTAAGCGTAGGGGTGCCCTAGCTTAAGCCTAGGTTTGCCCTATCCTAAGCCTAGGGGTGCCATAGCCTAAGCCTAGGGGAGCCCTAGACTTAACCTAAGTCTAGGGGTGCCCTAGCCTAATACTTGTGGTGCCCTAGCCTAAGCCTAGGTGTACCCTAGCCTAAGCCTAGGGGTGCCCTAGCCTAAGCCTAGGGGTGCCCAAGCCTAAGCCTAAGGGTGTCCTAGCCTTAGGCTAGGGGAGCCCTACCCTAAGCCTAAGACTAGTGTTGCCCTAGCCTAAGCCTAGGGTGCCCTAGCCTAAGCCTAGGGGTGCCCTAGTCTTAGGCTAGGGGAGCCCTAGCCTTAGCCAAAGCCTAGGGGTGCCCAAGCCTAAGCCTAGGAGTGCCCTAGCCTAACCCTAAGGTGCCCTAGCCTTAGGCTAGGGAAGCCCTTGCCTTAGCCTAAACCTAGGGGTGCCCTATCCTAAGCCTAGGGGTGCCCTATCCTAAGCCTAGGGGTGCCCTAGCCTAAGGTTAGTGGTGCCCTAACCTTAGGCTAGGGGATCCCTAGCCTTAGGCTAAATCTAGGGGTGCCCTAGCCTAATCCTAGGGGTGCCCTAGCCTAAGATTAGGTGTGCCCTAACCTAAGCCTAGGGGTGCCCTAGCCTAAGATTAGGGGTGCCCTAGCCTTAGGCTAGGGGAGCCATAGCCTTAGCCTAAGCCTAGGGGTGCCCTAGCCTAAGCCTAGGGGTGCCCTAGCCTTAGGCTAGGGGAGCCCTAGCCTTAGCCTAAGCTAGGGGTTCCCTAGCCTAAGCCTAGGGGTGCCCTATCCTAAGCCTAGGGGTCCCCAAGCCTAAGCCTAGGGGTGCCCTAGCCTAAGCCTAGTGGTGCCCTAGCCTAAGACTAGTGGTGCCCTAGACTTAGGCTAGGGGAGCCCTAGACTTAGCCTAAGCCTAGTGATGCCCTAGCCTAAGCCTAGTGGTGGCCTATCCTTAGGCTAGGGGATCCCTAGCCTTAGGCTAATTCTAGGGGTGCCCTAGCCTAATCCTAGGGGTTCCCTAGCCTAAGCCTAGGTATACCCTAGCCTAAGCCTAGGGGTGCCCTAGCCGAAGCCTAGGGGTTCCCTAGCCTTATGCTAGGGAATCCCTATCCTTAGCCTAAGCCTAGGGGTGCCCTAGCCTAAGCCTAGGGGTGCCCTGGCACTAGCCTAAGCCTAGGGGTGCATTAGCCTAAGCCTAGGGGTGCCCTAGCCTAAGCCTAGGGGTGCCCTAGCCTATACCTAGGGTTGCCCTAGCCTAAGCCAAGGGGTGCCCTAGCCTTAGGCTAGGGGAACCCTAGCCCTAGTCTAAGCCTAGGGGTGCCCTAGCCTAACCCTAGTGGTGCCCTAGCCTAAGCTTAGGGGTGCCCTAGCATTATGCTAGGGGAGCCCTAGCCTTATGTTAAGCATAGTCGTGCCCTAGCCTAAGCCTAGGGGTGTCCTAGTCTAAGCCTAGGGGTGCCCTAGCCTAAGTCTAGGGGTGCCCTACCCTTAGGGTAGGGGAGCCCTAGCCTTAGCCTAAGCCTAGGGGTGCCCTGGCCTAATAGTAGGGGTGCCCTGGCCTAAGCCTAGGGGTGCCCTAGCCTAAGGTTAGTGATGCCCTAACCTTAGGCTAGGGGATCCCTAGCCTTAGGCTAAATCTAGGGGTGCCCTAGCTTAATCCTAGGGGTGCCCTAGCCTAAGCTTAAGTGTGCCCTAGCCTAAGCCTAGGGGTGCCCTAGCCTAAGATTAGTGGTGCCCTAGCCTTAGGCTAGGAGAGTCCTAGCCTTAGCCTAAGCCTAGGGGTGCCCTAGCCTTAGGCTAGGCGAGCCCTAGCCTTAGCCTAAGCTAGGTGTTCCCTAGCCTAAGCCTAGGGGTGCCCTATCCTAAGCCTATGGGTGCCCTAGCCTAAGCCAGGGGTGCCCTAGCCTAAGCCTAGGGGTGCCCTAGCCTAAGCCTAGTGGTGCCCTAACCTTAGGCTAGGGCATCCCTAGACTTAGGCTAATTCGAGGGGTGCCCTAGCCTAATCCTAGGGGTGCCCTAGCCTAAGCCTTGGGGTGCCCTAGCCTTAGGCTGTGGGAGCCCTAGCCTTAGCCTAAACTAGGGGTGCCCTAGCCTACGCCTAGGGGTGCCCTAGCATAAGCCTTGGGGTGCCCTACCCTAAGCCTAGGGGTACCTTAGCATTAGGCTAGGGGAGCCCTAGTCTTAGCCTAAGTCTAGGGGTGCCCTAGCCTAAGCTAAGGGGTTCCCTAGCCTAAGCCTAGTGGTGGCTTAGCCTTATGCTCGGGGAGCCCTAGCCTTAGCTTAAGCTTAGGGGTGCCCTAACCTAAGCAGAGGGGTGCCCAAGCCTAAGCCTAGGGGTGCCCTAGCCTTAGTCTAGGGGAGCCCTAGACTTAGCCTAAGCCTAGGGGTGCCCTAGCCTAAGCCTAGGGGTACCATAACGTAAGCCTAGGGGTGCCCAAGCCTAAGTCTAAGGGTGCCCTAGCCTTAGGCTAGGGGAGGGCTAGCGTAAAACTAAGCCTAGTGGTGCCCTAGCCTAAGCCTAGGGGTGCCCTACCCTAAGCCTAGGGGTGCCCTAGCCTTAGGCTAGGGGAGCCCTAGCCTTAGCCTAAGCCTAGGGGTGCCCTAGCCTTAGGCTAGGGGAGCCCTAGCCTTAGCTTAAACCTAGGGGTGCCCTAGCCTAAGCCTAGGGGTGCCCTAGCCTTAGGCTAGGGAAGCCCTTGCCTTAGTCTAAACCTAGGGGTGCCCTATCCTAAGCCTAGGGGTGCCCTAGCCTAAGCCTAGGGGTGCCCTAGCCTAAGGTTAGTGGTGCCCTAACCTTAGGCTAGGGGATCCCTAGCCTTAGGCTAAATCTAGGGGTGCCCTAGCCTAATCCTAGGGGTGCCCTAGCCTAAGCTTAGGTGTGCCCTAGCCTAAGCCTAGGGGTGCCCTAGCCTAAGATTAGGGGTGCCCTAGCCTTAGGCTAGGGGAGCCCTAGCCTTAGCCTAAGCCTTGGGGTGCCCTAGCCTAAGCCTAGGGGTGCCCTAGCCTAAGCCTAGGGGTGCCTTAGCCTTAGGCTAGGGGAGCCCTAGCTTTAGCTTAAGCTTAGGGGTGCCCAAACCTAAGCAGAGGGGTGCCCAAGCCTAAGCCTAGGGGTGCCCTAGCCTTAGGCTAGGGGAGCCCTAGACTTAGCCTAAGCCTAGGGGTGCCCTAGCATAAGCCTAGGGGTACCATAACGTAAGCCTAGGGGTGCCCAAGCCTAAGCCTAAGGGTGCCCTAGCCTTAGGCTAGGGGAGCGCTAGCGTAAAACTAAGCCTAGTGGTGCCCTAGCCTAAGTCTAGGGGTGCCCTACCCTAAGCCTAGGGGTGCCCTAGCCTTAGGCTAGGGGAGCCCTAGCCTTAGCTTAAGCCTAGGGGTGCCCTAGCCTTAGGCTAGGGGAGCCCTAGCTTAGCTTAAACCTAGGGGTGCCCTATCCTAAGCCTAGGGGTGCCCTATCCTAATCCTAGGGGTGCCCTAGCCTTTGGCTAAGGGAGCCCTAGCCTTAGCCAAAGCCTAGGGGTGCCCAAGCCTAAGCCTAGGAGAGCGCTAGCGTAACCCTAAGGTGCCCTAGCCTTAGGCTAGGGAAGCCCTTGCCTTAGCCTAAACCTAGGGGTGCCCTATCCTAAGCCTAGGGGTGCCCTATCCTAATCCTAGGGGTGCCCTAGCCTAAGGTTAGTGGTGCCCTAACCTTAGGCTAGGGGATCCTTAGCCTTAGGTTAAATCTAGGGGTGCCCTAGCCTAATCCTAGGGGTGCCCTAGCCTAAGCTTAGATGTGCCCTAGCCTAAGCCTAGGGGTGCCCTAGCCTAAGATTAGGGGTGCCCTAGCCTTAGGCTAGGGGAGCCCTAGCCTTAGCCTAAGCCTAGGGGTGCCCTAGCCTAAGCCTAGGGGTGCCCTAGCCTTAGGCTAGGGGAGCCCTACCTTAGCCTAAGCTAGGGGTTCCCTAGCCTAAGCCTAGGGGTGCCCTATCCTAAGCCTAGGGGTGCCCTAGCCTAAGCCTAGGGGTGCCCTAGCCTAAGCCTAGTGGTGCCCTAGCCTAAGACTAGTGGTGCCCTAAACTTAGGCTAGGGGACCCCTAGACTTAGCCTAAGCCTAGTGATGCCCTAGCCTAAGGCTAGTGGTGGCCTAACCTTAGGCTAGGGGATACCTAGCCTTAGGCTAATTCTAGGGGTGCCCTAGCCTAATCCTAGGGGTTCCCTATCCTAAGCCTAGGTGTACCCTAGCCTAAGCCTAGGGGTGCCCTGGCCTAAGAATAGGGGTGCCCTGGCCTAAGCCTAGGGGTGCCCTAGCCTAAGGTTAGTGATGCCCTAACCTTAGGCTAGAGGATCCTTAGTCTTAGGCTAAATCTAGGGGTGCCCTAGCTTAATCCTAGGGGTGCCCTAGCCTAAGCTTAGGTGTGCCCTAGCCTAAGCCTAGGGGTGCCCTAGCCTAAGATTAGTGGTGCCCTAGCCTTAGGCTAGGAGAGTCCTAGCCTTAGCCTAAGCCTAGGGGTGCCCTAGCCTTAGGCTAGGGGAGCCCTAGCCTTAGCCTAAGCTAGGTGTTCCCTAGCCTAAGCCTAGGGGTACCCTATCCTAAGCCTATGGGTGCCCTAGCCTAAGCCAAGGGGTGCCCTAGCCTAAGCCTAGGGGTGCCCTAGCCTAAGCCTAGTGGTGCCCTAGACTTAGGATAGGGGAGCCCTAGACTTAGCCTAAGCCTAGGTGTGCCCTAGCCTAAGCCTAGTGGTGCCCTAACCTTAGGCTAGGGCATCCCTAGCCTTAGGCTAATTCGAGGGGTGCCCTAGCCTAATCCTAGGGGTACCCTAGCCTAAGCCTAGGTGTACCCTAGCCTAAGCCTAGGGGTGCCCTAGCCGAAGCCGAGGGTTGCCCTAGCCTTAGGCTTGGGAATCCCTATCCTTAGCCTAAGCAAATGGGTGCCCTAGCCTAAGCCTAGGGGTGCCCTGGCACTAGCCTAAGCCTAGGGGTGCCATAGCCTAAGCATAGGCGTGCCCAAGCCTAAGCCTAGGGGTGCCCTAGCCTAAGCCTAGGGGTGCCCTAGCCTAAGCCTAGGTGTACCCTAGCCTAAGCCTAGGGGTGCCCTAGCCTAAGCCTAGGTGTGCCCTAACCTAAGCCTAGGGGTGCTGTAGCCTAAGCCTAGGCGTTCCCTAGCCTTAGGGTAGGGAGACCCTAGCCTTAGGCTAAGCCTAGGGGTGCCCTAGCCTAAGCCTAGGGGTGCCCTATCCTAAGCCTAGGGGTGACCTAGCCTAAGGTTAGTGGTGCCCTAACCTTAGGCTAGGGGATCCCTAGCTTTAGGCTAATTCGATGGGTGCCCTAGCCTAATCCTAGGGGTGCCCTAGCCTAAGCCTAGGTGTACCCTAGCCTAAGCCTTAGGGTGCCCTAGCCGAAGCCTAGGGGTGCCCTAGCCTTAGGCTAGGGAATCCCTATCCTTAGCCTAAGCCTAGGGGTGCCCTAGCCTAAGCCTAGGGGTGCCCTGGCACTAGCCTAAGCCTAGGGGTGCCATAGCCTAAGCATAGGGGTGCCCAAGCCTAAGCCTAAGGGTGCCCTAGGCGTAGACTAAGGGAGCCCTAGCCTTAGCCTAAGCCTAGGGGTGCCCTAGCCTAAGCCTAGGTGTGCCCTAACCTAAGCCTAGGGGTTCCCTAGCCTAAGCCTAGGCGTTCCCAAGCCTTAGGCTAGGGAAACCCTAGCCTTAGCCTAAGCCTAGGGGTGCCCTAGCCTAAGCCTAGGGGTGTCCTAGCCTAAGCCTACGGGTGCCCTAGCCTTAGGCTAGGGGAGCCCTAGCCTTAGCCTAAGCCTAGGGGTGCCCTAGCCTAAGCCTAGGGGTGCCCTAGCCTTAGGCTAGTTGAGACATAGCCTTAGCCTAAGCTAGGGGTGCCCAAGCCAAAGCCTAGTGGTGCCCTAGCCTAAGCCAAGGGGTGCCCTAGCCTAAGCCTAGGGTTGCCCTAGCCTAAGCCTAGGGGTGCCCTTGCATTATGCTAGGGGAGCCCTAGCCTTATGCTAAGCCTATTTGTGCCCTAGCCTAAGCCTAGGGGTGCCCTAGCCTAAGCTTAGGGGTGCCCTATCCTAAGTCTAGGGGTGCCCTAGCCTAAGCCTAGGGGTGCCCTAGCCTAAATCTAGGGGTGCCCTAGCCTTAGCCTAAGCCTAGGGGTGTCCTAGTGTAAGCCTAGGGGTGCCCTAGCCTAAGTCTAGGGGTGCCCTAGCCTTAGGGTAGGGGAGCCCTAGCCTTAGCCTACGCCTAGGGGTGCCCTGGCCTAAGAATAGGGGTGCCCTGGCCTATGCCTAGGGGTGCCCTAGCCTAAGGTTAGTGGTGCCCTAACCTTAGGCTAGGGGATCCCTAGCCGTAGGCTAAATCTAGGGGTGCCCTAGCCTAATCCTAGGGGTGCCCTAGCCTAAGCTTAGGTGTGCCCTAGCCTAAGCCTAGGGATGCACTAGCCTAAGATTAGGGGTGCCCTAGCCTTAGGCTAGGGGAGCCCTAGCCTTAGCCTAAGCCTAGGGGTGCCCTAGCCTAAGCCTAGGGGTGCCCCAGCCTTAGGCTAGGGGAGCCCTAGCCTTAGCCTAAGCCTAGGGGTGCCCTAGCCTAAGCCTAGGGGTGCCCTAGCCTTAGGCTAGGGGAGCCCTAGCCTTAGCCTAAGCTAGGGGTTCCCTAGCCTAAGCCTAGGGGTGCCCTATCCTAAGCCTAGGGGTGCCCTAGCCTAAGCCTAGGGGTGCCCTAGCCTAAGCCTAGTGGTGCCCTAGCCTAAGACTAGTGGTGCCCTAGACTTAGGCTAGGGGAGCCCTAGACTTAGCCTAAGCCTAGTGATGCCCTAGCATAAGCCTAGTGGTGGCCTAACCTTAGGCTAGGGGATCCCTAGCCTTAGGCTAATTCTAGGGGTGCCCTAGCCTAATCCTAGGGGTTCCCTAGCCTAAGCCTAGATGTACCCTAGCCTAAGCCTAGGGGTGCCCTAGCCGAAGCCAAGGGGTCCCCTAGCCTTAGGCTAGGGAATCCCTATCCTTAGCCTAAGCCTAGGGGTGCCCTAGCCTAAGCCTAGGGGTGCCCTGGCACTAGTCTAAGCCTAGGGGTGCCTTAGCCTAAGCCTAGGGATGCCCAAGCCTAAGGCTAAGGGTGCCCTATCCTAAGCCTAGGGGTGCCCTAGCCTAAGGTTATTGGTGCCCTAACCTTAGGCTAGGGGAGCCCTAGCCTTAGCCTAAGCCTAGGGGTGCCCTAGCCTAAGCATAGGGGTGCCCTAGCCTATACCTAGGGTTGCCCTAGCCTAAGCCAAGAGGTGCCCTAGTCTTAGGCTAGGGGAACCCTAGCCTTAGCCTAAGCCTAGGGGTGCCCTAGCCTAAGCCAAGGGGTGCCCTAGCCTTAGGCTAGGGGAACCCTAGCCTTAGCCTAAGCCTAGGGGTGCCCTAGCCTAAGCCTAGGGGTGCCCTAGCCTAAGCCTAGGGGTGCCCTAGCATTATGCTAGGGGAGCCCTAGCCTTATGCTAAGCATAGTCGTGCCCTAGCCTAAGCCTAGGGGTGTCCTAGTCGAATCCTAGGGGTGCCCTAGCCTAAGTCTAGGGGTGCCCTAGCCTTAGGGTAGGGGAGCCCTAGCCTTAGCCTAAGCCTAGGGGTGCCCTGGCCTAAGAATAGGGGTGCCCTGGCCTAAGCCTAGGGGTGCCCTAGCCTAAGGTTAGTGATGCCCTAACCTTAGGCTAGGGGATCCCTAGCCTTAGGCTAAATCTAGCGGTGCCCTAGCTTAATCCTAGGGGTGCCCTAGCCTAAGCTTAGGTGTGCCCCAGTCTAAGCCTAGGGGTGCTCTAGCCTAAGATTAGTGGTGCCCTAGCCTTAGGCTAGGAGAGTCCTAGCCTTAGCCTAAGCCTAGGGGTGCCCTAGCCTTAGGCTAGGGGAGCCCTAGCCTTAGCCTAAGCTAGGTGTTACCTAGCCTAAGCCTAGGGGTGCCCTATCCTAAGCCTATGGGTGCCTAGCCTAAGCCAAGGGGTGCCCTAGCCTAAGCCTAGGGGTGCCCTAGCCTAAGCCTAGTAGTGCCCTAGACTTAGGCTAGGGGAGCCCCAGACTTAGCCTTAGCCTAGGTGTGCCCTAGCCTAAGCCTAGTGGTGCCCTAACCTTAGGCTAGGGCATCCCTAGCCTTAGGCTAATTCGAGGGGTGCCCTAGCCTAATCCTAGGGATGCCCTAGCCTAAGCCTAGGTGTACCCTAGCCTAAGCCTAGGGGTGCCCTAGCCTAAGCCTAGGTGTGCCCTAACCTAAGCCTAGGGGTGCTGTAGCCTAAGCCTAGGCGTTCCCTAGCCTTAGGGTAGGGAGACCCTAGCCTTAGCCTAAGCCTAGGGGTGCCCTAGCCTAAGCCTAGGGGTGCCCTATCCTAAGCCTAGGGGTGACCTAGCCTAAGGTTAGTGGTGCCCTAACCTTAGGCTAGGGGATCCCTAGCCGTAGGCTAAATCTAGGGGTGCCCTAGCCTAATCCTAGGGGTGCCCTAGCCTAAGCTTAGGTGTGCCCTAGCCTAAGCCTAGGGATGCACTAGCCTAAGATTAGGGGTGCCCTAGCCTTAGGCTAGGGGAGCCCTAGCCTTAGCCTAAGCCTAGGGGTGCCCTAGCCTAAGCCTAGGGGTGCCCCAGCCTTAGGCTAGGGGAGCCCTAGCCTTAGCCTAAGCCTAGGGGTGCCCTAGCCTAAGCCTAGGGGTGCCCTAGCCTTAGGCTAGGGGAGCCCTAGCCTTAGCCTAAGCTAGGGGTTCCCTAGCCTAAGCCTAGGGGTGCCCTATCCTAAGCCTATGGGTGCCCTAGCCTAAGCCTAGGGGTGCCCTAGCCTAAGCCTAGTGGTGCCCTAGCCTAAGACTAGTGGTGCCCTAGACTTAGGCTAGGGGAGCCCTAGACTTAGCCTAAGCCTAGTGATGCCCTAGCCTAAGCCTAGTGGTGGCCTAACCTTAGGCTAGGGGATCCCTAGCCTTAGGCTAATTCTAGGGGTGCCCTAGCCTAATCCTAGGGGTTCCCTAGCCTAAGCCTAGATGTACCCTAGCCTAAGCCTAGGGGTGCCCTAGCCGAAGCCAAGGGGTCCCCTAGCCTTAGGCTAGGGAATCCCTATCCTTAGCCTAAGCCTAGGGGTGCCCTAGCCTAAGCCTAGGGGTGCCCTGGCACTAGTCTAAGCCTAGGGGTGCCTTAGCCTAAGCCTAGGGATGCCCAAGCCTAAGGCTAAGGGTGCCCTATCCTAAGCCTAGGGGTGCACTAGCCTAAGGTTATTGGTGCCCTAACATTAGGCTAGGGGAGCCCTAGCCTTAGCCTAAGCCTAGGGGTGCCCTAGCCTAAGCATAGGGGTGCCCTAGCCTATACCTAGGGTTGCCCTAGCCTAAGCCAAGAGGTGCCCTAGACTTAGGCTAGGGGAACCCTAGCCTTAGCCTAAGCCTAGGGGTGCCCTAGCCTAAGCAAAGGGGTGCCCTAGCCTTAGGCTAGGGGAACCCTAGCCTTAGCCTAAGCCTAGGGGTGCCCTAGCCTAAGCCTAGGGGTGCCCTAGCCTAAGCCTAGGGGTGCCCTAGCATTATGCTAGGGGAGCCCTAGCCTTATGCTAAGCATAGTCGTGCCCTAGCCTAAGCCTAGGGGTGTCCTAGTCGAATCCTAGGGGTGCCCTAGCCTAAGTCTAGGGGTGCCCTAGCCTTAGGGTAGGGGAGCCCTAGCCTTAGCCTAAGCCTAGGGGTGCCCTGGCCTAAGAATAGGGGTGCCCTGGCCTAAGCCTAGGGGTGCCCTAGCCTAAGGTTAGTGATGCCCTAACCTTAGGCTAGGGGATCCCTAGCCTTAGGCTAAATCTAGCGGTGCCCTAGCTTAATCCTAGGGGTGCCCTAGCCTAAGCTTAGGTGTGCCCCAGCCTAAGCCTAGGGGTGCTCTAGCCTAAGATTAGTGGTGCCCTAGCCTTAGGCTAGGAGAGTCCTAGCCTTAGCCTAAGCCTAGGGGTGCCCTAGCCTTAGGCTAGGGGAGCCCTAGCCTTAGCCTAAGCTAGGTGTTACCTAGCCTAAGCCTAGGGGTGCCCTATCCTAAGCCTATGGGTGCCCTAGCCTAAGCCAAGGGGTGCCCTAGCCTAAGCCTAGGGGTGCCCTAGCCTAAGCCTAGTAGTGCCCTAGACTTAGGCTAGGGGAGCCCCAGACTTAGCCTAAGCCTAGGTGTGCCCTAGCCTAAGCCTAGTGGTGCCCTAGCCTTAGGCTAGGGCATCCCTAGCCTTAGGCTAATTCGAGGGGTGCCCTAGCCTAATCCTAGGGATGCCCTAGCCTAAGCCTAGGTGTACTCTAGCCTAAGCCTAGGGGTGCCCTAGCCTAAGCCTAGGTGTGCCCTAACCTAAGCCTAGGGGTGCTGTAGCCTAAGCCTAGGCGTTCCCTAGCCTTAGGGTAGGGAGACCCTAGCCTTAGCCTAAGCCTAGGGGTGCCCTAGCCTAAGCCTAGGGGTGCCCTATCCTAAGCCTAGGGGTGACCTAGCCTAAGGTTAGTGGTGCCCTAACCTTAGGCTAGGGGATCCCTAGCCTTAGGTTAAATCTAGGGGTGCCATAGCCTAAGCCTAGGGGTGCCCTAGCCTTAGACTAGGGGAGCCCTAGCCTTAGCCTAAGCCTAGGTGTGCCTTAGCCTAAACCTAGTGGTGCCCTATCCTAAGCCTATGGGTGCCCTAGCCTAAGCCTAGGGGTGCCCTACCCTAATCTTAGGGGTGCCCTAGCCTAAGCCTAGTGGTGCCCTAGACTTAGGCTAGGGGAGCCCTAGACTTAGCCTAAGCCTAGGGGTGCCCTAGCCTAAGCCTAGTGGTGCCCTAACCTTAGGCTAGGGGATCCCTAGCTTTAGGCTAATTCGAGGGGTGCCCTAGCCTAATCCTAGGGGTGCCCTAGCCTAAGCCTAGGTGTACCCTAGCCTAAGCCTTAGGGTGCCCTAGCCGAAGCCTAGGGGTGCCCTAGCCTTAGGCTAGGGAATCCCTATCCTTAGCCTAAGCCTAGGGGTGCCCTAGCCTAAGCCTAGGGGTGCCCTGGCACTAGCCTAAGCCTAGGGGTGCCATAGCCTAAGCATAGGGGTGCCCAAGCCTAAGCCTACGGGTGCCCTAGGCGTAGACTAAGGGAGCCCTAGCCTTAGCCTAAGCCTAGGGGTGCCCTAGCCTAAGCCTAGGTGTGCCCTAACCTAAGCCTAGGGGTGCCCTAGCCTTAGGCTAGTTGAGACATAGCCTTAGCCTAAGCTAGGGGTGCCCAAGCCAAAGCCTAGTGGTGCCCTAGCCTAAGCCAAGGGGTGCCCTAGCCTAAGCCTAGGGGTGCCCTAGCCTAAGCCTAGGGGTGCCCTAGCATTATGCTAGGGGAGCCCTAGCCTTATGCTAAGCCTATTTGTGCCCTAGCCTAAGCCTAGGGGTGCCCTAGCCTAAGCTTAGGGGTGCCCTATCCTAAGTCTAGGGGTGCCCTAGCCTAAGCCTAGGGGTGCCCTAGCCTAAATCTAGGGGTGCCCTAGCCTTAGCCTAAGCCTAGGGGTGTCCTAGTGTAAGCCTAGGGGTGCCCTAGCCTAAGTCTAGGGGTGCCCTAGCCTTAGGGTAGGGGAGCCCTAGCCTTAGCCTACGCCTAGGGGTGCCCTGGCCTAAGAATAGGGGTGCCCTGGCCTATGCCTAGGGGTGCCCTAGCCTAGGGTTAGTGGTGCCCTAACCTTAGGCTAGGGGATCCCTAGCCTTAGGCTAAATCTAGGGGTGCCCTAGCTTAATCCTAGGGGTGCCCTAGCCTAAGCTTAGGTGTGCCCCAGCCTAAGCCTAGGGGTGCCCTAGCCTAAGATTAGTGGTGCCCTAGCCTTAGGCTAGGAGAGTCCTAGCCTTAGCCTAAGCCTAGGGGTGCCCTAGCCTTAGGCTAGGGGAGCCCTAGCCTTAGCCTAAGCTAGGTGTTCCCTAGCTTAAGCCTAGGGGTGCCCTATCCTAAGCCTATGGGTGCCCTAGCCTAAGCCAAGGGGTGCCCTAGCCTAAGCCTAGGGGTGCCCTAGCCTAAGCCTAGTAGTGCCCTAGACTTAGGCTAGGGGAGCCCCAGACTTAGCCTAAGCCTAGGTGTGCCCTAGCCTAAGCCTAGTGGTGCCCTAACCTTAGGCTAGGGCATCCCTAGCCTTAGGCTAATTCGAGGGGTGCCCTAGCCTAATCCTAGGGATGCCCTAGCCTAAGCCTAGGTGTACCCTAGCCTAAGCCTAGGGGTGCCCTAGCCTAAGCCTAGGTGTGCCCTAACCTAAGCCTAGGGGTGCTGTAGCCTAAGCCTAGGCGTTCCCTAGCCTTAGGGTAGGGAGACCCTAGCCTTAGCCTAAGCCTAGGGGTGCCCTAGCCTAAGCCTAGGGGTGCCCTATCCTAAGCCTAGGGCTGACCTAGCCTAAGGTTAGTGGTGCCCTAACCTTAGGCTAGGGGATCCCTAGCCTTAGGCTAAATCTAGGGGTGCCATAGCCTAAGCCTAGGGGTGCCCTAGCCTTAGACTAGGGGAGCCCTAGCCTTAGCCTAAGCCTAGGTGTGCCTTAGCCTAAGCCTAGGGGTGCCCTATCCTAAGCCTATGGGTGCCCTAGCCTAAGCCTAGGGGTGCCCTACCCTAATCTTAGGGGTGCCCTAGCCTAAGCCTAGTGGTGCCCTAGACTTAGGCTAGGGGAGCCCTAGACTTAGCCTAAGCCTAGGGGTGCCCTAGCCTAAGCCTAGTGGTGCCCTAACCTTAGGCTAGGGGATCCCTAGCTTTAGGCTAATTCGAGGGGTGCCCTAGCCTAATCCTAGGGGTGCCCTAGCCTAAGCCTAGGTGTACCCTAGCCTAAGCCTTAGGGTGCCCTAGCCGAAGCCTAGGGGTGCCCTAGCCTTAGGCTAGGGAATCCCTATCCTTAGCCTAAGCCTAGGGGTGCCCTAGCCTAAGCCTAGGGGTGCCCTGGCACTAGCCTAAGCCTAGGGGTGCCAAGCCTAAGCATAGGGGTGCCCAAGCCTAAGCCTAAGGGTGCCCTAGGCGTAGACTAAGGGAGCCCTAGCCTTAGCCTAAGCCTAGGGGTGCCCTAGCCTAAGCCTAGGTGTGCCCTAACCTAAGCCTACGGGTGCCCTAGCCTTAGGCTAGTTGAGACATAGCCTTAGCCTAAGCTAGGGGTGCCCAAGCCAAAGCCTACTGGTGCCCTAGCCTAAGCCAAGGGGTGCCCTAGCCTAAGCCTAGGGGTGCCCTAGCCTAAGCCTAGGGGTGCCCTAGCATTATGCTAGGGGAGCCCTAGCCTTATGCTAAGCCTATTTGTGCCCTAGCCTAAGCCTAGGGGTGCCCTAGCCTAAGCTTAGGGGTGCCCTATCCTAAGTCTAGGGGTGCCCTAGCCTAAGCCTAGGGGTGCCCTAGCCTAAATCTAGGGGTGCCCTAGCCTTAGCCTAAGCCTAGGGGTGTCCTAGTGTAAGCCTAGGGGTGCCCTAGCCTAAGTCTAGGGGTGCCCTAGCCTTAGGGTAGGGGAGCCCTAGCCTTAGCCTACGCCTAGGGGTGCCCTGGCCTAAGAATAGGGGTGCCCTGGCCTATGCCTAGGGGTGCCCTAGCCTAAGGTTAGTGGTGCCCTAATCTTAGGCTAGGGGATCCCTAGCCGTAGGCTAAATCTAGGGGTGCCCTAGCCTAATCCTAGGGGTGCCCTAGCCTAAGCTTAGGTGTGCCCTAGCCTAAGCCTAGGGATGCCCTAGCCTAAGATTAGGGGTGCCCTAGCCTTAGGCTAGGGGAGCCCTAGCCTTAGCCTAAGCCTAGGGGTGCCCTAGCCTAAGCCTAGGGGTGCACCAGCCTTAGGCTAGGGGAGCCCTAGCCTTAGCCTAAGCCTAGGGGTGCCCTAGCCTAAGCCTAGGGGTGCCCTAGCCTTAGGCTAGGGGAGCCCTAGCCTTAGCCTAAGCTAGGGGTTCCCTAGCCTAAGCCTAGGGGTGCCCTATCCTAAGCCTAGGGGTGCCCTAGCCTAAGCCTAGGGGTGCCCTAGCCTAAGCCTAGTGGTGCCCTAGCCTAAGACTAGTGGTGCCCTAGACTTAGGCTAGGGGAGCCCTAGACTTAGCCTAAGCCTAGTGATGCCCTAGCCTAAGCCTAGTGGTGGCCTAACCTTAGGCTAGGGGATCCCTAGCCTTAGGCTAATCCTAGGGGTGCCCTAGCCTAATCCTAGGGGTTCCCTAGCCTAAGCTTAGGTGTACCCTAGCCTAAGCCTAGGGGTGCCCTAGCCGAAGCCTAGGGGTCCCCTAGCCTTAAGCTAGGGAATCCCTATCCTTAGCCTAAGCCTAGGGGTGCCCTAGCCTAAGCCTAGGGGTGCCCTGGCACTAGCCTAAGCCTAGGGGTGCCTTAGCCTAAGCCTAGGGATGCCCAAGCCTAAGGCTAAGGGTGCCCTATCCTAAGCCTAGGGGTGCCCTAGCCTAAGGTTATTGGTGCCCTAACCTTAGGCTAGGGGAGCTCTAGCCTTAGCCTAAGCCTAGGGGTGCCCTAGCCTAAGCATAGGGGTGCCCTAGCCTATACCTAGGGTTGCCCTAGCCTAAGCCAAGAGGTGCCCTAGCCTTAGGCTAGGGGAACCCTAGCCTTAGCCTAAGCCTAGGGGTGCCCTAGCCTAAGCCAAGGCGTGCCCTAGCCTTAGGCTAGGGGAACCCTAGCCTTAGCCTAAGCCTAGGGGTGCCCTAGCCTAAGCCTAGGGGTGCACTAGCCTAAGCCTAGGGGTGCCCTAGCCTTAGGGTAGGGGAGCCCTAGCCTTAGCCTACGCCTCGGGGTGCCCTGGCCTAAGAATAGGGGTGCCCTGGCCTATGCCTAGGGGTGCCCTAGCCTAAGGTTAGTGGTGCCCTAACCTTAGTCTAGGGGATCCCTAGCCGTAGGCTAAATCTAGGGGTGCCCTAGCCTAAACCTAGGGGTGCCCTAGCCTAAGCTTATGTGTGCCCTAGCCTAAGCCTAGGGATGCCCTAGCCTAAGATTAGGGGTGCCCTAGCCTTAGGCTAGGGGAGCCCTAGCCTTAGCCTAAGCCTAGGGGTGCCCTAGCCTAAGCCTAGGGGTGCCCCAGCCTTAGGCTAGGGGAGCCCTAGCCTTAGCCTAAGCCTAGGGGTGCCCTAGCCTAAGCCTAGGGGTGCCCTAGCCTTAGGCTAGGGGAGCCCTAGCCTTAGCCTAAGCTAGGGGTTCCCTAGCCTAAGCCTAGGGGTGCCCTATCCTAAGCCTAGGGGTGCCCTAGCCTAAGCCTAGGGGTGCCCTAGCCTAAGCCTAGTGGTGCCCTAGCCTAAGACTAGTGGTGCCCTAGACTTAGGCTAGGGGAGCCCTAGACTTAGCCTAAGCCTAGTGATGCCCTAGCCTAAGCTAAGTGGTGGCCTAACCTTAGGCTAGGGGATCCCTAGCCTTAGGCTAATCCTAGGGTTGCCCTAGCCTAATCCTAGGGGTTCCCTAGCCTAAGCTTAGGTGTACCCTATCCTAAGCCTAGGGGTGCCCTAGCCGAAGCCTAGGGGTCCCCTAGCCTTAAGCTAGGGAATCCCTATCCTTAGCCTAAGCCTAGGGGTGCCCTAGCCTAAGCCTAGGGGTGCCCTGGCACTAGCCTAAGCCTAGGGGTGCCTTAGCCTAAGCCTAGGGATGCCCAAGCCTAAGGCTAAGGGTGCCCTATCCTAAGCCTAGGGGTGCCCTAGCCTAAGGTTATTGGTGCCCTAACCTTAGGCTAGGGGAGCCCTAGCCTTAGCCTAAGCCTAGGGGTGCCCTAGCCTAAGCATAGGGGTGCCCTAGCCTATACCTAGGGTTGCCCTAGCCTAAGCCAAGAGGTGCCCTAGCCTTAGGCTAGGGGAACCCTAGCCTTAGCCTAAGCCTAGGGGTGCCCTAGCCTAAGCCAAGGGGTGCCCTAGCCTTAGGCTAGGGGAACCCTAGCCTTAGCCTAAGCCTAGGGGTGCCCTAGCCTAAGCCTAGGGGTGCCCTAGCCTAAGCCTAGGGGTGCCCTAGCATTATGCTAGGGGAGCCCTAGCCTTATGCTAAGCATAGTCGTGCCCTAGCCTAAGCCTAGGGGTGTCCTAGTCGAATCCTAGGGGTGCCCTAGCCTAAGTCTAGGGGTGCCCTAGCCTTAGGCTAATTCGAGGGGTGCCCTAGCCTAATCCTAGGGGTGCCCTAGCCTAAGCCTAGGTGTACCCTAGCCTAAGCCTAGGGGTGCCCTAGCCGAAGCTGAGGGTTGCCCTAGCCTTAGGCTTGAGAATCCCTATCCATAGCCTAAGCAAATGGGTGCCCTAGCCTAAGCCTAGGGGTGCCCTGGCACTAGCCTAAGCCTAGGGGTGCCATAGCCTAAGCATAGGGGTGCCCAAGCCTAAGCCTAAGGGTGCCCTAGCCTTAGGCTAGGGGAGCCCTAGCCTTAGGCTAGGGGAGCCCTAGCCTTAGCCTAAGCCTAGGGGTGCCCTAGCCTAAGCCTAGGTGTGCTCTAACCTAAGCCTAGGGGTGCCCTAGCCTAAGCCTAGGCGTTCCCTAGCCTTAGGGTAGGGAATCCCTATCCTTAGCCTAAGTCTAGGGGTGCCCTAGCCTAAGCCTAGGGGTGCCCTGGCACTAGCCTAAGCCTAGGGGTGCCTTAGCCTAAGCCTAGGGATGCCCAAGCCTAAGGCTAAGGGTGCCCTATCCTAAGCCTAGGGGTGCCCTAGCCTAAGGTTATTGGTGCCCTAACCTTAGGCTAGGGGAGCCCTAGCCTTAGCCTAAGCCTAGGGGTGCCCTAGCCTAAGCATAGGGGTGCCCTAGCCTATACCTAGGGTTGCCCTAGCCTAAGCCAAGAGGTGCCTTAGCCTTAGGCTAGGGGAACCCTAGCCTTAGCCTAAGCCTAGGGGTGCCCTAGCCTAAGCCAAGGGGTGCCCTAGCCTTAGGCTAGGGGAACCCTAGCCTTAGTCTAAGCCTAGGGGTGCCCTAGCCTAAGCCTAGGGGTGCCCTAGCCTAAGCCTAGGGGTGCCCTAGCATTATCCTAGGGGAGCCCTAGCCTTATGCTAATCATAGTCGTGCCCTAGCCTAAGCCTAGGGGTGTCCTAGTCGAATCCTAGGGGTGCCCTAGCCTAAGTCTAGGGGTGCCCTAGCCTTAGGGTAGGGGAGCCCTAGCCTTAGCCTAAGCCTAGGGGTGCCCTGGCCTAAGAATAGGGGTGCCCTGGCCTAAGCCTAGGGGTGCCCTAGCCTAAGGTTAGTGATGCCCTAACCTTAGGCTAGGGGATCCCTAGCCTTAGGCTAAATCTAGGGGTGCCCTAGCTTAATCCTAGGGGTGCCCTAGCCTAAGCTTAGGTGTGCCCCAGCCTAAGCCTAGGGGTGCCCTAGCCTAAGATTAGTGGTGCCCTAGCCTTAGGCTAGGAGAGTCCTAGCCTTAGCCTAAGCCTAGGGGTGCCCTAGCCTTAGGCTAGGGGAGCCCTAGCCTTAGCCTAAGCTAGGTGTTCCCTAGCCTAAGCCTAGGGGTGCCCTATCCTAAGCCTATGGGTGCCCTAGCCTAAGCCAAGGGGTGCCCTAGCCTAAGCCTAGGGGTGTCCTAGCCTAAGCCTAGTAGTACCCTAGACTTAGGCTAGGGGAGCCCCAGACTTAGCCTAAGCCTAGGTGTGCCCTAGCCTAAGCCTAGTGGTGCCCTAACCTTAGGCTAGGGCATCCCTAGCCTTAGGCTAATTCGAGGGGTGCCCTAGCCTAATCCTAGGGGTGCCCTAGCCTAAGCCTAGGTGTACCCTAGCCTAAGCCTAGGGGTGCCCTAGCCGAAGCCGAGGGTTGCCCTAGCCTTAGGCTTGGGAATCCCTATCCTTAGCCTAAGCAAATGGGTGCCCTAGCCTAAGCCTAGGGGTGCCCTGGCACTAGCCTAAGCCTAGGGGTGCCATAGCCTAAGCATAGGGGTGCCCAAGCCTAAGCCTAAGGGTGCCCTAGCCTTAGGCTAGGGGAGCCCTAGCCTTAGCCTAAGCCTAGGGGTGCCCTAGCCTAAGCCTAGGTGTGCCCTAACCTAAGCCTAGGGGTGCCCTAGCCTAAGCCTAGGCGTTCCCTAGCCTTAGGGTAGGGAAACCCTAGCCTTAGCCTAAGCCTAGGGGTGCCCTACCCTAAGCCTAGGGGTGCCCTATCCTAAGCCTATGGGTGCCCTAGCCTAAGGTTAGTGGTGCCCTAACCTTAGGCTAGGGGATCCCTAGCCTTAGGCTAAATCTAGGGGTGTGCTAGCCTAATCCTAGGGGTGCCCTAGCCTAAGCTTAGGTGTGCCCTAGCCTAAGCCTAGGGGTGCCCTAGCCTAAGATTAGGGGTGCCCTAGCCTTAGGCTAGGAGTGTCCTAGCCTTAGCCTAAGCCTAGGGGTGCCATAGCCTAAGCCTAGGGGTGCCCTAGCCTAAGCCTCGTGGGGCCCTAGACTTAGGCTAGGGGAGCCCTAGACTTAGCCTAAGCCTAGGGGTGCCCTAGCCTAAGCCTAGTGGTGCCCTAACCTTAGGCTAGGGGATCCCTAGCTTTAGGCTAATTCGAGGGGTGCCCTAGCCTAATCCTAGGGGTGCCCTAGCCTAAGCCTAGGTGTACCCTAGTCTAAGCCTTAGGGTGCCCTAGCCGAAGCCTAGGGGTGCCCTAGCCTTAGGCTTGGGAATCCCTATCCTTAGCCTAAGCCTAGGGGTGCCCTAGCCTAAGCCTAGGGGTGCCCTGGCACTAGCCTAAGCCTAGGGGTGCCATAGCCTAAGCATAGGGGTGCCTAAGCCTAAGCCTAAGGGTGCCCTAGGCGTAGACTAAGGGAGCCCTAGCCTTAGCCTAAGCCTAGGGGTGCCCTAGCCTAAGCCTAGGTGTGCCCTAACCTAAGCCTAGGGGTTCCCTAGCCTAAGCCTAGGCGTTCCCAAGCCTTAGGCTAGGGAAACCCTAGCCTTAGCCTAAGCCTAGGGGTGCCCTAGCCTAAGCCTAGGGGTGCCCTAGCCTTAGGCTAGTTGAGACATAGCCTTAGCCTAAGCTAGGGGTGCCCAAGCCTAAGCCTAGTGGTGCCCTAGCCTAAGCCAAGGGGTGCCCTAGCCTAAGCCTAGGGGTGCCCTAGCCTAAGCCTAGGGGTGCCCTAGCATTATGCTAGGGGAGCCCTAGCCTTATGCTAAGCCTATTTGTGCCCTAGCCTAAGCCTAGGGGTGCCCTAGCCTAAGCCTAGGGGTGCCCTATCCTAAGTCTAGGGGTGCCCTAGCCTAAGCCTAGGGGTGCCCTAGCCTAAGTCTAGGGGTGCCCTAGCCTTAGCCTAAGCCTAGCTGTGTCCTAGTGTAAGCCTAGGGGTGCCCTAGCCTAAGTCTAGGGGTGCCCTAGCCTTAGGGTAGGGGAGCCCTAGCCTTAGCCTACGCCTAGGGGTGCCCTGGCCTAAGAATAGGGGTGCCCTGGCCTAAGCCTAGGGGTGCTCTAGCCTAAGCCTAGGGGTGCCCTAGCCTTAGTCTAGGGTAGCCCTAGCCTTAGCCTAAGCCTCGGGGTGCCCTAGCCTAAGCCTAGGGGTGCCCTAGCCTTAGTCTAGGGAAGCCCTAGCCTTAGCCTATGCCTAGGGATGCCCTAGCCTAAGCCTAGGGGTGCCCTAGCCTAAGCCTAGGTGTGCCCTATCCTAAGCCTAGGGGTGCCCTAGTAAGCCTAGGGGTGCACTAGTAAGCCTACGGGTGCCCTTCCTAAGCCTACGGGATCCCTAGCCTTAGGCTAGGGGAGCCCTAGCCTTAGCCTAAGCCTAGGGGTGCCCTAGACTAAGCCTAGGTGTGCCCTAACCTAAGCCTAGGGGTGCCCTAGCCTAAGCCTAGGTGTGCCCTAGCCTATGCCGAGGGGTGCCCTAGCCTTAGGCTAGGGGAGCCCCAGCCTTAGCCTAAGCCTAGGGGTGCCCTAGCCTAAGCCTAGGGGTGCCCTAGCCTAAGCCTAGTGGTGCCCTAGCCTAAGGCTAGGGGAGCCCTAGCCTTAGCTTAAGCCTAGGGGTGCCCTATCCTAAGCCTAGGGTTGCCCTAGCCTAAGCCTAGGGGTGCCCTAGCCTTAGGCTAGGGGAGCCCTAGTTTTAGCCTAAGCCTAGGGGTGCACTAGCCTAAGCCTAGGGGTGCCTTAGCCTAAGCCTAGGGATGCCCAAGCCTAAGCCTAAGGGTGCCCTAGCCTTAGCCTAAGCCTAGGGGTGCCCTAGCCTAAGCCTAGGCGTGCCTTATCCTAAGCCTAGGGGTGCCCTATCCTAAGCCTAGGGTTCCCTAGCCTAAACCTACGGATGCCCTGCCAAAGCCTAGGGGTGCCCTAGCCTTAGGCTAGGGGAGCCCTAGCCTTAGACTAAGCCTAGGGGTGCCCTAGCCTAAGCCTAGGGGTGCCCTAACCTAAGCCTAGGGTTGCCCTAGCCTAAGCCTAGGGCTGCCCTAGCCTAAGCCTAGGGGCGCCCCAGCCTAAGCTTAGGGGTGCCCTAGCCAAAGCCTAGGGGTGCCATAGCCTAAGCCTAGGGGTGCCCTATCCTAATCCTAGGGGTGCCCTAGCCTAAGCCTTGGGGTGCCCTAGCCTAAGCCTAGAGGTGCCTTAGCCTAAGCCTTGGGGTGCCCTAGCCTAAGCCTAGGGGTGCCCTAGCCTTTGGCTAGGAGTGCACTAGCCTTGGGCTAGGGGAGCCCTAGCCTTAGCCTAAGCCTAGGGGTGCCCTAGCCTAAGGCTGCGGGTGCCCTAGCCTAAGCCTAGGGGTGCCCTAGCCTAAGCCTAGGGGTGCCTTAGCCTTAGGCTAGGGGAGCCCTAGCCTTAGCCTAAGCCTAGGGGTGCCCTAGCCTAAGCCTAGGGGTGCCCTAGCCTAAGCTTAGGGGTTCCCTAGCCTTAGGCTAGTCGAGCCGTAGCCTTAGTCTAAGCCAAGGGGTGCCCTAGCCTAAGCCTATGGGTGCCCTAGCCTAAGCCTAGGGGTGTCCTAGCCTTACGCTAGGGGAGCCCTAGCCTTAGGCTAATTCTGGGGGTGCCCTAGCCTAAGACTAGGGGTGCCCTAGCCTAAACCTCGGGGTGCCCTAGCCTAAGCCTAGGGGAGCCCTAGCCTAAGCTTAGGTGTGCCCTAGCCTAAGCCTAGGGGTGCCCTAGCCTAAGATTAGGGGTGCCCTAGCCTTAGGCTAGGAGAGTCCTAGCCTCAGCCTAAGCCTAGGGGTGCCATAGCCTAAGCCTAGGGGTGCCCTAGCCTTCGGCTAGGGGAGCCCTAGCCTTAGCCTAAGCCTAGGTGTGCCTTAGCCTAAGCCTAGGGGTGCCCTATCCTAAGCCTATGGGTGCCCTAGCCTAAGCCTAGGGGTGCCCTACCCTAAGCCTAGGGGTGCCCTAGCCTAAGCCTAGTCCTGCCCTAGACTTAGGCTAGGGGAGCCCTAGACTTAGCCTAAGCCTAGGGGTGCCCTAGCCTAAGCCTAGTGGTGCCCTAACCTTAGGCTAGGGGATCCCTAGCTTTAGGCTAATTCGAGGGGTGCCCTAGCCTAATCCTAGGGGTGCCCTAGCCCAAGCCTAGGTGTACCCTAGCCTAAGCCTTAGGGTGCCCTAGCTGAAGCCTAGGGGTGCCCTAGCCTTAGGCTAGGGAATCCCAATCCTTAGCCTAAGCCTAGGGGTGCCCTAGCCTAAGCCTAGGGGTGCCCTGGCACTAGCCTAAGCCTAGGGGTGCCATAGCCTAAGCATAGGGGTGCCCAAGCCTAAGCCTAAGGGTGCCCTAGGCGTAGACTAAGGGAGCACTAGCCTTAGCCTAAGCCTAGGGGTGCTCTAGCCTAAGCCTAGGTGTGCCCTAACCTAAGCCTAGGGGTTCCCTAGCCTAAGCCTAGGCGTTCCCAAGCCTTAGGCTAGGGAAACCCTAGCCTTAGCCTAAGCCTAGGGGTACCCTAGCCTAAGCCTAGGGGTGTCGTAGCCTAAGCCTACGGGTGCCCTAGCCTTAGGCTAGGGGAGCCCTGGCCTTAGCCTAAGCCAAGGGGTGCCCTAGCCTAAGCCTAGGGGTGCCCTAGCCTTAGGCTAGTTGAGACATAGCCTTAGCCTAAGCTAGGGGTGCCCAAGCCTAAGCCTAGTGGTGCCCTAGCCTAATCCAAGGGGTGCCCTAGCCTAAGCCTAGGGGTGCCCTAGCCTAAGCCTAGGGGTGCCCTAGCATTATGCTAGGGGAGCCCTAGCCTTATGCTAAGCCTATTTGTGCCCTAGCCTAAGCCTAGGGGTGCCCTAGCCTAAGCCTAGGGGTGCCCTATCCTAAGTCTAGGGGTGCCCTAACCTAAGCCTAGGGGTGCCCTAGCCTAAGTCTAGGGGTGCCCTAGCCTTAGCCTAAGCCTAGGGGTGTCCTAGTGTAAGCCTACGGGTGCCCTAGCCTAAGTCTAGGGGTGCCCTAGCCTTAGGGTAGGGGAGCCCTAGCCTTAGCCTACGCATAGGGGTGCCCTGGCCTAAGAATAGGGGTGCCCTGGCCTAAGCCTAGGGGTGCCCTAGCCTAAGGTTAGTGGTGCCCTAACCTTAGGCTAGGGGATCCCTAGCCTTAGGCTAAATCTAGGGGTGCCCTAGTCTAATCCTAGGGGTGCCCTCGCCTAAGCTTAGGTGTGCCCTAGCCTAAGCCTAGGGGTGACCTAGCCTAAGCCTAGGGGTGCCCCAGCCTTAGGCTAGGGGAGCCATAGCCTTAGCCTAAGCTAGGGGTTCCCTAGCCTAAGCCTAGGGGTGCCCTATCCTAAGCCTAGGGGTGCCCTAGCCTAAGCCTAGGGGTGCCCTAGCCTAAGCCTAGGGGTGCCCTAGCCTAAGCCTAGTGGTACCCTAACCTTAGGCTAGGGGATCCCTTGCCTTAGGCTAATTCGAGGGGTGCCCAAGCCTAAGCCTAAGGGTGCCCTAGGCATAGACTAAGGGAGCACTAGCCTTAGCCTAAGCCTAGGGGTGCTCTAGCCTAAGCCTAGGTGTGCCCTAACCTAAGCCTAGGGGTTCCCTAGCCTAAGCCTAGGCGTTCCCAAGCCTTAGGCTAGGGAAACCCTAGCCTTAGCCTAAGCCTAGGGGTACCCTAGCCTAAGCCTAGGGGTGTCGTAGCCTAAGCCTACGGGTGCCCTAGCCTTAGGCTAGGGGAGCCCTACCCTTAGCCTAAGCCTAGGGGTGCCCTAGCCTAAGCCTAAGCCTAGGGGTGTCCTAGTGTAAGCCTAGGGGTGCCCTAGCCTAAGTCTAGGGGTGCCCTAGCCTTAGGGTAGGGGAGCCCTAGCCTTAGCCTACGCATAGGGGTGCCCTGGCCTAAGTATTGGGGTGCCCTGGCCTAAGCCTAGGGGTGCCCTAGCCTAAGGTTAGTGGTGCCCTAACCTTAGGCTAGGGGATCCCTAGCCTTAGGCTAAATCTAGGGGTGCCCTAGTCTAATCCTAGGGGTGCCCTCGCCTAAGCTTAGGTGTGCCCTAGCCTAAGCCTAGGGGTGCCCTAGCCTAAGCCTAGGGGTGCCCCAGCCTTAGGCTAGGGGAGCCCTAGCCTTAGCCTAAGCTAGGGGTTCCCTAGCCTAAGCCTAGGGGTGCCCTATCCTAAGCCTAGGGGTGCCCTAGCCTAAGCCTAGGGGTGCCCTAGCCTAAGCCTAGTGGTACCCTAACCTTAGGCTAGGGGATCA
The DNA here is from genome assembly GCF_050624435.1 of Tenrec ecaudatus. NCBI lineage: Eukaryota > Metazoa > Chordata > Mammalia > Afrosoricida > Tenrecidae > Tenrec > Tenrec ecaudatus. The sequence continues at coordinate 2,115,805 of NW_027457640.1, read as the reverse complement.
CTAGCCTTAGGCTAATTCGAGGGGTGCCCAAGCCTAATCCTAGGGGTGCCCTAGCCTAAGCCTAGGTGTACCCTAGCCTAAGCCTAGGGCTGCCCTAGCCGAAGCCTAGGGGTGCCCTAGCCTTAGGCTAGGGAATCCCTATCCTTACCCTAAGCCTAGGGGTGCCCTAGCCTAAGCCTAGGGGTGCCCTGGCACTATCCTAAGCCTAGGGGTGCCATAGCCTAAGCATAGGGGTGCCCAAACCTAAGCCTAAGGGTGCCCAAGCCTTAGTCTAGGGGAGCCCTAGCCTTAGCCTAAGCCTAGGGGTGCCTAGCCTAAGCCTAGGTGTGCCCTAGCCTAAGCCTAGGGGTGCCCTAGCCTAAGCCTCGGGGTGCCATAGCCTAAGCCTAGGGGTGCCCAAGCCTAAGACTAAGGGTGCCCTAGTCTAAGCCTAGGGGTACCCTAGCCTAAGCTTAGGGGTTCCCGAGCCTTAGGCTAGGGGACCCCTAGCCTTAGCCTAAGCCTAGGGGTGCCCTAGCCTAAGGCTAGGGGTGCCCTAGCCTAAGCCTAGGGGTGCCTTAACCTTAGGCTAGGGGAGCCCTAGCCTTAGCTTAAGGCTAGATGTGCCCCAGCCTAAGCCTAGGGGTGCCCAAGCCTAAGCCTAGGGGTGCGCTAGCCTTAGGTTATGGGAGCACTAGCCTAAGCCTAAGCCTAGTGGTGCCCAAGCCTAAACCTAGGGGTGACCTAGCCTAAGCTTAGGGGTGCCCTAGCCTAAGCCTAGGGGTGCCCTAGCCTTAGGCTAGGGGAGCCCTAGCCTTAGCCTAAGCCTCGGGGTGCCCTAGCCTAAGCCTAGGGGTGCCCTAGCCTTAGTCTAGGGAAGCCCTAGCCTTAGCCTATGCCTAGGGGTGCCCTAGCCTAAGCCTAGGGGTGCCCTAGCCTAAGCCTAGGGGTGCCCTAGTAAGCCTAGGGGTGCACTAGTAAGCCTACGGGTGCCCTGCCTAAGCCTAGGGGATCCCTAGCCTTAGGCTAGGGGAGCCCAACCTTAGCCTAAGCCTAGGGGTGCCCTAGCCTAAGCCTAGGTGTGCCCTAACCTAAGCCTAGGGGTGCCCTAGCCTAAGCCTAGGTGTGTCCTAGCCTATGCCGATGGGTGCCCTAGCCTTAGGCTAGGGGAGCCCCAGCCTTAGCCTAAGCCTAGGGGTGCCCTAGCCTAAGCCTAGGGGTGCCCTAGCCTAAGCCTAGTGGTGCCCTAGCCTTAGGTTAGGGGAGCCCTAGCCTTAGCTTAAGCCTAGGGGTGCCCTATCCTAAGCCTAGGGTTGCCCTAGCCTAAGCCTAGGGGTGCCCTAGCCTTAGGCTAGGGGAGCCCTAGTTTTAGCCTAAGCCTAGGGGTGCACTAGCCTAAGCCTAGGGGTGCCTTAGCCTAAGCCTAGGGATGCCCAAGCCTAAGCCTAAGGGTGCCCTAGCCTTAGGCTAGGGGAGCCCTAGCCTAAGCCTAAGCCTAGGGGTGCCCTAGCCTAAGCCTAGGCGTGCCTTATCCTAAGCCTAGGGGTGCCTATCCTAAGCCTACGGGTGCCCTAGCCTAAGCCTACGGATGCCCTGCCAAAGCCTAGGGGTGCCCTAGCCTTAGGCTAGGGGAGCCCTAGCCTTAGCCTAAGCCTAGGGGTGCCCTAGCCAAAGCCTAGGGGTGCCCTAACCTAAGCCTAGGGTTGCCCTAGCCTAAGCCTAGGGCTGCCCTAGCCTAAGCCTAGGGGTGCCCTAGCCTAAGGCTACTTGATCCATAGCCTTAGCCTAAACTAGAGGTGCCCTAGCCTAAGCCTAGGGGTACCCTAGCCTAAGCCTAGGGGTGCCCTAGCCTAAGCCTAGGGGTGCCCTAGCATTATGCTAGGGGAGCCCTAGCCTTATGCTAAGCCTAGTCGTGCGCTAGCCTAAGCCTAGGGGTGCCCTAGCCTAAGCCTAGGGGTGCCCTGGCACTACCCTAAGCCTAGGGGTGCCATAGCCTAAGCATAGGGGTGCCCAAACCTAAGCCTAAGGGTGCCCTAGCCTTAGTCTAGGGGAGCCCTAGCCTTAGCCTAAGCCTAGGGGTGCCTAGCCTAAGCCTAGGGGTGCCATAGCCTAAGCCTAGGGGTGCCCTAGCCTTAGGCTAGGGCTGCCCTAGCCTTAGCCTAAGCCTAGGGGTGCCCTAGCCTAAGCCTCGGGGTGCCATAGCCTAAGCCTAGGGCTGCCCAAGCCTAAGCCTAAATGTGCCCTAGTCTAAGCCTAGGGGTACCCTAGCCTAAGCTTAGGGGTTCCCGAGCCTTAGGCTAGGGGAGCCCTAGCCTTAGCCTAAGCCTAGGGGTGCCCTAGCCTAAGGCTAGGGGTGCACTAGCCTAAGCCTAGTGGTGCCTTAACCTTAGGCTAGGGGAGCCCTAGCCTTAGCTTAAGGCTAGGGGTGCCCCAGCCTAAGCCTAGGGGTGCCCAAGCCTAAGCCTAGGGGTGCGCTAGCCTTAGGCTATGGGAGCACTAGCCTAAGCCTAAGCCTAGTGGTGCCCTAGCCTAAACCTAGGGGTGACCTAGCCTAAGCTTAGGGGTGCCCTAGCCTAAGCCTAGGGGTGCCCTAGCCTTAGGCTAGGGGAGCCCTAGCCTTAGCCTAAGCCTCGGGGTGCCCTAGCCTAAGCCTAGGGGTGCCCTAGCCTTAGTCTAGGGAAGCCCTAGCCTTAGCCTATGCCTAGGGGTGCCCTAGCCTAAGCCTAGGGGTGCCCTAGTAAGCCTAGGTGTGCACTAGTAAGCCTACGGGTGCCCTGCCTAAGCCTAGGGGATCCCTAGCCTTAGGCTAGGGGAGCCCTAGCCTTAGCCTAAGCCTAGGGGTGCCCTAGCCTAAGCCTAGGTGTGCCCTAACCTAAGCCTAGGGGTGACCTAGCCTAAGCCTAGGTGTGCCCTAGCCTATGCCGATGGGTGCCCTAGCCTTAGGCTAGGGGAGCCCCAGCCTTAGCCTAAGCCTAGGGGTGCCCTAGCCTAAGCCTAGGGGTGCCCTAGCCTAAGCCTAGTGGTGCCCTAGCCTTAGGCTAGGGGAGCCCTAGCCTTAGCTTAAGCCTAGGGGTGCCCTATCCTAAGCCTAGGGTTGCCCTAGCCTAAGCCTAGGGCTGCCCTAGCCTAAGCCTAGGGGTGCCCTAGCCTAAGGCTAGTTGATCCATAGCCTTAGCCTAATCTAGAGGTGCCCTAGCCTAAGCCTAGGGGTGCCCTAACCTAAGCCTAGGGTTGCCCTAGCCTAAGCCTAGGGCTGCCCTAGCCTAAGCCTAGGGGTGCCCTAGCCTAAGGCTAGTTGATCCATAGCCTTAGCCTAATCTAGAGGTGCCCTAGCCTAAGCCTAGGGGTACCCTAGCCTAAGCCTAGGGGTGCCCTAGCGTAAGCCTAGGGGTGCCCTAGCATTATGCTAGGGGAGTCCTTGCCTTATGCTAAGCCTAGTCGTGCGCTAGCCTAAGCCTAGGGGTGCCCTTGCCTAAGCCTAGGTGTGCCCTGTCCTAAGTCTAGTGGTGCCCTAGCCTACACCTAGGGGTGCCCTAGCCTACGTCTAGGGGTGCCCTAGCCTAAGCCTAGGGGTGCCCTAGCCTAAGCCTAGGGGTTCCCTAGCCTTAGGCTAGTCGAGCCGTAGCCTTAGTCTAAGCCTAGGGTTGCCCTAGCCTAAGCCTAGGGCTGCCCTAGCCTAAGCCTAGGGGTGCCCTAGCCTAAGGCTAGTTGATCCATAGCCTTAGCCTAATCTAGAGGTGCCCTAGCCTAAGCCTAGGGGTACCCTAGCCTAAGCCTAGGGGTGCCCTAGCCTAAGCCTAGGGGTGCCCTAGCATTATGCTAGGGGAGTCCTTGCCTTATGCTAAGCCTAGTCGTGCGCTAGCCTAAGCCTAGGGGTGCCCTTGCCTAAGCCTAGGTGTGCCCTGTCCTAAGTCTAGTGGTGCCCTAGCCTACACCTAGGGGTGCCCTAGCCTACGTCTAGGGGTGCCCTAGCCTAAGCCTAGGGGTGCCCTAGCCTAAGGCTAGGGGTTCCCTAGCCTTAGGCTAGTCGAGCCGTAGCCTTAGTCTAAGCCTAGGGGTGCCCTAGCCTAAGCCTATGGCTGCCCTAGCCTAAGGCTTGGGGTGCCCTAGCCTAAGGCTAGGGGTACCCTTGCCTTAGGCTAGGGGAATCCTAGCCTTACCCTAAGCCTAGTGGTGCCCTAGCGTAAGCCTAGGGTTACCTAGGCTAAGCCTAGGGGTGCCCAAGCCTAAGCGTAGGGGTGCCCTAGCCTTAGGCTAGGGGAATCCTAGCCTTAGCCATAGCCGGGGGGTGCCCTAGCCTAAGCCTTGGGGTACCCTAGCCTAAGCCTAGGTGTGCCCTAGCCTAAGCCTAGGGGTGCCCTAGCCTTAGGCTATGGGACCCTAGATTTAGTCTAAGCCTAGGAGTGCCCTAGTCTATGCCTAGAGGTGCCCTAGCCTAAGCCTAGGGCACCCTAGCCTAAGTTTAGGGGTGCCCTAGCCTAAACCTAGGGGTGCCCTATCCTAATCCTAGGGGTGCCCTATCCTAAGCCTAGAGGCGCCCTAGCCTAAGCTTAGGGGTGCCCTAGCCAAAGCCTAGGGGTGCCATAGCCTAAGCCTAGGGGTGCCCTATCCTAAGCCTAGGGGTGCCCTAGCCTAAGCCTTGGGGTCCCTAGCCTAAGCATAGGGGTGCCTTAGCCTAAGTCTTGGGGTGCCTAGCCTAAGCCTAGGTGTGCCCTAGCCTAAGCCTAGGGGTGCCCTAGCCTTAGGCTAGGGCAGCCCTAGCCTTAGCCTAAGCCTAGGGGTGCCCTAGCCTAAGCCTCGGGGTGCCATAGCCTAAGCCTAGGGGTGCCCAAGCCTAAGCCTAAGGGTGCCCTAGTCTAAGCCTAGGGGTACCCTAGCCTAAGCTTAGGGGTTCCCGAGCCTTAGGCTAGGGGACCCTTAGCCTTAGCCTAAGCCTAGGGGTGCCCTAGCCTAAGGCTAGGGGTGCCCTAGCCTAAGCCTAGGGGTGCCTTAACCTTAGGCTAGGGGAGCCCTAGCCTTAGCTTAAGGCTAGATGTGCCCCAGCCTAAGCCTAGGGGTGCCCAAGCCTAAGCCTAGGGGTGCGCTAGCCTTAGGCTATGGGAGCACTAGCCTAAGCCTAAGCCTAGTGGTGCCCTAGCCTAAACCTAGGGGTGACCTAGCCTAAGCTTAGGGGTGCCCTAGCCTAAGCCTAGGCGTGCCCTAGCCTTAGGCTAGGGGAGCCCTAGCCTTAGCCTAAGCCTCGGGGTGCCCTAGCCTAAGCCTAGGGCTGCCCTAGCCTAAGCCTAGGGGTGCCCTAGCCTAAGGCTAGTTGATCCATAGCCTTAGCCTAATCTAGAGGTGCCCTAGCCTAAGCCTAGGGGTACCCTAGCCTAAGCCTAGGGGTGCCCTAGCCTAAGCCTAGGGGTGCCCTAGCATTATGCTAGGGGAGTCCTTGCCTTATGCTAAGCCTAGTCGTGCGCTAGCCTAAGCCTAGGGGTGCCCTTGCCTAAGCCTAGGTGTGCCCTGTCCTAAGTCTAGTGGTGCCCTAGCCTACACCTAGGGGTGCCCTAGCCTACGTCTAGGGGTGCCCTAGCCTAAGCCTAGGGGTGCCCTAGCCTAAGCCTAGGGGTTCCCTAGCCTTAGGCTAGTCGAGCCGTAGCCTTAGTCTAAGCCTAGGGGTGCCCTAGCCTAAGCCTATGGCTGCCCTAGCCTAAGGCTTGGGGTGCCCTAGCCTAAGGCTAGGGGTACCCTTGCCTTAGGCTAGGGGAATCCTAGCCTTACCCTAAGCCTAGTGGTGCCCTAGCGTAAGCCTAGGGTTACCTAGGCTAAGCCTAGGGGTGCCCAAGCCTAAGCGTAGGGGTGCCCTAGCCTTAGGCTAGGGGAATCCTAGCCTTAGCCATAGCCGGGGGGTGCCCTAGCCTAAGCCTTGGGGTACCCTAGCCTAAGCCTAGGTGTGCCCTAGCCTAAGCCTAGGGGTGCCCTAGCCTTAGGCTATGGGACCCTAGATTTAGTCTAAGCCTAGGAGTGCCCTAGTCTATGCCTAGAGGTGCCCTAGCCTAAGCCTAGGGCACCCTAGCCTAAGTTTAGGGGTGCCCTAGCCTAAACCTAGGGGTGCCCTATCCTAATCCTAGGGGTGCCCTATCCTAAGCCTAGAGGCGCCCTAGCCTAAGCTTAGGGGTGCCCTAGCCAAAGCCTAGGGGTGCCATAGCCTAAGCCTAGGGGTGCCCTATCCTAAGCCTAGGGGTGCCCTAGCCTAAGCCTTGGGGTCCCTAGCCTAAGCATAGGGGTGCCTTAGCCTAAGTCTTGGGGTGCCTAGCCTAAGCCTAGGTGTGCCCTAGCCTAAGCCTAGGGGTGCCCTAGCCTTAGGCTAGGGCAGCCCTAGCCTTAGCCTAAGCCTAGGGGTGCCCTAGCCTAAGCCTCGGGGTGCCATAGCCTAAGCCTAGGGGTGCCCAAGCCTAAGCCTAAGGGTGCCCTAGTCTAAGCCTAGTGGTGCCCTAGCCTTAGCTTACGCCTAGGGGTGCCCTATCCTAAGCCTAGGGTTGCCCTAGCCTAAGTCTAGGGGTGCCCTAGCCTTAGGCTAGGGGAGCCCTAGTTTTAGCCTAAGCCTAGGGGTGCACTAGCCTAAGCCTAGGGGTGCCTTAGCCCAAGCCTAGGGATGCCCAAGCCTAAGCCTAAGGGTGCCCTAGCCTTAGGCTAGGGCAGCCCTAGCCTTAGCCTAAGCCTAGGGGTGCCCTAGCCTAAGCCTAGGCGTGCCTTATCCTAAGCCTAGGGGTGCCTATCCTAAGCCTAGGGGTGCCCTAGCCTAAGCCTACGGATGCCCTGGCAAAGCCTAGGGGTGCCCTAGCCTTAGGCTAGGGGAGCCCTAGCCTTAGCCTAAGCCTAGGGGTGCCCTAGCCTTAGCCTAAGCCTAGGGGTGCCCTAGCCAAAGCCTAGGGGTGCCCTAACCTAAGCCTTGGGGTGCCCTAGCCTAAGCCTAGGGCTGCCCTAGCCTAAGCCTAGGGGTGCCCTAGCCTAAGGCTAGTTGATCCATAGCCTTAGCCTAAACTAGAGGTGCCCTAGCCTAAGCCTAGGGGTACCCTAGCCTAAGCCTAGGGGTGCCCTAGCCTAAGCCTAGGCGTGCCCTAGCATTATGCTAGGGGAGCCCTAGCCTTATGCTAAGCCTAGTCGTGCGCTAGCCTAAGCCTAGGGGTGCCCTAGCCTAAGCCTAGAGGTGCCCTGGCACTACCCTAAGCCTAGGGGTGCCATAGCCTAAGCATAGGGCTGCCCAAGCCTAAGCCTAAGGGTGCCCTAGTCTAAGCCTAGGGGTCCCCTAGCCTAAGCTTAGGGGTTCCCGAGCCTTAGGCTAGGGGAGCCCTAGCCTTAGCCTAAGCCTAGGGGTGCCCTAGCCTAAGGCTAGGGGTGCACTAGCCTAAGCCTAGGGGTGCCTTAACCTTAGGCTAGGGGAGCCCTAGCCTTAGCTTAAGGCTAGGGGTGCCCCAGCCTAAGCCTAGGGGTGCCCAAGCCTATGCCTAGGGGTTCGCTAGCCTTAGGCTATGGGAGCACTAGCCTAAGCCTAAGCTAGTGGTGCCCTAGCCTAAACCTAGGGGTGACCTAGCCTAAGCTTAGGGGTGCCCTAGCCTAAGCCTAGGAGTGCCCTAGCCTTAGGCTAGGGGAGCCCTAGCCTTAGCCTAAGCCTCGGGGTGCCCTAGCCTAAGCCTAGGGGTGCCCTAGCCTTAGTCTAGGGAAGCCCTAGCCTTAGCCTATGCCTAGGGGTGCCCTAGCCTAAGCCTAGGGTTGCCCTAGTAAGCCTAGGGGTGCACTAGTAAGCCTACGGGTGCCCTGCCTAAGCCTAGGGGATCCCTAGCCTTAGGCTAGGGGAGCCCTAGCCTTAGCCTAAGCCTAGGGGTGCCCTAGCCTAAGCCTAGGTGTGCCCTAACCTAAGCCTAGGGGTGACCTAGCCTAAGCCTAGGTGTGCCCTAGCCTATGCCGATGGGTGCCCTAGCCTTAGGCTAGGGGAGCCCCAGCCTTAGCCTAAGCCTAGGGGTGCCCTAGCCTAAGCCTAGGGGTGCCCTAGCCTAAGCCTAGTGGTGCCCTAGCCTTAGGCTAGGGGAGCCCTAGCCTTAGCTTAAGCCTAGGGGTGCCCTATCCTAAGCCTAGGGTTGCCCTAGCCTAAGCCTAGGGGTGCCCTAACCTTAGGCTAGGGGAGCCCTAGCTTTAGCCTAAGCCTAGGGGTGCACTAGCCTAAGCCTAGGGGTGCCTTAGCCTAAGCCTAGGGATGCCCAAGCCTAAGCCTAAGGGTGCCCTAGCCTTAGGCTAGGGGAGCCCTAGCCTTAGCCTAAGCCTAGGGGTGCCCTAGCCTAAGCCTAGGCGTGCCTTATCCTAAGCCAAGGGGTGCCCTATCCTAAGCCTAGGGGTGCCCTAGCCTAAGCCTACGGATGCCCTGCCAAAGCCTAGGGGTGCCCTAGCCTTAGGCTAGGGGAGCCCTAGCCTTAGCCTAAGCCTAGGGGTGCCCTAGCCAAAGCCTAGGGGTGCCCTAACCTAAGCCTAGGGTTGCCCGAGCCTAAGCCTAGGGCTGCCCTAGCCTAAGCCTTGGGGTGCCCTAGCCTTAGGCTAGGGGAGCCCTAGCCTTAGCCTAATCCTAGGGGTGCCCTAGCCTGAGACTAGGTGTGCCTTAACCTGAGCCTGGGGTGCCCTAGCGTGAGGCTAGGGTAACCCTAGCCTTAGACTAAGGCTAGGGGTGCCCTAGACGAAGCCTAGTGGTGCCCTAGCCTGAGCCAAGGGGTGCCCTAGCCTGAGGCTAGGGGAGCCCTAGCCTTAGCCTAAGCCTAGGATTGCCCTAGCCTAAGTCTACGGGTGCCCTAACCAAAGCCTAGGGGTACATTAGCCTTAGGGTAGGGGAGCCCTAGCCTTAGCCTAAGCCTAGGGGTGCCCTAGCCTAAGCCTAGGGGTGCCCTAGCCTAAGCCCAGGGGTGCCCTAGCCTAAGCCTAGGGGTGCACTACCCTATGCCTAGGGGTGCCCTAGCCTGAGCCTAGGTGTGCCCTAACCTGAGGCTAGAGGAGCACTAGCCTTAGTCTAGCCAAGGGGTGCCCTAGCCTAAGCCTAGGGTGCCCTAGCCTGATCTAGGGGTGCCCTAGTCAGAGCCTAGGTGTGCCCTAGCCTGAGCCTACGGGTGCCCTAGCCTTAGAGTAGGGGAGCCCTAGCTTTAGCCTAAGCCTAGGGGTGCCCTAGCCTAAGCCTAGGGGTGCTCTAGCCAAAGCCTAGGGGTACAGTAGCCTAAGCCTAGGGGTGCCCTAGCCTTAGGCTAGTGGATCCTTAGCCTTAGCCTAAGCGTAGGGGTGCCCTAGCCTAAGCCTAGGTGTGCTCTAGCCTAAGCCTAGGGGTGCTCTAGCCTAAGCCTAGGGTTGCCCTAGCCAAAGCCTAAGGGTTCCATAGCCTAAGCCTAGTGGTGCCCTAGACTAAGCCTAGGGGTGCCCTAACAATAGGCTAGGGGAGCCCTAGCCCTAGCCTACCTAGGGGTGCCCTAGCCTAAGCCTAGGGGTGCCCTAGCCTAAGCCTAGGGGTGCCCTAGCCTAAGCCTAGGGGTGCCCTAGCCTTAGGCTAGGGGAGCCCTAGCCTTAGCCTAAGCCTAGGGGTGCCCTAGCCTTAGGCTAGGGGAGCCCTAGCCTTAGCCTAAGCCTAGATGTGCCCTAGCCTAAGCCAAAGGGTGCCCTAGCCTAAGTCTAGGGGAGCCCTAGCCTTAGCCTAAGCCTAGGTGTGCCCTAACCTAAGCCTAGGGGTGCCCTAACCTAAGCGTAGGGGTGCCCTAGCCTAAGCCTAGGGGTGCCCTAGCCTTAGCCTAAGCCTAGGGGTGCCCTAGCCTTAGGCTAGGGGAGCCCTAGCATTAGCCTAAGCCTATGTGTGCCCTAGCCTAAGCCAAGGGGTGCCCTAGCCTAAGGCTAGGGGTGCCCTAGCCTTAGCCTAAGCCTAGGGGTGCCCTAGCCTAAACTTAGGTGTGCCCTAGCCTAAGCCAAGAGGTGCCCTAGCCTAAGCCCAGGGGAGCCCTAGCCTTAGCCTTAGCCTAGGTGTGCCCTAGCCTAAGCTTAGGGATGCCCTAGCCTAAGCCTAGGGGTGACCTACTCTAAGCCTCGGGCTACCCTAACCTAAGCGTAGGGGAGCCCTAGCCTTAGCCTAAGCCTAGGGGTGCCCTAGCCTAAGCCTAGGGGTGCCCTAGCCTGAGGCTAGGGGAGCCGTAGCCTTAGCCTAAGCCTAGTGGTGCCCTAGCCTAAGAGTAGGGGTGCCCGAGCCCAAGCCTTGGGGTGCCCTAGCCTAAGCGTAGGGGTGCCCTAGCCTAAGCCTAGGGGTTCCCTAGCCTTAGGCTTGGGGTGCCCTAGCCTTAGCCTAAGCCTAGGGGTGCCCTAGCCTAAGCCTAGGTATGCCCTAGCCTAAGCCTAGGGGTGCCCTAGCATTAGGATAGGAGAGCCCTAGCCTTAGCCTAGGGGTGCCCTAGCCTGAGCTTACGGATGCCCTAGCCTGAGGCTAGGGGAACCCTAGCCTTAGTCTAGCCTAGGATTGCCCTAGCTTAAGCCTAATGGTGCCACAGCATGAGTCTAGGGGTGCCCTAGCCTGAGGCTAGGGGAGCCGTAGCCTTAGCCTAAGCCTAGGGGTGCCCTAGCCTAAGCCTAGGGGTGGCCTAGCCTAAGCGTTGGGGTGCCCGAGCCTTAAGCTAGGGGGCCCTAGCCTTAGGCTAAGCCTAGGGGTGCCCTAGCCTAAGCCAAGGGGTGCCGAAGCCTAAGCCTAGGGGTGCCCTAGCCTGAGGCTAGGTGAGCCCTAGTCTTAGCCTAAGCCTAGGGTTGCCCTAGCCTAAGTCTTGGGGTGCCCTAGCCTAAGCCTTGGGGTGCACTAGCCTTAGGCTACGGGTGCCTTAGCCTTAGCCTAAGCCTTGGGGTACCCTAGCCTGAGCCTAGGGGTGCCCTAGCCTGAGGCTAGGGGAGCCCTAGCCTTAGCCTAAGCCTAGGGGTGCACTAGCCTGAGCCTAGGGGTGCCCTAGCCTGAGCCTACGGGTGCCCTAGCCAGAGGCTAGGGGAGCCGTAGCCTTAGCCTAAACCTAGGGGTGCCCTAGTTTAAGCCTAGGGGTGCCCTAGCCTGAGCCTAGCGGTGCCCTAGCCTAAGCCTAGGGGTGCCCGAGCCTGAGGCTAGGGGAGCCGTAGTATTAGCCTAAGCCTAGGGGTGCCCTAGTTTAAGCCTAGGGGTGCCCTAGCCTAAGCACAGCGGTGCCCTAGCCTAAGCCTTTTGGTGCCCTAGCCTTAGGCTAGGGGAGCCCTAGCCTTAGCCTATGCCTAGGGGTGTCCTAGCCTGAGACTAGGTGTGCCTTAGCCTGAGCCTGGGGTGCCCTAGCCTGAGGTTAGGGGAACCCTAGCCTTAGACTAAGGCTAGGGGTGCCTTAGACGAAGCCTAGTGGTGCCCTAGCCTGAGCCTAGGGGTGCACTAGCCTGAGGCTAGGGGAGCCCTAGCCTTAGCCTAAGCCTAGGATTGCCCTAGCCTAAGTCTACGGGTGCCCTAACCAAAGCCTAGGGGTGCCCTAGCCTTAGGATAGGGGAGCCCTAGCCTTAGCCTAAGTCTAGGGGTGCCCTAGCCTGAACCTAGGGGTGCCCTAACCTGAGGCTAGAGGAGCACTAGCCTTAGTCTAGCCAAGGGGTGCCCTAGCCTAAGCCTAGGTGTGCCCTAGCCTGAGCCTAGGGGTGCCCTAGTCTGAGCCTAGGGGTGCCCTAGCCTGAGCCTAGGGGTGCCCTAGCCTTAGGGTAGGGGAGCCCTAGCTTTAGCCTAAGCCTAGGGTTGCCCTAGCCTAAGCCTAGGGGTGCCCTAGCCTAAGCCTAGGGGTGCCCTAACCTAAGCCTAGGGGTGCTCTAGCCTAAGCCTAGGGGTGCCCTAGCCTAAGCCTAGGGGTGTCCTAGCCTAAGCCTAGGGGTGCCATAGCCTAAGCCTAGGGGTGCCCTAGACTAAGCCTAGGGGTGCCCTAACAATAGCCTAGGGGAGCACTAATCTTACCCTAAGTCTAGGGGTGCCCTAGCCTAAGGCTAGGGGAGCCCTAGCCTTAGCCTAAGCCTAGGGGTGCCCTAGCCTAAGCCTAGGAGTGCCCTAGCCTAAGCCTAGGGGTGCCCGAGCCTGAGGCTGGGGGAGCCGTAGCCTTAGCCTAAGCCTAGGGGTGCCCTAGTTTAAGCCTAGGGGTGCCCTAGCCTAAGCCCAGCGGTGCCCTAGCCTAAGCCTTGGGGTGCCCTAGCCTTAGGCTAGGGGAGCCCTAGCCTTAGCCTAAGCCTAGGGGTGCCCTAGCCTGAGACTAGGTGTGCCTTATCATGAGCCTGGGGTGCCCTAGCGTGAGGCTAGGGGAACCCTAGCCTTAGACTAAGCCTAGGGGTGCTCTAGCCTAAGCCTAGTGGTGCCCTAGCCTAAGCCTAGGGGTGTCCTAGCCTAAGCCTAGGGGTGCCATAGCCTAAGCCTAGTGGTGCCCTAGCCTGAGCCTAGGGGTGCCCTGGCCTGAGGCTAGGGGAGCCCTAGCCTTAGCCTAAGCTTAGGGGTGCCCTAGCCTAAGCCTAGGGGTGCCCTAGCCTAAGCCTAGGGGTGCCCGAGCCTGAGGCTGGGGGAGCCGTAGCCTTAGCCTAAGCCTAGGGGTGCCCTAGCCTAAGCCTAGGGGTGCCCTAGCCTAAGCCCAGGGGTGCCCTAGCCTAAGCCTAGGGGTGCACTAGCCTAAGCCTAGGGGTGACCTAGCCTGAGCCTAGGGGTGCTCTAACCTGAGGCTAGAGGAGCACTAGCCTTAGTCTAGCCAAGGGGTGCCGTAGCCTAAGCCTAGGGGTGCCCTAGCCTGAGCCTAGAGGTGCCCTAGTCAGAGCTTAGGGGTGCCCTAGCCTGAGCCTAGGGGTGCCCTATCCTTAGGGTAGGGGAGCCCTAGCTTTAGCCTAAGTCTAGGGGTGCCCTAGCCTAAGCCTAGGGGTGCCCTAGCCTTAGGCTACGGGAGCCCTAGCCTTAGCCTAAGTCTAGGGGTGCCCTAGCCTTAGGCTAGGGGAGCCCTAGCCTTAGCCTAAGCCTAGATGTGCCCTAGCCTAAGCCAAAGGGTGACCTAGCCTAAGTCTAGGGGAGCCCTAGCCTTAGCCTAAGCCTAGGGTTGCCCTAGCCTAAGCCTAGGGGTGCCCTAGCCTAAGCCTAGGGCTGCCCTAGCCTAAGCCTAGGGGTGCCCTAGCCTTAGCCTAAGCCTAGGGGTGCCCTAGCCTTAGGCTAGGGGAGCCCTAGCCTTAGCCTAAGCCTAGGGGTGCCCTAGCCTAAGCCTATGTGTGCCCTAGCCTAAGCCAAGGGGTGCCCTAGCCTATGGCTAGGGGAGCCCTAGCCTTAGCCTAAGCCTAGGGGTGCCCTAGCCTAAGCCTAGGTGTGCCCTAGCCTGAGCCTACGGGTGCCCTAGCCTAAGCCCAGGGGAGCCCTAGCCTTAGCCTAAGCCTAGGGGTGCCCTAGTTTAAGCCTAGGGGTGCCCTAGCCTGAGCCTAGCGGTGCCCTAGCCTAAGCCTAGGGGTGCCCGAGCCTGAGGCTAGGGGAGCCGTAGCCTTAGCCTAAGCCTAGGGGTGCCCTAGTTTAAGCCTAGGGGTGCCCTAGCGTAAGCACAGCATTGCCCTATCCTAAGCCTTGTGGTGCCCTAGCCTTAGGCTAGGGGAGCCCTAGCCTTAGCCTAAGCCTAGGGGTGCCCTAGCCTGAGACTAGGTGTGTCTTACCCTGAGCCTGGGGTGCCCTAGCCTGAGGCTAGGGGAACCCTAGCCTTAGAGTAAGGCTAGGGGTGCCCTAGACGAAGCCTAGTGGTGCCTTGGCCTGAGCCTAGGGGTGCCCTAGCCTGAGGCTAGGGGAGCCCTAGCCTTAGCCTAAGCCTAGGATTGCCCTAGCCTAAGTCTACGGGTGCCCTAACCAAGGCCTAGGGGTGCCCTAGCCTTAGGCTAGGGGTGCCCTAGCCTAAGCCTAGGGGTACTCTAGCCTAAGCCTAGGGGTGCCCTAGCCTAAGCCTAGGGGTGCACTAGCCTAAGCCTAGGGGTGCCATAGCCTAAGCCTACGGGTGCCCTAGCCCAAGCCTAGGGGTGCCCTCGCCTAAGCCTAGGGGTGCCCTATCCTTAGACTAGGGGAGCCCGGGACTTAGCCTAAGCCTAGGGGTGCACTAGCCTAAGCCTAGGGGTACCCTAGCCTAAGCCTAGGGGTGTCGTAGCCTAAGCCTAGGGGTGCTCTAGTCTAAGCCTAGTGGTGCTCTAGCCTTAGGCTAGGGGAGCCTTAACCTTAGCCCAAGGCTAGGGGTGTCCTAGCATAAGCGTAGGGGTGCCCTAGCCTGAGGCTAGGGGAGCCCTAGCATTAGCCTAAGTCTAGGGGTGCCCTAGCCTTAGCCTAGGTGTGCCCTAACATGAGGCTAGAGGAGCACTAGCCTTAGTCTAGCCAAGGGTTGCCCTAGCCTAAGCCTAAGTGTGCCCTAGCCTGAGCCTAGGGGTGCCCTAGTATGAGCCTAGGGGTGCCCTAGCCTGAGCCTAGGGGTGCCCTAGCCTAAGCCTAGGGGTGCCCTAGCATTATGCTAGGGGAGTCCTTGCCTTATGCTAAGCCTAGTCGTGCGCTAGCCTAAGCCTAGGTTTGCCCTTGCCTAAGCCTAGGTGTGCCCTGTCCTAAGTCTAGTGGTGCCCTAGCCTACACCTAGGGGTGCCCTAGCCTAAGTCTAGGGGTGCCCTAGCCTAAGCCTAGGGGTGCCCTAGCCTAAGCCTAGGGGTTCCCTAGCCTTAGGCTAGTCGAGCCGTAGCCTTAGTCTAAGCCTAGGGGTGCCCTAGCCTAAGCCTATGGCTGCCCTAGCCTAAGCCTAGGGGTGCCCTAGCCTAAGGCTAGGGGTACCCTTGCCTTAGGCTAGGGGAATCCTAGCCTTACCCTAAGCCTAGTGGTGCCCTAGCGTAAGCCTAGGGTTACCTAGGCTAAGCCTAGGGGTGCCCAAGCCTAAGCGTAGGGGTGCCCTAGCCTTAGGCTAGGGGAATCCTAGCCTTAGCCATAGCCGGGGGGTGCCCTAGCCTAAGCCTTGGGGTACCCTAGCCTAAGCCTAGGTGTGCCCTAGCCTAAGCCTAGGGGTGCCCTAGCCTTAGGCTATGGGACCCTAGATTTAGTCTAAGCCTAGGAGTGCCCTAGTCTATGCCTAGGGGTGCCCTAGCCTAAGCCTAGGGCACCCTAACCTAAGTTTAGTGGTGCCCTAGCCTAAACCTAGGGGTGCCCTATCCTAATCCTAGGGGTGCCCTATCCTAAGCCTAGGGGCGCCCTAGCCTAAGCTTAGGGGTGCCCTAGCCTAAGCCATGGGGTGCCCTAGCCTAAGCCTAGGGGTGCCTTAGCCTAAGCCTTGGGGTGCCCTAGCCTAAGCCTAGGGGTGCCCTAGCCTTGGGCTAGGGGTGCCCTAGCCTTGGGCTAGGGGAGCCCTAGCCTTAGCCTAAGCCTAGGGGTGCCCTAGCCTAAGGCTACGGGTGCCCTAGCCTAAGCCTAGGGGTGCCCTAGCCTAAGCCTAGGGGTGCCTAAGCCTTAGGCTAGGGGAGCCCTAGCCTTAGCCTAAGCCTAGGGGTGCCCTAGCCTAAGCCTAGTGGTGCCCTAGCCTAAGCTTAGGGGTTCCCTAGCCTTAGGCTAGTCGAGCCGTAGCCTTAGTCTAAGCCTAGGGGTGCCCTAGCCTAAGCCTATGGGTGCCCTAGCCTAAGCCTAGGGGTGTCCTAGCCTTACGCTAGGGGAGCCCTAGCCTTAGGCTAATTCTGGGGGTGCCCTAGCCTAAGCATAGGGGTTCCCTAGCCTAAGCTTAGGGGTGCCCTAGCCTAAGCCTAGTGGTGCCCTAGCCTAAGCGTAGGGGTTCCCTAGCCTTAGGCTAGGGAAACCCTAGCATTAGCCTAAGCCTAGGGGTCCCCTAGTTTAAGCCTAGGGGTGCCCTAGCCTAAGACTAGGGGTGCCCTAGCCTAAGTTAGGGGAGCCCTAACCTTAGCTTAAGCCTAGTGTTGCCTTAGCCTAGGCCTAGGGGTGCCCTAGCCTAAGCCTAGGGGTGCCCTAGCCTTAGGCTAGGGGAGCCCTAGCCTTAGCCTAAGCCTAGGGGTGCCATAGCCTAAGCCTAGGGGTGCCCAAGCCTAAGCCTAAGGGTGCCCAAGCCTTTGTCTAGGGGAGCCCTAGCCTAAGCCTAAGCCTAGAGCTGCCCTAGCCTATGCCTACGGGAGCCCTAGCCTAAGCCTACTGTTGCCCTATCCTAAGCCTAGGGGTGCCCTAGCATTAGCCTAAGCCTAGGTGTGCCCTAGCCTAAACCTAGGGATGCCCTAGCCTAAGACTAGGCTTACCTAGACTAAGCCTAGGGGTGCCCTAGCCATAGGCTAGGGGAGACCTAGCCTTAGCCTAAGGCTAGGGGTGCCTTAGCCTAAGCCTAGAGGTGCCCTAGCCTAAGCCTAGGGGTGCCCTAGCTTTGGGCTTTGGGAGTCCTAGCCTTAGCGTAAGACGAGGGGTGCCCTAGACTAAGACTAGGGATGCCCTAGCCTAAGCCTAGGGTGCCGTAGCCTAAGCCTAGGGGTGCCCAAGTTTTAGGCTAGGGGAGTCCTAGCCTTAACCTAAGCCTAGGGATGCCCTATAGTAAGCCTAGGGGTGCCCTAGCCTAAGCCTCGGGGTGCCCTCGCCTTAGGCTATGGGAGCGCTAGCCTTAGCCTAAGCCTAGGGGTGCCCTAGCCTATGCTTAGGGTGCCCTAGCCTTAGGCTAGGGGAGTCCTAGCATTAGCCTAAGCCGACGGGTGCCCTAGCCTAAGCCTACTGGTGCCGTTGCCTAAGACTAGTGGTGCCCTAGCCTAAGCCTACTTGTGCCCTAGCCTAAGCCTAGGGGTGCCCTCGCCTAAGCGTAAGGGTGCCCTAGCCTAAGCTTAGGGGTGCCATAGCTGAAGGCCAGGGGTTCCCTAGATTTAGGCTAGGGGATCCCTAGCCTTAGGCTAATTATATGGGTGCCCTAGCCTAATCCTAGGGGTGCCCTAGCATAAGCCTAGGTGTATCCTAGCCTAAGCCTAGGGGTGCCCTAGCCTAAGCCTAGGTGTGCCCTAGCCTTAGGCTTGGGGAGACCTAGCCTTAGGCTAATTCTAGGGGTGCCCTAGCCTAATCCTAGGGGTGCCCTAGCCTAAGCTTAGGTGTGCCCTAGCCTAAGACTAGGGGTGCCCTAGCCTAAGCTTAGGTGTGCCCTAGCCTAAGACTAGGGGTGCCCTAGCCTAAAACTATGGGTGCCCTAGCCTTAGGCTAGGGGAGCCCTAGCCTGAGCCTAAGCTAGGGGTGCCCTCGCCTACGCCTAGGGGTGTCCAAGCCTAAGCCTAGGGGTGCCCTAGCCTTAGGCTATGGAAGCAATAGCCTTAGCCTAAGCCTTGGGGTGCCCTAGCCTAAGCCTAGGGGTGCCCTAGCCTAGGCCTAGGGGTGCCCTACCCTAAACCTCGGGGTGCCCTAGCCTTGGGCTAGGGGAGCCTTAGCCTTAGCCTAAGCCTAGGGGTGCCCTAGCCTAAGCCTACGGGTGCCCCAGCCTAAGCCTAGGGGTGCCCTAGCTTAAGCCAAGGGGTGCCCTAGCCTTAGGTTAGGGGAGCCCTAGCCTTAGCCTAAGCCTAGGGGTGCCCTAGTCTAAGCCTAGAGGTGCCCTAGCCTTAGGCTAGGGGAGCCTCAGCCTTAGCCTAAGCCTAGGGGTGCCCTAGGGTAAGCCTAGGGGTTCCCTAGCCTTAAGCTAGTCGAGCCATAGTCTTAGTCTAAGCCTAGGGGTGCCCTAGCCTAAGCCTATGGGTACCCTAGCCTAAGCCTAGGGGTGCCCTAGCCTAAGGCTAGGGGTACCCTTGCCTTAGGCTAGGGGAGTCCTAGCCTTAGCCTAAGCCTAGTGGTGCCCTAGTCTAAGCCTGGGGTTACCTAGGATAAGCCTAGGGGTGCCCTAGCCAAAGCGTAGGGGTGCCCTAGCCTTAAGCTAGGGGAGTCCTAGCCTTAGCCATAGCCGGGGGGTGCCCTAGCCTAAGCCTTGGGGTGCCCTAGCCTAAGCCTAGGTGTGCCCTAGCCTAAGCCTAGGGGTGCCCTAGCCTTAGGATATGGGACCCTAGGTTAAGTCTAAGCCTAGGGGTGCCCTAGTCTATGCCTAGGGGTGCCCTAGCCAAAGCCTAGGGGTGCCCTAGCCTAAGTTTAGGGGTGCCCTAGCCGAAACCTAGGGGTGCCCTATCCTAATCCTAGGGGTGCCCTATCCTAAGCGTAGGGGCGCCCTAGCCTAAGTTTACGGGTGCCCTAGCCAAAGCCTAGGGGTGCCTTAGCCTAAGCCTTGGGGTGCCCTAGCCTAAGCCTAGGGGTACCCTAGCCTTGGGCTAGGGGTGCCCTAGAGTTGGGCTAGGGGAGCGCTAGCCTAAGCCTAGGGGTGCCCTAGCCTAAGGCTACGGGTGCCCTAGCCTAAGCCGAGGGGTGCCCTAGACTAAGCCTAGCGGTTCCCTAGCCTTAGGCTAGTCGAGCCGTAGCCTTAGTCTAAGCCTAGGGGTGCCCTAGCCTAAGCCTATGGGTGCCCTAGCCTAAGCCTAGGGGTGTCCTAGCCTTACGCTAGGGGAGCCCTAGCCTTAGGCTAATTCTGGGGGTGCCCTTGCCTAAGCGTCGGGGTTCCCTAGCCTAAGCTTAGGGGTGCCCTAGCCTAAGCCTAGTGGTGCCCTAGCTTAAGCGTAGGGGTTCCCTAGCCTTAGGCTAGGGAAACCCTAGCTTTAGCCTAAGCCTAGGGGTCCCCTGGCTTAAGCCTAGGGGTGCCCTAGCCTAAGCCTAGGGGTGCCATAGCCTAAGCCTAGGGGTGCCCTATCCTAAGCCTAGGGGTGCCCTAGCCTAAACCTTGGGGTGTCCTAGCCTAAGCCTAGGGTGCCCTAGCCTTAGGCTATGGAAGCCCTAGCCTTAGCCTAAGCCTTGGGGTGCCCTAGCCTAAGCCTAAGGGTGCCCTAGCCTAGGCCTATGGGTGCCCTAGCCTAAGCCTAGGAGTGCCCTAGCCTTGGGCTAGGGGAGCCCTAGCCTTAGCCTAAGCCTAGGGGTGCCCTAGCCTAAGGCTACGGGTGCCCTAGCCTAAGCCTAGGTGTTCCCTAGCCTAAGCCTAGGGGTGCCCTAGCCTAAGCCTAGGGCACCCTAGCCTAAGTTTAGGGGTGCCCTAGCCTAAACCTAGGGGTGCCCTATCCTAATCCTAGGGGTGCCCTATCCTAAGCCTAGGGGCGCCCTAGCCTAAACTTAGGGGTGCCCTAGCCAAAGCCTAGGGGTGCCATAGCCTAAACCTGGGGGTGCCCTATCCTAAGCCTAGGGGTGCCCTAGCCTAAGCCTTGGGGTGCCCTAGCCTAAGCCTAGGGGTGCCTTAGCCTAAGCCTTGGGGTGCCCTAGCCTAAGCCTAGGGGTGCCCTAGCCTTGGGCTAGGGGTGCCCTAGCCTTGGGCTAGGGGAGCCCTAGCCTTAGCCTAAGCCTAGGGGTGCCCTAGCCTAAGGCTACGGGTGCCCTAGCCTAAGCCTAGGGGTGCCCTAGCCTAAGCCTAGGGGTGCCTAAGCCTTAGGCTAGGGGAGCCCTAGCCTTAGCCTAAGCCTAGGGGTGCCCTAGCCTAAGCCTAGTGGTGCCCTAGCCTAAGCTTAGGGGTTCCCTAGCCTTAGGCTAGTCGAGCCGTAGCCTTAGTCTAAGCCTACGGGTGCCCTAGCCTAAGCCTATGGGTGCCCTAGCCTAAGCCTAGGGGTGTCCTAGCCTTACGCTAGGGGAGCCCTAGCCTTAGGCTAATTCTGGGGGTGCCCTAGCCTAAGCATAGGGGTGCCCTAGCATAAGCCTAGGTGTATCCTAGCCTAAGCCTAGGGGTGCCCTAGCCTAAGCCTAGGTGTGCCCTAGCCTTAGGCTAGGGGAGACCTAGCCTTAGGCTAATTCTAGGGGTGCCCTAGCCTAATCCTAGGGGTGCCCTAGCCTAAGCTTAGGTGTGCCCTAGCCTAAGACTAGGGGTGCCCTAGCCTAAAACTATGGGTGCCCTAGCCTTAGGCTAGGGGAGCCCTAGCCTGAGCCTAAGCTAGGGGTGCCCTCACCTACGCCTAGGGGTGTCCAAGCCTAAGCCTAGGGGTGCCCTACCCTAAGCCTAGGGGTGCCCTAGCCTTAGGCTATGGAAGCAATAGCCTTAGCCTAAGCCTTGGGGTGCCCTAGCCTAAGCCTAGGGGTGCCCTAGCCTAGGCCTAGGGGTGCCCTACCCTAAACCTCGGGGTGCCCTAGCCTTGGGCTAGGGGAGCCTTAGCCTTAGCCTAAGCCTAGGGGTGCCCTAGCCTAAGGCTACGGGTGCCCCAGCCTAAGCCTAGGGGTGCCCTAGCCTAAGCCAAGGGGTGCCCTAGCCTTAGGTTAGGGGAGCCCTAGCCTTAGCCTAAGCCTAGGGGTGCCCTAGCCTAAGCCTAGTGGTGCCCTAGCCTAAGCGTAGGGGTTCCCTAGCCTTAGGCTAGGGAAACCCTAGCATTAGCCTAAGCCTAGGGGTCCCCTAGCTTAAGCCTAAGGGTGCCCTAGCCTAAGACTAGGGGTGCCCTAGCCTAAGCCTAGGGGAGCCCTAACCTTAGCTTAAGCCTAGTGTTGCCTTAGCCTAGGCCTAGGGGTGCCCTAGCCTAAGCCTAGGGGTGCCCTAGCCTTAGGCTAGGGGAGCCCTAGCCTTAGCCTAAGCCTAGGGGTGCCATAGCCTAAGCCTAGGGGTGCCCAAGCCTAAGCCTAAGGGTGCCCAAGCCTTTGTCTAGGGGAGCCCTAGCCTAAGCCTAAGCCTAGAGCTGCCCTAGCCTATGCCTAGGGGAGCCCTAGCCTAAGCCTAGGGTTGCCCTATCCTAAGCCTAGGGGTGCCCTAGCCTTAGCCTAAGCCTAGGTGTGCCCTAGCCTAAACCTAGGGATGCCCTAGCCTAAGACTAGGCTTACCTAGACTAAGCCTAGGGGTGCCCTAGCCTAAGCATAGGGGTGCCCTAGCCTTGGGCTTTGGGAGTCCTAGCCTTAGCCTAAGACGAGGGGTGCCCTAGCCTAAGACTAGGGATGCCCTAGCCTAAGCCTAGGTGTGTCCTAGCCTAAGCCTAGGGGAGACCTAGCCTAAGCATAGGGGTGCCCTAGCCTTAGGCTATGGGAACCCTTGCCTTAGCTTAAGCCTGGGGGTGCCCTACCCTAAGCCTTGGGGTGTCCTAGCCTAAGCCTAGGGGTGACCTAGCCTAAGCCTAGGGGTGCCCTAGCCTAAGCCTAGGGGTGCCCTAGCCTAAGCCTGGGGGTGCCCTAGCCTAAGCCTAGGGGTGCCCTAGCCTAAGACTAGGCTTACCTAGCCTAAGCCTAGGGGTGCCCTAGCCATAGGCTAGGGGAGCCCTAGCCTTAGCCTAATGCTAGGGGTGCCTTAGCCTAAGCCTAGAGGTGCCTTAGCCTAAGCATAGGGGTGCCCTAGCCTTAGGCTAGGGGAGTCTTAGCCTTAGCCATAGCCGGGGGGAGCCCTTGCCTAAGCTTTGGGGTGCCCTAGCCTAAGCCCAGGTGTGCCCTAGCCTAAGCTTAGGGGTGCCCTAGCCTTATGCTATGGGACCCTAGATTTAGTCTAAGCCTAGGGGTGCCCTAGCCTATGCCTAGGGGTGCCCTAGCCCAAGCCTAGGGGTGCCCTAGCCTAAGTTTAGGGGTGCCCTAGCCTAAGCCTAGGGGTGCCCTATCCTAATCCTAGGGGTGCCCGATCCTAAGCTTAGGGGTGCCCTAGCATAAGCTTAGGTGTGCTCTAGCCTAAGCCTAGGGGTGCCATAGCCTAAGCCTAGGGGTGCCCTATCCTAAGCCTAGGGGTGCCCTAGCCTAAACCTTGGGGTGTCCTAGCCTAAGCCTAGGGGTGCCCTAGCCTTAGGCTATGGAAGCCCTAGCCTTAGCCTAAGCCTTGGGGTACCGTAGCCTAAGCCTAAGGGTGCCCTAGCCTAGGCCTATGGGTGCCCTAGCCTAAGCTAGGAGTGCCCTAGCCTTGGGCTAGGGGAGCCCTAGCCTTAGCCTAAGCGTAGGGGTGCCCTAGCCTAAGCTTAGGGGTGCCCTAGCCTAAGCCTGGGGGTGCCCTAGCCTAAGCCTAGGGGTTCCCTAGCCTTAGGCTAGGGAAACCCTAGCATTAGCCTAAGCCTAGGGGTCCCCTAACTTAAGCCTCTGGGTGCCCTGGCCTAAAACTAGGGGTGCCCTAGCCTATGCCTAGGGGTGCCCTAGCATAAGCCTAGGGGTCCCCTAGCCTAAGCCTAGGGGTGCCCTAGTCTTAGGCTAGGGGAGCCCTAGCCTTAGCTTAAGCCTAGTGTTGCCCTAGCCTAAGCCTAGGGGTGCCCTAGCCTAAGCCAAGGGTGCCCTAGCCTTAGGCTAGGGGAGCCCTAGCCTTAGCTTAAGCCTAGTGTTGCCTTAGCCTAGGCCTAGGGGTGCCCTAGCCTAAGCCTAGGGGTGCCCTAGCCTTAGGCTAGGGGAGCCCTAGCCTTAGCCTAAGCCTAGGGGTGCCATAGCCTAAGCCTAGGGGTGCCCAAGCCTAAGCCTAAGGGTGCCCTAGCCTTTGTCTAGGGGAGCCCTAGCCTAAGCCTAAGCCTAGGGGTGCCCTAGCCTATGCCTAGGGGTGCCCTAGCCTAAGCCTAGGGTTGCCCTATCCTAAGCTTAGGGGTGCCCTAACCTAAGCCTAGGGGTGCCCTAGACTAAGCCTAGTGGTGCCCTAGCCTTAGCCTAAGCCTAGGTGTGCCCTAGCCTAAGCCTAGGGATGCCCTAGCCTAAGACTAGGCTTACCTAGCCTAAGCCTAGGCGTTCCCTAGCCATAGGCTAGGGGAGCCCTAGCCTTAGCCTAAGGCTAGGGGTGCCTTAGCCTAAGCCTACAGGTGCCCTAGCCTAAGCATAGGGGTGCCCTAGCCTTGGGCTTTGGGAGTCCTAGCCTTAGCCTAAGACGAGGGGTGCCCTAGCCTAAGACTAGGGATGCCCTAGCCTAAGCCTAGGTGTGTCCTAGCCTAAGCCTAGGGGAGCCCTAGCCTAAGCCTAGGGGTGCCCTAGCCTTAGGCTATGGGAACCCTTGCCTTAGCTTAAGCCTCGGGGTGCCCTACCCTAAGCCTTGGGGTGTCCTAGCCTAAGCCTAGGGGTGACCTAGCCTAAGCCTAGGGGTGCCCTAGCCTAAGCCTAGGGGTGCCCTAGCCTAAGCCTGGGGGTGCCCTAGCCTAAGCCTAGGGGTGCCCTAGCCTAAGACTAGGCTTACCTAGCCTAAGCCTAGGGGTGCCCTAGCCATAGGCTAGGGGAGCCCTAGCCTTAGCCTAATGCTAGGGGTGCCTTAGCCTAAGCATAGGGGTGCCCTAGCCTTAGGCTAGGGGAGTCCTAGCCTTAGCCATAGCCGGGGGGTGCCCTAGCCTAAGCCTTGGGGGCCCTAGCCTAAGCCCAGGTGTGCCCTAGCCTAAGCTTAGGGGTGCCCTAGCCTTAGGCTATGGGACCCTAGATTTAGTCTAAGCCTAGGGGTGCCCTAGCCTAAGCCTAGGTGTGTCCTAGCCTAAGCCTAGGGGAGCCCTAGCCTAAGCCTAGGGGTGCCCTAGCCTTAGGCTATGGGAACCCTTGCCTTAGCTTAAGCCTCGGTGTGCCCTACCCTAAGCCTTGGGGTGTCCTAGCCTAAGCCTAGGGGTGACCTAGCCTAAGCCTAGGGGAGCCCTAGCCTAAGCCTAGGGGTGCCCTAGCCTAAGCCTGGGGGTGCCCTAGCCTAAGCCTAGGGGTGCCCTAGCCTAAGACTAGGCTTACCTAGCCTAAGCCTAGGGGTGCCCTAGCCATAGGCTAGGGGAGCCCTAGCCTTAGCCTAATGCTAGAGGTGCCCTAGCCTAAGCATAGGGGTGCCCTAGCCTTAGGCTAGGGGAGTCCTAGCCTTAGCCATAGCCGGGGGGTGCCCTAGCCTAAGCCTTGGGGGCCCTAGCCTAAGCCCAGGTGTGCCCTAGCCTAAGCTTAGGGGTGCCCTAGCCTTAGGCTATGGGACCCTAGATTTAGTCTAAGCCTAGGGGTGCCCTAGCCTATGCCTAGGGGTGCCCTAGCCCAAGCCTAGGGGTGCCCTAGCCTAAGTTTAGGGGTGCCCTAGCCTAAGCCTAGGGGTGCCCTATCCTAAGCCTAGGGGTGCCCTAGCCTAAACCTTGGGGTGTCCTAGCCTAAGCCTAGGGGTGCCCTAGCCTTAGGCTATGGAAGCCCTAGCCTTAGCCTAAGCCTTGGGGTACCCTAGCCTAAGCCTAAGGGTGCCCTAGCCTAGGCCAATGGGTGCCCTAGCCTAAGCTTAGGAGTGCCCTAGCCTTGGGCTAGGGGAGCCCTAGCCTTAGCCTAAGCCTATGGGTGCCCTAGCCTAAGGCTACGGGTGCCCTAGCCTAAGCCTAGGTGTGCCCTAGCCTTACGCTAGGGGAACCCTAGCATTAGGCTAATTCAGGGGGTGCCCTAGTCTGAACCTAGGGGTGCCCTAGCCTAAGCCTAGGGTTGCCCTAGCCTAAGCCTAGGGGTGCCCTAGCCTAAGCCTCGGAGTGCCCTAGCCTTGGGCTAGGGGAGCCCTAGCCTTAGCCTAAGCCTAGGGGTGCCCTAGCCTAAGGCTACGGGTGCCCTAGCCTAAGCCTAGGTGTTCCCTAGCCTAAGCCTAGGGGTGCCCTAGCCTTAGGCAAGGGGAGCCCTAGCCTTAGCCTGAGCCTAGGGGTGCCCTAGCCTAAGCCTAGGGGTGCCCTAGCCTAAGCCTGGGGGTGCCCTAGCCTAAGCCTAGGGGTGCCCTAGCGTAAGACTAGGCTTACCTAGCCTAAGCCTAGGGGTGCCCTAGCCATAGGCTAGGGGAGCCCTAGCCTTAGCCTAATGCTAGGGGTGCCTTAGCCTAAGCCTAGAGGTGCCCTAGCCTAAGCATAGGGGTGCCCTAGCCTTAGGCTATGGGAACCCTTGCCTTAGCTTAAGCCTCGGGGTGCCCTACCCTAAGCCTTGGGGTGTCCTAGCCTAAGCCTAGGGGTGACCTAGCCTAAGCCTAGGGGTGCCCTAGCCTAAGCCTAGGGGTCCCCTAGCCTAAGCCTGGGGGTGCCCTAGCCTAAGCCTAGGGGTGCCCTAGCCTAAGACTAGGCTTACCTAGCCTAAGCCTAGGGGTGCCCTAGCCATAGGCTAGGGGAGCCCTAGCCTTAGCCTAATGCTAGGGGTGCCTTAGCCTAAGCCTAGAGGTGCCCTAGCCTAAGCATAGGGGTGCCCTAGCCTTAGGCTAGGGGAGTCCTAGCCTTAGCCATAGCCGGGGGGTGCCCTAGCCTAAGCCTTGGGGTGCCCTAGCCTAAGCCCAGGTGTGCCCTAGCCTAAGCATAGGGGTGCCCTAGCCTTAGGCTATGAATCCTAGATTTAGTCTAAGCCTAGGGGTGCCCTAGCCTATGCCTAGGGGTGCCCTAGCCCAAGCCTAGGCGTGCCCTAGCCTAAGTTTAGGTGTGCCCTAGCCTAAGCCTAGGGGTGCCCTATCCTAAGCCTAGGGGTGCCCTAGCCTAAACCTTGGGGTGTCCTAGCCTAAGCCTAGGGGTGCCCTAGCCTTAGGCTATGGAAGCCCTAGCCTTAGCCTAAGCCTTGGGGTACCCTAGCCTAAGCCTAAGGGTGCCTTAGCCTAGGCCAATGGGTGCCCTAGCCTAAGCCTAGGAGTGCCCTAGCCTTGGGCTAGGGGAGCCCTAGCCTTAGCCTAAGCCTAGGGGTGCCCTAGCCTAAGGCTACGGGTGCCCTAGCCTAAGCCTAGGTGTGCCCTAGCCTTACGCTAGGGGAACCCTAGCATTAGGCTAATTCAGGGGGTGCCCTAGTCTGAACCTAGGGGTGCCCTAGCCTAAGCCTAGGGTTGCCCTAGCCTAAGCCTAGGGGTGCCCTAGCCTAAGCCTCGGAGTGCCCTAGCCTTGGGCTAGGGGAGCCCTAGCCTTAGCCTAAGCCTAGGGGTGCCCTAGCCTAAGGCTACGGGTGCCCTAGCCTAAGCCTAGGTGTTCCCTAGCCTAAGCCTAGGGGTGCCCTAGCCTTAGGCAAGGGGAGCCCTAGCCTTAGCCTGAGCCTAGGGGTGCCCTAGCCTAAGCCTAGGGGTGCCCTAGCCTAAGCCAAGGGTGCCCTAGCCTTAGGCTAGGGGAGGCCTAGCCTTAGCTTAAGCCTAGTGTTGCCTTAGCCTAGGCCTAGGGGTGCCCTAGCCTAAGCCTAGGGGTGCCCTAGCCTTAGGCTAGGGGTGCCCTAGCCTTAGGCTAGGGGAGCCCTAGTCTTAGCCTAAGGCTAGGGGTGCCTTAGCCTAAGCCTACAGGTGCCCTAGCCTAAGCATAGGGGTGCCCTAGCCTTGGGCTTTGGGAGTCCTAGCCTTAGCCTAAGACGAGGGGTGCCCTAGCCTAAGACTAGGGATGCCCTAGCCTAAGCCTAGGTGTGTCCTAGCCTAAGCCTAGGGGAGCCCTAGCCTAAGCCTAGCGGTGCCCTAGCCTTAGGCTATGGGAACCCTTGCCTTAGCTTAAGCCACGGGGTGCCCTACCCTAAGCCTTGGGGTGTCCTAGCCTAAGCCTAGGGGTGACCTAGCCTAAGCCTAGGGGTTCCCTAGCCTTAGGCTAGGGAAACCCTAGCATTAGCCTAAGCCTAGGGGTCCACTAGCTTAAGCCTAGGGGTGCCCTAGCCTAAGACTAGGGGTGCCCTAGCCTAAGCCTACGGGTGCCCTAGCCTAAGCCAAGGGTGCCCTAGCCTTAGGCTAGGGGAGCCCTAGCCTTAGCTTAAGCCTAGTGTTGCCTTAGCCTAGGCTTAGGGGTGCCCTAGCCTAAGTCTAGGGGTGCCCTAGCCTTAGGCTAGGGGAGCCCTAGCCTTAGCCTAAGCCTAGGGGTGCCATAGCCTAAGCCTAGGGGTGCCCAAGCCTAAGCCTAAGGGTGCCCTAGCCTTTGTCTAGGGGAGCCCTAGCCTAAGCCTAAGCCTAGGGGTGCCCTAGCCTATGCCTAGGGGTGCCCTAGCCTAAGCCTAGGGTTGCCCTATCCTAAGCCTAGGGGTGCCCTAGCCTAAGCCTAGGGGTGCCCTAGACTAAGCCTAGGGGTGCCCTAGCCTTAGCCTAAGCCTAGGTGTGCCCTAGCCTAAGCCTAGGGATGCCCTAGCCTAAGACTAGGCTTACCTAGCCTAAGCCTAGGCGTTCCCTAGCCATAGGCTAGGGGAGCCCTAGCCTTAGCCTAAGGCTAGGGGTGCCTTAGCCTAAGCCTAGAGGTGCCCTAGCCTAAGCATAGGGGTGCCGTAGCCTTGGGCTTTGGGAGTCCTAGCCTTAGCCTAAGACGAGGGGTGCCCTAGCCTAAGACTAGGGATGCCCTAGCCTAAGCCTAGGTGTGTCCTAGCCTAAGCCTAGGGGAGCCCTAGCCTAAGCCTAGGGGTGCCCTAGCCTTAGGCTATGGGAACCCTTGCCTTAGCTTAAGCCCGGGGGTGCCCTACCCTAAGCCTTGGGGTGTCTAAGCCTAAGCCTAGGGGTGACCTAGCCTAAGCCTAGGGGTGCCCTAGCCTAAGCCTAGGGGTGCCCTAGCCTAAGCCTAGGGGTGCCCTAGCCTTAGGCTATGGGAACCCTAGCCTTAACCTAAGCCTGGGGGTGCCCTAGCCTAAGGCTAGGGGTGCCTTAGCCTAAGCCTAGAGGTGCCCTAGCCTAAGCATAGGGGTGCCCTAGCCTTGGGGTTTGGGAGTCCTAGCCTTAGACTAAGACGAGGGGTGCCCTAGCCTAAGACTAGGGATGCCCTAGCCTAAGCCTAGGTGTGTCCTAGCCTAAGCCTAGGGGTGCCCTAGCCCTAGCCTAGGGGTGCCCTAGCCTAAGCCTAGGGGTACCCAAGCATAAGCCTAGGGGTGCCTTAGCCTTAGGCTAGGGGAGTCCTAGCCTTAGCCATAGTCGTGTGGTGCCCTAGCCTAAGCCTTGGTGTGCCCTAGCCTAAGCCTAGGTGTGCCCTAGCCTATGCCTAGGGGTGCCCTAGCCCAGGTCTAGGGGTGCCCTAGCCTAAGTTAAGGGGTGCCCTAGCCTAAGCCTAGGGGTGCCCTATCCTAATCCTAGGGGTGCCCGGTCCTAAGCCTAGGGGTGCCCTAGCCTAAGCCTAGGTGTGCCCTAGCCTAAGCCTAGGGGTGCCATAGCCTAAGCCTAGGGGTGCCCTATCCTAAGCCTAGGGGTGCCCTAGCCTAAACCGTGGGGTGTCCTAGCCTAAGCCTAGGGGTGCCCTAGACTTAGGCTATGGAAGCCCTAGCCTTAGCCTAAGCCTTGGGGTGCCCTAGCCTAAGCCTAAGGGTGCCCGAGCCTAGGCCTATGGGTGCCCTAGCCTAAGCCTAGGAGTGCCCTAGCCTTGGGCTAGGGGAGCCCTAGCCTTAACCTAAGCCTAGGGGTGCCCTAGCCTAAGGCTACGGGTGCCCTAGCCTAAGCCTAGGTGTGCCCTAGCCTTACGCTAGGGGAACCCTAGCGTTAGGCTAATTCTGGGGGTGCCCTAGTCTGAACCTAGGGGTGCCCTAGCCTAAGCCTAGGGTAGCCCTAGCCTAAGCCTATGGGTGCCCTAGCCTAAGCCTAGGGGTGCCCTAGCCTAAGCCAAGGGGTGCCCTTGCCTTAGGATAGGGGAGCCCTAACCTTAGCCTAAGCTAGGGGTGCCCTAGCCATAGCCTATGGGTGCCTTAGCCTAAGCCTAGGGGTGCCCTAGCCTAAGCCTAGGGGTGCCCTAGCCTTAGGCTAGGGGAGCCCTAGTCTTAGCCTAAGCCTAGGGGTGCCCTAGCCTAAGCGTAGCGGTGCCCTAGCCTAAGCTTAGGGGTGCCCTAGCCTAAGCCTGGGGGTGCCCTAGCCTAAGCCTAGGGGTTCCCTAGCCTTAGGCTAGGGAAACCCTAGCATTAGCCTAAGCCTAGGGGTCCCCTAGCTTAAGCCTCTGGGTGCCCTAGCCTAAAACTAGGGGTGCCCTAGCCTAAGCCTAGGGGTGCCCTAGCCTAAGACTAGGGGTGCCCTAGCCTAAGCCTAGGGGTGCCCTAGTCTTAGGCTAGGGGAGCCCTAGCCTTAGCTTAAGCCTAGTGTTGCCCTAGCCTAGGCCTAGGGGAACCCTAGCCTTAGCCTAAGCCTAGGGGTGCCCAAGCCTAAGCTTAAGGGTGCCCTAGCCTTAGTCTAAGGGAGCCCTACCCTAAGCCTAAGCCTAGGGATGCCCTAGCCTATGCCTAGGGGTGCCCTAGCCTATGCCTAGGGTTGCCCTATCCTAAGCCTAGGGGTGCCCTAGCCTAAGCCTAGGGGTGCCCTAGCCTAAGCCTAGGGGTGCCCTAGCCTTAGGCTATGGGTACCCTAGCCTTAGCCTAAGCCTGGGGGTGCCCTAGCCTAAGTCTAGGGGTGCCGTAGTCTAAGACTTGGCTTACATAGCCTAAGCCTAGGCGTGCCCTAGTCATAGGCTAGGGGAGCCCTAGCCTTAGCCTAAGGCTAGGGGTGCCTTAGCCTAAGCCTAGATGTGCCCTAGCCTAAGCATAGGGGTGCCCTAGCCTTGGGCTTTGGGAGTCCTATCCTTAGCCTAACACGAGGGATGCCCTAGCCTAAGCTTAGGTGTGTCCTAGCCTAAGCCTAGGGGTGCACTACCCTAAGCCTAGGGGTGCCCTAGCCTTAGGCTATAGGAACCCTTGCCTTAGCCTAAACTTGGGGGTGCCCTACCCTAAGCCTAGGGGTGTCCTAGCCTAAGCCTAGTGGTGCCCTAGCCTAAGGCTAGGGGTACCCTTGCCTTAGGCCAGGGGAGCCCTAGCCTTGGCCTAAGCCTAGGGTTGCCCTATCCTAAGCCTAGGGGTTCCGTAGCCTAAGCCTAGGGGTGCCCTAGCCTAAGCCTAGGGGTGCCCTAGCCTTAGGTTATGGGAACCCTAGCCTTAGCCTAAGCCTGGGGGTGCCCTAGCCTAAGCCTAGGGGTGCCCTAGCCTAAGCCTAGGCTTACCTAGCCTAAGCCTAGGCGTGCCCTAGCCATAGGCTAGGGGAGCCCTATCCTTAGCCTAAGGCTAGGGGTGCCTTAGCCTAAGCCTAGAGGTGCCCTAGCCTAAGCATAGGGGTGCCCTAGCCTTGGGCTTTGGGAGTCCTAGCCTTAGACTAAGACGAGGGGTGCTCTCGCCTAAGACTAGGGATGCCCTAGCCTAAGCCTAGGTGTGTCCTAGCCTAAGCCTAGGGGTGCCCTAGCCTAAGCCTAGGGGTGCCCTAACCTAAGCCTAGGGGTGCCCTAGCCTTAGGCTAGGGAAGCCCTAGCCTTAGCCTAAGCCTAGGGGTGCCCTATCCTAAGCCTAGGTGTGGGCTAGCCTAAGCCTAGGGGTGCCCTAGCGTAAGCCTACTGGTGCACTAACCTTAGGCTAGGGAAGCCCTAGCCTTAGCCTAAGCTTAGGGGTGCCCTAGCCTAAGCCTAGGGGTGCCCTAGCCTAAGTCTAGGTGTGCCCTAGCTTTAGGCTATGGGAACCATAGCCTTAGCCTAAGCCTGGGGATGCGCTAGCGTAAGCCTAGGGGTGCCCGAGCCTAAGCCTAGGGGTGACCTAGCCTAAGCCTAGGGGTGCCATAGCCTAAGCCTAGTGGTGCCATAGCCTAAGCCTAGGGGTGCCCTAGACTTAGGCTAGGGGAGCCCTAGACTTAGCCTAAGCCTAGGGGTGCCCTAACCTTAGGCTAGGGGATCCCTCGCCTTAGACTAATTCTAGGGGTTCCCTAGCCTTATCTAGAGGTGCCCTAGCCTAAGCCTAGGCATGCCCTAGCCTAAGCCTAGGGGTCCCCTAGCCTAAGCCTAGGGGTGCAATAGCCTTGGGCTAGGGAAACCCTAGCCTTAGCCTAAGCCTAGGGGTGCCCTAGCCTAAGCCTAGGGGTGCCCTCTCCGAAGCCTAGGGATGCCCTAGCCTAAGCCTAGGGGTGCCCTAGCCTAAGCCTAGGGGTGCCCTAGCCTTAGCCTAGGGGAGCCCTAGTCTTAGCTTAAGCCTAGGGGTGCCCTAGCCTAAGCCTAGGGGTGCCTTAGGCTAAGCCTAGGGGTGCCCTAGCCTAAGCCTAGGGGTGCCGTAGCCTAAGCCTAGGGGTTCCCAAACCTTAGGCTAGGGGAGCCCTAGCCTTAACCTAAGCCTACGGATGCCCTACCCTAAGCCTAGGGGTGCCCTAGCCTAAGCCTTGGGGTGCCATAGCCTAAGCCTAGGGGTGCCCTAGCCTTAGCCTAGGGGAGCCCTAGACTTAGCCTAAGACTAGGGGTGCCCTAGCCTAAGCTTAGTGGTGCCCCAACTTTAGGCTAGGGGATCCCTAGCCTTAGCCTAAGCCAAGGGGTGCCCTAGCCTAAGCCTATGGGTGCCCTAGCCTTAGGCTATGAGAGCCCTAGCCTTAGACTTAGCCTAGTGGTGTCCATGCCTAAGCCTAGGGTTACCTAGCCTAAGCCTAGGGGTGCCCTAGCCTTAGGCTAGGGGAGTCCTAGCCTTACCCATAACCGGGGGGTGCCCTAGCCTAAACCTAGGGGTGCCCTAGCCTAAGCCTAGGGGTGCCCTAGCCTAAGCCTAGGGGTGCCCTAGCCTTAAGCTATGGGAACCCAAGCTTTACCCTAAGCTTGGGGGTGCCCTAGCCTAAGCCTAGTGGTGCCCTAGCCTAAGCCTAGGGGTGCCCTAGCCTAAGCCTAGGGGTGCCCTATCCTAAGCCAAGGGGTGCCCTAGCCTAAGCCTAGGTGTACCCTAGCCTAAGCCTTGGGGTGCCCTAGCCTAAGCCTCGGGGTGGCCAAGACTTAGGCTAGGGGAGTCCTAGCCTTAGCCATAACCAGGGGGTGCCCTAGCCTAAGCCAAGGGGTGCCCTAGCCTAAGCCTAGGGGTACCCTAGCCTATGTCTTGGGGTGCCACAGCATAACCCTAGGGGTGCCAAGCCTAAGCCTAAGGGTGCCCTAGCCTTAGGTTAGGGAAGCCCTAGCCTAAGCCTAAGGCTAGTGTTTCCCTAGCCTAAGCCTAGGGTGCCCTAGCCTAAGACTAGGGGAGCCCAAGACTTAGGCTAGGGGAGCCCTAGCCTTAACCTAAGCCTAGGGGTGCCCTAGTGTAAGCCTAGGGGTGCCCTAGCCTAAGCCTCGGGGTGCCCTCACCTTAGGCTAGGGGAGCCCTAGCCTTAGCCTAAGCCTTGGGGTGCCCAAGCCTAATCCTAAGAGTGCCCTTGCCTAACCCTAGGGGTGCCCTTGCCTTAGTCAAAGCCTAGGGGTGCCCTAGCCTAAGCCTAGGGATGCCCTAGCCTTAGGCTAGGGGAGTCCTAGCTTTAGTCTAAGCCGACGGGTGCCCTAGCCTAACCCTTGGGGTGCCATAGCATAACCCTAGGGGTGCCAAGCCTAAGCCTAAGGGTGCCCTAGCCTAAGCATAGGGGTGCCCAAGTCTTAGGCTAGGGGAGCCCAAGCCTTAACCTAAGCCTAGGGGTGCCGTATTGTAAGCCTAGGGGTGCCCTAGCCTAACCCTAGGGGTGCCCTAGCCTTAGCCAAAGCCTAGGGGTGCCCTAGCCTATGCCTAGGGATGCCCTAGCCTTAGGCTAGGGGAGTCCTAGCCTTAGCCTAAGCCGACTGGTGCCCTAGCCGAAGCTTAGGGGTGCCATAGCCTAAGCCTAGGGGTGCCCTAGACTAAGTCTAGGGGTGCCCTAGCCTAAGCGTAGGTGTACCCTAGCCTAAGCCTAGGGGTGCCCTAGCCTAAGCCTAGCGGTGCCATAGCCTAAGCCTAGGGGAGCCCTAAACTTAACCTAAGCCTAGGGGTGCCCTAGCCTTAGTCTAGGCGAGTCCTAGCCTTAGCTTAAGCCTAGGGGTGCCCTAGCCTAAGCTTAGGGGTGCCATAGCCTAAGCCTAGGGGTGCCCTAGCCTTAGGCTAGGGGAGCCCTAGCCTTAGCTTAAGCCTAGGGGTGCCCTAGCCTAAGCCTAGGGGTGCCCTAGCCTAAGGCTAGGGGTGCCCTAGCCTTAGGCTATGGGAGCCCTAGCCTTAACTTAAGCCTAGGGGTGCCCTAGCCTAAGCCTAGGGGTGCCATAGCCTAAGCCTAGGGGTGCCCTAGCCTAAGCCTAGGGGTGCCCAAGCCTAAGCCTAAGGGTGTCCTAGCCTTAGGCTAGGGGAGCCCTAGCCTTAGCCTAAGCCTAGGGGTGCCCAAGCCTAAGCCTAAGAGTGCCCTTGCCTAACCCTAGGGGTGCCCTAGCCTTAGCCAAAGCCTAGGGGTGCCCTAGCCTAAGCCTAGGGTTGCCTTAGACTTAGGCGAGGGGAGTCCTAGCCTTAGCCTAAGCCGACGGGTGCCCTAGCCTAAGCCTAGGGGTGCCCTATCCTAAACCTAGGGGTGCACTATCCTAAGCCTAAGGGTGCCCTAGCCTAAGTCTAGGGGTGCCCTAGCCTAAGCGTAGGGGTGCCCGAGCTTAAGCCTAGGGGTGCCATAGCCTAAGCCTAGGGGTGCCATAGCCTAAACCTAGGGGAGCCCTAGACTTAACCTAAGCCTAGGGGTGCCCTAGCCTAATACTTGTGGTGCCCTAGCCTAAGCCTAGGTGTACCCTAGCCTAAGCCTAGGGGTGCCCTAGCCTTAGTCTAGGCGAGCCCTAGCTTTAGCTTAAGCCTAGGGGTGCCCTAGCCTAAGCTTAGGGGTGCCATAGCTTAAGACTAGGGGTGCCCTAGACTTAGGCTAGGGGATCCCTAGCCTTAGACAAATTCTATGGGTGCCCTACCGTAATCCTAGGGGTGCCCTAGCCTAAGCCTAGGTGTATCCTAGCCTAAGCCTAGGGGTGCCCTAGCCTAAGCATAGGGGTGCCCTAGCCTAAGCCTAGGGGTGCCCAAGCCTTAGGCTAGGGAAACCCTAGCCTTAGCCTAAGACTAGGGGTGCCCTAGCCTTAGGCTAGGGGAGCCCTAGCATTAGCTTAAGCCTAGGGGTGCCCTAGCCTAAGACTAGGGGTGCCCTAGCCTTAGGCTAGGGGAGCCCTAGCCTTAGCTTAAGCCTAGGGGTGCCCTAGCCTAAGCCTAGGGGTGCCCTAGCTTAAGCCTAGGGGTGCCCAAGCCTAAGCCTAAGGGTGTCCTAGCCTTAGGCTAGGGGAGCCCTACCCTAAGCCTAAGACTAGTGTTGCCCTAGCCTAAGCCTAGGGTGCCCTAGCCTAAGCCTAGGGGTGCCCTAGCCTTAGGCTAGGGGAGCCCTAGCCTTAGCCAAAGCCTAGGGGTGCCCAAGCCTAAGTCTAGGAGTGCCCTAACCTAACCCTAAGGTGCCCTAGCCTTAGGCTAGGGAAGCCCTTGCCTTAGCCTAAACCTAGGGGTGCCCTATCCTAAGCCTAGGGGTGCCCTATCCTAAGCCTAGGGGTGCCCTAGCCTAAGGTTAGTGGTGCCCTAACCTTAGGCTAGGGGATCCCTAGCCTTAGGCTAAATCTAGGGGTGCCTAGCCTAATCCTAGGGGTGCCCTAGCCTAAGCTTAGGTGTGCCCTAGCCTAAGCCTAGGGGTGCCATAGACTAAGATTAGGGGTGCCCTAGCCTTAGGCTAGGGGAGCCCTAGCCTTAGCCTAAGCCTTTGGGTGCCCTAGCCTAAGCCTAGGGGTGCCCTAGCCTTAGGCTAGGGGAGCCCAAGCCTTAGCCAAAGCCTAGGGGTGCCCAAGCCTTAGCCTAGGAGTGCGCTAGCCTAACCCTAAGGTGCCCTAGCCTTAGGCTAGGGAAGCCCTTGCCTTAGCCTAAAACTAGGGGTGCCCTATCCTAAGCCTAGGGGTGCCCTATCCTAAGCCTAGGGGTGCCCTAGCCTAAGGTTAGTGGTGCAATAACCTTAGGCTAGGGGATCCCTAGCCTTAGGCTAAATCTAGGGGTGCCCTAGCCTAATCCTAGGGGTGCCCTAGCCTAAGCTTAGGTGTGCCCAACCTAAGCCTAGGGGTGCCCTAGCCTAAGCCTAGGGGTGCCCTAGCCTTAGGCTAGGGGAGCCCTAGCCTTAGCCTAAGCTAGGGGTTCCCTAGCCTAAGCCTAGGGGTGCCCTAGCCTAAGCCTAGCGGTGCCATAGCCTAAGCCTAGGGGAGCCCTAAACTTAACCTAAGCCTAGGGGTGCCCTAGCCTTAGTCTAGGAGAGTCCTAGCCTTAGCTTAAGCCTAGGGGTGCCCTAGCCTAAGCTTAGGGGTGCCATAGCCTAAGCCTAGGGGTGCCCTAGCCTTAGGCTAGGGGAGCCCTAGCCTTAGCTTAAGCCTAGGGGTGCCCTAGCCTAAGCCTAGGGGTGCCCTAGCCTAAGCCTAGGGGTGCCCTAGCCTTAGGTTATGGGAGCCCTAGCCTTAGCTTAAGCCTAGGGGTGCCCTAGCCTAAGCCTAGGGGTGCCATAGCCTAAGCCTAGGGGTGCCCTATCCTAAGCCTAGGGGTGCCCAAGCCTAAGCCTAAGGGTGTCCTAGCCTTAGGCTAGGGGAGCCCTAGCCTTAGCCTAAGCCTAGGGGTGCCCAAGCCTAAGCCTAAGAGTGCCCTTGCCTAACCCTAGGGGTGCCCTAGCCTTAGCCAAAGCCTAGGGGTGCCCTAGCCTAAGCCTAGGGTTGCCTTAGACTTAGGCGAGGGGAGTCCTAGCCTTAGCCTAAGCCGACGGGTGCCCTAGCCTAAGCCTAGGGGTGCCCTATCCTAAACCTAGGGGTGCACTATCCTAAGCCTAAGGGTGCCCTAGCCTAAGTCTAGGGGTGCCCTAGCCTAAGCGTAGGGGTGCCCTAGCTTAAGCCTAGGGGTGCCATAGCCTAAGCCTAGGGGTGCCATAGCCTAAACCTAGGGGAGCCCTAGACTTAACCTAAGCCTAGGGGTGCCCTAGCCTAATACTTGTGGTGCCCTAGCCTAAGCCTAGGTGTACCCTAGCCTAAGCCTAGGGGTGCCCTAGCCTTAGTCTAGGCGAGCCCTAGCTTTAGCTTAAGCCTAGGGGTGCCCTAGCCTAAGCTTAGGGGTGCCATAGCTTAAGACTAGGGGTGCCCTAGATTTAGGCTAGGGGATCCCTAGCCTTAGACAAATTCTATGGGTGCCCTACCGTAATCCTAGGGGTGCCCTAGCCTAAGCCTAGGTGTATCCTAGCCTAAGCCTAGGGGTGCCCTAGCCTAAGCATAGGGGTGCCCTATCCTAAGCCTAGGGGTGCCCTAGCCTAAGGTTAGTGGTGCCCTAACCTTAGGCTAGGGGATCCCTAGCCTTAGGCTAAATCTAGGGGTGCCTAGCCTAATCCTAGGGGTGCCCTAGCCTAAGCTTAGGTGTGCCCTAGCCTAAGCCTAGGGGTGCCATAGATTAAGATTAGGGGTGCCCTAGCCTTAGGCTAGGGGAGCCCTAGCCTTAGCCTAAGCCTTTGGGTGCCCTAGCCTAAGCCTAGGGGTGCCCTAGCCTTAGGCTAGGGGAGCCCAAGCCTTAGCCAAAGCCTAGGGGTGCCCAAGCCTTAGCCTAGGAGTGCGCTAGCCTAACCCTAAGGTGCCCTAGCCTTAGGCTAGGGAAGCCCTTGCCTTAGCCTAAAACTAGGGGTGCCCTATCCTAAGCCTAGGGGTGCCCTATCCTAAGCCTAGGGGTGCCCTAGCCTAAGGTTAGTGGTGCCATAACCTTAGGCTAGGGGATCCCTAGCCTTAGGCTAAATCTAGGGGTGCCCTAGCCTAATCCTAGGGGTGCCCTAGCCTAAGCTTAGGTGTGCCCAACCTAAGCCTAGGGGTGCCCTAGCCTAAGCCTAGGGGTGCCCTAGCCTTAGGCTAGGGGAGCCCTAGCCTTAGCCTAAGCTAGGGGTTCCCTAGCCTAAGCCTAGGGGTGCCCTAGCCTAAGCCTAGCGGTGCCATAGCCTAAGCCTAGGGGAGCCCTAAACTTAACCTAAGCCTAGGGGTGCCCTAGCCTTAGTCTAGGCGAGTCCTAGCCTTAGCTTAAGCCTAGGGGTGCCCTAGCCTAAGCTTAGGGGTGCCATAGCCTAAGCCTAGGGGTGCCCTAGCCTTAGGCTAGGGGAGCCCTAGCCTTAGCTTAAGCCTAGGGGTGCCCTAGCCTAAGCCTAGGGGTGCCCTAGCCTAAGCCTAGGGGTGCCCTAGCCTTAGGCTATGGGAGCCCTAGCCTTAGCTTAAGCCTAGGGGTGCCCTAGCCTAAGCCTAGGGGTGCCATAGCCTAAGCCTAGGGGTGCCCTATCCTAAGCCTAGGGGTGCCCAAGCCTAAGCCTAAGGGTGTCCTAGCCTTAGGCTAGGGGAGCCCTAGCCTTAGCCTAAGCCTAGGGGTGCCCAAGCCTAAGCCTAAGAGTGCCCTTGCCTGACCCTAGGGGTTCCCTAGCCTTAGCCAAAGCCTAGGGGTGCCCTAGCCTAAGCCTAGGGTTGCCTTAGACTTAGGCGAGGGGAGTCCTAGCCTTAGCCTAAGCCGACGGGTGCCCTAGCCTAAGCCTAGGGGTGCCCTATCCTAAACCTAGGGGTGCACTATCCTAAGCCTAAGGGTGCCCTAGCCTAAGTCTAGGGGTGCCCTAGCCTAAGCGTAGGGGTGCCCTAGCTTAAGCCTAGGGGTGCCATAGCCTAAGCCTAGGGGTGCCATAGCCTAAACCTAGGGGAGCCCTAGACTTAACCTAAGCCTAGGGGTGCCCTAGCCTAATACTTGTGGTGCCCTAGCCTAAGCCTAGGTGTACCCTAGCCTAAGCCTAGGGGTGCCCTAGCCTTAGTCTAGGCGAGCCCTAGCTTTAGCTTAAGCCTAGGGGTGCCCTAGCCTAAGCTTAGGGGTGCCATAGCTTAAGACTAGGGGTGCCCTAGACTTAGGCTAGGGGATCCCTAGCCTTAGACAAATTCTATGGGTGCCCTACCGTAATCCTAGGGGTGCCCTAGCCTAAGCCTAGGTGTATCCTAGCCTAAGCCTAGGGGTGCCCTAGCCTAAGCATAGGGGTGCCCTAGCCTAAGCCTAGGGGTGCCCAAGCCTTAGGCTAGGGAAACCCTAGCCTTAGCCTAAGACTAGGGGTGCCCTAGCCTTAGGCTAGGGGAGCCCTAGCATTAGCTTAAGCCTAGGGGTGCCCTAGCCTAAGACTAGGGGTGCACTAGCCTTAGGCTAGGGGAGCCCTAGCCTTAGCTTAAGCCTAGGGGTGCCCTAGCCTAAGCCTAGGGGTGCCCTAGCTTAAGCCTAGGGGTGCCCAAGCCTAAGCCTAAGGGTGTCCTAGCCTTAGGCTAGGGGAGCCCTACCCTAAGCCTAAGACTAGTGTTGCCCTAGCCTAAGCCTAGGGTGCCCTAGCCTAAGCCTAGGGGTGCCCTAGCCTTAGGCTAGGGGAGCCCTAGCCTTAGCCTAAGCCTTTGGGTGCCCTAGCCTAAGCCTAGGGGTGCCCTAGCCTTAGGCTAGGGGAGCCCTAGCCTTAGCCAATGCCTAGGGGTGCCCAAGCCTTAGCCTAGGAGTGCGCTAGCCTAACCCTAAGGTGCCCTAGCCTTAGGCTAGGGAAGCCCTTGCCTTAGCCTAAAACTAGGGGTGCCCTATCCTAAGCCTAGGGGTGCCCTATCCTAAGCCTAGGGGTGCCCTAGCCTAAGGTTAGTGGTGCCATAACCTTAGGCTAGGGGATCCCTAGCCTTAGGCTAAATCTAGGGGTGCCCTAGCCTAATCCTAGGGGTGCCCTAGCCTAAGCTTAGGTGTGCCCAACCTAAGCCTAGGGGTGCCCTAGCCTAAGATTAGGGGTGCCCTAGCCTTAGGCTAGGGGAGCCCTAGCCTTAGCCTAAGCCTAGGGGTGCCCTAGCCTAAGCCTAGGGGTGCCCTAGCCTTAGGCTAGGGGAGCCCTAGCCTTAGCCTAAGCTAGGGGTTCCCTAGCCTAAGCCTAGGGGTGCCCTATCCTAAGCCTAGGGGTGCCCTAGCCTAAGCCTAGGGGTGCCCTAGCCTAAGCCTAGTGGTGCCCTAGCCTAAGACTAGTGGTGCCCTAGACTTAGGCTAGGGGAGCCCTAGACTTAGCCTAAGCCTAGTGATGCCCTAGCCTAAGCCTAGTGGTGGCCTAACCTTAGGCTAGGTGATCCCTAGCCTTAGGCTAATTCTAGGGGTGCCCTAGCCTAATCCTAGGGGTTCCCTAGCCTAAGCCTAGGTGTCCCCTAGCCTAAGCCTAGGGGTGCCCTACCCGAAGCCTAGGGGTGCCCTAGCCTTAGGCTAGGGAATCCCTATCCTTAGCCTAAGCCTAGGGGTGCCCTAGCCTAAGCCTAGGGGTGCCCTGGCACTAGCCTAAGCCTAGGGGTGCCTTAGCCTAAGCCTAGGGATGCCCAAGCCTAAGGCTAAGGGTGCCCTATCCTAAGCCTAGGGGTGCCCTAGCCTAAGGTTAGTGGTGCCCTAACCTTAGGCTAGGGGAGCCCTAGTCTTAGCCTAAGCCTAGGGGTGCCCTAGCCTAAGCCTAGGGGTGCCCTAGCCTAAGCCTAGGGGTGCCCTAGCATTATGCTAGGGGAGCCCTAGCCTTATGCTAAGCATAGTCGTGCCCTAGCCTAAGCCTAGGGGTGTCCTAGTCTAAGCCTAGGGGTGCCCTAGCCTAAGTCTAGGGGTGCCCTAGCCTTAGGGTAGGGGAGCCCTAGCCTTAGCCTAAGCCTAGGGGTGCCCTGGCCTAAGAATAGGGGTGCCCTGGCCTAAGCCTAGGGGTGCCATAGCCTAAGCTTAGTGATGCCCTAACCTTAGGCTAGGGGATCCCTAGCCTTAGGCTAAATCTAGGGGTGCCCTAGCTTAATCCTAGGGGTGCCCTAGCTTAATCCTAGGGGTGCCCTAGCCTAAGCTTAGGTGTGCCCTAGCCTAAGCTAGGGGTGCCCTAGCCTAAGATTAGTGGTGCCCTAGCCTTAGGCTAGGAGAGTCCTAGCCTTAGCCTAAGCCTAGGGGTGCCCTAGCCTAAGCCTAGGGGTGCCCTATCCTAAGCCTAGGGGTGCGCTAGCTTAAGCCTAGGGGTGCCATAGCCTAAGCCTAGGTGTGCCCTAGCCTTGGGCTAGGGGAGGCCTAGCCTTAGACTAATTCTAGGGGTGCCCTATCCTAATCCTAGGGTTGCCCTAGCCTAAGCTTAGGTGTGCCCTAGCCTAAGACTAGGGGTGCCCTAGCCTAAGATTAGGGGTGCCCTAGCCTTAGGCTAGCGAGCCCTAGCCTTAGCCTAAGCCTAGGGCTGCCCTAGCCTAAAACTATGGGTGCCCTAGCCTTAGACTAGGGGAGCCCTAGCCTTAGCCTAAGCTAGGGGTGCCCTCGCCTACGCCTAGGGGTGTCCAAGCCTAAGCCTAGGGGTGCCCTAGCCTAAGCCTAGGGGTGCCCTAGCCTTAGGCTATGGAAGCACTAGCCTTAGCCTAAGCCTTGGGGTGCCCTAGCATAAGTCTAGGGGTGCCCTAGCCTAGGACTAGGGGTGCCCTACCCTAAGCCTAGGGGTGCCCTAGCCTTGGGCTAGGGGAGCCTTAGCCTTAGCCTAAGCCTAGGGGTGCCCTATCCTAAGCCTACGGGTGCCCCAGCCTAAGCCTAGGAGTGCCCTAGCCTAAGCCAAGTTGTGCCCTAGCCTTAGCTTAGGGGAGCCCTAGCCTTAGCCTAAGCCTAGGGGTGCCCTATCCTAAGCCTACGGGTGCCCCAGCCTAAGCCTAGGGGTGCCCTAGCCTAAGCCAAGGGGTGCCCTATCCTTAGGCTAGGGGAGCATTAGCCTTAGCCTAAGCCTAGGGGTGCCCTAGCCTAAGCCTAGGGGTTCCCTAGCCTTAGGCTAGTCGAGCCGTAGCCTTAGTCTAAGCCTAGGGGTGCCCCAGCCTTAGCCAAAGCCTAGGGGTGCCCTAGCCTATGCCTAGGGTGCCCTAGCCTTAGGCTAGGGGAGTCCTAGCCTTAGCCTAAGCCGACGGGTGCCCTAGCCAAAGCCTAGTGGTGCCGTTGCCTAAGACTAGTGGTGCCCTAGCCTAAGCCTAGATGTACCCTAGCCTAAGCCTAGGGGTGCCCTAGCCTAAGCGTAAGGGTGCCCTAGCCTAAGCTTAGGGGTGCCATAGCCTAAGGCCAGGGGTTCCCTAGATTTAGGCTAGGGGATCCCTAGCCTTAGGCTAATTATATGGGTGCCCTAGCCTAATCCTAGGGGTGCCCTAGCATAAGCTTAGGTGTATCCTAGCCTAAGCCTAGGGGTCCCCTATCCTAAGCCTAGGGTTGCCCTAGCCTAAGCCTAGGGTTGCCCTTGCCTTAGGCTAGGGAAGCCCTAGCCTTAGCCTAAGCCTAGGGGTGCCCTAGCCTAAGCCTCGGGGTGCCCTATCCTAAGCCTAGGGGTGCCCTAGCTTAAGCCTAGGGGTGCCATAGCCTAAGCCTAGGTGTGCCCTAGCCTAAGACTAGGGGTGCCCTAGCCTAAAACTATGGGTGCCCTAGCCTTAGGCTAGGGGAGCCCTAGCCTGAGTCTAAGCTAGGGGTGCCCTCGCCTACACCTAGGGGTGCCCTAGCCTAGGCCTAGGGGTGCCCTAACCTAAACCTAGGGGTGCCCTAGCCTAAGTTTAGGGGTGCCCTAGCCTAAACCTAGGGGTGCCCTATCCTAAGCCTAGGGGTGCCCTAGCCTAAGCCAAGGGGTGCCCTAGCCTTAGGTTAGGGGAGCCCTAGCCTTAGCCTAAGCCTAGGGGTGGCCTAGCCTAAGCCTCGGGGTGCCCTCGCCTTAGGCTATGGGAGCCCTAGCCTTAGCCTAAGCCTAGGGGTGCCCAAGCCTAAGCCTAAGAGTGCCCTTGCATAACCCTAGGGGTGCCCTAGCCTTAGCCAAAGCCTAGGGGTGCCCTAGCCTATGCCTAGGGTGCCCTAGCCTTAGGCTAGGGGAGTCCTAGCCTTAGCCTAAGCCGACGGGTGCCCTAGGCAAAGCCTAGTGGTGCTGTTGCCTAAGAAAAGTGGTGCCCTAGCCTAAGCCTAGGTGTACCCTAGCCTAAGCCTAGGGGTGCCCTA
Organism: Tenrec ecaudatus; assembly: GCF_050624435.1. NCBI lineage: Eukaryota > Metazoa > Chordata > Mammalia > Afrosoricida > Tenrecidae > Tenrec > Tenrec ecaudatus. The sequence continues at coordinate 2,074,194 of NW_027457640.1, read as the reverse complement.
GCCTAAGCGTAAGGGTGGCCTAGCCTAAGCTTAGGGGTGCCGTAGCCTAAGGCCAGGGGTTCCCTAGATTTAGGCTAGGGGATCCCTAGCCTTAGGCTAATTATATGGGTGCCCTAGCCTAATCCTAGGGGTGCCCTAGCATAAGCCTAGGTGTATCCTAGCCTAAGCCTAGGGGTGCCCTAGCCTAAGCCTAGGGGTGCCCTAGCCTAAGCCTAGGGGTGCCCTTGCCTTAGGCTAGGGAAGCCCTAGCCTTAGCCTAAGCCTAGGGGTGCCCTAGCCTAAGCCTCGGGGTGCCCTATCCTAAGCCTAGGGGTGCCCTAGCTTAAGCCTAGGGGTGCCATAGCCTAAGCCTAGGTGTGCCCTAGCCTTAGGCTAGGGGAGACCTAGCCTTAGGCTAATTCTAGGGGTGCCCTAGCCTAATCCTAGGGGTGCCCTAGCCTAAGCTTAGGTGTGCCCTAGCCTAAGACTAGGGGTGCCCTAGCCTAAAACTATTGGTGCCCTAGCCTTATGCTAGGGGAGCCCTAGCCTGAGCCTAAGCTAGGGGTGCCCTCGCCTACGCCTAGGGGTGTCCAAGCCTAAGCCTAGGGGTGCCCTAGCCTAAGCCTAGGGGTGCCCTAGCCTTAGGCTATGGAAGCACTAGCCTTAGCCTAAGCCTTGCGGTGCCCTAGCATAAGCCTAGGGGTGACCTAGCCTAGGCCTAGGGGTGCTCTGCCCTAGTCTAAGCCTAGGGTTACCTAGGATAAGCCTAGGGGTGCCCTAGCCTAAGCGTAGTGGTGACCTAGCCTTAAGCTAGGGGAGTCCTAGCCTTAGCCATAGCCGGGGGGTGCCCTAGCATAAGCCTTGGGGTGCCCTAGCCAAAGCCTAGGTGTGCCCTAGCCTAAGCCTAGGGGTACCCTAGCCTTAGGATATGGGACCCTAGATTTAGTCTAAGCCTAGGGGTGCCCTAGTCTATGCCTAGGGGTGCCCTAGCCTAAGCCTAGGGGTGCCCTAGCCTAAGTTTAGGGGTGCCCTAGCCTAAACCTAGGGGTGCCCTATCCTAATCCTAGGGGTGCCCTATAATAAGCCTAGGGGCGCCCTAGCCTAAGCTTAGGGGTGCCCTAGCCAAAGCCTAGGGGTGCCATAGCCTAAGCCTAGGGGTGCCCTATCCTAAGCCTAGGGGTGCCCTAGCCTAAGCCTTGGGGTGCCCTAGCCTAAGCCTAGGGGTGCCTTAGCCTAAGCCTTGGGGTGCCCTAGCCTAAGCCTAGGGGTACCCTAGCCTTGGGCTAGGGGTGCCCTAGAGTTGTGCTAGGGGAGCCCTAGCCTAAGCCTAGGGGTGCCCTAGCCTAAGGCTACGGGTGCCCTAGCTAAAGCCGAGGGGTGCCCTAGCCTAACCCTAGGGGTGCCTTAGCCTTAGGCTAGGGGAACCCTAGCCTTAGCCTAAGCCTAGGGGTGCCCTAGCCTAAGCCTAGGGGTGCCCTAGCCTAAGCCTAGGGGTCACCTAGCCTTAGGCTAGTCGAGCCGTAGCCTTAGTCAAAGCCTAGGGGTGCCCTAGCCTAAGCCTATGGGTGCCCTAGCCTAAGCCTAGGGGTGTCCTAGCCTTACGCTAGGGGAGGCCTAGCCTTAGGCTAATTCTGGGGGTGCCCTAGCCTAAGCGTAGGGGTTCCCTAGCCTAAGCTTAGGGGTGCCCTAGCCTAAGCCTAGTGGTGCCCTAGCCTAAGCCTAGGGGTTCCCTAGCCTTAGGCTAGGGAAACCCTAGCATTAGCCTAAGCCTAGGGGTCCCCTAGCTTAAGACTAGGGGTGCCCTAGCCCAAGCCTAGGGGTGCCCTAGCCAAAGTTTAGGGGTGCCCTAGCCTAAGCCTAGGGGTGCCCTATCCTAATCCTAGGGGTGCCCGATCCTAAGCCTAGGGGTGCCCTAGCATAAGCTTAGGTGTGCCCTAGCCTAAGCCTAGGGGTGCCATAGCCTAAGCCTAGGGGTGCCCTATCCTAAGCCTAGGGGTACCCTAGCTTAAACCTTGGGGTGTCCTAGCCTAAGCCTAGGGGTGCCCTAGCCTTAGGCTATGGAAGCCCTAGCCTTAGCCTAAGCCTTGGGGTGCCCTAGCCTAAGCCTATGGGTGCCCTATCCTAGGCCTATGGGTGCCCTAGCCTAAGCCTAGGAGTGCCCAAGCCTTGGGCTAGGGGAGCCCTAGCCTTAGCCTAAGCCTAGGGGTGCCCTAGCCTAAGGCTACGGGTGCCCTAGCCTAAGCCTAGGTGTGCCCTAGCCTAAGCCTAGGGGTGCCCTAGCCTTAAGCAAGGGGAGCCCTAGCCTTAGCCTAAGCCTAGGGGTGCCCTAGCCTAAGCGTAGGGGTGCCCAGCCTAAGCTTAGGGGTGCCCTAGCCTAAGCCTAGTGGTGCCCTAGCCTAAGCCTAGTGGTTCCCTAGCCTTAGGCTAGGGAAACCCTAGCATTAGCCTAAGCCTAGGGGTGCCCTAGCTTAAGCCTAGGGGTGCCCTAGCCTAAGACTAGGGGTGCCCTAGCCTAAGCCTAGGGGTGCCCTATCCTAAGCCAAGGGTGCCCTAGCCTTAGGCTAGGGGAGCCCTAGCCTTAGCTTAAGCCTAGTGTTGCCTTAGCCTAGGCCTAGTGGTGCCCTAGCCTAAGCCTAGGGGTGCCGTAGCCTTAGGCTAGGGGTGCCCTAGCCTAAGCCTAGGGGTGCCCTATCCTAATCCTAGGGGTGCCCGATCCTAAGCCTAGGGGTGCCCTAGCCTAAGCTTAGGTGTGCCCTAGCCTAAGCCTTGGGGTGCCATAGCCTATGCCTAGGGGTGCCCTATCCTAAGCCTAGGGGTGCCCTAGCCTAAACCTTGGGGTGTCCTAGCCTAAGCCTAGGTGTGCCCTAGCCTTAGGCTATGGAAGCCCTAGCCTTAGTCTAAGCCTTGGTGTGCCCTAGCCTAAGCCTAATGGTGCCCTAGCCTAGGCCTATGGGTGCCCTAGCCTAAGCCTAGGATCGCCCTAGCCTTGGGCTAGGGGAGCCCTAGCCTAAGCTTAGAGGTGCCCTAGCCTAAGCCTGGGGGTGCCCTAGCCTAAGCCTTGGGGTTCCCTAGCCTTAGGCTAGGGAAACCCTAGCATTAGCCTAAGCCTAGGGGTCCCCTAGCTTAAGCGTCTGGGTGCCCTAGCCTAAAACTAGGGGTGCCCTAGCCTAAGCCTAGGGGTGCCCTAGCCTAAGCCTAGGGGTGCCCTAGCCTAAGCCTAGGGGTGCCCTAGTCTTAGCCTAGGGGAGCCCAACCTTAGCTTAAGCCTAGTGTTGCCCTAGCCTAGGCCTAGGGGAGCCCTAGCCTTAGCCTAAGCCTAGGGGTGCCATAGCCTAAGCCTAGGGGTGCCCAAGCCTAAGCTTAAGGGTGCGCTAGCCTTAGTCTAAGGGAGCCCTACCCTAAGCCTAAGCCTAGGGATGCCCTAGCCTATGCCTTGGGGTGCCCTAGCCTAAGCCTAGGGTTGCCCTATCCTAAGCCTAGGGGTGCCCTAGCCTAAGCCTAGGGGTGCCCTAGACTAAGCTTAGGGGTGCCCTAGCCTTAGGCTATGGGAACCCTAGCCTTAGCCTAAGCTTGGGGGTGCCCTAGCCTAAGTCTAGGGGTGCCCTAGCCTAAGACTAGGCTTACCTAGCCTAAGCCTAGGCGTGCCCTAGTCATAGGCTAGGGGAGCCCTAGCCTTAGCCTAAGGCTAGGGGTGCCTTAGCCTAAGCCTAGATGTGCCCTAGCCTAAGCATAGGGGTGCCCTAGCCTTGGGCTTTGGGAGTCCTATCCTTAGCCTAAGACGAGGGATGCCCTAGCCTAAGCCTAGGTGTGTCCTAGCCTAAGCCTAGGGGTGCCCTAGCCTAAGCCTAGGGGTGCCCTAGCCTTAGGCTATAGGAACCCTTGCCTTAGCCTAAACTTGGGGGTGCCCTACCCTAAGCCTAGGGGTGTCCTAGCCTAAGCCTAGTGGTGCCCTAGCCTAAGGCTAGGGGTACCCTTGCCTTAGGCTAGGGGAGCCCTAGCCTTGGCCTAAGCCTAGGGTTGCCCTATCCTAAGCCTAGGGGTGCCGTAGCCTAAGCCTAGGGGTGCCCTAGCCTAAGCCTAGGGGTGCCCTAGCCTTAGGCTATTGGAACCCTAGCCTTAGCCCAAGCCTGGGGGTGCCCTAGCCTAACCTAGGGGTGCCCTAGCCTAAGCCTAGGCTTACCTAGCCTAAGCCTAGGCGTGCCCTAGCCATAGGCTAGGGGAGCCCTAGCCTTAGCCTAAGGCTAGGGGTGCCTTAGCCTAAGCCTAGAGGTGCCCTAGCCTAAGCAAAGGGGTGCCCTAGCCTTGGGCTTTGGGAGTCCTAGCCCTAGACTAAGACGAGGGGTGCCCTAGCCTAAGACTAGGGATGCCCTAGCCTAAGCCTAGGTGTGTCCTAGCCTAAGCCTAGGGGTGCCCTAGCCTAAGCCTAGGGGTGCCCTAACCTAAGCCTAGGGGTGCCCTAGCCATAGGCTAGGGAAGCCCTAGCCTTAGCCTAAGCCTAGGGGTGCCCTATCCTAAGCCTAAGTGTGGGCTAGCCTAAGCCTAGGGGTGCCCTAGCGTAAGCCTACTGGTGCCCTAACCTTAGGCTAGGGAAGCCCTAGCCTTAGCCTAAGCTTAGGGGTGCCCTAGCCTAAGCCTAGGGGTGCCCTAGCCTAAGTCTAGGTGTGCCCTAGCTTTAGGAACTGGAAACCCTAGACTTAGCCTAAGCCTGGGGATGCCCTAGCGTAAGCCTAGGGGTGCCCGATCCTAAGCCTAGGGGTGCCCTAGCCTAAGCCTAGGGGTGCCATAGCCTAAGCCTAGGGGTGCCATAGCCTAAGCCTAGGGGTGCCCTAGACTTAGGCTAGGGGAGCCCTAGACTTAGCCTAAGCCTAGGGGTGCCCTACCCTAAGCCTAGTGGTGCCCTAACCTTAGGCTAGGGGATCCCTAGCCTTAGACTAATTCTAGGGGTGCCCTAGCCTTATCTAGAGGTGCCCTAGCCTAAGCCTAGGCATGCCCTAGCCTAAGCCTAGGGGTCCCCTAGCCTAAGCCTAGGGGTGCCCTAGCCTTAGGCTAGGGAAACCCTAGCCTTAGCCTAAGCCTAGGGGTGCCCTAGCCTAAGCCTAGGGGTGCCCTATCCGAAGCCTAGGGATGCCCTAGCCTAAGCCTAGGGGTGCCCTAGCCTAAGCCTAGGGGTGCCCTAGCCTTAGCCTAGGGGAGCCCTAGTCTTAGCTTAAGCCTAGGGGTGCCCTAGCCTAAGCCTAGGGGTGCCTTAGCCTAAGCCTAGGGGTGCCCTAGCCTAAGCCTAGAGGTGCCCTACCCTAAGCCTAGGGGTGCCCTAGCCTAAGCCTTGGTATGCCATAGCCTAAGCCTAGGGATGCCCTAGCCTTAGGCTAGGGGAGCCCTAGACTTAGCCTAAGACTAGGGGTGCCCTAGCCTAAGCTTATTGGTGCCCCAACTTTAGGCTAGGGGATCCCTAGCCTTAGCCTAAGCCAAGGGGTGCCCTAGCCTAAGCCTATGGGTGCCCTAGCCTTAGGCTATGGGAGCCCTAGCCTTAGACTAAGCCTAGTGGTGCCCATGCCTAAGCCTAGGGTTACCTAGCCTAAGCCTAGGGGTGCCCTAGCCTTAGGCTAGGGGAGTCCTAGCCTTACCCATAACCGGGGGGTGCCCTAGCCTAAACCTAGGGGTGCCCTAGCCTAAGCCTAGGGGTGCCCTAGCCTAAGCCTAGGGGTGCCCTAGCCTTAAGCGATGGGAACCCTAGCTTTACCCTAAGCTTGGGGGTGCCCTAGCCTAAGCCTAGTGGTGCCCTAGCCTAAGCCTAGGGGTGCCCTAGGCTAAGCCTAGGGGTGCCGTATCCTAAGCCTATGTGTGCCCTAGCCTAAGCCTAGGTGTACCCTAGCCTAAGCCTTGGGGTGCCCTAGCCTAAGCCTCGGGGTGGCCTAGACTTAGGCTAGGGGAGTCCTAGCCTTAGCCATAACCGGGGGGTGCCCTAGCCAAAGCCATGGGGTGCCCTAGCCTAAGCCTAGGGGTACCCTAGCCTATGTCTTGGGGTGCCACAGCATAACCCTAGGGGTGCCAAGCCTAAGCCTAAGGGTGCCCTAGCCTTAGGCTAGGGAAGCCCTAGCCTAAGCCTAAGGCTAGTGTTTCCCTAGCCTAAGCCTAGGGTGCCCTAGCCTAAGACTAGGGGAGCCCAAGACGTAGGCTAGGGGAGCCCTAGCCTTAACCTAAGCCTAGGGGTGCCCTAGTGTAAGCCTAGGGGTGCCCTAGCCTAAGCCTCGGGGTGCCCTCACCTTAGGCTAGGGGAGCCCTAGCCTTAGCCTAAGCCTTGGGGTGCCCAAGCCTAAGCCTAAGAGTGCCCTTGCCTAACCCTAGGGGTGCCCTTGCCTTAGTCAAAGCCTAGGGGTGCCCTAGCCTAAGCCTAGGGGTGCCCTAGCCTTAGGCTATGGAAGCACTAGCCTTAGCCTAAGCCTTGGGGTGCCCTAGCATAAGTCTAGGGGTGCCCTAGCCTAGGACTAGGGGTGCCCTACCCTAAGCCTAGGGGTGCCCTAGCCTTGGGCTAGGGGAGCCTTAGCCTTAGCCTCAGCCTAGGGGTGCCCTATCCTAAGCCTACGGGTGCCCCAGCCTAAGCCTAGGAGTGCCCTAGCCTAAGCCAAGTTGTGCCCTAGCCTTAGGTTAGGGGAGCCCTAGCCTTAGCCTAAGCCTAGGGGTGCCCTATCCTAAGCCTACGGGTGCCCCAGCCTAAGCCTAGGGGTGCCCTAGCCTAAGCCAAGGGGTGCCCTATCCTTAGGCTAGGGGAGCATTAGCCTTAGCCTAAGCCTAGGGGTGCCCTAGCCTAAGCCTAGGGGTTCCCTAGCCTTAGGCTAGTCGAGCCGTAGCCTTAGTCTAAGCCTAGGGGTGCCCCAGCCTTAGCCAAAGCCTAGGGGTGCCCTAGCCTATGCCTAGGGTGCCCTAGCCTTAGGCTAGGGGAGTCCTAGCATTAGCCTAAGCCGACGGGTGCCCTAGCCAAAGCCTAGTGGTGCCGTTGCCTAAGACTAGTGGTGCCCTAGCCTAAGCCTAGATGTACCCTAGCCTAAGCCTAGGGGTGCCCTAGCCTAAGCGTAAGGGTGCCCTAGCCTAAGCTTAGGGGTGCCATAGCCTAAGGCCAGGGGTTCCCTAGATTTAGGCTAGGGGATCCCTAGCCTTAGGCTAATTATATGGGTGCCCTAGCCTAATACTAGGGGTGCCCTAGCATAAGCCTAGGTGTATCCTAGCCTAAGCCTAGGGGTGCCCTATCCTAAGCCTAGGGTTGCCCTAGCCTAAGCCTAGGGGTGCCCTTGCCTTAGGCTAGGGAAGCCCTAGCCTTAGCCTAAGCCCAGGGGTGCCCTAGCCTAAGCCTCGGGGTGCCCTATCCTAAGCCTAGGGGTGCCCTAGCTTAAGCCTAGGGGTGCCATAGCCTAAGCCTAGGTGTGCCCTAGCCTAAGACTAGGGGTGCCCTAGCCTAAAACTATGGGTGCCCTAGCCTTAGGCTAGGGGAGCCCTAGCCTGAGACTAAGCTAGGGGTGCCCTCGCCTACGCCTAGGGGTGCCCTAGCCTAGGCCTAGGGGTGCCCTAACCTAAACCTAGGGGTGCCCTAGCCTAAGTTTATGGGTGCCCTAGCCTAAACCTAGGGGTGCCCTATCCTAAGCCTAGGGGTGCCCTAGCCTAAGCCAAGGGGTGCCCTAGCCTTAGGTTAGGGGAGCCCTAGCCTTAGCCTAAGCCTAGGGGTGGCCTAGCTTAAGCCTCGGGGTGCCCTCGCCTTAGGCTATGGGAGCCCTAGCCTTAGCCTAAGCCTAGGGGTGCCCAAGCCTAAGCCTAAGAGTGCCCTTGCATAACCCTAGGGATGCCCTACCCTTAGCCAAAGCCTAGGGGTGCCCTAGCCTATGCCTAGGGTGCCCTAGCCTTAGGCTAGGGGAGTCCTAGCCTTAGCCTAAGCCGACGGGTGCCCTAGGCAAAGCCTAGTGGTGCTGTTGCCTAAGAAAAGTGGTGCCCTAGCCTAAGCCTAGGTGTACCCTAGCCTAAGCCTATGGGTGCCCTAGCCTAAGCGTAAGGGTGGCCTAGCCTAAGCTTAGGGGTGCCATAGCCTAAGGCCAGGGGTTCCCTAGATTTAGGCTAGGGGATCCCTAGCCTTAGGCTAATTATATGGGTGCCCTAGCCTAATCCTAGGGGTGCCCTAGCATAAGCCTAGGTGTATCCTAGCCTAAGCCTAGGGGTGCCCTAGCCTAAGCCTAGGGGTGCCCTAGCCTAAGCCTAGGGGTGCCCTTGCCTTAGGCTAGGGAAGCCCTAGCCTTAGCCTAAGCCTAGGGGTGCCCTAGCCTAAGCCTCGGGGTGCCCTATCCTAAGCCTAGGGGTGCCCTAGCTTAAGCCTAGGGGTGCCATAGCCTAAGCCTAGGTGTGCCCTAGCCTTAGGCTAGGGGAGACCTAGCCTTAGGCTAATTCTAGGGGTGCCCTAGCCTAATCCTAGGGGTGCCCTAGCCTAAGCTTAGGTGTGCCCTAGCCTAAGACTAGGGGTGCCCTAGCCTAAAACTATTGGTGCCCTAGCCTTATGCTAGGGGAGCCCTAGGCTGAGCCTAAGCTAGGGGTGCCCTCGCTTACGCCTAGGGGTGTCCAAGCCTAAGCCTAGGGGTGCCCTAGCCTAAGCCTAGGGGTGCCCTAGCCTTAGGCTATGGAAGCACTAGCCTTAGCCTAAGCCTTGCGGTGCCCTAGCCTAAGCCTAGGGGTGCCCTAGCCTAGGCCTAGGGGTGCCCTGCCCTAGTCTAAGCCTAGGGTTACCTAGGATAAGCCTAGGGGTGCCCTAGCCTAAGCGTAGTGGTGACCTAGCCTTAAGCTAGGGGAGTCCTAGCCTTAGCCATAGCCGGGGGGTGCCCTAGCATAAGCCTTGGGGTGCCCTAGCCAAAGCCTAGGTGTGCCCTAGCCTAAGCCTAGGGGTACCCTAGCCTTAGGATATGGGACCCTAGATTTAGTCTAAGCCTAGGGGTGCCCTAGTCTATTCCTAGGGGTGCCCTAGCCTAAGCCTAGGGGTGCCCTAGCCTAAGTTTAGGGGTGCCCTAGCCTAAACCTAGGGGTGCCCTATCCTAATCCTAGGGGTGCCCTATCCTAATCCTAGGGGTGCCCTATCCTAAGCCTAGGGGCGCCCTAGCCTAAGCTTAGGGGTGCCCTAGCCAATGCCTAGGGGTGCCATAGCCTAAGCCTAGGGGTGCCCTATCCTAAGCCTAGGGGTGCCCTAGCCTAAGCCTTGGGGTGCCCTAGCCTAAGCCTAGGGGTGCCTTAGCCTAAGCCTTGGGGTGCCCTAGCCTAAGCCTAGGGGTACCCTAGCCTTGGGCTAGGGGTGCCCTAGAGTTGTGCTAGGGGAGCCCTAGCCTAAGCCTAGGGGTGCCCTAGCCTAAGGCTACGGGTGCCCTAGCTAAAGCCGAGGGGTGGCCTAGCCTAACCCTAGGGGTGCCTTAGCCTTAGGCTAGGGGAACCCTAGCCTTAGCCTAAGCCTAGAGGTGCCCTAGCCTAAGCCTAGGGGTGCCCTGGCCTAAGCCTAGGGGTCACCTAGCCTTAGGCTAGTCGAGCCGTAGCCTTAGTCAAAGCCTAGGGGTGCCCTAGCCTAAGCCTATGGGTGCCCTAGCCTAAGCCTAGGGGTGTCCTAGCCTTACGCTAGGGGAGGCCTAGCCTTAGGCTAATTCTGGGGGTGCCCTAACCTAAGCGTAGGGGTTCCCTAGCCTAAGCTTAGGGGTGCCCTAGCCTAAGCCTAGTGGTGCCCTAGCCTAAGCCTAGGGGTTCCCTAGCCTTAGGCTAGGGAAACCCTAGCATTAGCCTAAGCCTAGGGGTCCCCTAGCTTAAGACTAGGGGTGCCCTAGCCCAAGCCTAGGGGTGCCCTAGCCTAAGTTTAGGGGTGCCCTAGCCTAAGCCTAGGGGTGCCCTATCCTAATCCTAGGGGTGCCCGATCCTAAGCCTAGGGGTGCCCTAGCATAAGCTTAGGTGTGCCCTAGCCTAAGCCTAGGGGTGCCATAGCCTAAGCCTAGGGGTGCCCTATCCTAAGCCTAGGGGTACCCTAGCTTAAACCTTGGGGTGCCCTAGCCTAAGTGTAAGGGTGCCCTAGCCTAAGCTTAGGGGTGCCATAGCCTAAGGCCAGGGGTTCCCTAGATTTAGGCTAGGGGATCCCTAGCCTTAGGCTAATTATATGGGTGCCCTAGCCTAATACTAGGGGTGCCCTAGCATAAGCCTAGGTGTATCCTAGCCTAAGCCTAGGGGTGCCCTATCCTAAGCCTAGGGTTGCCCTAGCCTAAGCCTAGGGGTGCCCTTGCCTTAGGCTAGGGAAGCCCTAGCCTTAGCCTAAGCCCAGGGGTGCCCTAGCCTAAGCCTCGGGGTGCCCTATCCTAAGCCTAGGGGTGCCCTAGCTTAAGCCTAGGGGTGCCATAGCCTAAGCCTAGGTGTGCCCTAGCCTAAGACTAGGGGTGCCCTAGCCTAAAACTATGGGTGCCCTAGCCTTAGGCTAGGGGAGCCCTTGCCTGAGTCTAAGCTAGGGGTGCCCTCGCCTACGCCTAGGGGTGCCCTAGCCTAGGCCTAGGGGTGCCCTAACCTAAACCTAGGGGTGCCCTAGCCTAAGTTTAGGGGTGCCCTAGCCTAAACCTAGGGGTGCCCTATCCTAAGCCTAGGGGTGCCCTAGCCTAAGCCAAGGGGTGACCTAGCCTTAGGTTAGGGGAGCCCTAGCCTTAGCCTAAGCCTAGGGGTGGCCTAGCCTAAGCCTCGGGGTGCCCTCGCCTTAGGCTATGGGAGCCCTAGCCTTAGCCTAAGCCTAGGGGTGCCCAAGCCTAAGCCTAAGAGTGCCCTTGCATAACCCTAGGGATGCCCTACCCTTAGCCAAAGCCTAGGGGTGCCCTAGCCTATGCCTAGGGTGCCCTAGCCTTAGGCTAGGGGAGTCCTAGCCTTAGCCTAAGCCGACGGGTGCCCTAGGCAAAGCCTAGTGGTGCTGTTGCCTAAGAAAAGTGGTGCCCTAGCATAAGCCTAGGTGTACCCTAGCCTAAGCCTATGGGTGCCCTAGCCTAAGCGTAAGGGTGGCCTAGCCTAAGCTTAGGGGTGCCATAGCCTAAGGCCAGGGGTTCCCTAGATTTAGGCTAGGGGATCCCTAGCCTTAGGCTAATTATATGGGTGCCCTAGCCTAATCCTAGGGGTGCCCTAGCATAAGCCTAGGTGTATCCTAGCCTAAGCCTAGGGGTGCCCTAGCCTAAGCCTAGGGGTGCCCTAGCCTAAGCCTAGGGGTGCCCTTGCCTTAGGCTAGGGAAGCCCTAGCCTTAGCCTAAGCCTAGGGGTGCCCTAGCCTAAGCCTCGGGGTGCCCTATCCTAAGCCTAGGGGTGCCCTAGCTTAAGCCTAGGGGTGCCATAGCCTAAGCCTAGGTGTGCCCTAGCCTTAGGCTAGGGAGACCTAGCCTTAGGCTAATTCTAGGGGTGCCCTAGCCTAATCCTAGGTGTGCCCTAGCCTAAGCTTAGGTGTGCCCTAGCCTAAGACTAGGGGTGCCCTAGCCTAAAACTATTGGTGCCCTAGCCTTATGCTAGGGGAGCCCTAGGCTGAGCCTAAGCTAGGGGTGCCCTCGCTTACGCCTAGGGGTGTCCAAGCCTAAGCCTAGGGGTGCCCTAGCCTAAGCCTAGGGGTGCCCTAGCCTTAGGCTATGGAAGCACTAGCCTTAGCCTAAGCCTTGCGGTGCCCTAGCCTAAGCCTAGGGGTGCCCTAGCCTAGGCCTAGGGGTGCCCTGCCCTAGTCTAAGCCTAGGGTTACCTAGGATAAGCCTAGGGGTGCCCTAGCCTAAGCGTAGTGGTGACCTAGCCTTAAGCTAGGGGAGTCCTAGCCTTAGCCATAGCCGGGGGGTGCCCTAGCATAAGCCTTGGGGTGCCCTAGCCAAAGCCTAGGTGTGCCCTAGCCTAAGCCTAGGGGTACCCTAGCCTTAGGATATGGGACCCTAGATTTAGTCTAAGCCTAGGGGTGCCCTAGTCTATTCCTAGGGGTGCCCTAGCCTAAGCCTAGGGGTGCCCTAGCCTAAGTTTAGGGGTGCCCTAGCCTAAACCTAGGGGTGCCCTATCCTAATCCTAGGGGTGCCCTATCCTAATCCTAGGGGTGCCCTATCCTAAGCCTAGGGGCGCCCTAGCCTAAGCTTAGGGGTGCCCTAGCCAAAGCCTAGGGGTGCCATAGCCTAAGCCTAGGGGTGCCCTATCCTAAGCCTAGGGGTGCCCTAGCCTAAGCCTTGGGGTGCCCTAGCCTAAGCCTAGGGGTGCCTTAGCCTAAGCCTTGGGGTGCCCTAGCCTAAGCCTAGGGGTACCCTAGCCTTGGGCTAGGGGTGCCCTAGAGTTGTGCTAGGGGAGCCCTAGCCTAAGCCTAGGGGTGCCCTAGCCTAAGGCTACGGGTGCCCTAGCTAAAGCCGAGGGGTGGCCTAGCCTAACCCTAGGGGTGCCTTAGCCTTAGGCTAGGGGAACCCTAGCCTTAGCCTAAGCCTAGAGGTGCCCTAGCCTAAGCCTAGGGGTGCCCTGGCCTAAGCCTAGGGGTCACCTAGCCTTAGGCTAGTCGAGCCGTAGCCTTAGTCAAAGCCTAGGGGTGCCCTAGCCTAAGCCTATGGGTGCCCTAGCCTAAGCCTAGGGGTGTCCTAGCCTTACGCTAGGGGAGGCCTAGCCTTAGGCTAATTCTGGGGGTGCCCTAACCTAAGCGTAGGGGTTCCCTAGCCTAAGCTTAGGGGTGCCCTAGTCTAAGCCTAGTGGTGCCCTAGCCTAAGCCTAGGGGTTCCCTAGCCTTAGGCTAGGGAAACCCTAGCACTAGCCTAAGCCTAGGGGTCCCCTAGCTTAAGACTAGGGGTGCCCTAGCCCAAGCCTAGGGGTGCCCTAGCCTAAGTTTAGGGGTGCCCTAGCCTAAGCCTAGGGGTGCCCTATCCTAATCCTAGGGGTGCCCGATCCTAAGCCTAGGGGTGCCCTAGCATAAGCTTAGGTGTGCCCTAGCCTAAGCCTAGGGGTGCCATAGCCTAAGCCTAGGGGTGCCCTATCCTAAGCCTAGGGGTACCCTAGCTTAAACCTTGGGGTGTCCTAGCCTAAGCCTAGGGGTGCCCTAGCCTTAGGCTATGGAAGCCCTAGCCTTAGCCTAAGCCTTGGGGTGCCCTAGCCTAAGCCTATGGGTGCCCTATCCTAGGCCTATGGGTGCCCTAGCCTAAGCCTAGGAGTGCCCAAGCCTTGGGCTAGGGGAGCCCTAGTCTTAGCCTAAACCTAGGGGTGCCCTAGCCTAAGGCTACGGGTGCCCTAGCCTAAGCCTAGGTGTGCCCTAGCCTAAGCCTAGGGGTGCCCTAGCCTTAGGCAAGGGGAGCCCTAGCCTTAGCCTAAGCCTAGGGGTGCCCTAGCCTAAGCGTAGGGGTGCCCAGCCTAAGCTTAGGGGTGCCCTAGCCTAAGCCTAGTGGTGCCCTAGCCTAAGCCTAGTGGTTCCCTAGCCTTAGGCTAGGGAAACCCTAGCATTAGCCTAAGCCTAGGGGTGCCCTAGCTTAAGCCTATGGGTGCCCTAGCCTAAGACTAAGGGTGCCCTAGCCTAAGCCTAGGGGTGCCCTAGCCTAAGCCAAGGGTGCCCTAGCCTTAGGCTAGGGGAGCCCTAGCCTTAGCTTAAGCCTAGTGTTGCCTTAGCCTAGGCCTAGGGGTGCCCTAGCCTAAGCCTAGGGGTGCCGTAGCCTTAGGCTAGGGGTGCCCTAGCCTAAGCCTAGGGGTGCCCTATCCTAATCCTAGGGGTTACCGATCCTAAGCCTAGGGGTGCCCTAGCCTAAGCTTAGGTGTGCCCTAGCCTAAGCCTAGGGGTGCCATAGCCTATGCCTAGGGGTGCCCTATCCTAAGCCTAGGGGTGCCCTAGCCTAAACCTTGGGGTGTCCTAGCCTAAGCCTAGGGGTGCCCTAGCCTTAGGCTATGGAAGCCCTAGCCTTAGTCTAAGCCTTGGTGTGCCCTAGCCTAAGCCTAATGGTGCCCTAGCCTAGGCCTATGGGTGCCCTAGCCTAAGCCTAGGATCGCCCTAGCCTTGGGCTAGGGGAGCCCTAGCCTAAGCTTAGAGGTGCCCTAGCCTAAGCCTGGGGGTGCCCTAGCCTAAGCCTAGGGGTTCCCTAGCCTTAGGCTAGGGAAACCCTAGCATTAGCCTAAGCCTAGGGGTCCCCTAGCTTAAGCGTCTGGGTGCCCTAGCCTAAAACTAGGGGTGCCCTAGCCTAAGCCTAGGGGTGCCCTAGCCTAAGCCTAGGGGTGCCCTAGCCTAAGCCTAGGGGTGCCCTAGTCTTAGCCTAGGGGAGCCCAACCTTAGCTTAAGCCTAGTGTTGCCCTAGCCTAGGCCTAGGGGAGCCCTAGCCTTAGCCTAAGCCTAGGGGTGCCATAGCCTAAGCCTAGGGGTGCCCAAGCCTAAGCTTAAGGGTGCGCTAGCCTTAGTCTAAGGGAGCCCTACCCTAAGCCTAAGCCTAGGGATGCCCTAGCCTATGCCTTGGGGTGCCCTAGCCTAAGCCTAGGGTTGCCCTATCCTAAGCCTAGGGGTGCCCTAGCCTAAGCCTAGGGGTGCCCTAGACTAAGCTTAGGGGTGCCCTAGCCTTAGGCTATGGGAACCCTAGCCTTAGCCTAAGCTTGGGGGTGCCCTAGCCTAAGTCTAGGGGTGCCCTAGCCTAAGACTAGGCTTACCTAGCCTAAGCCTAGGCGTGCCCTAGTCATAGGCTAGGGGAGCCCTAGCCTTAGCCTAAGGCTAGGGGTGCCTTAGCCTAAGCCTAGATGTGCCCTAGCCTAAGCATAGGGGTGCCCTAGCCTTGGGCTTTGGGAGTCCTATCCTTAGCCTAAGACGAGGGATGCCCTAGCCTAAGCCTAGGTGTGTCCTAGCCTAAGCCTAGGGGTGCCCTAGCCTAAGCCTAGGGGTGCCCTAGCCTTAGGCTATAGGAACCCTTGCCTTAGCCTAAACTTGGGGGTGCCCTACCCTAAGCCTAGGGGTGTCCTAGCCTAAGCCTAGTGGTGCCCTAGCCTAAGGCTAGGGGTACCCTTGCCTTAGGCTAGGGGAGCCCTAGCCTTGGCCTAAGCCTAGGGTTGCCCTATCCTAAGCCTAGGGGTGCCGTAGCCTAAGCCTAGGGGTGCCCTAGCCTAAGCCTAGGGGTGCCCTAGCCTTAGGCTATTGGAACCCTAGCCTTAGCCCAAGCCTGGGGGTGCCCTAGCCTAACCTAGGGGTGCCCTAGCCTAAGCCTAGGCTTACCTAGCCTAAGCCTAGGCGTGCCCTAGCCATAGGCTAGGGGAGCCCTAGCCTTAGCCTAAGGCTAGGGGTGCCTTAGCCTAAGCCTAGAGGTGCCCTAGCCTAAGCATAGGGGTGCCCTAGCCTTGGGCTTTGGGAGTCCTAGCCCTAGACTAAGACGAGGGGTGCCCTAGCCTAAGACTAGGGATGCCCTAGCCTAAGCCTAGGTGTGTCCTAGCCTAAGCCTAGGGGTGCCCTAGCCTAAGCCTAGGGGTGCCCTAACCTAAGCCTAGGGGTGCCCTAGCCTTAGGCTAGGGAAGCCCTAGCCTTAGCCTAAGCCTAGGGGTGCCCTATCCTAAGCTTAGGTGTGGGCTAGCCTAAGCCTAGGGGTGCCCTAGCGTAAGCCTACTGGTGCCCTAACCTTAGGCTAGGGAAGCCCTAGCCTTAGCCTAAGCTTAGGGGTGCCCTAGCCTAAGCCTAGGGGTGCCCTAGCCTAAGTCTAGGTGTGCCCTAGCTTTAGGAACTGGAAACCCTAGACTTAGCCTAAGCCTGGGGATGCCCTAGCGTAAGCCTAGGGGTGGCCGATCCTAAGCCTAGGGGTGCCCTAGCCTAAGCCTAGGGGTGCCATAGCCTAAGCCTAGGGGTGCCATAGCCTAAGCCTAGGGGTGCCCTAGACTTAGGCTAGGGGAGCCCTAGACTTAGCCTAAGCCTAGGGGTGCCCTACCCTAAGCCTAGTGGTGCCCTAACCTTAGGCTAGGGGATCCCTAGCCTTAGACTAATTCTAGGGGTGCCCTAGCCTTATCTAGAGGTGCCCTAGCCTAAGCCTAGGCATGCCCTAGCCTAAGCCTAGGGGTCCCCTAGCCTAAGCCTAGGGGTGCCCTAGCCTTAGGCTAGGGAAACCCTAGCCTTAGCCTAAGCCTAGGGGTGCCCTAGCCTAAGCCTAGGGGTGCCCTATCCGAAGCCTAGGGATGCCCTAGCCTAAGCCTAGGGGTGCCCTAGCCTAAGCCTAGGGGTGCCCTAGCCTTAGCCTAGGGGAGCCCTAGTCTTAGCTTAAGCCTAGGGGTGCCCTAGCCTAAGCCTAGGGGTGCCTTAGCCTAAGCCTAGGGGTGCCCTAGCCTAAGCCTAGGGGTGCCGTAGCCTAAGCCTAGGGGTTCCCAAGCCTTAGGCTAGGGGAGCCCTAGCCTTAACCTAAGCCTAGGGATGCCCTACCCTAAGCCTAGGGGTGCCCTAGCTTAAGCCTTGGTGTGCCATAGCCTAAGCCTAGGGATGCCCTAGCCTTAGGCTAGGGGAGCCCTAGACTTAGCCTAAGACTAGGGGTGCCCTAGCCTAAGCTTATTGGTGCCCCAACTTTAAGCTAGGGGATCCCTAGCCTTAGCCTAAGCCAAGGGGTGCCCTAGCCTAAGCCTATGGGTGCCCTAGCCTTAGGCTATGGGAGCCCTAGCCTAATACTAAGCCTAGTGGTGCCCATGCCTAAGCCTAGGGTTACCTAGCCTAAGCCTAGGGGTGCCCTAGCCTTAGGCTAGGGGAGTCCTAGCCTTACCCATAACCGGGGGGTGCCCTAGCCTAAACCTAGGGGTGCCCTAGCCTAAGCCTAGGGGTGCCCTAGCCTAAGCCTAGGGGTGCCCTAGCCTTAAGCGATGGGAACCCAAGCTTTACCCTAAGCTTGGGGGTGCACTAGCCTAAGCCTAGTGGAGCCCTAGCCTAAGCCTAGGGGTGCCCTAGGCTAAGCCTAGGGGTGCCGTATCCTAAGCCTATGTGTGCCCTAGCCTAAGCCTAGGTGTACCCTAGCCTAAGCCTTGGGGTGCCCTAGCCTAAGCCTCGGGGTGGCCTAGACTTAGGCTAGGGGAGTCCTAGCCTTAGCCATAACCGGGGGGTGCCCTAGCCTAAGCCATGGGGTGCCCTAGCCTAAGCCTAGGGGTACCCTAGCCTATGTCTTGGGGTGCCACAGCATAACCCTAGGGGTGCCAAGCCTAAGCCTAAGGGTGCCCTAGCCTTAGGCTAGGGAAGCCCTAGCCTAAGCCTAAGGCTAGTGTTTCCCTAGCCTAAGCCTAGGGTGCCCTAGCCTAAGACTAGGGGAGCCCAAGACGTAGGCTAGGGGAGCCCTAGCCTTAACCTAAGCCTAGGGGTGCCCTAGTGTAAGCCTAGGGGTGCCCTAGCCTAAGCCTCGGGGTGCCCTCACCTTAGGCTAGGGGAGCCCTAGCCTTAGCCTAAGCCTTGGGGTGCCCAAGCCTAAGCCTAAGAGTGCCCTTGCCTAACCCTAGGGGTGCCCTTGCCTTAGTCAAAGCCTAGGGGTGCCCTAGCCTAAGCCTAGGGATGCCCTAGCCTTAGTCTAGGCGAGCCCTAGCCTTAGCTTAAGCCTAGGGGTGCCCTAGCCTAAGCTTAGGGGTGCCATAGCCTATGCCTAGGGGTGCCCTAGACTTAGGCTAGGGGATCCCTAGCCTTAGACTAATTCTATGGGTTCACTAGCCTAATCCTAGGGGTGCCCTAGCTTAAGCCTAGGTGTATCCTAGCCTAAGCCTAGGGGTGCCCTAGCCTAAGCCTAGGGGTGCCCTAGCCTAAGCCTAGGGGTGCCCTAGCCTTAGGCTAGGGAAACCCTAGCCTTAGCCTAAGCCTAGGGGTGCCCTAGCCTTAGGCTAGGGGAGCCCTAGCCTTAGCTTAAGCCTAGGGGTACCCTAGCCTAAGCCTAGGGGTGCCCTAGCCTAAGCCTAGGGGTGCCCTAGCCTTAGGCTAGGGGAGCCCTAGCCTTAGCTTAAGCCTAGGGGTGCCCTAGCCTAAGCCTAGGGGTGCCGTAGCCTAAGCCTAGGGGTGCCCTAGCCTAAGCCTAGGGGTGCCCTAGCTTAAGCCTAGGGGTGCCCTAGCCTAAGACTAGGGGTGCCCTAGCCTAAGCCTAGGGGTGCCCTAGCCTAAGCCAAGGGTGCCCTAGCCTTAGGCTAGGGGAGCCCTAGCCTTAGCTTAAGCCTAGTGTTGCCTTAGCCTAGGCCTAGGGGTGCCCTAGCCTAAGCCTAGGGGTGCCGTAGCCTTAGGCTAGGGGTGCCCTAGCCTAAGCCTAGGGGTGCCCTATCCTAATCCTAGGGGTGCCCGATCCTAAGCCTAGGGGTGCCCTAGCCTAAGCTTAGGTGTGCCCTAGCCTAAGCCTAGGGGTGCCATAGCCTATGCCTAGGGGTGCCCTATCCTAAGCCTAGGGGTGCCCTAGCCTAAACATTGGGGTGTCCTAGCCTAAGCCTAGGGGTGCCCTAGCCTTAGGCTATGGAAGCCCTAGCCTTAGTCTAAGCCTTGGTGTGCCCTAGCCTAAGCCTAATGGTGCCCTAGCCTAGGCCTATGGGTGCCCTAGCCTAAGCCTAGGATCGCCCTAGCCTTGGGCTAGGGGAGCCCTAGCCTAAGCTTAGAGGTGCCCTAGCCTAAGCCTGGGGGTGCCCTAGCCTAAGCCTAGGGGTTCCCTAGCCTTAGGCTAGGGAAACCCTAGCATTAGCCTAAGCCTAGGGGTCCCCTAGCTTAAGCGTCTGGGTGCCCTAGCCTAAAACTAGGGGTGCCCTAGCCTAAGCCTAGGGTTGCCCTAGCCTAAGCCTAGGGGTGCCCTAGCCTAAGCCTAGGGGTGCCCTAGTCTTAGCCTAGGGGAGCCCAACCTTAGCTTAAGCCTAGTGTTGCCCTAGCCTAGGCCTAGGGGAGCCCTAGCCTTAGCCTAAGCCTAGGGGTGCCATAGCCTAAGCCTAGGGGTGCCCAAGCCTAAGCTGAAGGGTGCGCTAGCCTTAGTCTAAGGGAGCCCTACCCTAAGCCTAAGCCTAGGGATGCCCTAGCCTATGCCTTGGGGTGCCCTAGCCTAAGCCTAGGGTTGCCCTATCCTAAGCCTAGGGGTGCCCTAGCCTAAGCCTAGGGGTGCCCTAGACTAAGCTTAGGGGTGCCCTAGCCTTAGGCTATGGGAACCCTAGCCTTAGCCTAAGCTTGGGGGTGCCCTAGCCTAAGTCTAGGGGTGCCCTAGCCTAAGACTAGGCTTACCTAGCCTAAGCCTAGGCGTGCCCTAGTCATAGGCTAGGGGAGCCCTAGCCTTAGCCTAAGGCTAGGGGTGCCTTAGCCTAAGCCTAGATGTGCCCTAGCCTAAGCATAGGGGTGCCCTAGCCTTGGGCTTTGGGAGTCCTATCCTTAGCCTAAGACGAGGGATGCCCTAGCCTAAGCCTAGGTGTGTCCTAGCCTAAGCCTAGGGGTGCCCTAGCCTAAGCCTAGGGGTGCCCTAGCCTTAGGCTAGGGGAGCCCTAGACTTAGCCTAAGACTAGGGGTGCCCTAGCCTAAGCTTATTGGTGCCCCAACTTTAGGCTAGGGGATCCCTAGCCTTAGCCTAAGCCAAGGGGTGCCCTAGCCTAAGCCTATGGGTGCCCTAGCCTTAGGCTTTGGGAGCCCTAGCCTTAGACTAAGCCTAGTGGTGCCCATGCCTAAGCCTAGGGTTACCTAGCCTAAGCCTAGGGGTGCCCTAGCCTTAGGCTAGGGGAGTCCTAGCCTTACCCATAACCGGGGGGTGCCCTAGCCTAAACCTAGGGGTGCCCTAGCCTAAGCCTAGGGGTGCCCTAGCCTAAGCCTAGGGGTGCCCTAGCCTTAAGCGATGGGAACCCAAGCTTTACCCTAAGCTTGGGGGTGCCCTAGCCTAAGCCTAGTGGTGCCCTAGCCTAAGCCTAGGGGTGCCCTAGGCTAAGCCTAGGGGTGCCGTATCCTAAGCCTATGTGTGCCCTAGCCTAAGCCTAGGTGTACCCTAGCCTAAGCCTTGGGGTGCCCTAGCCTAAGCCTCGGGGTGGCCTAGACTTAGGCTAGGGGAGTCCTAGCCTTAGCCATAACCGGGGGGTGCCCTAGCCTAAGCCATGGGGTGCCCTAGCCTAAGCCTAGGGGTACCCTAGCCTATGTCTTGGGGTGCCACAGCATAACCCTAGGGGTGCCAAGCCTAAGCCTAAGGGTGCCCTAGCCTTAGGCTAGGGAAGCCCTAGCCTAAGCCTAAGGCTAGTGTTTCCCTAGCCTAAGCCTAGGGTGCCCTAGCCTAAGACTAGGGGAGCCCAAGACGTAGGCTAGGGGAGCCCTAGCCTTAACCTAAGCCTAGGGGTGCCCTAGTGTAACCCTAGGGGTGCCCTAGCCTAAGCCTCGGGGTGCCCTCACCTTAGGCTAGGGGAGCCCTAGCCTTAGCCTAAGCCTTGGGGTGCCCAAGCCTAAGCCTAAGAGTGCCCTTGCCTAACCCTAGGGGTGCCCTTGCCTTAGTCAAAGCCTAGGGGTGCCCTAGCCTAAGCCTAGGGATGCCCTAGCCTTAGTCTAGGCGAGCCCTAGCCTTAGCTTAAGCCTAGGGGTGCCCTAGCCTAAGCTTAGGGGTGCCATAGCCTATGCCTAGGGGTGCCCTAGACTTAGGCTAGGGGATCCCTAGCCTTAGACTAATTCTATGGGTGCCCTAGCCTAATCCTAGGGGTGCCCTAGCTTAAGCCTAGGTGTATCCTAGCCTAAGCCTAGGGGTGCCCTAGCCTAAGCCTAGGGGTGCCCTAGCCTAAGCCTAGGGGTGCCCTAGCCTTAGGCTAGGGAAACCCTAGCCTTAGCCTAAGCCTAGGGGTGCCCTAGCCTTAGGCTAGGGGAGCCCTAGCCTTAGCTTAAGCCTAGGGGTACCCTAGCCTAAGCCTAGGGGTGCCCTAGCCTAAGCGTAGGGGTGCCCTAGCCTTAGGCTAGGGGAGCCCTAGCCTTAGCTTAAGCCTAGGGGTGCCCTAGCCTAAGCCTAGGGGTGCCGTAGCCTAAGCCTAGGGGTGCCCTAGCCTAAGCCTAGGGGTGCCAAAGCCTAAGCCTAAGGGTGTCCTAGCCTTAGGCTAGGGGAGCCCTAGCCTTAGCCAAAGCATAGGGGTGCCCTAGCCTAAGCCTAGGGTTGCCTTAGCCTTAGGCGAGGGGAGTCCTAGCCTTAGCCTAAGCCGACGGGTGCCCTAGCCTAAGCCTAGGGGTGCCCTATCCTAAGCCTAGGGGTGCACTATCCTAAGCCTAGGGGTGCCCTAGCCTAAGTCTAGGGTTGCCCTAGCCTAAGCGTAGGGGTGCCCTAGCTTAAGCCTAGGGGTGCCCTAGCCTAAGCCTAGGGGTGCCATAGCCTAAGCCTAGGGGAGCCCTAGACTTAACCTAAGCCTAGGGGTGCCCTAGCCTAATACTTGTGGTGCCCTAGCCTAAGCCTAGGTTTACCCTAGCCTAAGCCTAGGGGTGCCCTAGCCTTAGTCTAGGCGAGCCCTAGCTTTAGCTTAAGCCTAGGGGTGCCCTAGCCTAAGCTTAGGGGTGCCATAGCTTAAGCCTAAGGGTGCCCTAGACTTAGGCTAGGGGATCCCTAGCCTTAGGCAAATTCTATGGGTGCCCTAGCCTAATCCTAGGGGTGCCCTAGCCTATGCCTAGGTTTATCCTAGCCTAAGCCTAGGGGTGCCCTAGCCTAAGCATAGGGGTGCCCTAGCCTAAGCCTAGGGGTGCCCTAGCCTTAGGCTAGGGAAACCCTAGCCTTAGCCTAAGACTAGGGGTGCCCTAGCCTTAGGCTAGGGGAGCCCTAGCCTTAGCTTAAGCCTAGGGGTGCCCTAGCCTAAGCCTAGGAGTGCCCTAGCCTTAGGCTAGGGGAGCCCTAGCCTTAGCTTAAGCCTAGGGGTGCCCTAGCCTAAGCCTAGGGGTGCCCTAGCCTAAGCCTAGGGGTGCCCAAGCCTAAGCCTAAGGGTGTCCTAGCCTTAGGCTAGGGGAGCCCTACCCTAAGCCTAAGACTAGTGTTGCCCTAGCCTAAGCCTAGGGTGCCCTAGCCTAAAGCCCTAGCCTTAGGCTAGTGGAGCCCTAGCCTTAGCCAAAGCCTAGGGGTGCCCAAGCCTAAGCCTAGGAGTGCCCTAACCTAACCCTAAGGTGCCCTAGACTTAGGCTAGGGAAGCCCTTGCCTTAGCCTAAACCTAGGGGTGCCCTATCCTAAGCCTAGGGGTGCCCTAGCCTAAGGTTAGTGGTGCCCTAACCTTAGGCTATGGGATCCCTAGCCTTAGGCTAAATCTAGGGGTGCCCTAGCCTAATCCTAGGGGTGCCCTAGCCTAAGCTTAGGTGTGCCCTAGCCTAAGCCTAGGGGTGCCCTAGCCTAAGATTAGGGGTGCCCTAGCCTTAGGCTAGGGGAGCCCTAGCCTTAGCCTAAGCCTTTGGGTGCCCTAGCCTAAGCCTAGGGGTGCCCTAGCCTTAGGCTAGGGGAGCCCTAGCCTTAGCCAAAGCCTAGGGGTGCCCAAGCCTAAGCCTAGGAGTGCGCTAGCCTAACCCTAAGGTGCCCTAGCCTTAGGCTAGGGAAGCCCTTGCCTTAGCCTAAACCTAGGGGTGCCCTATCCTAAGCCTAGGGGTGCCCTATCCTAAGCCTAGGGGTGCCCTAGCCTAAGGTTAGTGGTGCCATAACCTTAGGCTAGGGGATCCCTAGCCTTAGGCTAAATCTAGGGGTGCCCTAGCCTAATCCTAGGGGTGCCCTAGCCTAAGCTTAGGTGTGCCCAACCTAAGCCTAGGGGTGCCCTAGCCTAAGATTAGGGGTGCCCTAGCCTTAGGCTAGGGGAGCCCTAGCCTTAGCCTAAGCCTAGGGGTGCCCTAGCCTAAGCCTAGGGGTGCCCTAGCCTTAGGCTAGGGGAGCACTAGCCTTAGCCTAAGCTAGGGGTTCCCTAGCCTAAGCCTAGGGGTGCCCTATCCTAAGCCTAGGGGTGCCCTAGCTTAAGCCTAGGGGTGCCATAGCCTAAGCCTAGGTGTGCCCTAGCCTTAGGCTAGGGGAGCCCTAGCCTTAGGCTAATTCTGGGGGTGCCCTAGCCTAAGCGTAGGGGTTCCCTAGCCTAAGCTTAGGGGTGCCCTAGCCTAAGCCTAGTGGTGCCCTAGCCTAAGCCTAGGGGTTCCCTAGCCTTAGGCTAGGGAAACCCTAGCATTAGCCTAAGCCTAGGGGTCCCCTAGCTTAAGACTAGGGATGCCCTAGCCTAGGGGTGCCCTAACCTAAGTTTAGGGGTGCCCTAGCCTAAGCCTAGGGGTGCCCTATCCTAATCCTAGGGGTGCCCGATCCTAAGCCTAGGGGTGCCCTAGCATAAGCTTAGGTGTGCCCTAGCCTAAGCCTAGGGGTGCCATAGCCTAAGCCTAGGGGTGCCCTATCCTAAGCCTAGGGGTACCCTAGCTTAAACCTTGGGGTGTCCTAGCCTAAGCCTAGGGGTGCCCTAGCCTTAGGCTATGGAAGCCCTAGCCTTAGCCTAAGCCTTGGGGTGCCCTAGCCTAAGCCTATGGGTGCCCTATCCTAGGCCTATGGGTGCCCTAGCCTAAGCCTAGGAGTGCCCAAGCCTTGGGCTAGGGGAGCCCTAGCCTTAGCCTAAGCCTAGGGGTGCCCTAGCCTAAGGCTACGGGTGCCCTAGCCTAAGCCTAGCTGTACCCTAGCCTAAGCCTAGGGGTGCCCTAGCCTTAGGCAAGGAGAGCCCTAGCCTTAGCCTAAGCCTAGGGGTACCCTAGCCTAAGCGTAGGGGTGCCCAGCCTAAGCTTAGGGGTGCCCTAGCCTAAGCCTAGTGGTGCCCTAGCCTATGCCTAGTGGTTCCCTAGCCTTAGGCTAGGGAAACCCTAGCATTAGCCTAAGCCTAGGGGTGCCCTAGCTTAAGCCTAGGGGTGCCCTAGCCTAAGACTAGGGGTGCCCTAACCTAAGCCTTGGGGTGCCCTAGCTTAAGCCTAGGGGTGCCCTAGCCTAAGACTAGGGGTGCCCTAGCCTAAGCCTAGGGGTGCCCTAGCCTAAGCCAAGGGTGCCCTAGCCTTAGGCTAGGGGAGCCCTAGCCTTAGCTTAAGCCTAGTGTTGCCTTAGCCTAGGCCTAGGGGTGCCCTAGCCTAAGCCTAGGGGTGCCGTAGCCTTAGGTTAGGGGTGCCCTAGCCTAAGCCTAGGGGTGCCCTATCCTAATCCTAGGGGTGCCCGATCCTAAGCCTAGGGGTGCCCTAGCCTAAGCTTAGGTGTGCCCTAGCCTAAGCCTAGGGGTGCCATAGCCTATGCCTAGGGGTGCCCTATCCTAAGCCTAGGGGTGCCCTAGCCTAAACCTTGGGGTGTCCTAGCCTAAGCCTAGGGGTGCCCTAGCCTTAGGCTATGGAAGCCCTAGCCTTAGTCTAAGCCTTGGGGTGCCCTAGCCTAAGCCTAATGGTGCCCTAGCCTAGGCCTATGGGTGCCCTAGCCTAAGCCTAGGATCGCCCTAGCCTTGGGCTTGGGGAGCCCTAGCCTAAGCTTAGAGGTGCCCTAGCCTAAGCCTGGGGGTGCCCTAGCCTAAGCCTAGGGGTTCCCTACCCTTAGGGTAGGGAAACCCTAGCATTAGCCTAAGCCTAGGGGTCCCCTAGCTTAAGCGTCTGGGTGCCCTAGCCTAAAACTAGGGGTGCCCTAGCCTAAGCCTAGGGGTGCCCTAGCCTAAGCCTAGGGGTGCCCTAGCCTAAGCCTAGGGGTGCCCTAGTCTTAGCCTAGGGGAGCCCAACCTTAGCTTAAGCCTAGTGTTGCCCTAGCCTAGGCCTAGGGGAGCCCTAGTCTTAGCCTAAGCCTAGGGGTGCCATAGCCTAAGCCTAGGGGTGCCCAAGCCTAAGCTGAAGGGTGCGCTAGCCTTAGTCTAAGGGAGCCCTACCCTAAGCCTAAGCCTAGGGATGCCCTAGCCTATGCCTAGGGGTGCCCTAGCCTAAGCCTAGGGTTGCCCTATCCTAAGCCTAGGGGTGCCCTAGCCTAAGCCTAGGGGTGCCCTAGACTAAGCTTAGGGGTGCCCTAGCCTTAGGCTATGGGAACCCTAGCCTTAGCCTAAGCCTGGGGGTGCCCTAGCCTATGTCTAGGGGTGCCCTAGCCTAAGACTAGGCTTACCTAGCCTAAGCCTAGGCGTGCCCTAGTCATAGGCTAGGGGAGCCCTAGCCTTGGGCTTTGGGAGTCCTATCCTTAGCCTAAGACGAGGGATGCCCTAGCCTAAGCCTAGGTGTGTCCTAGCCTAAGCCTAGGGGTGCCCTAGCCTAAGCCTAGGGGTGCCCTAGCCTTAGGCTATAGGAACCCTTGCCTTAGCCTAAACTTGGGGGTGCCCTACCCTAAGCCTAGGGGTGTCCTAGCCTAAGCCTAGTGGTGCCCTAGCCTAAGGCTAGGGGTACCCTTGCCTTAGGCTAGGGGAGCCCTAGCCTTGGCCTAAGCCTAGGGTTGCCCTATCCTAAGCCTAGGGGTGCCGTAGCCTAAGCCTAGGGGTGCCCTAGCCTTAGGCTATTGGAACCCTAGCCTTAGCCTAAGCCTGGGGGTGCCCTAGCCTAACCTAGGGGTGCCCTAGCCTAAGCCTAGGCTTACCTAGCCTAAGCCTAGGCGTGCCCTAGCCATAGGCTAGGGGAGCCCTAGCCTTAGCCTAAGGCTAGGGGTGCCTTAGCCTAAGCCTAGAGGTGCCCTAGCCTAAGCATAGGGGTGCCCTAGCCTTGGGCTTTGGGAGTCCTAGCCCTAGACTAAGACGAGGGGTGCCCTAGCCTAAGACTAGGGATGCCCTAGCCTAAGCCTAGGTGTGTCCTAGCCTAAGCCTAGGGGTGCCCTAGCCTAAGCCTAGGGGTGCCCTAACCTAAGCCTAGGGGTGCCCTAGCCTTAGGCTAGGGAAGCCCTAGCCTTAGCCTAAGCCTAGGGGTGCCCTATCCTAAGCCTAGGTGTGGGCTAGCCTAAGCCTAGGGGTGCCCTAGCGTAAGCCTACTGGTGCCCTAACCTTAGGCTAGGGAAGCCCTAGCCTTAGCCTAAGCTTAGGGGTGCCCTAGCCTAAGCCTAGGGGTGCCCTAGCCTAAGTCTAGGTGTGCCCTAGCTTTAGGCTATGGGAACCCTAGCCTTAGCCTAAGCCTGGGGATGCCCTAGCGTAAGCCTAGGGGTGCCCGAGCCTAAGCCTAGGGGTGCCCTAGCCGAAGCCTAGGGGTGCCATAGCCTAAGCCTAGGGGTGCCATAGCCTAAGCCTAGGGGTGCCCTAGACTTAGGCTAGGGGAGCCCTAGACTTAGCCTAAGCCTAGGGGTGCCCTACCCTAAGCCTAGTGGTGCCCTAACCTTAGGCTAGGGAAGCCCTAGCCTTAGCCTAAGCTTAGGGGTGCCCTAGCCTAAGCCTAGGGGTGCCCTAGCCTAAGTCTAGGTGTGCCCTAGCTTTAGGCTATGGGAACCCTAGCCTTAGCCTAAGCCTGGGGATGCCCTAGCGTAAGCCTAGGGGTGCCCGAGCCTAAGCCTAGGGGTGCCCTAGCCTAAGCCTAGGGGTGCCATAGCCTAAGCCTAGGGGTGCCATAGCCTAAGCCTAGGGGTGCCCTAGACTTAGGCTAGGGGAGCCCTAGACTTAGCCTAAGCCTAGGGGTGCCCTACCCTAAGCCTAGTGGTGCCCTAACCTTAGGCTAGGGGATCCCTAGCCTTAGACTAATTCTAGGGGTGCCCTAGCCTTATCTAGAGGTGCCCTAGCCTAAGCCTAGGCATGCCCTAGCCTAAGCCTAGGGGTCCCCTAGCCTAAGCCTAGGGGTGCCCTAGCCTTAGGCTAGGGAAACCCTAGCCTTAGCCTAAGCCTAGGGGTGCCCTAGCCTAAGCCTAGGGGTGCCCAATCCGAAGCCTAGGGATGCCCTAGCCTAAGCCTAGGGGTGCCCTAGCCTAATCCTAGGGGTGCCCTAGCCTTAGCCTAGGGGAGCCCTAGTCTTAGCTTAAGCCTAGGGGTGCCCTAGCCTAAGCCTAGGGGTGCCTTAGCCTAAGCCTAGGGGTGCCCTAGCCTAAGCCTAGGGGTGCCGTAGCCTAAGCCTAGGGGTTCCCAAGCCTTAGGCTAGGGGAGCCCTAGCCTTAACCTAAGCCTAGGGATGCCCTACCCTAAGCCTAGGGGTGCCCTAGCCTAAGCCTTGGTGTGCCATAGCCTAAGCCTAGGGGTGCCCTAGCCTTAGGCTAGGGGAGCCCTAGACTTAGCCTAAGACTAGGGGTGCCCTAGCCTAAGCTTATTGGTGCCCCAACTTTAGGCTAGGGGATCCCTAGCCTTAGCCTAAGCCAAGGGGTGCCCTAGCCTAAGCCTATGGGTGCCCTAGCCTTAGGCTATGGGAGCCCTAGCCTTAGACTAAGCCTAGTGGTGCCCATGCCTAAGCCTAGGGTTACCTAGCCTAAGCCTAGGGGTGCCCTAGCCTTAGGCTAGGGGAGTCCTAGCCTTACCCATAACCGGGGGGTGCCCTAGCCTAAACCTAGGGGTGCCCTAGCCTAAGCCTAGGGGTGCCCTAGCCTAAGCCTAGGGGTGCCCTAGCCTTAAGCGATGGGAACCCAAGCTTTACCCTAAGCTTGGGGGTGCCCTAGCCTAAGCTTAGTGGTGCCCTAGCCTAAGCCTAGGGGTGCCCTAGGCTAAGCCTAGGGGTGCCGTATCCTAAGCCTATGTGTGCCCTAGCCTAAGCCTAGGTGTACCCTAGCCTAAGCCTTGGGGTGCCCTAGCCTAAGCCTCGGGGTGGCCTAGACTTAGGCTAGGGGAGTCCTAGCCTTAGCCATAACCGGGGGGTGCCCTAGCCTAAGCCATGGGGTGCCCTATCCTAAGCCTAGGGGTACCCTAGCCTATGTCTTGGGGTGCCACACATAACCCTAGGGGTGCCAAGCCTAAGCCTAAGGGTGCCCTAGCCTTAGGCTAGGGAAGCCCTAGCCTAAGCCTAAGGCTATTGTTTCCCTAGCCTAAGCCTAGGGTGCCCTAGCCTAAGACTAGGGGAGCCCAAGACGTAGGCTAGGGGAGCCCTAGCCTTAACCTAAGCCTAGGGGTGCCCTAGTGTAAGCCTAGGGGTGCCCTAGCCTAAGCCTCGGGGTGCCCTCACCTTAGGCTAGGGGAGCCCTAGCCTTAGCCTAAGCCTTGGGGTGCCCAAGCCTAAGCCTAAGAGTGCCCTTGCCTAACCCTAGGGGTGCCCTTGCCTTAGTCAAAGCCTAGGGGTGCCCTAGCCTAAGCCTAGGGATGTCCTAGCCTTAGGCTAGGGGAGTCCTAGCCTTAGTCTAAGCCGACGGGTGCCCTAGCCTAACCCTTGGGGTGCCATAGCATAACCCTAGGGGTGCCAAGCCTAAGCCTAAGGGTGCCCTAGCCTAAGCCTAGGGGTGCCCAAGTCTTAGGCTAGGGGAGCCCAAGCCTTAACCTAAGCCTAGGGGTGCCGTATTGTAAGCCTAGGGGTGCCCTAGACTAAGCCTTGGGGTGCCCTCGCCTTAGGCTAGGGGAGCCCTAACCTTAGCCTAATCCTAGGGGTGCCCAAGCCTAAGCCTAAGAGTGCCCTTGCCTAACCCTAGGGGTGCCCTAGCCTTAGCCAAAGCCTAGGGGTGCCCTAGCCTATGCCTAGGGATGCCCTAGCCTTAGGCTAGGGGAGTCCTAGCCTTAGCCAAAGCCGAATGGTGCCCTAGCCTAAGCTTAGGGGTGCCCTAGCCTAAGCCTAGGAGTGCCCTAGACTAAGTCTAGGGGTGCCTTAGCCTAAGCGTAGGTGTGCCCTAGCCTAAGCCTAGGGGTGCCCTAGCCTAAGCCTAGGGGTGCCATAGCCTAAGCCTAGGGGAGCCCTAAACTTAACCTAAGCCTAGGGGTGCCCTAGCCTTAGTCTAGGCGAGCCCTAGCCTTAGCTTAAGCCTAGGGGTGCCCTAGCCTAAGCTTAGGGGTGCCATAGCCTATGCCTAGGGGTGCCCTAGACTTAGGCTCGGGGATCCCTAGCCTTAGACTAATTCTATGGGTGCCCTAGCCTAATCCTAGGGGTGCCCTAGCTTAAGCCTAGGTGTATCCTAGCCTAAGCCTAGGGGTGCCCTAGCCTACGCCTAGGGGTGCCCTAGCCTAAGCCTAGGGGTGCCCTAGCCTTAGGCTAGGGAAACCCTAGCCTTAGCCTAAGCCTAGGGGTGCCCTAGCCTTAGGCTAGGGGAGCCCTAGCCTTAGCTTAAGCCTAGGGGTGCCCTAGCCTAAGCCTAGGGGTGCCCTAGCCTAAGCCTAGGGTTGCCCTATCCTAAGCCTAGGGGTGCCCTAGCCTAAGCCTAGGGGTGCCCTAGACTAAACTTAGGGGTGCCCTAGCCTTAGGCTATGGGAACCCTAGCCTTAGCCTAAGCCTGGGGGTGCCCTAGCCTAAGTCTAGGGGTGCCCTAGCCTAAGACTAGGCTTACCTAGCCTAAGCCTAGGCGTGCCCTATCCGAAGCCTAGGGATGCCCTAGCCTAAGCCTAGGGGTGCCCTAGCCTAAGCCTAGGGGTGCCCTAGCCTTAGCCTAGGGGAGCCCTAGTCTTAGCTTAAGCCTAGGGGTGCCCTAGCCTAAGCCTAGGGGTGCCTTAGCCTAAGCCTAGGGGTGCCCTAGCCTAAGCCTAGGGGTGCCGTAGCCTAAGCCTAGGGGTTCCCAAGCCTTAGGCTAGGGGAGCCCTAGCCTTAACCTAAGCCTAGGGATGCCCTACCCTAAGCCTAGGGGTGCCCTAGCCTAAGCCTTGGTGTGCCATAGCCTAAGCCTAGGGGTGCCCTAGCCTTAGGCTAGGGGAGCCCTAGACTTAGCCTAAGACTAGGGGTGCCCTAGCCTAAGCTTATTGGTGCCCCAACTTTAGGCTAGGGGATCCCTAGCCTTAGCCTAAGCCAAGGGGTGCCCTAGCCTAAGCCTATGGGTGCCCTAGCCTTAGGCTATGGGAGCCCTAGCCTTAGACTAAGCCTAGTGGTGCCCATGCCTAAGCCTAGGGTTACCTAGCCTAAGCCTAGGGGTGCCCTAGCCTTAGGCTAGGGGAGTCCTAGCCTTACCCATAACCGGGGGGTGCCCTAGCCTAAACCTAGGGGTGCCCTAGCCTAAGCCTAGGGGTGCCCTAGCCTAAGCCTAGGGGTGCCCTAGCCTTAAGCGATGGGAACCCAAGCTTTACCCTAAGCTTGGGGGTGCCCTAGCCTAAGCCTAGTGGTGCCCTAGCCTAAGCCTAGGGGTGCCCTAGGCTAAGCCTAGGGGTGCCGTATCCTAAGCCTATGTGTGCCCTAGCCTAAGCCTAGGTGTACCCTAGCCTAAGCCTTGGGGTGCCCTAGCCTAAGCCTCGGGGTGGCCTAGACTTAGGCTAGGGGAGTCCTAGCCTTAGCCATAACCGGGGGGTGCCCTAGCCTAAGCCATGGGGTGCCCTAGCCTAAGCCTAGGGGTACCCTAGCCTATGTCTTGGGGTGCCACAGCATAACCCTAGGGGTGCCAAGCCTAAGCCTAAGGGTGCCCTAGCCTTAGGCTAGGGAAGCCCTAGCCTAAGCCTAAGGCTATTGTTTCCCAAGCCTAAGCCTAGGGTGCCCTAGCCTAAGACTAGGGGAGCCCAAGACGTAGGCTAGGGGAGCCCTAGCCTTAACCTAAGCCTAGGGGTGCCCTAGTGTAAGCCTAGGGGTGCCCTAGCCTAAGCCTCGGGGTGTCCTCACCTTAGGCTAGGGGAGCCCTAGCCTTAGCCTAAGCCTTGGGGTGCCCAAGCCTAAGCCTAAGAGTGCCCTTGCCTAACCCTAGGGGTGCCCTTGCCTTAGTCAAAGCCTAGGGGTGCCCTAGCCTAAGCCTAGGGATGCCCTAGCCTTACTCTAGGGGAGTCCTAGCCTTAGTCTAAGCCGACGGGTGCCCTAGCCTAACCCTTGGGGTGCCATAGCATAACCCTAGGGGTGCGAAGCCTAAGCCTAAGGGTGCCCTAGCCTAAGCCTAGGGGTGCCCAAGTCTTAGGCTAGGGGAGCCCAAGCCTTAACCTAAGCCTAGGGGTGCCGTATTGTAAGCCTAGGGGTGCCCTAGACTAAGCCTTGGGGTGCCCTCGCCTTAGGCTAGGGGAGCCCTAACCTTAGCCTAATCCTAGGGGTGCCCAAGCCTAAGCCTAAGAGTGCCCTTGCCTAACCCTAGGGGTGCCCTAGCCTTAGCCAAAGCCTAGGGGTGCCCTAGCCTATGCCTAGGGATGACCTAGCCTTAGGCTAGGGGAGTCCTAGCCTTAGCCAAAGCCGAATGGTGCCCTAGCCTAAGCTTAGGGTGCCCTAGCCTAAGCCTAGGGGTGCCCTAGACTAAGTCTAGGGGTGCCTTAGCCTAAGCGTAGGTGTGCCCTAGCCTAAGCCTAGGGGTGCCCTAGCCTAAGCCTAGGGGTGCCATAGCCTAAGCCTAGGGGAGCCCTAAACTTAACCTAAGCCTAGGGGTGCCCTAGCCTTAGTCTAGGCGAGCCCTAGCCTTAGCTTAAGCCTAGGGGTGCCCTAGCCTAAGCTTAGGGGTGCCATAGCCTATGCCTAGGGGTGCCCTAGACTTAGGCTAGGGGATCCCTAGCCTTAGACTAATTCTATGGGTACCCTAGCCTAATCCTAGGGGTGCCCTAGCTTAAGCCTAGGTGTATCCTAGCCTAAGCCTAGGGGTGCCCTAGCCTACGCCTAGGGGTGCCCTAGCCTACGCCTAGGGGTGCCCTAGCCTAAGCCTAGGGGTGCCCTAGCCTTAGGCTAGGGAAACCCTAGCCTTAGCCTAAGCCTAGGGGTGCCCTAGCCTTAGGCTAGGGGAGCCCTAGCCTTAGCTTAAGCCTAGGGGTGCCCTAGCCTAAGCCTAGGGGTGCCCTAGCCTAAGCCTAGGGTTGCCCTATCCTAAGCATAGGGGTGCCCTAGCCTAAGCCTAGGGGTGCCCTAGACTAAGCTTAGGGGTGCCCTAGCCTTAGGCTATGGGAACCCTAGCCTTAGCCTAAGCCTGGGGGTGCCCTAGCCTAAGTCTAGGGGTGCCCTAGCCTAAGACTAGGCTTACCTAGCCTAAGCCTAGGCGTGCCCTAGTCATAGGCTAGGGGAGCCCTAGCCTTAGCCTAAGGCTAGGGGTGCCTTAGCCTAAGCCTAGATGTGCCCTAGCCTAAGCATAGGGGTGCCCTAGCCTTGGGCTTTGGGAGTCCTATCCTTAGCCTAAGACGAGGGATGCCCTAGCCTAAGCCTAGGTGTGTCCTAGCCTAAGCCTAGGGGTGCCCTAGCCTAAGCCTAGGGGTGCCCTAGCCTTAGGCTATAGGAACCCTTGCCTTAGCCTAAACTTGGGGGTGCCCTACCCTAAGCCTAGGGGTGTCCTAGCCTAAGCCTAGTGGTGCCCTAGCCTAAGGCTAGGGGTACCCTTGCCTTAGGCTAGGGGAGCCCTAGCCTTGGCCTAAGCCTAGGGTTGCCCTATCCTAAGCCTAGGGGTGCCGTAGCCTAAGCCTAGGGGTGCCCTAGCCTAAGCCTAGGGGTGCCCTAGCCTTAGGCTATTGGAACCCTAGCCTTAGCCTAAGCCTGGGGGTGCCCTAGCCTAAACTAGGGGTGCCCTAGCCTAAGCCTAGGCTTACCTAGCCTAAGCCTAGGCGTGCCCTAGCCATAGGCTAGGGGAGCCCTAGCCTTAGCCTAAGGCTAGGGGTGCCTTAGCCTAAGCCTAGAGTTGCCCTAGCCTAAGCATAGGGGTGCCCTAGCCTTGGGCTTTGGGAGTCCTAGCCCTAGACTAAGACGAGGGGTGCCCTAGCCTAAGACTAGGGATGCCCTAGCCTAAGCCTAGGTGTGTCCTAGCCTAAGCCTAGGGGTGCCCTAGCCTAAGCCTAGGGGTGCCCTAACCTAAGCCTAGGGGTGCCCTAGCCTTAGGCTAGGGAAGCCCTAGCCTTAGCCTAAGCCTAGGGGTGCCCTATCCTAAGCCTAGGTGTGGGCTAGCCTAAGCCTAGGGGTGCCCTAGCGTAAGCCTACTGGTGCCCTAACCTTAGGCTAGGGAAGCCCTAGCCTTAGCCTAAGCTTAGGGGTGCCCTAGCCTAAGCCTAGGGGTTCCCAAGCCTTAGGCTAGGGGAGCCCTAGCCTTAACCTAAGCCTAGGGATGCCCTACCCTAAGCCTAGGGGTGCCCTAGCCTAAGCCTTGGTGTGCCATAGCCTAAGCCTAGGGGTGCCCTAGCCTTAGGCTAGGGGAGCCCTAGACTTAGCCTAAGACTAGGGGTGCCCTAGCCTAAGCTTATTGGTGCCCCAACTTTAGGCTAGGGGATCCCTAGCCTTAGCCTAAGCCAAGGGGTGCCCTAGCCTAAGCCTATGGGTGCCCTAGCCTTAGGCTATGGGAGCCCTAGCCTTAGACTAAGCCTAGTGGTGCCCATGCCTAAGCCTAGGGTTACCTAGCCTAAGCCTAGGGGTGCCCTAGCCTTAGGCTAGGGGAGTCCTAGCCTTACCCATAACCGGGGGGTGCCCTAGCCTAAACCTAGGGGTGCCCTAGCCTAAGCCTAGGGGTGCCCTAGCCTAAGCCTAGGGGTGCCCTAGCCTTAAGCGATGGGAACCCAAGCTTTACCCTAAGCTTGGGGGTGCCCTAGCCTAAGCCTAGTGGTGCCCTAGCCTAAGCCTAGGGGTGCCCTAGGCTAAGCCTAGGGGTGCCGTATCCTAAGCCTATGTGTGCCCTAGCCTAAGCCTAGGTGTACCCTAGCCTAAGCCTTGGGGTGCCCTAGCCTAAGCCTCGGGGTGGCCTAGACTTAGGCTAGGGGAGTCCTAGCCTTAGCCATAACCGGGGGGTGCCCTAGCCTAAGCCATGGGGTGCCCTAGCCTAAGCCTAGGGGTACCCTAGCCTATGTCTTGGGGTGCCACAGCATAACCCTAGGGGTGCCAAGCCTAAGCCTAAGGGTGCCCTAGCCTTAGGCTAGGGAAGCCCTAGCCTAAGCCTAAGGCTATTGTTTCCCAAGCCTAAGCCTAGGGTGCCCTAGCCTAAGACTAGGGGAGCCCAAGACGTAGGCTAGGGGAGCCCTAGCCTTAACCTAAGCCTAGGGGTGCCCTAGTGTAAGCCTAGGGGTGCCCTAGCCTAAGCCTCGGGGTGTCCTCACCTTAGGCTAGGGGAGCCCTAGCCTTAGCCTAAGCCTTGGGGTGCCCAAGCCTAAGCCTAAGAGTGCCCTTGCCTAACCCTAGGGGTGCCCTTGCCTTAGTCAAAGCCTAGGGGTGCCCTAGCCTAAGCCTAGGGATGCCCTAGCCTTACTCTAGGGGAGTCCTAGCCTTAGTCTAAGCCGACGGGTGCCCTAGCCTAACCCTTGGGGTGCCATAGCATAACCCTAGGGGTGCGAAGCCTAAGCCTAAGGGTGCCCTAGCCTAAGCCTAGGGGTGCCCAAGTCTTAGGCTAGGGGAGCCCAAGCCTTAACCTAAGCCTAGGGGTGCCGTATTGTAAGCCTAGGGGTGCCCTAGACTAAGCCTTGGGGTGCCCTCGCCTTAGGCTAGGGGAGCCCTAACCTTAGCCTAATCCTAGGGGTGCCCAAGCCTAAGCCTAAGAGTGCCCTTGCCTAACCCTAGGGGTGCCCTAGCCTTAGCCAAAGCCTAGGGGTGCCCTAGCCTATGCCTAGGGATGACCTAGCCTTAGGCTAGGGGAGTCCTAGCCTTAGCCAAAGCCGAATGGTGCCCTAGCCTAAGCTTAGGGTGCCCTAGCCTAAGCCTAGGGGTGCCCTAGACTAAGTCTAGGGGTGCCTTAGCCTAAGCGTAGGTGTGCCCTAGCCTAAGCCTAGGGGTGCCCTAGCCTAAGCCTAGGGGTGCCATAGCCTAAGCCTAGGGGAGCCCTAAACTTAACCTAAGCCTAGGGGTGCCCTAGCCTTAGTCTAGGCGAGCCCTAGCCTTAGCTTAAGCCTAGGGGTGCCCTAGCCTAAGCTTAGGGGTGCCATAGCCTATGCCTAGGGGTGCCCTAGACTTAGGCTAGGGGATCCCTAGCCTTAGACTAATTCTATGGGTACCCTAGCCTAATCCTAGGGGTGCCCTAGCTTAAGCCTAGGTGTATCCTAGCCTAAGCCTAGGGGTGCCCTAGCCTACGCCTAGGGGTGCCCTAGCCTACGCCTAGGGGTGCCCTAGCCTAAGCCTAGGGGTGCCCTAGCCTTAGGCTAGGGAAACCCTAGCCTTAGCCTAAGCCTAGGGGTGCCCTAGCCTTAGGCTAGGGGAGCCCTAGCCTTAGCTTAAGCCTAGGGGTGCCCTAGCCTAAGCCTAGGGGTGCCCTAGCCTAAGCCTAGGGTTGCCCTATCCTAAGCCTAGGGGTGCCCTAGCCTAAGCCTAGGGGTGCCCTAGACTAAGCTTAGGGGTGCCCTAGCCTTAGGCTATGGGAACCCTAGCCTTAGCCTAAGCCTGGGGGTGCCCTAGCTTAAGTCTAGGGGTGCCCTAGCCTAAGACTAGGCTTACCTAGCCTAAGCCTAGGCGTGCCCTAGTCATAGGCTAGGGGAGCCCTAGCCTTAGCCTAAGGCTAGGGTTGCCTTAGCCTAAGCCTAGATGTGCCCTAGCCTAAGCATAGGGGTGCCCTAGCCTTGGGCTTTGGGAGTCCTATCCTTAGCCTAAGACGAGGGATGCCCTAGCCTAAGCCTAGGTGTGTCCTAGCCTAAGCCTAGGGGTGCCCTAGCCTAAGCCTAGGGGTGCCCTAGCCTTAGGCTATAGGAACCCTTGCCTTAGCCTAAACTTGGGGGTGCCCTACCCTAAGCCTAGGGGTGTCCTAGCCTAAGCCTAGTGGTGCCCTAGCCTAAGGCTAGGGGTACCCTTGCCTTAGGCTAGGGGAGCCCTAGCCTTGGCCTAAGCCTAGGGTTGCCCTATCCTAAGCCTAGGGGTGCCGTAGCCTAAGCCTAGGGGTGCCCTAGCCTAAGCCTAGGGGTGCCCTAGCCTTAGGCTATTGGAACCCTAGCCTTAGCCTAAGCCTGGGGGTGCCCTAGCCTAACCTAGGGGTGCCCTAGCCTAAGCCTAGGCTTACCTAGCCTAAGCCTAGGCGTGCCCTAGCCATAGGTTAGGGGAGCCCTAGCCTTAGCCTAAGGCTAGGGGTGCCTTAGCCTAAGCCTAGAGTTGCCCTAGCCTAAGCATAGGGATGCCCTAGCCTTGGGCTTTGGGAGTCCTAGCCCTAGACTAAGACGAGGGGTGCCCTAGCCTAAGACTAGGGATGCCCTAGCCTAAGCCTAGGTGTGTCCTAGCCTAAGCCTAGGGGTGCCCTAGCCTAAGCCTAGGGGTGCCCTAACCTAAGCCTAGGGGTGCCCTAGCCTTAGGCTAGGGAAGCCCTAGCCTTAGCCTAAGCCTAGGGGTGCCCTATCCTAAGCCTAGGTGTGGGCTAGCCTAAGCCTAGGGGTGCCCTAGCGTAAGCCTACTGGTGCCCTAACCTTAGGCTAGGGAAGCCCTAGCCTTAGCCTAAGCTTAGGGGTGCCCTAGCCTAAGCCTAGGGGTGCCCTAGCCTAAGTCTAGGTGTGCCCTAGCTTTAGGCTATGGGAACCCTAGCCTTAGCCTAAGCCTGGGGATGCCCTAGCGTAAGCCTAGGGGTGCCCGAGCCTAAGCCTAGGGGTGCCCTAGCCTAAGCCTAGGGGTGCCATAGCCTAAGCCTAGGGGTGCCATAGCCTAAGCCTAGGGGTGCCCTAGACTTAGGCTAGGGGAGCCCTAGACTTAGCCTAAGCCTAGGGGTGCCCTACCCTAAGCCTAGTGGTGCCCTAACCTTAGGCTAGGGGATCCCTAGCCTTAGACTAATTCTAGGGGTGCCCTAGCCTTATCTAGAGGTGCCCTAGCCTAAGCCTAGGCATGCCCTAGCCTAAGCCTAGGGGTCCCCTAGCCTAAGCCTAGGGGTGTCCTAGCCTTAGGCTTGGGAAACCCTAGCCTTAGCCTAAGCCTAGGGGTGCCCTAGCCTAAGCCTAGGGGTGCCCTATCCGAAGCCTAGGGATGCCCTAGCCTAAGCCTAGGGGTGCCCTAGCCTAAGCCTAGGGGTGCCCTAGCCTTAGGCTAGGGGAGCCCTAGACATAGCCTAAGACTAGGGGTGCCCTAGCCTAAGCTTATTGGTGCCCCAACTTTAGGCTAGGGGATCCCTAGCCTTAGCCTAAGCCAAGGGGTGCCCTAGCCTAAGCCTATGGGTGCCCTAGCCTTAGGCTATGGGAGCCCTAGCCTTAGACTAAGCCTAGTGGTGCCCATGCCTAAGCCTAGGGTTACCTAGCCTAAGCCTAGGGGTGCCCTAGCCTTAGGCTAGGGGAGTCCTAGCCTTACCCATAACCGGGGGGTGCCCTAGCCTAAACCTAGGGGTGCCCTAGCCTAAGCCTAGGGGTGCCCTAGCCCAAGCCTAGGGGTGCCCTAGCCTTAAGCGATGGGAACCCAAGCTTTACCCTAAGCTTGGGTGTGCCCTAGCCTAAGCCTAGTGGTGCCCTAGCCTAAGCCTAGGGGTGCCCTAGGCTAAGCCTAGGGGTGCCGTATCCTAAGCCTATGTGTGCCCTAGCCTAAGCCTAGGTGTACCCTAGACTAAGCCTTGGGGTGCCCTAGCCTAAGCCTCGGGGTGGCCTAGACTTAGGCTAGGGGAGTCCTAGCCTTAGCCATAACCGGGGGGTGCCCAAGCCTAAGCCATGGGGTGCCCTAGCCTAAGCCTAGGGGTACCCTAGCCTATGTCTTGGGGTGCCACAGCATAACCCTAGGGGTGCCAAGCCTAAGCCTAAGGGTGCCCTAGCCTTAGGCTAGGGAAGCCCTAGCCTAAGCCTAAGGCTATTGTTTCCCTAGCCTAAGCCTAGGGTGCCCTAGCCTAAGACTAGGGGAGCCCAAGACGTAGGCTAGGGGAGCCCTAGCCTTAACCTAAGCCTAGGGGTGCCCTAGTGTAAGCGTAGGGGTGCCCTAGCCTAAGCCTCGGGGTGCCCTCACCTTAGGCTAGGGGAGCCCTAGCCTTAGCCTAAGCCTTGGGGTGCCCAAGCCTAAGCCTAAGAGTGCCCTTGCCTAACCCTAGGGGTGCCCTTGCCTTAGTCAAAGCCTAGGGGTGCCCTAGCCTAAGCCTAGGGATGCCCTAGCCTTAGGCTAGGGGAGTCCTAGCCTTAGTCTAAGCCGACGGGTGCCCTAGCCTAACCCTTGGGGTGCCATAGCATAACCCTAGGGGTGCCAAGCCTAAGCCTAAGGGTGCCCTAGCCTAAGCCTAGGGGTGCCCAAGTCTTAGGCTAGGGGAGCCCAAGCCTTAACCTAAGCCTAGGGGTGCCGTATTGTAAGCCTAGGGGTGCCCTAGACTAAGCCTTGGGGTGCCCTCGCCTTAGGCTAGGGGAGCCCTAACCTTAGCCTAATCCTAGGGGTGCCCAAGCCTAAGCCTAAGAGTGCCCTTGCCTAACCCTAGGGGTGCCCTAGCCTTAGCCAAAGCCTAGGGGTGCCCTAGCCTATGCCTAGGGATGACATAGCCTTAGGCTAGGGGAGTCCTAGCCTTAGCCAAAGCCGAATGGTGCCCTAGCCTAAGCTTAGGGGTGCCCTAGCCTAAGCCTAGGGGTGCCCTAGACTAAGTCTAGGGGTGCCTCAGCCTAAGCGTAGGTGTGCCCTAGCCTAAGCCTAGGGGTGCCCTAGCCTAAGCCTAGGGGTGCCATAGCCTAAGCCTAGGGGAGCCCTAAACTTAACCTAAGCCTAGGGGTGCCCTAGCCTTAGTCTAGGCGAGCCCTAGCCTTAGCTTAAGCCTAGGGGTGCCCTAGCCTAAGCTTAGGGGTGCCATAGCCTATGCCTAGGGGTGCCCTAGACTTAGGCTAGGGGATCCCTAGCCTTAGACTAATTCTATGGGTGCCCTAGCCTAATCCTAGGGGTGCCCTAGCTTAAGCCTAGGTGTATCCTAGCCTAAGCCTAGGGGTGCCCTAGCCTACGCGTAGGGGTGCCCTAGCCTAAGCCTAGGGGTGCCCTAGCCTTAGGCTAGGGAAACCCTAGCCTTAGCCTAAGCCTAGGGGTGCCCTAGCCTTAGGCTAGGGGAGCCCTAGCCTTAGCTTAAGCCTAGGGGTGCCCTAGCCTAAGCCTAGGGGTGCCCTAGCCTAAGCCTAGGGGTGCCCTAGCCTTAGGCTAGGGGAGCCCTAGCCTTAGCTTAAGCCTAGGGGTGCCGTAGCCTAAGCCTAGGGGTGCCGTAGCCTAAGCCTAGGGGTGCCCTAGCCTAAGCCTAGGGGTGCCCAAGCCTAAGCCTAAGGGTGTCCTAGCCTTAGGCTAGGGGAGCCCTAGCCTTAGCCTAAGCCTAGGGGTGCCCAAGCCTAAGCCTAAGAGTGCCCTTGCCTAACCCTAGGGGTGCCCTAGCCTTAGCCAAAGCCTAGGGGTGCCCTAGCCTAAGCCTAGGGTTGCCTTAGCCTTAGGCGAGGGGAGTCCTAGCCTTAGCCTAAGCCGACGGGTGCCCTAGCCTAAGCCTAGGGGTGCCCTATCCTAAGCCTAGGGGTGCACTATCCTAAGCCTAGGGGTGCCCTAGCCTAAGTCTAGGGTC
This sequence comes from Tenrec ecaudatus, assembly GCF_050624435.1. Classification (NCBI taxonomy): domain Eukaryota; kingdom Metazoa; phylum Chordata; class Mammalia; order Afrosoricida; family Tenrecidae; genus Tenrec; species Tenrec ecaudatus. The sequence continues at coordinate 2,035,018 of NW_027457640.1, read as the reverse complement.
GCCCTAGCCTAAGCGTAGGGGTGCCCTAGCTTAAGCCTAGGGGTGCCCTAGCCTAAGCCTAGGGGTGCCATAGCCTAAGCCTAGGGGAGCCCTAGACTTAACCTAAGCCTAGGGGTGCCCTAGCCTAATACTTGTGGTGCCCTAGCCTAAGCCTAGGTTTACCCTAGCCTAAGCCTAGGGGTGCCCTAGCCTTAGTCTAGGCGAGCCCTAGCTTTAGCTTAAGCCTAGGGGTGCCCTAGCCTAAGCTTAGGGTTGCCATAGCTTAAGCCTAAGGGTGCCCTAGACTTAGGCTAGGGGATCCCTAGCCTTAGGCAAATTCTATGGGTGCCCTAGCCTAATCCTAGGGGTGCCCTAGCCTATGCCTAGGTTTATCCTAGCCTAAGCCTAGGGGTGCCCTAGCCTAAGCATAGGGGTGCCCTAGCCTAAGCCTAGGGGTGCCCTAGCCTTAGGCTAGGGAAACCCTAGCCTTAGCCTAAGACTAGGGGTGCCCTAGCCTTAGGCTAGGGGAGCCCTAGCCTTAGCTTAAGCCTAGGGGTGCCCTAGCCTAAGCCTAGGAGTGCCCTAGCCTTAGGCTAGGGGAGCCCTAGCCTTAGCTTAAGCCTAGGGGTGCCCTAGCCTAAGCCTAGGGGTGCCCTAGCCTAAGCCTAGGGGTGCCCAAGCCTAAGCCTAAGGGTGTCCTAGCCTTAGGCTAGGGGAGCCCTACCCTAAGCCTAAGACTAGTGTTGCCCTAGCCTAAGCCTAGGGTGCCCTAGCCTAAGCCTAGCGGTGCCCTAGCCTTAGGCTAGGGGAGCACTAGCCTTAGCCAAAGCCTAGGGGTGCCCAAGCCTAAGCCTAGGAGTGCCCTATCCTAACCCTAAGGTGCCCTAGCCATAGGCTAGGGAAGCCCTTGCCTTAGCCTAAACCTAGGGGTGCCCTATCCTAAGCCTAGGGGTGCCCTAGCCTAAGGTTAGTGGTGCCCTAACCTTAGGCTATGGGATCCCTAGCCTTAGACTAAATCTAGGGGTGCCCTAGCCTAATCCTAGGGGTGCCCTAGCCTAAGCTTAGGTGTGCCCGAGCCCAAGCCTAGGGGTGCCCTAGCCTAAGATTAGGGGTGCCCTAGCCTTAGGCTAGGGGAGCCCTAGCCTTAGCCTAAGCCTTTGGGTGCCCTAGCCTAAGCCTAGGGGTGCCCTAGCCTTAGGCTAGGGGAGCCCTAGCCTTAGCCAAAGCCTAGGGGTGCCCAAGCCTAAGCCTAGGAGTGCGCTAGCCTAACCCTAAGGTGCCCTAGCCTTAGGCTAGGGAAGCCCTTGCCTTAGCCTAAACCTAGGGGTGCCCTATCCTAAGCCTAGGGGTGCCCTATCCTAAGCCTAGGGGTGCCCTAGCCTAAGGTTAGTGGTGCCATAACCTTAGGCTAGGGGATCCCTAGCCTTAGGCTAAATCTAGGGGTGCCCTAGCCTAATCCTAGGGGTGCCCTAGCCTAAGCTTAGGTGTGCCCAACCTAAGCCTAAGGGTGCCCTAGCCTAAGATTAGGGGTGCCCTAGCCTTAGGCTAGGGGAGCCCTAGCCTTAGCCTAAGCCTAGGGGTGCCCTAGCCTAAGCCTAGGGGTGCCCTAGCCTTAGGCTAGGGGAGCACTAGCCTTAGCCTAAGCTAGGGGTTCCCTAGCCTAAGCCTAGGGGTGCCCTATCCTAAGCCTAGAGGTGCCCTAGCCTAAGCCTAGGGGTGCCCTAGCCTAAGCCTAGTGGTGCCCTAGCCTAAGACTAGTGGTGCCCTAGACTTAGGCTAGGGGAGCCCTAGACTTAGCCTAAGCCTAGTGATGCCCTAGCCTAAGCCTAGTGGTGGCCTAACCTTAGGCTAGGTGATCCCTAGCATTAGGCTAATTCTAGGGGTGCCCTAGCCTAATCCTAGGGGTTCCCTAGTCTAAGCCTAGGTGTACCCTAGCCTAAGCCTAGGGGTGCCCTAGCCGAAGCCTAGGGGTGCACTAGCCTTAGGCTAGGGAATCCCTATCCTTAGCCTAAGCCTAGGGGTGCCCTAGCCTAAGCCTAGGGGTGCCCTGGCACTAGCCTAAGCCTAGGGGTGCCCTATCCTAAGCCTAGGGGTGCCCTAGCCTAAGGTTAGTGGTGCCCTAACCTTAGGCTAGGGGATCCCTATCCTTAGCCTAAGCCTAGGGGTGCCCTAGCCTAAGCCTAGGGGTGCCCTAGCCTATACCTAGGGTTGCCCTAGCCTAAGCCAAGGGGTGCCCTAGCCTTAGGCTAGGGGAACCCTAGCCTTAGCCTAAGCCTAGGGGTGCCCTAGCCTAAGCCAAGGGGTGCCCTAGCCTTAGGGTAGGGGAGCCCTAGCCTTAGCCTAAGCCTATGGGTGCCCTGGCCTAAGAATAGGGGTGCCCTGGCCTAAGCCTAGGGGTGCCTTAGCCTAAGGTTAGTGATGCACTAACCTTAGGCTAGGGGATCCCTAGCCTTAGGCTAAATCTAGGGGTGCCCTAGCTTAATCCTAGGGGTGCCCTAGCTTAATCCTAGGGGTGCCCTAGCCTAAGCTTAGGTGTGCCCTAGCCTAAGCTAGGGGTGCCCTAGCCTAAGATTAGTGGTGCCCTAGCCTTAGGCTAGGAGAGTCCAGCCTTAGCCTAAGCCTAGGGGTGCCCTAGCCTAAGCCTAGGGGTTCCCTAGCCTTAGGCTTGGGGAGCCCTAGCCTTAGCCTAAGCTAGGTGTTTCCTAGCCTAAGCCTAGGGGTGCCCTATCCTAAGCCTATGGGTGCCCTAGCCTAAGCCAAGGGGTGCCCTAGCCTAAGCCTAGGGGTGCCCTAGCCTAAGCCTAGTGGTGCCCTAGACTTAGGCTAGGGGAGCCCTAGACTTAGCCTAAGCCTAGGTGTGCCCTAGCCTAAGCCTAGTGGTGCCCTAACCTTAGGCTAGGGCATCCCTAGCCTTAGGCTAAATCTAGGGGTGCCCTAGCCTAATCATAGGGGTGCAGTAGCCTAAGCTTAGGTGTGCCCAACCTAAGCCTAGGGGTGCCCTAGCCTTAGGCTAGGGGAGCCCTAGCCTTGGCCTAAGCCTAGGGGGCCCTTGCCTAAGCCTAGGGGTGCCCTAGCCTTAGGCTAGGGGAGACCTAGCCTTAGCCTAAGCTAGGGGTTCCCTAGCCTAAGCCTAGGGGTGCCCTATCCTAAGCCTAGGGGTGCCCTAGCCTAAGCCTAGGGGTGCCCTATCCTAAGCCTAGGGGTTCCCTAGCCTAAGCCTAGGGGTGCCCTAGCCTAAGCCTAGTGGTGCCCTAGCCTAAGACTAGTGGTGCCCTAGACTTAGGCTAGGGGAGCCCTAGACTTAGCCTAAGCCTAGTGATGCCCTAGCCTAAGCCTAGTGGTGGCCTAACCTTAGGCTAGGTGATCCCTAGCATTAGGCTAATTCTAGGGGTGCCCTAGCCTAATCCTAGGGGTTCCCTAGCCTAAGCCTAGGTGTACCCTAGCCTAAGCCTAGGGGTGCCCTAGCCAAAGCCTAGGGGTGCCCTAGCCTTAGGCTAGGGAATCCCTATCCTCAGCCTAAGCCTAGGGGTGCCCTAGCCTAAACCTAGGGGTGCCCTGGCACTAGCCTAAGCCTAGGGGTGCCTTAGCCTAAGCCTAGGGATGCCCAAGCCTAAGGCTAAGGGTGCCCTATCCTAAGCCTAGGGGTGCCCTAGCCTAAGGTTAGTGGTGCCCTAACCTTAGGCTAGGGGAGCCCTAGCCTTAGCCTAAGCCTAGGGGTGCCCTAGCCTAAGCCTAGGGGTGCCCTAGCCTATACCTAGGGTTGCCCTAGCCTAAGCCAAGGGGTGCCCTAGCCTTAGGCTAGGGGAACCCTAGCCTTAGCCTAAGCCTAGGGGTGCCCTAGCCTAAGCCAAGGGGTGCCCTAGCCTTAGGCTAGGGGAGCCCTAGCCTTAGCCTAAGCCTAGGGGTGCCCTAGCCTAAGCCTAGGGGTGCCCTAGCCTAAGCCTAGGGGTGCCCTAGCATTATGCTAGGGGAGCCCTAGCCTTATGCTAAGCATAGTCGTGCCCTAGCCTAAGCCTAGGGGTGTCCTAGTCTAAGCCTAGGGGTGCCCTAGCCTAAGTCTAGGGGTGCCCTAGCCTTAGGGTAGGGGAGCCCTAACCTTAGCCTAAGCCTATGGGTGCCCTGGCGTAAGAATAGGGGTGCCCTGGCCTAAGCCTAGGGGTGCCCTAGCCTAAGGTTAGTGATGCACTAACCTTAGGCTAGGGGATCCCTAGCCTTAGGCTAAATCTAGGGGTGCCCTAGCTTAATCCTAGGGGTGCCCTAGCTTAATCCTAGGGGTGCCCTAGCCTAAGCTAGGGGTGCCCTAGCCTAAGATTAGTGGTGCCCTAGCCTTAGGCTAGGAGAGTCCAGCCTTAGCCTAAGCCTAGGGGTGCCCTAGCCTAAGCCTAGGGGTGCCCTAGCCTTAGGCTAGGGGAGCCCTAGCCTTAGCCTAAGCTAGGTGTTCCCTAGCCTAAGCCTAGGGGTGCCCTATCCTAAGCCTATGGGTGCCCTAGCCTAAGCCAAGGGGTGCCCTAGCCTAAGCCTAGGGGTGCCCTAGCCTAAGCCTATTGGTGCCCTAGACTTAGGCTAGGTGAGCCCTAGACTTAGCCTAAGCCTAGGTGTGCCCTAGCCTAAGCCTAGTGGTGCCCTAACCTTAGGCTAGGGCATCCCTAGCATTAGGCTAATTTGAGGGGTGCCCTAGCCTAATCCTAGGGGTGCCCTAGCCTAAGCCTAGGTGTACCCTAGCCTAAGCCTAGGGGTGCCCTATCCGAAGCCGAGGGTTGCCCTAGCCTTAGCTTGGGAATCCCTATCCTTAGCCTAAGCAAATGGGTGCCCTAGCCTAAGCCTAGGGGTGCCCTGGCACTAGCCTAAGCCTAGGGGTGCCATAGCCTAAGCATAGGGGTGCCCCAGCCTAAGCCTAAGGGTGCCATAGCCTTAGGCTAGGGGAGCCCTAGCTTTAGGCTAGGGGAGCCCTAGCCTTAGCCTAAGCCTAGGGGTGCCCTAGCCTAAGCCTAGGTGTGCCCTAACCTAAGCCTAGGGGTGCCCTAGCCTAAGCCTAGGCGTTCCCTAGCCTTAGGGTAGGGAAACCCTAGCCTTAGCCTAAGCCTAGGGGTGCCCTAGCCTAAGCCTAGGGGTGCCCTATCCTAAGCCTAGGGGTGCCCTAGCCTAAGGTTAGTGGTGCCCTAACCTTAGGCTAGGGGATCCCTAGCCTTAGGCTAAATTTAGGGGTGCCCTAGCCTAATCCTAGGGGTGCCCTAGCCTAAGCTTAGGTGTGCCCTAGCCTAAGCCCAGGGGTGCCCTAGCCTAAGATTAGGGGTGCCCTAGCATTAGGCTAGGAGAGTCCTAGCCTTAGCCTAAGCCTAGGGGTGCCATAGCCCAAGCCTAGGGGTGCCCTAGCCTTAGGCTAGGGGAGCCCTAGCCTTAGCCTAAGCCTAGGTGTGCCTTAGCCTAAGCCTAGGGGTGCCCTATCCTAAGCCTATGGGTGCCCTAGCCTAAGCCTAGGGGTGCCCTACCCTAAGCCTAGGGGTGCCCTAGCCTAAGCCTAGTGGTGCCCTAACCTTAGGCAAGGGGATCCCTAGCTTTAGGCCAATTCGAGGGGTGCCCTAGCCTAATCCTAGGGGTGCCATAGCCTAAGCCTAGGTGTACCCTAGCCTAAGCCTTAGGGTGCCCTAGCCGAAGCCTAGGCGTGCCCTAGCCTTAGGCTAGGGAATCCCTATCCTTAGCTTAAGCCTAGGGGTGCCCTAGCCTAAGCCTAGGGGTGCCCTGGCACTAGCCTAAGCCTAGGGGTGCCATAGCCTAAGCATAGGGGTGCCCAAGCCTAAGCCTAAGGGTGCCCTAGGCGTAGACTAAGGGAGCCCTAGCCTTAGCCTAAGCCTAGGGGTGCCCTAGCCTAAGCCTAGGTGTGCCCTAACCTAAGCCTAGGGGTTCCCTAGCCTAAGCCTAGGCATTCCCAAGCCTTAGGCTAGGGAAACCCTAGCCTTAGCCTAAGCCTAGGGGTGCCCTAGCCTAAGCCTAGGGGTGTCCTAGCCTAAGCCTACTGGTGCCCTAGCCTTAGGCTAGGGGAGCCCTAGCCTTAGCCTAAGCCTAGGGGTGCCCTAGCCTAAGCCTAGGGGTGCTCTAGCCTTAGGCTAGTTGAGACATAGCCTTAGCCTAAGCTAGGGGTGCCCAAGCCGAAGCCAAGGGGTGCCCTAGCCTAAGCCTAGGGGTGCCCTAGCCTAAGCCTAGGGGTGCCCTAGCATTATGCTAGGGGAGCCCTAGCCTTATGCTAAGCCTATTTGTGCCCTAGCCTAAGCCTAGGGGTGCCCTAGCCTAAGCCTAGGGGTGCCTTATCCTAAGTCTAGGGGTGCCCTAGCCTAATCCTAGGGGTGCCCTAGCCTAAGCTTAGGTGTGCCCTAGCCTAAGCCTAGGGATGCCCTAGCCTAAGATTAGGGGTGCCCTAGCCTTAGGCTAGGGGAGCCCTAGCCTTAGCCTAAGCCTAGGGGTGCCCTAGCCTAAGCCTATGGGTGCCGCAGCCTTAGGCTAGGGGAGCCCTAGCCTTAGCCTAAGCTAGGGGTTCCCTAGCCTAAGCCTAGGGGTGCCCTATCCTAAGCCTAGGGGTGCCCTAGCATAAGCCTAGGGGCGCCCTAGCCTAAGCCTAGGGGTGCCCTAGCCTAAGCCTAGTGGTGCCCTAGACTTTGGCTTGGTGAGCCCTAGACTTAGCCTAAGCCTAGGGGTGCCCTAGCCTAAGCCTAGTGGTGCCCTAACCTTAGGCTAGGGGATCCCTAGCCTTAGGCTAATTCGAGGGGTGCCCTAGCCTAATCCTAGGGGTGCCCTAGCCTAACCCTAGGTGTACCCTAGCCTAAGCCTAGGGGTGCCCTAGCCGAAGCCTAGGGGTGCCCTAGCCTTAGGCTAGGGAATCCCTATCCTTAGCCTAAGCCTAGGGGTGCCCTAGCCTAAGCCTAAGGGTGCCCTGGCACGACCCTAAGCCTAGGGGTGCCATAGCCTAAGCATAGGGGTGCCCAAGCCTAAGCCTAAGGGTGCCCTAGCTTTAGTCTAGGGGAGCCCTAGCCTTAGCCTAAGACTAGGGGTGCCTAGCCTAAGCCTAGGGGTGCCCTAGCCTAAGCCTATGGGTGCCCAAGCATAAGCCTAAGGGTGCCCTAGCTAAGGCTAGGGGTGCCCTAGCCTAAGCCTAGGGGTGCCTTAACCTTAGGCTAGGGGAGGCCTAGCCTTAGCTTAAGGCTAGGGGTGCCCCAGCCTAAGCCTAGAGGTGCCCAAGCCTAAGCCTAGGGGTGCGCTAGCCTTAGGCTATGGGAGCACTAGCCTAAGCCTAAGCCTAGTGGTACCCTAGCCTAAACCTAGGGGTGACCTAGCCTAAGCTTAGGGGTGCCCTAGCCTAAGCCTAGGGGTGCCCTAGCCTTAGGCTAGGGGAGCCCTAGCCTTAGCCTAAGCCTCGGGGTGCCCTAGCCTAAGCCTAGCGGTGCCCTAGCCTTAGTCTAGGAAAGCCCTAGCCTTAGCCTATGCCTAGGGGTGCCCTAGCCTAAGCCTAGGGGTGCCCTAGCCTAAGCCTAGGGGTGCCCTAGCCTAAGCCTAGGGGTGCCCTAGTAAGCCTAGGGGTGCACTAGTAAGCCTACGGGTGCCCTTCCTAAGCCTAGGGGATCCCTAGCCTAAGGCTAGGGGAGCCCTAGCGTTAGCCTAAGCCTAGGGGTGCCCTAGCCTAAGCCTAGGTGTGCCCTAACCTAAGCCTAGGGGTGCCCTAGCCTAAGCCTAGGTGTGCCCTAGCCTATGCCGAGGGGTGCCCTAGCCTTAGGCTAGGGGTGCCCTAGCCTAAGCCTAGGGGTGCCTTAACCTTAAGCTAGGGGAGCCCTAGCCTTAGCTTAAGGCTAGGGGTGCCCCAGCCTAAGCCTAGGGGTGCCCTAGCCTAAGCCTAGGGGTGCCCTAGCCTAAGCCTCGTGGTGCCCTAGCCTTAGGCTAGGGGAGCCCTAGCCTTAGCTTAAGCCTAGGGGTGCCCTATCCTAAGCCTAGGGTTGCCCTAACCTAAGCCTAGGGGTGCCCTAGCCTTAGGCTAGGGGAGCCCTAGTTTTAGCCTAAGCCCAGGGGTGCACTAGCCTAAGCCTAGGGGTGCCTTAGCCTAAGCCTAGGGATGCCCAAGCCTAAGCCTAAGGGTGCCCTAGCCTTAGCCTAAGCCTAGGGGTGCCCTAGCCTAAGCCTAGGCGTGCCTTATCCTAAGCCTAGGGGTGCCCTATCCTAAGCCTAGGGGTGCCCTAGCCTAAGCCTACGGATGCCCTGCCAAAGCCTAGGGGTGCCCTAGCCTTAGGCTAGGGCAGCCCTAGCCTTAGCCTAAGCCTAGGGGTGCCCTAGCCTAAGCCTAGGGGTGCCCTAACCTAAGCCTAGGGTTGCCCTAGCCTAAGCTTAGGGCTGCCCTAGCCTAAGCCTAGGGGTGCCTTAGCCTAAGGCTAGTTGATCCATAGCCTTAGCCTAATCTAGAGGTGCCCTAGCCTAAGCCTAGGGGTACCCTAGCCTAAGCCTAGGGGTGCCCTAGCCTAAGCCTAGGGGTGCCCTAGCATTATGCTAGGGGAGCCCTAGCCTTATGCTAAGCCTAGTCGTGCGCTAGCCTAAGCCTAGGGGTGCCCTTGCCTAAGCCTAGGTGTGCCCTGTCCTAAGTCTAGTGGTGCCCTAGCCTACGCCTAGGGGTGCCCTAGCCTAAGTCTATGGGTGCCCTAGCCTAAGCCTAGGAGTGCCCTAGTCTAAGCCTAGAGGTGCCCTAGCCTTAGGCTAGGGGAGCCTTAGCCTTAGCCTAAGCCTAGGGGTGCCCTAGCCTAAGCCTAGGGGTTCCCTAGCCTTAGGTTAGTCGAGCCGTAGCCTTAGTCTAAGCCTAGGGGTGCCCTAGCCTAAGCCTATGGCTGCCCTAGCCTAAGCTTAGGGGTGCCCTAGCCTAAGGCTAGGGGTACCCTTGCCTTAGGCTAGGGGAATCCTAGCCTTAGCCTAAGCCTATTGGTGCCCTAACGTAAGCCTAGGGTTACCTAGGCTAAGCCTAGGGGTGCCCAAGCCTAAGCGTAGGGGTGCCCTAGCCTTAGGCTAGGGGAGTCCTAGCCTTAGCCATAGCCGGGGGGTGCCCTAGCCTAAGCCTTGGGGTACCCTAGCCTAAGCCGAGGTGTGCCGTAGCCTAAGCCTAGGGGTGCCCTAGCCTTAGGCTATGGGACCCTAGATTTAGTCTAAGCCTAGGAGTGCCCTAGTCTATGCCTAGGGGTGCCCTAGCCTAAGCCTAGGGGTGCCCTAGCCTAAGTTTAGGGGTGCCCTAGCCTAAACCTATGGGTGCCCATTCCTAATCCTAGGGTTGCCCTATCCTAAGCCTAGGGGCGCCCTAGCCTAAGCTTAAGGGTGCCCTAGCCAAAGCCTAGGGGTGCCATAGCCTGAGCCTAGGGGTGCCCTATCCTAAGCCTAGGGGTGCCCTAGCCTAAGCCTTGGGGTAACCTAGCCTAAGCCTAGGGGTGCCTTAGCCTAAGCCTTGGGGTGCCCTAGCCTAAGCCTAGGGGTGCCCTAGCCTAAGCCTAGGGGTGCCTTAGCCTAAGCCTTGGGGTGCCCTAGCCTTAGCCTAAGCCTAGGGGTGCCCTAGCCTAAGGCTACGGGTGCCCTAGCCTAAGCCTAGGGGTGCCCTAGCCTAAGCCTAGGGGTGCTTTAGCCTTAGGCTAGGGGAGCCGTAGCCTTAGCCTAAGCCTAGGGGTGCCCTAGCCTAAGCCTAGGGGTGCCCTAGCCTAAGCCTAGGGGTGCCCTAGCCTAAGCTTAGGGGTTCCCTAGCCTTAGGCTAGTCGAGCCGTAGCCTTAGTCTAAGCCTAGGGGTGCCCTAGCCTAAGCCTATGGGTGCCCTAGCCTAAGCCTAGGGGTGTCCTAGCGTTACGCTAGGGGAGCCCTAGCCTTAGGCTAATTCTGCTGGGCCACTAGCCTAAGCGTAGGGGTTCCCTAGCCTAAGCTTAGGGGTGCCCTAGCCTAAGCCTAGTGGTGCCCTAGCCTAAGCCTAGGGGTTCCCTAGCCTTAGGCTAGGGAAACCCTAGCATTAGTCTAAGCCTAGGGGTCCCCTAGCTTAAGCCTAGGGGTGCCCTAGCCTAAGACTAGGGGTGCCCTAGGCTAAGCCTAGCGGTGCCCTAGCCTAAGCCTAGGGGATCCCTAGCCTTAGCTTAAGCCTAGTGTTGCCTTAGCCTAGGCCTAGGGGTGCCCTAGCCTAAGCCTAGGGGTGCCCTATCCTAAGCCTAGGGGTGCCCTATCCTAAGGTTAGTGGTGCCCTAACCTTAGGCTAGGGGATCCCTTGCCTTAGGCTAAATCTAGGGGTCCCCTAGCGTAATCCTAGGGGTGCCCTAGCCTAAGCTTAGGTGTGCCCTAGCCTAAGCCTAGGGGTGCCCTATCCTAAGCCTATGGGTGCCCTAGCCTAAGCCTAGGGTTGCCCTACCCTAAGACTAGGGGTGCCCTAGCCTTAGGCTAGGGGAGCCATAGTTTTAGCCTAAGCCTAGGGGTGCCCTATCCGAAGTCTACGGATGCCCTGCCAAAGCCTAGGGGTGCCCTAGCCTTAGGCTAGGGGAGCCCTAGCCTTAGCCTAAGCCTAGGGGTGCCCTAGCCTAAGCCTAGGGGTGCCCTAACCTAAGCCTAGGGTTGCCCTAGCCTAAGCCTAGGGGTGCCCTAGCCTAAGCCTCGGGGTGCCCTAGCCTAAGGCTAGTTGATCCATAGCCTTAGCCTAATCTAGAGGTGCCCTAGCCTAAGCCTTGGGTACCCTAGCCTAAGCCTAGGGGTGCCCTAGCCTAAGCCTAGGGGTGCCCTAGCATTATGCTAGGGGAGCCCTAGCCTTATGCTAAGCCTAGTCGTGCGCTAGCCTAAGCCTAGGGGTGCCCTTGCCTAAGCCTAGGTGTGCCCTGTCCTAAGTCTAGTGGTGCCCTAGCCTACGCTAGGGGTGCCCTAGCCTAAGTCTAGGGGTGCCCTAGCCTAAGCCTAGGGGTGCCCTAGTCTAAGCCTAGAGGTGCCCTAGCCTTAGGCTAGGGGAGCCTTAGCCTTAGCCTAATCCTAGGGGTGCCCTAGCCTAAGCCTAGGGGTTCCCTAGCCTTAGGCTAGTCGAGTCGTAGCCTTAGTCTAAGCCTAGGGGTGCCCTAGCCTAAGCCTATGGCTGCCCTAGCCTAAGCCTAGGGGTGCCCTAGCCTAAGGCTAGGGGTACCCTTGCCTTAGGCTAGGGAAATCCTAGCCTTAGCCTAAACCTAGTGGTGCCTTAGCGTAAGCCTAGGGTTACCTAGGCTAAGCCTAGGGGTGCCCAAGCCTAAGCGTAGGGGTGCCCTAGCCTTAGGCTAGGGGAGTCCTAACCTTAGCCATAGCCGGGGGGTGTCCTAGCCTAAGCCTTTGGGTACGCTAGCCTAAGCCTAGGTGTGCCCTAGCCTAAGCCTAGGGGTGCCCTAGCCTTAGGCTATGGGACCCTAGATTTAGTCTAAGCCTAGGAGTGCCCTAGTCTATGCCTAGGGGTGCCCTAGCCTAAGCCTAGGGGTGCCCTAGCCTAAGTTTAGGGGTGCCCTAGCCAAAACCTAGGGGTGCCCTATCCTAATCCTAGGGGTGCCCTTTCCTAAGCCTAGGGGCGCCCTAGCCTAAGCTTAGGGGTGCCCTAGCCAAAGCCTAGGGGTGCCATAGCCTAAGCCTAGGGGTGCCCTATCCTAAGCCTAGGGGTGCCCTAGCCTAAGCCTTGGGGTGCCCTAGCCTAAGCCTAGGGGTGCCTTAGCCTAAGCCTTGGGGTGCCCTAGCCTAAGCCTAGAGGTGCCCTAACTTAGGCTAGGGGAGCCCTAGCCTTAGGCTAGTTGAGCCATAGCCTTAGTCTAAGCCTAGGGGTGCCCTAGCCAAAGCCTATGGGTGCCCTAGCTTAAGCCTAGGGGTGTCCTTAGCTTGTGCTAGGGGAGCCCGAGCCTTAGCCTAAGCCTAGGGATGCCCTAGCCTAAGCCTAGGGGTGCCCTAGCCTAAGCCTAGAGGTGCCCTAGCCTTAGGCTAGTCGAGCCGGAGCCTTAGCCTAAGCCTAGGGGTGCCCTAGCCTAAGCCTAGGGGTGCCCTAGCGTAAGCCTAGTGGTGCCCTAGACTTAGGCTTGGGGAGCCCTAGACTTAGCCTAAGCCTAGGGGTGCCCTAGCCTAAGCCTAGTGGTGCCCTAACCTTAGGCTAGGGGATCCCTAGCCTTAGGCTAATTTGAGGGGTGCCCAAGCATAATCCTAGGGGTGCCCTAGCCTAAGCCTAGGTGTACCCTAGCCTAAGCCTAGGGGTGCCCTAGCTAAGGCTAGGGGTGCCCTACCCTAAGCCTAGGGGTGCCTTAACCTTAGGCTAGGGGAGCCCTAGCCTTAGCTTAAGACTAGGGGTGCCCCAGCCTAAGCCTAGGGGTGCCCAAGCCTAAGCCTAGGGGTGCGCTAGCCTTAGGCTATGGGAGCCTAGCCTAAGCCTAAGCCTAGTGGTGCCCTAGCCTAAACCTAGGGGTGACCTAGCCTAAGCTTAGGGGTGCCCTAGCCTAAGCCTAGGGGTGCCCTAGCCTTAGGCTAGGGGAGCCCTAGCCTTAGCCTAAGCCTCGGGGTGCCCTAGCCTAAGCCTAGGGGTGACCTAGCCTTAGTCTAGGGAAGCCCTAGCCTTAGCCTATGCCTAGGGGTGCCCTAGCCTAAGCCTAGGGGTGCCCTAGCCTAAGCCTAGGGGTGCCCTAGTAAGCCTAGAGGTGCACTAGTAAGCCTACGGGTGCCCTGCCTAAGCCTAGGGGATCCCTAGAATTAGGCTAGGGGAGACCTAGCCTTAGCCTAAGCCTAGGGGTGCCCTAGCCTAAGCCTAGGTGTGCCCTAACCTAAGCCTAGGGGTGCCCTAGCCTAAGCCTAGGTGTGCCCTAGCCTATGCCGATGAGTGCCCTAGCCTTAGGCTAGGGGAGCCCCAGCCTTAGCCTAAGCCTAGGGGTGCCCTAGCCTAAGCCTAGTGGTGCCCCAGCCTTAGGCTAGGGGAGCCCTAGCCTTAGCTTAAGCCTAGGGGTGCCCTATCCTAAGCCTAGGGTTGCCCTAGCCTAAGCCTAGGGGTGCCCTAGCCTTAGGCTAGGGGAGCCCTAATTTTAGCCTAAGCCTAGGGGTGCACTAGCCTAAGCCTAGGGGTGCCTTAGTCTAAGCCTAGGGATGCCCAAGCCTAAGCCTAGGGGTGCCCTATCCGAAGTCTACGGATGCCCTGCCAAAGCCTAGGGGTGCCCTATCCTAAGCCTAGGGTTGCCCTAGCCTAAGCCTAGGGGTGCCCTAGCCTTAGGCTAGGGGAGCCCTAATTTTAGCCTAAGCCTAGGGGTGCACTAGCCTAAGCCTAGGGGTGCCTTAGTCTAAGCCTAGGGATGCCCAAGCCTAAGCCTAGGGGTGCCCTATCCGAAGTCTACGGATGCCCTGCCTAAGCCTAGGGGTGCCCTAGCCTAAGTTTAGGGGTGCCCTAGCCAAAACCTAGGGGTGCCCTATCCTAATCCTAGGGGTGCCCTTTCCTAAGCCTAGGGGCGCCCTAGCCTAAGCTTAGGGGTGCCCTAGCCAAAGCCTAGGGGTGCCATAGCCTAAGCCTAGGGGTGCCCTATCCTAAGCCTAGGGGTGCCCTAGCCTAAGCCTTGGGGTGCCCTAGCCTAAGCCTAGGGGTGCCTTAGCCTAAGCCTTGGGGTGCCCTAGCCTAAGCCTAGAGGTGCCCTAACTTAGGCTAGGGGAGCCCTAGCCTTAGGCTAGTTGAGCCATAGCCTTAGTCTAAGCCTAGGGGTGCCCTAGCCAAAGCCTATGGGTGCCCTAGCTTAAGCCTAGGGGTGTCCTTAGCTTGTGCTAGGGGAGCCCGAGCCTTAGCCTAAGCCTAGGGATGCCCTAGCCTAAGCCTAGGGGTGCCCTAGCCTAAGCCTAGAGGTGCCCTAGCCTTAGGCTAGTCGAGCCGGAGCCTTAGCCTAAGCCTAGGGGTGCCCTAGCCTAAGCCTAGGGGTGCCCTAGCGTAAGCCTAGTGGTGCCCTAGACTTAGGCTTGGGGAGCCCTAGACTTAGCCTAAGCCTAGGGGTGCCCTAGCCTAAGCCTAGTGGTGCCCTAACCTTAGGCTAGGGGATCCCTAGCCTTAGGCTAATTTGAGGGGTGCCCAAGCATAATTCTAGGGGTGCCCTAGCCTAAGCCTAGGTGTACCCTAGCCTAAGCCTAGGGGTGCCCTAGCCGAAGCCTAGGGGTGCCCTAGCCTTAGGCTAGGGAATCCCTATCCTTAGCCTAAGCCTAGGGGTGCCCTAGCCTAAGCCTAGGGGTGCCCTGGCACTACCCTAAGCCTAGGGGTGCCATAGCCTAAGCATAGGGGTGCCCAAACCTAAGCCTAAGGGTGCCCTAGCCTTAGTCTAGGGGAGCCGTAGCCTTAGCCTAAGCCTAGGGGTGCCTAGCCTAAGCCTAAGGGTGCCCTAGCCTAAGCCCAGGGGTGCCCTAGCCTAAGCCTCGGGGTGCCATAGCCTAAGCCTAGGGGTGCCCAAGCCTAAGCCTAAGGGTGCCCTAGTCTAAGCCTAGGGGTACCCTAGCCTAAGCTTAGGGGTTCCCGAGCCTTAGGCTAGGGGACCCCTAGCTTTAGCCTAAGCCTAGGGGTGCCCTAGCTAAGGCTAGGGGTGCCCTAGCCTAAGCCTAGGGGTGCCTTAACCTTAGGCTAGGGGAGCCCTAGCCTTAGCTTAAGACTAGGGGTGCCCCAGCCTAAGCCTAGGGGTGCCCAAGCCTAAGCCTAGGGGTGCGCTAGCCTTAGGCTATGGGAGCCTAGCCTAAGCCTAAGCCTAGTGGTGCCCTAGCCTAAACCTAGGGGTGACCTAGCCTAAGCTTAGGGGTGCCCTAGCCTAAGCCTAGGGGTGCCCTAGCCTTAGGCTAGGGGAGCCCTAGCCTTAGCCTAAGCCTCGGGGTGCCCTAGCCTAAGCCTAGGGGTGACCTAGCCTTAGTCTAGGGAAGCCCTAGCCTTAGCCTATGCCTAGGGGTGCCCTAGCCTAAGCCTAGGGGTGCCCTAGCCTAAGCCTAGGGGTGCCCTAGTAAGCCTAGAGGTGCACTAGTAAGCCTACGGGTGCCCTGCCTAAGCCTAGGGGATCCCTAGAATTAGGCTAGGGGAGACCTAGCCTTAGCCTAAGCCTAGGGGTGCCCTAGCCTAAGCCTAGGTGTGCCCTAACCTAAGCCTAGGGGTGCCCTAGCCTAAGCCTAGGTGTGCCCTAGCCTATGCCGATGAGTGCCCTAGCCTTAGGCTAGGGGAGCCCCAGCCTTAGCCTAAGCCTAGGGGTGCCCTAGCCTAAGCCTAGTGGTGCCCCAGCCTTAGGCTAGGGGAGCCCTAGCCTTAGCTTAAGCCTAGGGGTGCCCTATCCTAAGCCTAGGGTTGCCCTAGCCTAAGCCTAGGGGTGCCCTAGCCTTAGGCTAGGGGAGCCCTAATTTTAGCCTAAGCCTAGGGGTGCACTAGCCTAAGCCTAGGGGTGCCTTAGTCTAAGCCTAGGGATGCCCAAGCCTAAGCCTAGGGGTGCCCTATCCGAAGTCTACGGATGCCCTGCCAAAGCCTAGGGGTGCCCTAGCCTTAGGCTACGGGAGCCCTAGCCTTAGCCTAAGCCTAGGGGTGCCCTAGCCTAAGCCTAGGGGTGCCCTAACCTAAGCCTAGGGTTGCCCTAGCCTAAGCCTAGGGGTGCCCTAGCCTAAGCCTCGGGGTGCCCTAGCCTAAGGCTAGTTGATCCATAGCCTTAGCCTAATCTTGAGGTGCCCTAGCCTAAGCCTTGGGTACCCTAGCCTAAGCCTAGGGGTGCCCTAGCCTAAGACTAGGGGTGCCCTAGCATTATGCTAGGGGAGCCCTAGCCTTATGCTAAGCCTAGTCGTGCGCTAGCCTAAGCCTAGGGGTGCCCTTGCCTAAGCCTAGGTGTGCCCTGTCCTAAGTCTAGTGGTGCCCTAGCCTACGCTAGGGGTGCCCTAGCCTAAGTCTAGGGGTGCCCTAGCCTAAGCCTAGGGGTGCCCTAGTCTAAGCCTAGAGGTGCCCTAGCCTTAGGCTAGGGGAGCCTTAGCCTTAGCCTAAGCCTAGGGGTGCCCTAGCCTAAGCCTAGGGGTTCCCTAGCCTTGGGCTAGTCAAGTCGTAGCCTTAGTCTAAGCCTAGGGGTGCCCTAGCCTAAGCCTATGGCTGCCCTAGCCTAAGCCTAGGGGTGCCCTAGCCTAAGGCTAGGGGTACCCTTGCCTTAGGCTAGGGAAATCCTAGCCTTAGCCTAAGCCTAGTGGTGCCTTAGCGTAAGCCTAGGGTTACCTAGGCTAAGCCTAGGGGTGCCCAAGCCTAAGCGTAGGGGTGCCCTAGCCTTAGGCTAGGGGAGTCCTAACCTTAGCCATAGCCGGGGGGTGTCCTAGCCTAAGCCTTTGGGTACCCTAGCCTAAGCCTAGGTGTGCCCTAGCCTAAGCCTAGGGGT
The DNA here is from genome assembly GCF_050624435.1 of Tenrec ecaudatus. Lineage (NCBI taxonomy): Eukaryota > Metazoa > Chordata > Mammalia > Afrosoricida > Tenrecidae > Tenrec > Tenrec ecaudatus. Next base: position 2,018,678 of record NW_027457640.1, on the reverse strand, counting down.
GCACTAGCCTTAGGCTATGGGACCCTAGATTTAGTCTAAGCCTAGGAGTGCCCTAGTCTATGCCTAGGGGTGCCCTAGCCTAAGCCTAGGGGTGCCCTAGCCTAAGTTTAGGGGTGCCCTAGCCAAAACCTAGGGGTGCCCTATCCTAATCCTAGGGGTGCCCTATCCTAAGCCTAGGGGCGCCCTAGCCTAAGCTTAGGGGTGCCCTAGCCAAAGCCTAGGGGTGCCATAGCCTAAGCCTAGGGGTGCCCTATCCTAAGCCTAGGGGTGCCCTAGCCTAAGCCTTGGGGTGCCCTAGCCTAAGCCTAGGGGTGCCTTAGCCTAAGCCTTGGGGTGCCCTAGCCTAAGCCTAGAGGTGCCCTAACTTAGGCTAGGGGAGCCCTAGCCTTAGGCTAGTTGAGCCATAGCCTTAGTCTAAGCCTAGGGGTGCCCTAGCCAAAGCCTATGGGTGCCCTAGCTTAAGCCTAGGGGTGTCCTTAGCTTGTGCTAGGGGAGCCCGAGCCTTAGCCTAAGCCTAGGGATGCCCTAGCCTAAGCCTAGGGGTGCCCTAGCCTAAGCCTAGAGGTGCCCTAGCCTTAGGCTAGTCGAGCCGGAGCCTTAGCCTAAGCCTAGGGGTTCCGTAGCCTAAGCCTAGGGGTGCCCTAGCCCAAGCCGAGGGGTGCCCTAGCCTAAGCCTAGGGTTACCCTAGCCTAACGTTATGGGTTCCCTAGCCTTAGGCTAGGGTAGCCCTAGCTTTAGCTTAAGCCTAGGTGTGCCCTAGCCTAAGTCTGGGGTGCCGTAGCCTAAGCCTAGGGATGCCCTAGCCTTAGCTTAAGCCTAGGGGTGCCCTAGCCTAAGCCGACGGGTGCCCTAGCCTTAGGCTAGGGGAGCCCTAGCCTTAGCTTAAGCCTAGGGGTGCCCTAGCCTAAGCCTAGGGGTGCCCTAGCCTAAGCCTAGGGGTGCCGTAGCCTAAGCCTAGGGGTGCCATAGCCTTAGGCTAGGGGAGCCCTAGCCTTAGCTTAAGCCTAGGGGTGCACTAGCCTAAGCTTAGGGGGGGTCCTAGCCTAAGCCTAGGGGTGCCGTAGCCTAAGCCTAGGGGTGCCCTAGCCTAAGCCTAAGGGTGCCCTAGCCTTAGGCTAGTCGAGCCGTAGCCTTAGTCTAAGCCTAGGGGTGCCCTACCCTAAGCCTATGGGTGCCCTATCTTAAGCCTAGGGGTGTCCTAGCCTTATGCTGGGGGAGCCCTAGCCTTAGCCTAAGCCTAGGGGTGCCAAAGCCTTAGGATAGGGGAGCCCTAGCCTTAGCCTAAGCCTAGGGGTACCCTAGCCTAAGCCTTGGGGTGCCCTAGCCTAAGCCTAAGGAGGTCTTAGCCTTAGGCTAGGGGAGCCCTAACCTTAACCTAAGCCTAGGGGTGCCCTACCCTAAGCCTAGGGGTGCCCTAGCCTAAGCCTAGGCGTGGCCTAACCTTATGCTAGGGGATCCCTAGCCTTAGGCTAATTCTAGGGGTGCCCTAGCATAAGCCTAGGAGTGCCCTAGGCTCTGCCTAGGGGTGCCGTAGCCTAAGCCTAGGGGTGCCCTAGCTTAAGCCTAGGGGTGCCCTAGCCTTAGGCTAGGGGAGCCCTAGCCTTAGCCCAAGCCTAGGGGAGCCCTAGCCTAAGCCTAGGGGTGCCCTAGCCTAAAGGTAGGGGTTCCCTAGCTTTAGGCTAGGGGAGCCCTAGCCTTAGCTTAAGCCTAAGAGTGCCCTAGCCTAAGCCTAGGGGTGCCCTAGCCTAAGCCTAGGGGTGCCCTAACCATAGGCTAGGGGATCCCTAGCCTCAGGCTAATTCTAGGGGTGCCCTAGCCTAAGCCTAGGGGTGCCGTAGCCTAAGCCTAGGGGTGCCCTAGCCTAAGCCTAGGGGTGCCCTAGCCTAAGCCTAGGGGTGCCCTTGCCTAAGCCTAGGGGTGCCCTAGCCTAAGCCTAGAGGTGCCCTAGCGTTAGGCTAGGGGAGCTCTAGACTTAGCCTAAGCCTAGGGGTGTCCTAGCCTAAGCCTAGGGGTACCCTAGCCTTAGGCTAGTCGAGCCTTAGCCTTAGTCTAAGCCTAGGGGTGTCCTAGGCTAAGCCTAGAGGTGCCCTAGCCTTAGGCTAGGGAAGACCTAGCCTTACCTAAACCTAGGGGTGCCCTAGCCTAAGCCTAGGGGTGCCCTAGCCTATGCCTAGGGGTGCCCTAGCCTTAGGCTAGTCGAGCCATAGCATTAGTCTAAGCCTAGGGGTGCCCTATCCTAAGCCTATGGGTGCCCTAGCTTAAGCCTAGGGGTGTCCTAGCCTTACGCTAGGGGAGTCCTAGCCTTAGCCTAAGCCTAGGGATGCCCTAGCCTAAGCCTAGGGGTGCCCTAGCCTAAGCTTAGGGGTGCCCTAGCCTTAGGCTACTTGAGCCGGAGCCTTAACCTAAGCCTAGGGGTGCCCTAGCCTAAGCCTAGGGGTGCCCTAGCCTAAGCCTAGGGGTGCCCTAGCCTTAGGCTAGGGGATCCCTAGCCTTACACTAATTCTAGGGGTGCCCTAGCCTAAGCCTAGGGGTGCCGTAGTCTACGCTTAGGGGTGCCCTAGCCTAAGACAAGGGGTGCCCTAGCCTTAGGCTAGGGGAGCCCTAACCTTAGCCCAAGCCTAGGGGTGCCCTAGCCTAAGCCTAGGGGTGCCCTAGCCTAAGGGTATGGGTTCCCTAGCCTTAAGCTAGGGGAGCCCTAGCCTTAGCTTAAGCCTAGGGGTGCCCTAACCTAAGCCTAGGGGTGCCGTAGACTAAGCCTAGGGGTGCCGTAGCCTAAGCCTAGGGGTGCCCTAGCCTAAGCCTAGGGGTGCCCTAGCCTTAGGCTAGTCGAGCCATAGCATTAGTCTAAGCCTAGGGGTGCCCTATCCTAAGCCTATGGATGCCCTAGCTTAAGCCTAGGGGTGTCCTAGCCTTACGCTAGGGGAGCCCTAGCCTTAGCCTAAGCCTAGGGATGCCCTAGCCTAAGCCTAGGGGTGCCCTAGCCTAAGCCTAGGGGTGCCCTAACCTTACGCTAGGGGATTCCTAGCCTCAGTCTAATTCTAGGGGTGCCCTAGCCTAAGCCTAGGGGTGCCGAAGCCTAAGCTTAGGGGTGCCCTAGCCTAAGCCTAGGGGTGCCCTAGCCTTAGGCTAGGGGAGCCCTAGCCTTAGCCTAAGCCTAGGGGTACCCTAGCCTAAGCCTAGGTGTGCCCTAGCCTAAGCCTAAGGGGGTCCTAGCCCTAGGCTAGGGGAGCCCTAACCTTAACCTAGCCTAGGGGTGCCCTACCCTAAGCCTAGGGGTGCCCTAGCCTAAGCCTAGTGGTGGCCTAACCTTAGGCTAGGGGATCCCTAGCCTTAGGCTAATTCTAGGGGTGCCCTAGCATAAGCCTAGGAGTGCCCTAGCCTCTGCCTAGGGGTGCCGTAGCCTAAGCCTAGGGGTGCCCTAGCCTAAGCCTAGGGGTGCCCTAGCCTTAGGCTAGGGGAGCCCTAGCCTTAGCCCAAGCCTAGGCAGCCCTAGCCTAAGCTTAGGGGTGCCCTAGCCTAAAGGTAGGGGTTCCCTAGCCTTAGGCTAGGGGAGCCCTATCCTTAGCTTAAGCCTAGGAGTGCCCTAGCCTAAGCCTAGGGGTGCGCTATCCTTAGGTTAGGGGAGCCATAGCCTTAGCTTAAGCCTAGGGGTGCCCTAGCCTAAGCCTAGGGGTGCCCTAGCCTAAGCCTAGGGGTGCCCTAACCTTAGGCTAGGGGATCCCTAGCCTCAGGCTAATTCTAGGGGTGCCGTATCCTAAGCCTAGGGGTGCCGTAGCCTAAGCCTAGGGGTGGCCTAGCCTAAGCCTAGGGGAGCCCTAGCCTAAGCCTAGGGGTGCCCTAGCCTTGGGCTATGGGAGCCCTAGCCTTAGCCTAAGCCTAGGGGTGCCCTAGCCTAAGCCTAGGGGTGCCCTATCCTTAGGCTAGGGAATTCCTAGCCTTAGGCTAATTCTAGGGGTGCCCTAGCCTAAGCCTAGGGGTGCCCTAGCCTCAGCCAAGGGGTGCCGTAGCCTAAGCCTAGGGGTGACCTAGCCTAAGCCTAGGGGTGCCCTAGCCTTAGGCTAGGGGAGCCCTAGCCTTAGCCCAAGCCTAGGGGTGCCCTAGCCTAAGCCTAGGGCTGCCCGAGCCTAAGGGTAGGGGTTCCCTAGCCTTAGGATACGGGAGCCCTAGCCTTAGCTTAAGCCTAGGAGTGCCCTAGCCTAAGCCTAGGGGTGCCCTATCATTAGGTTAGGGGAGCCCTAGCCTTAGATTAAGCCTAGGGGTGCCCTAGCCTAAGCTTAGGGGTGCCCTAGCCTAAGCCTAATGGTGCCCTAGCCTAAGCCTAGGGGTGCCCTAGCCTAAGCCTAGGGATGCCCTAACCTTGGGCTAGGGGATCCCTAGCCTCAGGCTAATTCTAGGGGTGCCCTAGCCTAAGCTTAGGGGTCCGTAGCCTAAGCCTAGGGGTGCCCTAGCTTAAGCCTTGTGGTGCCCTAGCCTTGGGCTATGGGAGCCCTAGCCTTAGCCTAAGCCTAGGGGTGCCCTAGCCTAAGCCTAGGAGTGCCCTAGCCTTAGGCTAGAGGTGCCCTAGCCTTAGGCTAGGGGAGCCCTAGCCTTAGCCTAAGCCTAGGGGTACCCTAGCCTAAGCCTAGGGGTGCCCTAACCTTAGGCTAGGGGATCCCTAGCCTTAGGCTAATTCTAGGGGTGCCCTAGCCTAATCCTAGGGGTGCCCTAGCCTCAGCCTAGGGGTGCCGTAGCCTAAGCCTAGGGGTTCCCTACCCTTAGGCTAGGGGAGCCCTAGCCTTAGCTTAAGCCTAGGAGTGCCCTAGCCTAAGCCTAGGGGTGCCCTATCCTTGGGTTAGGAGAGCCCTAGCCTTACCTTAAGCCTAGGGGTGCCCTAGCCTAAGCCTAGGGGTGCCCTAGCCTAAGCCTAGGGGTGCCCTAGACTAAGCCTAGGGGTGCCCTAGCCTTAGGCTAGGGGAGCCTTAGCCTTACCTTAAGCCTAGGGGTGCCCTACCCTAAGCCTATGGGTGCCCTAGCCAAAGCCTAGGGGTGCCCGAGCCTAAGCCTAGGGGTGCCGTAGCCTAAGCCTCTGGGTGCCCTAGCCTAAGCCCAAGGGTGCCCTAGTCTTAGACTATGGGAGCGCTAGCCTAAGCCTAGGGGTGCCCTAGCCTAAGCATAGGGATGCCCTAGCCTTAGGCTATGGGAGCCCTACCCTTAGCCTAAGCCTAGGAGTGCCGTAGCCTAATCCTAGAGGTGCCCTAGTCTTAGGCTAGGGGAGCTCTAGCCTTAGCCTAAGCCTAGGGGTGCCCTAGCCTAAGCCAAGGAGTGTCCTAGCCTAAGCCTAGGGGTGCCCTAGCCTTAGCCTAAGCCTAGGGGTGCCCTAGCCTTAGGCTAGGGGTGCCCTCGCCTTAGGCTAGGGGAGCCCTAGCCTTAGCCTAAGCCTAGGGTTACCCGAGGATAAGCCTATGGTTGCCCTATCCTAAGCCTAGGGGTGTCCTAGCCTTAGGCTAGGGGATCCCTAAGCTTAACCTAAGCCTAGGGGTCCCCTAGCCTAAGCCTAGGGGTACCCTAGCCTAAGCCAACGGATGCCCTAGCCTTAGGCTACGGGAGCCCTAGCCTTAGCCTATGCCTAGGGGTGCCTTAGCCTAAGACTAGAGGTGCCCTAGTCTTAGGTTAGGGGAGCTCTAGCCTTAGCCTAAGCCTAGGGGTGCCCTAGCCTAAGCCTAGGGGTGTCCTAGCCTAAGCCTATGGGTGCCCTAGCCTTAACCTAAGCTAGGGGTGCCCTAAGCAAAGCCTAGGGGTGCCCTAGCCTTAGGCTATGGGAGCCCTAGCCTTAGCCTAAGCCTAGGGGTGCCCTAGCCTAAGCCTAGGGGTGCCCTAGCCTTAGGCTAGGGGAGCCCTAGCCTTAGCCTAAGCCTAGGGATGCCCTAGCCTAAGGCTAGGGGTGCCCTAGCCTAAGCCTAGGGGTGCCCTAGCCTTAGGCTAGTCGAGCCGGAGCCTTGGCCTAAGCATAGGGGTGCCCTAGCCTAAGCCTAGGGGTGCTCTAGCCTAAGCGTAGGGATGCCTTATCCTTAGGCTAGGGGAGCCCTAGCCTTAGCCTAAGCCTAGGCGTGCCCTAGACTAAGCCTAGGGGTGCCCTAGCCCAAGCCTAGGGGTGCCCTAGCCTTAGTCTAGTCGAACCGTAGCCTTAGTCTAAGCCTAGGGGTACCCTAGCCTAAGTCTAGAGGTGCCCTAGCCTTAGGCTAGGGGAGCCCTAGCCTTAGCCTAAGCCTAGGGGTGCCCTAGCCTAAGCCCAGGGGTGCCCTAGCCTTAGGCTAGTCGAGCCATAGCCTTAGTCTAAGGCTAGGGGTGCCCTAGCCGAAGCCTATGGGTGCCCTAGCTAAAGCCTAGGGGTGTCCTAGCCTTGTGCTAGGGGAGCCCTAGCCTTAGCCTAAGCCTAGGGATGCCCTAGCCTAAGGCTAGGGGTGCCCTAGCCTAAGCCTAGGGGTGCCCTAGCCTTAGGCTAGTCGAGCCGGAGCCTTGGCCTAAGCATAGGGGTGCCCTAGCCTAAGCTTTGGGGTGCCCTTGCCTAAGCCTAGGGGTGCCCTAACCTTAGGCTAGGGGATCCCTAGCCTTAGGCTAATTCTAGGGATGCCCTAGCCTAAGCTTAGGGGTGCCGTAGCCTAAGCCTAGGGGTGCCCTAGCCTAAGGGTAGGGGTTCCCTAGCCTTAGGCTAGGGGAGCCCTAGCCTTAGCTTAAGCCTAGGGTTGCCCTAGCCTAAGCCTACGGGTGCCCTAGCCTAAGCCTAGTGGTGCCCTAGCCTAAGCCTAGAGGTGCCCTAGCCTTAGGCTAGGGGAGCTTTAGCCTTAGCCTAATCCTAGGGGTGCCCTAGCCTAAGCATATGGGTGCCCTAGCCTAAGCCTAGGGGTGCCCTAGCCTAAGGCTAGTCGAGCCCTAGCTTAGTCTAAGCCTAGGGGTGCCCTAGCCTAAGCCTAGAGGTGCCCTAGCCTTAGGCTAGGGGTGCCCTAACCTAAGCCTAGAGGTGCCCTAGCCATAGGCTAGGGGAGCTCTAGACTAAGCCTAAGCCTAGGGGTGCCGTAGCCTAAGCCTAGGGGTGCCCTAGCCTAAGCCTAAGGGTGCCCTAGCTTAGGCTAGTCGAGCCGTAGCCTTAGTCTAAGCCTAGGGGTGACCTAACCTAAGCCTAGAGGTGCCCTAGCCTTAGGCTAGGGGAGCCCTAGCCTTAGCCTAAGCCTAGGGGTGCCCTAGCCTAAGCCTAGGTGTGCCCTAGCCTAAGCCTAGGGGTGTCCTAGCCTTACGCTAGGGGAGCCCTAGCCTTAGCCTAAGCCTTGGTGTGCCCTCGCCTAAGCCTAGGTGTGCCCTAGCCTTAGGCTAGTCGAGCCGTAGCCTTATTCTAAGCCTAGGGGTGCCCTAGGCTAAGTCTAGAGGTACCCTAGCCTTAGGCTAGTCGAGCCATAGCCTTAGTCTAAGCCTAGGGGTGCCCTAGCCTAAGCCTATGGGTGCCCTATCTTAAGCCTAGGGGTGTCCTAGCCTTATGCTGGGGGAGCCCTAGCCTTAGCCTAAGCCTAGGGATGCCCTAACCTTAGGCTAGGGGATCCCTAGCCTTAGGCTAATTCTAGGGGTGCCCTAGCCTAAGCCTATGGGTGCCCTAGCCTAAGCCTAGGGATGCCCTATCCTAAGCCTAGGGGTGCCCTAGCCTAAGCCTAGGTGTGCCCTAGCCTTAGGCTAGTCGAGCCGGAGCCTTAGCCTAAGCCTAGGGGTGCCCTAGCCTAAGCTTAGGGGTGCCCTAGCCTAAGCCTAGGGGTGCCCTAACCTTAGGCTAGGGGATCCCTAGCCTCAGTCTAATTCTAGAGGTGCCCTAGCCTAAGCCTAGGGGTGCCCTAGCCTTAGGATAGGGGAGCCCTAGCCTTAGCCTAAGCCTAGGGGTACCCTAGCCTAAGCCTAGGGGTGCCCTAGCCTAAGCCTAAGGGGGTCCTAGCCTTAGGCTAGGGGAGCCCTAACCTTAACCTAAGCCTAGGGGTGCCCTACCCTAAGCCTAGGGGTGCCCTAGCCTAAGCCTAGGGGTGGCCTAACCTTATGCTAGGGGATCCCTAGCCTTAGGCTAATTCTAGGGGTGCCCTAGCATAAGCCTAGGAGTGCCCTAGCCTCTGCCTAGGGGTGCCGTAGCCTAAGCCTAGGGGTGCCCTAGCCTAAGCCTAGGGGTGCCCTAGCCTTAGGCTAGGGGAGCCCTAGCCTTAGCCCAAGCCTAGGGGAGCCCTAGCCTAAGCCTAGGGGTGCCCTAGCCTAAAGGTAGGGGTTCCCTAGCCTTAGGCTAGGGGAGCCCTAGCCTTAGCTTAAGCCTAGGAGTGCCCTAGCCTAAGCCTACGGGTGCCCTATCCTTAGGTTAGGGGAGCCCTAGCCTTAGCTTAAGCCTAGGGGTGCCCTAGCCTAAGCCTAGGGGTGCCCTAGCCTAAGCATAGGGGTGCCCTAACCTTAGGCTAGGGGATCCCTAGACTCAGGCTAATTCTAGGGGTGCCCTAGCCTAAGCCTAGGGGTGCCGTAGCCTAAGCCTAGGGGTGCCCTAGCCTAAGCCTAGGGGTGCCCTATCCTAAGCCTAGGGGTGCCCTAGCCTTGGGCTATGGGAGCCCTAGCCTTAGCCTAAGCCTAGGGTTGCCCTAGCCTAAGCCTAGGGGTGCCCTAGCCTTAGGCTAGGGGTTCCCTAGCCTTAGGCTAGGGGAGCCCTAGCATTAGCCTAAGCCTAGGGGTGCCCTAGCCTCAGCCTAGGGGTGCCCTAGCCTAAGCCTAGGGGTGCCCTAGCCTAAGCCTAGGTGTGCCCTTGCCTAAGCCTAGGGGTGTCCTAGCCTAAGCCTAGGGGTGCCCTAGCCTTAGGCTAGTCGAGCCGTAGCCTTAGTCTAAGCCTAGGGGTGTCCTAGGCTAAGCTTAGAGGTGCCCTAGCCTTAGGCTAGGGAAGCCCTAGCCTTAGCCTAAGCCTAGGGGTGCCCTAGCCTAAGCCTAGGGGTGCCCTAGCCTATGCCTAGGGGTGCCCTAGGCTTAGGCTTGTCGAGCCATAGCATTAGTCTAAGCCTAGGGGTGCCCTATCCTAAGCCTATGGGTGCCCTAGCTTAAGCCTAGGGGTGTCCTAGCCTTACGCTAGGGGAGTCCTAGCCTTAGCCTAAGCCTAGGGATGCCCTAGCCTAAGCCTAGGGGTGCCCTAGCCTAAGCGTAGGGGTGCCCTAGCCTTAGGCTACTTGAGCCTGAGCTTTAGCCTAAGCCTAGGGGTGCCCTAGCCTAAGCCTAGGGGTGCCCTAGCCTTAGGCTAGGGGATCCCTAGCCTTACGCTAATTCTAGGGGTGCCCTAGCCTAAGCCTAGGGGTGCCGTAGTCTACGCTTAGGGGTGCCCTAGCCTAAGCCAAGGGGTGCCCTAGCCTTAGGCTAGGGGAGCCCTAACCTTAGCCCAAGCCTAGGGGTGCCCTAGCCTAAGCCTAGGGGTGCCCTAGCCTAAGGGTATGGGTTCCCTAGCCTTAAGCTAGGGGAGACCTAGCCTTAGCTTAAGCATAGGGGTGCCCTAGCCTAAGCATAGGGGTGCCGTAGACTAAGCCTAGGGGTGCCCTAGCCTAAGCCTAGAGGTGTCCTAGCGTTATGCTAGGGGATCTCTAGCCTTAGTCTAAGCCTAGGGGTGTCCTAGCTTAAGCCTAGGGGTGCCCTAGCCTAAGCCCAGGGGTGCCCTAGCCTTAGGGTAGTCGAGCCGTAGCGTTAGTCTAAGCCTAGGGGTGCCCTAGGCTAAGCCTAGAGGTGCCCTAGCCTTAGGCAAGGGAAGCCCTAGCCTTAGCCTAAGCCTAGGGGTGCCCTCTCCTAAGCCTAGGGGTGCCCTAGCCTAAGCCTAGGGGTGCCCTAACCTTAGGCTAGTCGAGCCATAGCATTAGTCTAAGCCTAGGGGTGCCCTATCCTAAGCCTATGGGTGCCCTAGCTTAAGCCTAGGGGTGTCCTAGCCTTAAGCTAGGGGAGCCCTAGCCTTAGCCTAAGCCTAGGGATGCCCTAGCCTAAGCCTAGGGGTGCCCTAGCCTAAGCCTAGGTGTGCCCTCGCCTTAGGCTAGTCGAGCCGGAGCCTTAGCCTAAGCCTAGGCGTGCCCTAGGCTAAGCCTAGGGGTGCCCTAGCCTAAGCCTAGGGGTGCCCTAACCTTAGGCTAGGGGATCCCTAGCCTCAGTCTAATTCTAGGGGTGCCCTAGCCTAAGCCTAGGGGTGCCGAAGCCTATGCGTAGGGGTGCCCTAGCCTAAGCCTTGCGGTGCCCTAGCCTTAGGCTAGGGGAGCCCTAGCCTTAGCCTAAGCCTAGGGGTACCGTAGCCTAAGACTAGGGGTGCCCTAGCCTAAGCCTAAGGGGGTCCTAGCCTTAGGCTAGGGGAGCCCTAACCTTAAGCTAAGCCTAGGGGTGCCCTACCCTAAGCCTAGGGGGGCCCTAGCCTAAGCCTAGGGGTGGCCTAACCTTAGGTTAGGGGATCCCTAGCCTTAGGCTAATTCTAGGTGTGCCCTAGCATAAGCCTAGGAGTGCCCTAGCCTCTGCCTAGGGGTGCCGTAGCCTAAGCCTAGGGGTGCCGTAGCCTAAGCCTAGGGGTGCCCTAGCCTTAGGCTAGGGGAGCCCTAGCCTTAGCCCAAGCCTAGGGGAGCCCTAGCCTAAGCCTAGGGGTGCCCTAGCCTAAAGGTAGGGGTTCCCTAGCCTTAGGCTAGGGGAGCCATAGCCTTAGCTTAAGCCTAGGAGTGCCCTAGCCTAAGCCTAGGGGTGCGCTATCCTTAGGTTAGGGGAGCCCTAGCCTTAGATTAAGCCTCGGGGTGCCCTAGCCCAAGCCTAGGGGTGCCCTAGCCTAAGCCTAGAGGTGCCCTATCCTTAGGCTAGGGGATTCCTAGCCTTAGGCTAATTCTAGGGGTGCCGTATCCTAAGCCTAGGGGTGCCGTAGCCTAAGCCTAGGGGTGGCCTAGCCTAAGCCTAGGGGTGCCCTAGCCTAAGCCTAGGGGTGCCCTATCTTTAGGCTAGGGGATCCCTAGCCTCAGGCTAATTCTAGGGGTGCCGTATCCTAAGCCTAGGGGTGCCGTAGCCTAAGCCTAGGGTGGCCTAGCCTAAGCCTAGGGGTGCCCTAGCCTAAGCCTAGGGGTGCCCTAGCCTTGGGCTATGGGAGCCCTAGCCTTAGCCTAAGCCTAGGGGTGCCCTAGCCTAAGCCTAGGGGTGCCCTAGCCTAAGCCTAGGGGTGCCCTATCCTTAGGCTAGGGGATTCCTAGCCTTAGGCTAATTCTTGGGGTGCCCTAGCCTAAGCCTAGGGGTGCCCTAGCCTCAGCCTAGGGGTGCCGTAGCCTAAGCCTAAGGGTGACCTAGCCTAAGCCTAGGGGTGCCCTAGCCTTAGGCTAGGGGAGCCCTAGCCTTAGCCCAAGCCTAGGGGAGCCCTAGCCTAAGCCTAGGGGTGCCCTAGCCTAAAGGTAGGGGTTCCCTAGCCTTAGGCTAGGGGAGCCATAGCCTTAGCTTAAGCCTAGGAGTGCCCTAGCCTAAGCCTAGGGGTGCGCTATCCTTAGGTTAGGGGAGCCCTAGCCTTAGATTAAGCCTCGGGGTGCCCTAGCCCAAGCCTAGGGGTGCCCTAGCCTAAGCCTAGAGGTGCCCTATCCTTAGGCTAGGGGATTCCTAGCCTTAGGCTAATTCTAGGGGTGCCGTATCCTAAGCCTAGGGGTGCCGTAGCCTAAGCCTAGGGGTGGCCTAGCCTAAGCCTAGGGGTGCCCTAGCCTAAGCCTAGGGGTGCCCTATCTTTAGGCTAGGGGATCCCTAGCCTCAGGCTAATTCTAGGGGTGCCGTATCCTAAGCCTAGGGGTGCCGTAGCCTAAGCCTAGGGTGGCCTAGCCTAAGCCTAGGGGTGCCCTAGCCTAAGCCTAGGGGTGCCCTAGCCTTGGGCTATGGGAGCCCTAGCCTTAGCCTAAGCCTAGGGGTGCCCTAGCCTAAGCCTAGGGGTGCCCTAGCCTAAGCCTAGGGGTGCCCTATCCTTAGGCTAGGGGATTCCTAGCCTTAGGCTAATTCTTGGGGTGCCCTAGCCTAAGCCTAGGGGTGCCCTAGCCTCAGCCTAGGGGTGCCGTAGCCTAAGCCTAAGGGTGACCTAGCCTAAGCCTAGGGGTGCCCTAGCCTTAGGCTAGGGGAGCCCTAGCCTTAGCCCAAGCCTAGGGGTGCCCTAGCCTAAGCCTAGGGCTGCCCTAGCCTAAGGGTAGGGGTTCCCTAGCCTTAGGATAGGGGAGCCCTAGCCTTAGCTTAAGCCTAGGAGTGCCATATCCTAAGCCTAGGGGTGCCCTTTCATTAGGTTAGGGGAGTCCTAGACTTAGATTAAGCCTAGGGGTGCCCTAGCCTAAGCCTAGGGGTGCCCTAGCCTAAGCCTAGGGGTGCCCTAGCCTAAGCCTAGGGATGCCCTAACCTTAGGCTAGGGGATCCCTAGCCTCAGGCTAATTCTAGGGGTGCCCTAGCCTAAGCTTAGGGGTCCGTAGCCTAAGCCTAGGGGTGCCCTAGCTTAAGCCTAGGGGTGCCCTAGCCTTGGGCTATGGGAACCCTAGCCTTAGCCTAAGCCTAGGGGTGCCCTAGCCTAAGCCTAGGGGTGCCCTAGCCTTAGGCTAGAGGTGCCCTAGCCTTAGGCTAGGGGTATCCTAGCCTAAGCCTAGGGGTGGCCTAACCTTAGGCTAGGGGATCCCTTGCCTTAGGCTAATTCAAGGGGTGCCCTAGCCTAAGCCTAGGGGTGCCCTAGCCTCAGCCTAGGGGTGCCGTAGCCTAAGCCTAGGGGTGCCCTAGCCTTAGGCTAGGGGAGCCCTAGCCTTAGCCCAAGCCTAGGGGTGCCCTAGCCTAAGCCTAGGGTTGCCCTAGCCTAAGGGTAGGGGTTCCCAAGCCTTAGGCTAGGGGAGCCCTAGCCTTAGCTTAAGCCGAGGAGTGCCCTAGCCTAAAGCCTAGGGGTGCCCTATCCTTGGGTTAGGAGAGCCCTAGCCTTACCTTAAGCCTAGGGGTGCCCTAGCCTAAGCCTAGGGGTGCCCTAGCCTAAGCCTAGGGGTGCCCTAGCCTAAGCCTAGGGGTGCCCTAGCCTTAGGCTAGGGGAGCCTTAGCCTTACCTTAACCCTAGGGGTGCCCTACCCTAAGCCTATGGGTGCCCTAGCCAAAGCCTAGGGGTGCCCGAGCCTAAGCCTAGGGGTGCCGTAGCCTAAGCCTAGGGGTGCCCTAGCCTAAGCCTAAGGGTGCCCTAGCCTTAGACTAGGGGAGCGCTAGCCTAAGCCTAGGGGTGCCCTAGCCTAAGCATAGGGATGCCCTAGCCTTAGGCTATGGGAGCCCTACCCTTAGTCCAAGTCTAGGAGTTCCCTAGCCTAATCCTTGAGGTGCCCTAGTCTTAGGCTAGGTGCCCTAGCCTAAGCCAAGGGGTGTCCTAGCCTAAGCCTAGGGGTGCCCTAGCCTTAGCCTAAGCCTAGGGGTGCCCTAGCCTTAGGCTAGGGGTGCCCTCGCCTTAGGCTAGGGGAGCCCTAGCCTTAGCCTAAGCCTAGGGGTACCCTAGGATAAGCCTAGGGTTGCCCTATCCTAAGCCTACGGGTGTCCTAGCCTTGGGCTATGGGAGCCCTAGCCTTAGCCTAAGCCTAGGGGTGCCCTAGCCTTAGGCTAGGGGTGCCCTAGCCTTAGGCTAGGGGAGCCCTAGCCTTAGCATAAGCTAGGGGTACCCTAGCCTAAGCCTAGGGGTGCCCAAACCTAAGCCTAGGGGTGCCCTAGCCTTAGGCTAGGGGAGCCCTAGCCTTAGCCCAAGCCTAGGGGTGCCCTAGCCTAAGCCTAGGGGTGCCCTAGCCTAAGGCTAGGGGTGCCCTAGCCTTAGGCTAGGGGAGCCCTAGCCTTAGCCTAAGCCTAGGGGTGCCCTAGCCTAAGCCTAGGGGTGCCCTAGCCTAAGCCTAGGGGTGCCCTATCCTTAGGCTAGGGGATTCCTAGCCTTAGGCTAATTCTAGGGGTGCCCTAGCCTAAGCCTAGGGTTGCCCTAGCCTCAGCCTAGGGGTGCCGTAGCCTAAGCCTAGGGGTGACCTAGCCTAAGCCTAGGGGTGCCCTAGCCTTAGGCTAGGGGAGCCCTAGCCTTAGCCCAAGCCTAGGGGTTCCCTAGCCTAAGCCTAGGGCTGCCCTAGCCTAAGGGTAGGGGTTCCCTAGCCTTAGGATAGGGAAGCCCTAGCCTTAGCTTAAGCCTAGGAGTGCCATAGCCTAAGCCTAGGGGTGCCCTATCATTAGGTTAGGGGAGTCCTAGACTTAGATTAAGCCTAGGGGTGCCCTAGCCTAAACCTAGGGGTGCCCTAGCCTAAGCCTAGGGGTGCCCTAGCCTAAGCCTAGGGATGCCCTAACCTTAGGCTAGGGGATCCCTAGCCTCAGGCTAATTCTAGGGGTGCCCTAGCCTAAGCTTAGGGGTCCGTAGCCTAAGCCTAGGGGTGCCCTAGCTTAAGCCTAGGGGTGCCCTTGCCTTGGGCTATGGGAACCCTAGCCTTAGCCTAAGCCTAGGGGTGCCCTAGCCTAAGCCTAGGGGTGCCCTAGCCTTAGGCTAGAGGTGCCCTAGCCTTAGGCTAGGGGAGCCCAAGCCTTAGCCTAAGCCTAGGGGTACCCTAGCCTAAGCCTAGGGGTGGCCTAACCTTAGGCTAGGGGATCTCTAGCCTTAGGCTAATTCTAGGGGTGCCCTAGCCTAAGCCTAGGGGGGCCCTAGCCTAAGCCTAGGGGTGGCCTAACCTTAGGCTTGGGGATCCCTAGCCTTAGGCTAATTCTAGGGGTGCCCTAGCATAAGCCTAGGAGTGCCCTAGCCTCTGCATAGGGGTGCCGTAGCCTAAGCCTAGGGGTGCCCTAGCCTAAGCCTAGGGGTGCCCTAGCCTTAGGCTAGGGGAGCCCTAGCCTTAGCCCAAGCCTAGGGGAGCCCTAGCCTAAGCCTAGGGGTGCCCTAGCCTAAAGGTAGGGGTTCCCTAGCCTTAGGCTAGGGGAGCCATAGCCTTAGCTTAAGCCTAGGAGTGCCCTAGCCTAAGCCTAGCGGTGCGCTATCCTTAGGTTAGGGTAGCCCTAGCCTTAGATTAAGCCTAGGGGTGCCCTAGCCTAAGCGTAGGGGTGCCCTAGCCTAAGCCTAGGGGTGCCCTAACCTTAGGCTAGGGGATCCCTAGCCTCAGGCTAATTCTAGGGTTGCCGTATCCTAAGCCTAGGGGTGCCGTAGCCTAAGCCTAGGGGTGGCCTAGCCTAAGCCTAGGGGTGCCCTAGCCTAAGCCTAGGGGTGCCCTAGCCTTGGGCTATGGGAGCCCTAGCCTTAGCCTAAGCCTAGGGGTGCCCTAGCCTAAGCCTAGGGGTGCCCTAGCCTTAGGCTAGGGGTGCCCTAGCCTTAGGCTAGGGGTTCCCTAGCCTTAGGCTAGGGGAGCCCTAGCCTTAGCCTAAGCCTAGGGGTGCCCTAGCCTAAGCCTAGCGGTGCCCTAGCCTAAGCCTAGGGGTGCCCTATCCTTAGGCTAGGGGATTCCTAGCCTTAGGCTAATTCTAGGGGTGCCCTAGCCTAAGCCTAGGGGTGCCCTAGCCTCAGCCTAGGGGTGCCGTAGCCTAAGCCTAGGGATGACCTAGCCTACGCCTAGGGGTGCCCTAGCCTTAGGCTAGGGGAACCCTAGCCTTAGCCCAAGCCTAGGGGTGCCCTAGCCTAAGCCTAGGGCTGCCCTAGCCTAAGGGTAGGGGTTCCCTAGCCTTAGGATAGGGGAGACCTAGCCTTAGCTTAAGCCTAGGAGTGCCATAGCCTAAGCCTAGGGGTGCCCTATCATTAGGTTAGGGGAGTACTAGACTTAGATTAAGCCTAGGGGTGCCCTAGCCTAAGCCTAGGGGTGCCCTAGCCTAAGCCTAGGGGTGCCCTAGCCTAAGCCTAGGGATGCCCTAACCTTAGGCTAGGGGATCCCTAGCCTCAGGCTAATTCTAGGGGTGCCCTAGCCTAAGCTTAGGGGTCCGTAGCCTAAGCCTAGGGGTGCCCTAGTTTAAGCCTAGGAGTGCCCTAGCCTTGGGCTATGGGAACCCTAGCCTTAGCCTAAGCCTAGGGGTGCCCTAGCCTAAGCCTAGGGGTGCCCTAGCCTTAGGCTAGAGGTGCCCTAGCCTTAGGCTAGGGGAGCCCAAGCCTTAGCCTAAGCCTAGGGGTACCCTAGCCTAAGCCTAGGGGTGGCCTAACCTTAGGCTAGGGCATCCCTAGCCTTAGGCTAATTCTAGGGGTGCCCTAGCCTAAGCCTAGGGGTGCCCTAGCCTCAGCCTAGGGGTGCCGTAGCCTAAGCCTAGGGGTGCACTAGCCTTAGGCTAGGGGAGCCCTAGCCTTAGCCCAAGCCTAGGGGTGCCCTAGCCTAAGCCTAGGGGTGCCCTAGCCTAAGGGTAGGGGTTCCCTAGCCTTAGGCTAGGGGAGCCCTAGCCTTAGCTTAAGCCGAGGAGTGCCCTAGCCTAAGCCTAGGGTTGCCCTATCTAGGGTTAGGAGAGCCCTAGCCTTACCTTAAGCCTAGGGGTGCCCTAGCCTAAGCCTAGGGGTGCCCTAGCCTAAGCCTAGGGGTGCCCTAGCCTAAGCCTAGGGGTGCCCTACCCTAAGCCTAGGGGTGCCCTAGCCTTAGGCTAGGGGAGCCTTAGCCTTACCTTAAGCCTAGGGGTGCCCTACCCTAAGCCTATGGGTGCCCTAGCCAAAGCCTAGGGGTACCCGAGCCTAAGCCTAGGGGTGCCGTAGCCTAATCCTAGGGGTGCCCTAGCCTAAGCCTAAGGGTGCCCTGGCCTTTGACTAGGGGGGCGCTAGCCTAAGCCTAGGGGTGCCCTAGCCTAAGCATAGGGATGCCCTAGCCTGAGGCAATGGCAGCCCTACCCTTAGCCCAAGCCTAGGAGTGCCCTAGCCTAATCCTAGAGGTGCCCTAGTCTTAGGCTAGGGGAGCTCTAGCCTTAGCCTAAGCCTAGGGGTGCCCTAGCCTAAGCAAAGGGGTGTCCTAGCCTAAGCCTAGGGGTGCCCTAGCCTTAGCCTAAGCCTAGGGGTGCCCTAGCCTTAGGCTAGGGGTGCCCTCGCCTTAGGCTAGGGGAGCCCTAGCCTTAGCCTAAGCCTAGGGGTACCCTAGGATAAGCCTAGGGTTGCCCTATCCTAAGCCTACGGGTGTCCTAGCCTTAGGCTAGGGGAGCCCTAAGCTTAACCTAAGACTAGGGGTGCCCTAGCCTAAACCTAGGGGTACCCTAGCCTAAGCCTACGGATGCCCTAGCCTTAGGCTAGGGGAGCCCTAGCCTTAGCCTAAGCCTAGGGGTGCCCTAGCCTAAGCCTAGGGGTGTCCTAGCCTAAGCCTAGGGGTGCCCTAGCCTTAGCCTAAGCTAGGGGTGCCCTAAGCAAAGCCTAGGGGTGCCCTAGCCTTACGCTATGGGAGCCCTAGCTTTAGCCTAAGCCTAGGGGTGCCCTAGCCTAAGCCTAGGGGTGCCATAGCCTAAGCCTAGGGGTGCCCTAGCCTTGGGCTATGGGAGCCCTAGCCTTAGCCTAAGCCTAGGGGTGCCCTAGCCTTAGGCTAGGGGTGCCCTAGCCTTAGGCTAGGGGAGCCCTAGCCTTAGCATAAGC